>NC_141346.1:74829456-75444456 GCF_057382095.1 Aulonocara sp. 'chitande type north' Nkhata Bay
GTTTCCCTCGGCTTTCCCGAATGTTCAAGCGGACCATGTGCCTTTTTGGTAGCACATACTTGTGCCAAAAGCTCTTCTCCACTTTGAACTTCAATAAGTCCAAGTACAGGTCCAGACTTACGGATGATCAGCTTCAAGACATACTGAGGGTCGCAACTGCTTCCTCCCTCAGGCCAAATCTGGCTCGGCTATGCGAGAGGAAACGCTGCCAGGTCTCTAGCAGCAAGGAGTAGGCAAGAGAAACCATGTTCAGAAGATATTTATGTATTACAGATTGATTTATTTTCTTATTAATTCTTAATTTGTTTATTTATTTTTCATATTTTGTGTTAAAAAATAAAAATAAAGAGATTTGAGAAGATTGGAATTTTTTAACCATGCCTTTCTTGTGGAAAACCTAATGCGGCCCAGCCTCACCCAGACTCTGCCTGCAGCGGCCCCCAGCTAAATTGAGTTTGAGACCCCTGTCCTACACCATAAATCAGTAAGAGAGGGTACGACCTCTCTCATGGCCCCAAGTGGTGTGTGCATGCCAGAGCACTGTGGAAGGCACACAGAGTCTTTACAGACTAATAAGGATCAAAACTCTATCATCATGCAATCGATTATACAACTCTAAGCATATATGAGTAAATATTTCTAAGCATCAATCAACAATATAAACCTTACAGCTGGTTTTAATAACAGAATTCATTTGTTTCTCAAACGAGAAAGAGCTATCGAGAAACACTCCTAAATCTTTAGTTCTGAACTTTTCCAGTGGGCCAAGGTCAACATTATTAGATAATGCTAATTCTTTTCCCTTACATTATAACAATGTGAGGAGTTAATGCTAAGTATACTGCCATTAGCGGCTAATTCTAATTAGGGGTGAATAATTATTAGTAGCTAATGCTAATATCGTTTTCTCTTCCCTTTTAACAATGTGAACAACTAGTGCTAGGTAGGCTGATGCTAGCAGCTAATGCTAATTTGACGTGAATTAGCATTATATTAGTGAGGAGTTAATGCTAAGTAGGCTGCCATTAGTGGCTAATGCTAATTTTAGATGAAAAAGCATTAGCAGCTAATGCTCATATTGTTTTCCTTTGCTTTGTAAGAATGACAGCAGCTAATGATACGAAGTCTACCATTATTAACAATTGTTAATTTGATGTAAATTAGCATTATCTGATAATGGTAACCCTTTTCCCCTGCATTATAACTATGTCAGGAGTTAATGCTAACTAGGCTTCCATTAGGGGCTAACTCTAATTAGGTGAATAATTATTAGCAGCTAATGCTAATATTGTTTTCCCTTCCCTTTTAACAATGTGAGCAGCTAATTCTAATTTGATGTGAATTAGCATTATATTAGTGAGCAGTTAATGCTAAGTAGGCTGCCATTATTAACTAATGCTACTTTGACGTGAATTAGCATTATGTGCTAATACTAATACTGTTTTCCCTTACTTTTTAACAATATGAGCGGCTAATTCTAAGTACGCTCTTGTAAATAGCTAATTCTAATTTAGTGTGAATTAGCATTATTCAATAATGCTAACACTGTTTTCTCTTACTTATTAAAAATGATAGTAGCTAATACTAATACTCTTTTCCGTTGGGTAACAACGATGTGAGGAGTTAATGCTAAGTAGGCTGCTTTTAGAGGCTTATTCTAATTAGGGCTGAATAATTATTAGTAGCTAATGCTAATACCGTTTTCTCTTTCCTTATAACAATATGAGCAGCTAATGCTAATTTGATGTGAATTAGCATTATATTAGTGAGGAGTTAATGCTAAGTAGGCTACCATTAGCAGCTAAAGCTAATTTGAGGTGAATAAGCATTAGTAGCTAACGCTAATACCCTTTTCCCTTGTGTTATAATGATGTGAGACGTTAATGCTAAATAGGCTTCCATGAGTGACTCCTTTCCCTTGCATTATAAAGATGTGAACAGTTTATGCTAAGTAAGCTGCCATTAGCAGCTAATGCTAATACTGTTTTCCCTTTCTTTATACAACTTGAGCAGCTATTGCTAAGTAGGCCACTTTTCTCTGCTAAGGATTTGTGTGACCATGATGGAAACTCTGATAAGCTAATGCTTCTAAGCTAATGCTGTTCATGGGCCCTGTTAGAATCAATATTTCATTCTGATTCTGTTGTTTGAGAACAATAACAGAAAAATGTGCACTTGAGAACAAATTTATTGTGAATTCAGCTGTGAATGTACAGTTTGTCATTATTTAAGCTTCCATTTCCAAATGTTAGCTGACACTTTATTAGGTACACTGGTATCTATATCAGGTACACCTGTGACCTAAATGTTCCTGCAAACAGACTCCTTGGAGACCCCTACATAAATATCCATGAACTATCCAGCTAGACTAGTGTGTCTGTCCCTGAAAATATTCCTGCATGTGTGATTGTTCATGTCTCATCTGCAGGAAACAAACAGGAAGTGAGTGAAAGACATGGGAAATGTTTCCAGCTCTTCCTCCTCTATCAGATTTTCTCTCCATACCTGAGAGTGTCCAGTCTCCAGCCTGGATCCTTCAGTCCAGCCGACAGCAGCTTCATTCCTGAGGGACCTGGATGATTGTAGCTCAGGTCCAGCTCTCTCAGATGGGAGGGGTTGGAGCTCAGAGCTGAGGCCAGAGAAGTACAGCCTTCCTCTGTGATCAGACAGCCTGACAGACTGCAGACACACAAAACAACAATCTATCTGTCAACAGTTGTTTTCTCTTTGTCACAATAACATCTATCCATCCATTGTAACTTTATTTATAAGTGACAATACCCAACAGACAACAACAGTCATCTGAAGCTGTTTAGAAAGACGCAGTCCCAGCAGTTAGCTTGTCTGCTAGTTAGCTGAGAGCTAACTCACTTGTACATTGAATACCAAACTGTGTAAACCAGGGGTGTCAAACATATGGCCCGTGGGCCAAATCCAGCCCTTGAACATAATTTCATATGTCAAATATTGATGAATTTTCAGGCTTGCTGATAATCAATGTGAGCACGGCTGAGGTTTTATTCTGATGAGCAAACCATGTGGCCAAACACTTTAAGAGACAGACTGGGATCATACCATTATGTGAAAGAGGACGGAAATGTCCCATAGACAGCAAGGGTAGTGGTAGAGACCAGTACACAGAGAAATGGGAGCTGTACTGAAATGCAAGCGTGTCAGGAAAGAGTGAAAAGGCAAAATGAGCAGCATCTGGCTGTATTTCAGTGATATTGGAGACCACAAAGCTGAGTGCAACATTTATACAGGAGATATACAGGAGACGCTGAGAGCAGAACTGATAAAATTAGGAGCTGGCTAAAGTGAGACCCATTTTTATTTCCACCCATTTTCCACTGTGGAGGACAAAAGGTTTCAAACTGGTCCAGGTCTTAAACCTCACGTGTTCTTCCTAATAGCAGTAAATGGATAGAAATAAGGCTTTTATGAAAACACTGAATAAAACTTGCTGCCTTTAAAAAGACTAAATGTACAGTTCAGTATTGAATACTACATAAAATAAACTATATATAAAGTGTGTCTGAATGGCAGAGATGCAGAAATATGTGCATGTAGCACAGAGCCACGGCTCAGTGTCTGAATGAGTCTCACAGACCTGAATGTGCTGTTGAAGCCATTTATAATTATAACGTAATTCTTTACTCGTTTGATCTGCTCCTTACCACAAGCCACCAGACGTAGAAGGTTTTGGACTTTTAACTATATTTTCTGAAGTTTTACAACTTTTCTTACTGTTAAAAACCTCGTTATGGCCATTCATGCTGTACAAAGTAATTAGACATGTGTGGTATCTACAGAAACGTCAGAATCTCAGCTAAAAGTTCACAAAACCATCTCAACAACCACCAAACAGCTGAAACAGCAGGTGAACAGATCACACAAAAAAGATGTAAACACAAATCCCCCTGATCATCTGTTTTTTAAACATGAAGCGTCGTTTTGGACGTTCATTTACTGCTGGTTCAGTGAATTTTGGTTGGACAGTGATGAAACCTGCAGCCTCAGAATCTGTGAGAAGTCTGCTTTCAGCACCCAACTGCATTGTTGTGTTGTGTGCTGTGGATCCACCTCTGCAAACTCATCACTGTTTCACCATCATGTTTCTACTGAGACAATAACAAAGGAAGCAGTTCCCAGGAACTACTTCCTGTCTTGTTAACATAAGAGTATGTTGCCCTTCAAAACACCTCCACTTCTCCTCTTATTAGAGGACTGCCTTATTATTAATCTGCTAATTCTGTCAGTTGATGAAAGAAAAATGCTTGATCTCACCTGAGAGTTTCCAGTGTACAGCGTGGACTCTTCAGTCCTTCAGACAGAAGCTTCACGCCTGAATCCTTCAGGTTGATGTTACTCAGGTCCAGCTGTCTCAGATTAGAGGTCTGAGAGCTGAGACCTGAGGCCAGAGCTTCACAGCTTCTCTCTGACAGGTCACAGTGACTCAGTCTGAAAAATAACAGATAAACAATTACAAAAATAAAACACTTATGTTGAAGCGTAATGAGATACTATTATATTTAGCAATATTTCATCTTGTTTTGTCAGGAAACTGAGCACTGATGCAGAGCAACATGTGGAGAGAATCAGAGGAGAAGAAGTGAAGAGAGAACAGCAGTAAAACAACACTGAATTGTTCAGTGTGCTTTTGATATCAACAGAATGTGTCAAACTTCTTTATTTTGTATTTGTTTTAGTAGAATTGATGATTATCACTTAGATAACAACCACAGGCCAGGTCTAAATTGCACTTTGGTGACAGTTACACCCAGAAATATTTCAGAAACGTGGACAATTTGTGCTCCATTGTATTCAGTATTGAACAAACTGAGTACCGATGACCACTTAATATTTTTGATATTTCATTTGAGTTGTTCCACCTGATCTGTGTTAACTACAATAAACATTTAAAAGCTAAAGCTATGATCACATATGTACTTACAGAGCCTTGTTGGAGGCTTTGACCACTGGCAGCAGCCTCAGAAGAGCCTCCTCTGAAGCAGAGTATTTCTGCAGGTCAAACACATCCAGATCTTCTTCTGATGACAGTAAGATGAAGACCAGAGCTGACCACTGAGCAGGAGACAGTTTATCTGTGGAGAGACGTCCTGATCTCAGGGACTGTTGGATCTCCTCCACTAGAGAACAATCATTCAGTTCATTCAGACAGTGGAACAGATTGATGCTTTTCTCTGCAGACAGATTCTCACTGAGCTTCTCCTTGATGTACTGAACTGTTTTCTTATTGGTCTGTGAGTTACTTCCTGTCTGTGTCAGCAGACCTCGTAGGAGAGTCTGATTGGTCTGCAGTGAAAGACCCAGGAGGAAGCGGAGGAACAAGTCCAGGTGTCCATTTGGACTCTGTAAGGCCTTGTTCACAGCACTCTGGTGGAGAGACTCTTTTTTTCTAAAAAAACTAGACCGCTTGGATGTTGTTTGTTGTTGTTCCATCAGATTGAGTCCAGAGTTGCTGAAGGTCAGATGGACATGAAGAGCAGCCAGAAACTCCTGAACACTCAGATGGATGAAGCAGAACACCTTGTCCTGGTACAGTCCTCTCTCCTCTTTAAAGATCTGTGTGAACACTCCTGAGTACACTGAGGCTGCTCTGATATCGATGCCACACTCTGTCAGGTCTGATTCATAGAAGATCAGGTTTCCTTTCTGCAGCTGATCAAAAGCCAGTTTTCCCAGAGACTCCATCATCTTCCTGCTCTCTGGACTCCAGTGTGGATCTGTCTCAGCTCCTCCATCATACTTGACCTTCTTCACTTTGGCCTGAACCACCAGGAAGTGGATGTACATCTCAGTCAGGGTGTTGGGCAGCTGTCCTCCCTCTCTGGTTTCCAGCACATCCTCCAGAACTGTAGCAGTGATCCAGCAGAAGACTGGGATGTGACACATGATGTGGAGGCTTCGAGCTTTCTTGATGTGGGAGATGATCCTGCTGGCCTGCTCCTCATTTCTGAATCTCTTCCTGAAGTACTCGTCCTTCTGTGGGTCAGTGAACCCTCTGACCTCTGTCACCATGCCAACACAGTCAGGAGGGATCTGATTGGCTGCTGCAGGTCGTGTGGTTATCCAGAGGCGAGCAGAGGGAAGCAGTTTCCCCCTGATGAGGTTTATCAGCAGCACATCCACTGAGGTGGACTTTCTAGGGTCAGTTAGGATTGTAGTTTTGTGGAAGTCCAGAGGAAGTCGACACTCATCCAGACCATCAAAGATGAACACAACCTGGAAGTCTTCAAAGCTGCAGATTCCTGCTTCTTTGGTTTCAGTAAAGAAGTGATGAACAAGTCCCACCAAGCTGAACTTTTCCTCTTTCAGCACATTCAGCTCTCTGAAAGTGAATGGAAATATGAACTGGATGTCCTGGTTGGCTTTGTCTTCAGCCCAGTCCAGGCTGTATTTCTGTGTTAAGACTGTTTTCCCAATGCCAGCCACTCCCTTTGTCAGCACTGTTCTGATTGGTTCATCTCTGCCAGGTGAGGCTTTAAAGATGTCTTCTTGTCTGATGGTTGTTTCTGGTCTGTCTGGTTTCCTGGATGCTGTTTCAATCTGTCTGACCTCATGTTCATCATTGACCTCTGCAGTCCCTCCCTCTGTGATGTAGAGCTCTGTGTAGATCTGATTCAGGAGGGTTGGGTTTCCTGCTTTAGCGATGCCCTCAAACACACACTGGAACTTCTTCTTCAGGGTGGATTTAAGGTTACGATGACAAACAGCAGCTGGAAGTTCTGAATAATAATAATAAAAATACAACTTTAACAATCACATTTTACAAAATGCTGATGACAATTTCTGACCCACTGAGAAATGACTGAACACACTGGTGTCACAAGTGTCTCATTTATCCAGCAGCTTAAATCTTTAGATAAATCCTCTTACGTCTCTGCAGACGGTCAGCCAGCTCCTCCTGCTTCATTCTCCTCAGGAAGTCCACTGTGATCTTCACAAATGCCTCTCTGCTGTTTCTCCTCTGCTCATCATCCTCCCTCTGAAACTCCAAGCACTGGGGCTTATTTGGATTCAGAGCCTTCTGGATCTTCTTCAGCTCGTTCTTCACAAAAGTGATGATGTTGTCCTCCAGCAGCTGGAACAGAATATTTATGAATGACCCACCACTCTGAACTTTAGTCCACACAACATCCACTTCTTTACGATCAAGGGGCATATCATCCGCGAACTCTTTACCAATTACAGGTTTGACTTTATCTGATTAACTGAGACTTTGTCCACAACTCCATGATCCCAAAACATTGATGCTGTTCATATGAATGCAACGATTTCAGTGGGAGAAACATTTCACTGGTGTTCAGAGCTGAACTACCAACAGGTTGATGATCAAAGCCAGAAACTTGGAGATGTTTCAGGTGACTGAGTTGATCGTACAGACAACTGGTCTTAAAGGTTCACTCTGTTTACGCATACAGATCAGTATTTAAGGTTTGACTCTCATCATCCACTGGGGCACAAACTGGGCGTCATCAGGACACTACAACACAGAACAAACACCATCCCCACAGACACAGCAGCCAGCGAAGCAGAAGAACTTCACATCAAGAAGGTCCTGAGTAAATGTGAACGCTGGTTTGAGGGCGGAGTCAAGGAGGCCATTTATGTGAAAAGGAAAGACCATCTCTGAATGGAGGAGGGGCCCAAGGGTACAACTGTCACCATCTTACATGCTGTGATTGCAGCCATTCCCCAGCTCTCTGTGAACTGGACTCATGAACATTGATCAACAACCATTGATCAATGGTCCTGACAATATGCGTACCAATGATCAATGAACTGACCTCCCAGCCCATTGTTCCTTCAGTGGGCTGGTTTCAGTCATACAAATGTCCTGTTTATGAGATTGAAACCTGCAGTCAGCTGAGACTGAAGAAGTCACCTGATGATGATGAAACGTTTCTCCCACTGAAAACATCCAGATGAACAGAATCAAGCTTTTTGGGATTTACGTACCTGGATGATTGAGCATCAAGACACAACTCTGTGACTTTTCTCAGATGAATCAATCCTCTCCTCCAGCTTTGTTTACATCTACCAGCCCTGTGGCGCTGCCCAGGGAAATAATCTATGTGAGAGGTGGAAAGTCATACAGGTGTCTGCTCCTGCCTTCAGTTATTTTATCTACTGTGTGTCAACTGGCTGAACCTCCTCCAACTGTCTACTGTCTCCCTAAACTCAACAATGACTTAGTGATCTATCCATTCTCTGACCAAAGACATCCTGCTGCAGGAGGTTAACATAGCAGCCAATGATGATCCCACTCACTGTGAACAACACATTTGGACCTGATTTGCTGCTCTGGTTTACACGTGAACTTTGACTGCTGTCACCAAGTTGAGAGGCTCTACAGAAAAACTGGACTTGTCCATAAAAAGATGTATAAAAATCATAAACTACATTATAAGGACAGCATTGCTCAATCAACTCTAATTACTATGACCATGTTATCTCTTCTAACTAAGGTACAGACACTCAAACTTGCTGCTTTCAGTGAGAAGTCAAATGTCTGAATATGAGCTGGAAGCCGCTGAGAGTCCTCCTCCTTCCCGTGGGGTTTACTTTCTCTACTACTTTCAATATAAACACGCCCCTTTCATGCACCTGCAGAGGGCCACCAGCAGATGGAGCTGTCTTAAACAAATCCACTTGGATAGTTAGCTGTAGATGATTTTATCAGTATGATTGTAGGACTGAGTTATTCTTCAGATTTATTTAAACTCCTATATTGTGCACAAGTGTTGAGCGACCCATAATTTCTCTGTACTTTTCATAAGAGCAGCCAGACTTTCAGCTAGTTTTTGTTTTTTAAGAGCACAAAGTTATTGAAGAAACAGTTATTCAGCTTCATTCCCACTGATCTCGACTACAAACTGTTTCACTTTGGTTTCTGTTTAAAGCCTCGATGTTTAAAACGTTTCCCTGTGATCACATTTGCACCGTCTGATTTCAAAGTTTGTTTCTTTTGGTCATTTAGTCCACAGAGTCCTTGGTGTTCTGAAAGGGACCTATAAATAAATGCATTATTATTAATATTAATAATAAAGTAGTTGTTGTACATGTACAGACCATAAATATGGAGTCCAGCTGTGTTTGATGCTGCTGGGCAGACTGACCACTGGGAACCTCTGAGCTCTGCTGCTCCACTCTGTGGAAGAACCATGAAGGATTAGATCAACACAGGATAACGATCCAGGAGTTTCTGCTCAAATAACTTCATCTGAATCAAGTCTGTCAAGTTTTAGACTCTCAGATTCTGAAGATATATTTTCTGTTTTCTATGAACTTTCTTTCATCAGTGATGGAAGTGATGATGCTGCAGAAGCTCAGAGGAAACTTTGAGAAAACTGTGATGAACCATCAACTAATGCTCTCAGGAGGCCAAAGGTCCCTGAATGTAACTGTGCAGTAGATTCATCGAGTGTTTGAAACCTGACCACTTCCATATGTTTTCATTCTAACACAAGAAGTCCTTTTCTCATTGCTTTGATTTGAGTTTTCATTTGAGTTTTCTGAGTCTCGTATTTGGAGTCGAGTCTAATCAATGATCTGACAGAAGAACATTAAAAAGGAGTTACCACTGCTGTCAAAATTAACATGTAGGGTTAGGGTTAGGGGTTCATCTGTTATCATGATTAACATGATAAAAACCTTTAACACGACACATCTGGAGAGCAGAACGACTCAAAATCCCTGAAATGTTTCTATCAACGCACTTCGAGCAGTTTGTCCGAGTAGAGTTACCTTTGTACACGTGCAGATGTGCAGCACATCTGTTAGTGACGGCAGCTGAACCAATCAGCTCAATATGGAAGATGACAAACACACACTGACCTCCCGATGGAAAGTTTGAGTATTAAAAAAATAACAAGACGGACCAGCCGACCAACATGAAGGATTCTGCACATCGTGACAGAAGGAATTTTCTTTTCACCGAAGCACTTCCAGCTTAAAATATCACAACAATGCAAAGCACTGATGACACAACTGCCAAGTGGACAAACTGCAGACCTGTTAGTGTTGTTAATGACATAGTTTTGGTTCCTCGTGTCAAAGACTTGAAGAAGAGTGACAGAGAGTGTTAGACTGCTGCAGGATCAGTGCCACCTCCACAGACCTGTGAAGAAAATGATGGTTTGACAGATGGGCTCAGATTCAGGATCAGCTGAGGAGTTTGTGGCTGACAGAATCCTGCAGGTACAGAGCAGAGCCCATCATTAGCATGCAGGACTGTCCCTGGGGGGGTCGGCTCATTCAGGAGGTTAATCAATGTTTACATGTTCAATAAACATGTTAAGTGTGTAAATTTGCCCTTTTCTCTCGAGTCTGTTTGCTCATGAAATGAACTTTGATTCGTTTACATTAAAAATGATGTTTAATGGTGATTAATCCAAATGAATCCACAGTAACCCTGTGATGAGTCTGATTAAACATTTTCATTAACAGCAGTAATATAGATTATATATTATTATATATTAGTGCACACTTAGCTTTTAGTATATATGTTTGTTACAAAGTTGTATTTACAGCAGAGAAGCTGAGTTAAAGACTGAAAACTATTCAAAGTCTCTTTGAATTGAAGCGTTTAACATTATTTGTGTTTATTCTGCATTGACTTCATTATATGGTGTAAACGTCTGTTACAGGCTTAAATATAAAGTTGGAAAATGTAACTGCAGCTATTGATCAAGTAATTGTGATTAATCAGGATTAATGACAGAAGATTGTGTCATTAATTAGTCATTTTTAATCTACTGACAGCACTAGTGTTCACTCTGGTGCCTCCAACTGTTTTACGCCCTTTCAACACCTTCGTGGTCAAAAGTGTACACGCACAAAATCTACAATAAAACCCTCACGCAGCAATAGGACAGACACACAATCCATTTATCTCTGTGTCTCAAACACACACACGTGTATTCAAAGCCTCGATTTGTTCATATTTCATCTGTTGTGTTTTTATCTTCAGCGTTTTCAGTGTTGCTGCATTTACACCAAAAATGTTTCCATTGATGAATCAGATTGATTTGAATGTGTTTCATCCATACAAATCCCTCCCTGGTGGTCACATGACTCTATAACATAACAGGAGTCATGTGACAAGAGTTTCATGCTGTAAAATGTCAAAATGGTTGAATGTGGTGGAGTAAAAATGTGAGATGTCAGCTACTTTTCTTCAATATGAAATGTTTGCAGGGCCTGACAGGAAGTGGACGGACGCTCTGATCACTTCCTGTTTGCTGAAGTGGGTTTTCAGTTGTTTAGAAACCAAAGGCTTGTTTTAAAAGACAGTTTAAATGGGACTGAGGGAACGACGTGTTTGTAGTTTATATCCAACAACATCAAGCAGTTTAATCAAAGAGTTCATGTTGCTAACAGCTCACCTCTCTGCAGCAGACACAGGCTGGACTTTAAAATTAATGGGAAGATCTTTAGACGCGTCACTCTGTAAGGACACAGAGCTGGGTGGAGGTCCAGGCTGGTTCCTGTGAAAAACCATCATGGACATTTAAACAATTCCTGTAGCATCACGTGGCACAAACACTTTGTGTTCCTGTCATCTGTAAGCAACAGGAAGTTAATTAATAAAAGCGGGATGGAGACGTGACTGTGAGGGTCCAAATGTGTCTTAAACCAGATGAAATGACAGTTACAGCTGAGCCTGTGTGTCCTTTGAGACACTGCTCTCCTACAGAGATGCATTTTAGAAACCAGGAAACATCAAATCATTTAAATCAGAGAGTTCATGTTACTAACAGCTCACCTCTCTGCAGCAGACACAGGCTGGACTTTAAAATTAACAAGACCACCTTTAGACCGGTCACTCTGTAAGGACACAGAGCTGGGTGGAGGTCCAGCTTTGAGTCTCTGATGGATCCTGAAAAAGTTATAAATCTTCAGTAAAATTCTCATCACATATCAGCTGATATTATTGGTATTAGCTTACCTTTTCTCAGCTGACTGTCTTTGCTCAAATATCTTAATGGCATCTTTGACTGAGTTACTTTCATAAGACACAGAGCTGGGTGGAGGTCCAGGCTGGTTCCTGTGAATAATGATGCAGCAGTGATGTGAGTGCTGAGCTGTGACATGGAGAAGAGTCATGGACAGTTAGAGATGGTCATCTCACCTCTGAGCTTTGGTCTGGCTCTCATGTTCCCCACACAGAGTGCTTTTAGAGGGAGGGACTCCCTCCTCTCTGTCCTCACACTGATCCATGCTGCTCAATTCAGCTCACACACACTTTCTACCTGCAGAGGAAACACAAATCATTCATGTGCACATCAGCTGAAATCCTCCTTTCATCATGTGTGCTGTCCAAATATCAGCTGCTTCTTTCCTGCTTCATCTCAGTGTCAGCTGGATGCAGTCAGACAGCAGTGTGAGGCAGAGGAAGCTGCCATCAGCTGCTCTGCTATCAGTCCACTAGATGGAGCCTGAAGCACACACGATGCATTCACTGACACACACTGATTCACTATTAATAAGAAAAATTAGAAGTGACAGTTTGTTTCTGTACTTGTGTTGATGTTGTGTTGACGTTGTGGAATGTTTCCTCTGTCAGTGCGCCCCAGGGTGGCTGTGGCTACAATGTAGCTGCCATCACCAGTGTGTGAATGTGTGGATGACTGGATGTGTAAAGTGCTTTGGGGTCCTTTGGGACTAGTAAAGCGCTGTACAAATACAGGCCATTTACCATTATCTGATTAAGTCAGTCTAAATATCAAACCCAACAACCTTTGTATTGTTGTCATAATTACTTCCTGTTGAAGCAGATCCAATATTTGTAATGAAGGATTTTAATGGATTTAAAGGATTTAAAGGATTTTAATTAATTTTAATTTTAACATATGCACCATGGTGCAGTGCAGGTGGATGCATATCCACCTACACTGTAATTATAAAGACCCCTGACCTCCAACAGCTGTTGACACAGTAACTGGTTATGGTCAAACAGATGTGTCCACCTCGCAGCAGTTACTGTGGAACAGCAGCTGAGCTCATTCTGCAGTCAGTGTGTCAGTGAGAGCAGCAGCTCCTCTCCACCTCCTCCACAGACTGATGGAGGCAGGAAAATCAGTGTACTCAGTTCTGTGAAATACTGTAAATGCAGTTTCTTTTACTGTTTATGTACAAACTGAACTTTGAGTCTCACTTCAGATTGGATTTAAGTGTGTGTCACACCTTTATGTGTTACTCCAAAAAAAAAAAAAAAAAAGCCATCTGACTGCTCAGACTGAGTCAGGGTAAAGTTCACATGCTGATTTGCTCTGTTCGGGTTCTTCTTCTTGCTTTTCTTAAAAGTAATGCAGTACATTACTTAGTTACTCACTAGATTAAGTAGTGTGTTGTTATATTCTGTTCCTCAGACCAAGGGTCTATGAACCAACTGTTCTTAGACATTTTTAGATCTGGGCTCTAAAAATCTGCTTATTGGCTCTCAGCTATAGTTAAGCAAGATGTCTTTGGTGAATTGAGGCTGTTTTATACAAGCTAAAGACACTGACTTATTCTTCACTCAGATGTGCTGTGACATTCAAATGTTACAATGTTTTTCTTCTGGGACTACAGGAATGATTTTATATGATTCAAAGTTCAAAACAATCCTTTCCATCCTCTCTGTCACTTAGCCCAGTTCATCCTGTCTGGAAGCCTTTTGAAGCCTCCTTTAAGTCCGGCCTTTCCACTGAATCTGCTGATGGAGACACCATCTCCTCCACCTGCAGCTGTGGAGGTTCAGAGAAATAAATCTAACCTAGAGGTATATCTCTATATCTACAAAAGAAAGAAAGAAAAATGAATCAAACAGATTTTCTCTTTTGTTATTGGAAACATTGGAAACAATATCAGAGTCTACAAGAGAACAAAGGTCCCCGCAGGATGTCTCTGTTTGGGAAATACTCCAGTCATCCCCCTGAACCTGGTTAGTGACCTGAATCAGTGCTTTTTCCATGAATCCTACCGATGCTACCATGAAAACATGTTCAGCTTGTGTTTGAAGATGACTCACATGCTGACATTAGATACAGAAGAACTGAGAACAAAGGGAGCAGCTTATTGAGGGAAACCCAAAAAAGCAGAACACAAGCAGCTCTGTCCTCTGTCTCACATCATGTTCATGAGGAGGAAAAAAGCCCCTAAAGTTCCTAAAGACAAACTGTTATAGGAGGAAACAAAGCAAACTTACAGCCGTCCTGGAAGGAGGCAGGACTCCACCTGAAGCTCAGCACAGGGGGGCAGGAGGCAGATTTTCAGAAGAGTTTCTGACAGTTTAACTTGGTGATGTCAGATTTAATCTCATCTCATTTGTTACGTTCCCCTGAGGGGTCTAGGCGGTGAGGGGGAAGTAACAAAAAGTGTCCGGGTCAGAAAAAGGAGACAAGAAGGCAAAGGGGTTAAATTAAAGAGTTTTATTAAAGTAGCTCAACTAAAAGAGACGGACAATCCGCTATCACCATTTAAGAAAACAAACAAAACTCAGGCGTTGGTCAATAAAGTAAAACGTAAGCCAAAAAGAAAGCGAGCAGCTCACTAGCTGCAACCACTCACATGGCACTCTGGCCCAGAGCTCACCTTTCCCTGGGATTAAATACTTTTGATTACTGACGAGAGTCAGCTGTGTAAAAGGGAAAGCTGGCACCTCAGGCAGAAGCCATTGAAGGACACTCCCACACAGGCACCTTCAGGAGGAGGCCCTGCTAGGGCCGTAACACATTTCTGTTTTTCCACTGAGCAGGTTCAGCTTTTATTAAAAGAAATATGTTTGTGTCTTTCTCTAAATTCTTAATTATCAGTAATGTTCCCTGAGAAATCAACATTTCTTGGTTCTGATACAAGAATGTCGTTTTCATGGCCGCCATTCACGTGACCCAAAGTGTTTCTAATCTCTGGAGAACCGAGGTTAGTGATGGCCAAATGAAGCTTTCCGAAGCACTGAAGCTTGTATTGAAAAACGGTTCATTACTCGAAGCTTTTCAACACAGTCCTCTCCGGTGACATCTGGTGGTGAAAATTTTGAAGAGCAGCTTGAATCTGCAAAATAAAACGGACTGCTCAATCATCGCTGCTCACTCAAGAGTGGAGTTCTCTCTGATATTGGGCCACCGTTCCGTTGCTTTGAACATGTAATTGGTTTTGTTTTCTCGATTGGGGGGCTGAAAAAAATGTAATGCGTATCTGCGTAATACATTTTGATCAATAAACTTTCCCTATTTAAACATGCACTATGGTGTGGCCTTTCTTTGCTCATAACTCCTTGATGTTGGTAAATACAATAAGTGAGCAATATATATAATATACATATGAGAATGCACAGCACATTATGGAGTATGCCCCTGCTGTGGAGTCCTGCCTCCATCTACTTGTCGTTTAATCACTGGACAGCTGGACAGGTTCATACAAAATATTAGATGAGGCCGATTGTCCTATACATATTTTTGACCTAGGGGTGGGATTGATTGTGAACTGGAAAGGGAAAATGCTTAGGAAGCTGAGTACGGCTGCATCGTCACTGATTTGTAGAATCATTTTGATTCGATACAGGATCCGATTCAATTTGATTGGAATCTGGAAAGTTTTGCCTCAGTCAGAAATATTACAATTCTGATCATTTAACAGTATATATCCATAATTTCGTATCTATTAAAAGAAAGCTGACACATGTGAGACTTAATTAGAGATGTAAACAGAGAGTTATGAAACCTGCAGCTGCAGAAGCCAGCGAAGAAAAAAGAGGCAAACACAGCGCGGACCCGACGACACATCAAAATCTGATTCTGACGCGTCTGTGTTCACGTTTGTATGCAGAATCCGTAAACCTGCTCCCAGTTACTGTTTTACTGTATGGTGTTTGACGACATGTTGTGAGGTTTAACCTGATATGCTGGCGTTTCAGGCATAATAACGTTAATTTACAAATCGACGCAGGATTGTAATGAATCAATATCACTTTATTCAATTTAGCATGGATTGTAATCAGAAAGGCGATAATCAAAACCCACCCCTAATCAAGAACTTGCAAAGTAAAAACATGATCAATGTAAGGTAGCCCTTTTGTTATTTACATTTAAAAAGAGGATTAGTGTTACTGTGTGCTGGCTGAGTCTGTTTCTTTTCTTAGAAATAGTTTCTCCTGCCCTGGAGAAAATCCACTTGCATGGAACAGAAGAGGCTGTGGAGTGCAGGAACCACACTGCAAGCTGGTAGATATGCAGGTATTCCTGGGTCCTGCAGACTATCACCTAAAAACAATAAACAAAATGATTTTCTAAACTGTAGCAATGTAATGTACGTATAGTGTCAAATACATTTTTGTAGTCTTCATTAGCTTTAATTCACATGGAAGTGTTCCTAAAGTCATATGCTGTAATGATATTTACATTATGAAAACATGATTTTGGACATTTCAAGTTTTTCACTTCGGCAGATAAAATAAATTGAGCAAAATCAACTCAAAATATTCCCACACGCCAGAACGTCCTCTCTTCCTCGCTGGCTCCATATCTGTCAGTGGAATGATCACCTCTTCGCTCTCTGTCACCATCAACACACTCCACGAATCCCGTGGATGATTCACTTCCTTATATCCGTTTGAATCAGGTACCGAAGCAGTTACGTGCGTAATGAAGCTTCGGACGTCACTGGTCACGTGACTTTTGCCAAACGAAGCAAGCCTCGACACAGTGCTTCTGAACCAGTGTGTTGTTTTTTTCGACACATGCTCCGGAGCGTCAGCTTCAAGCGGGCCATCACTAACCGAGGTTTTACTGGTGCTCCTGAATGCAGCATAAGAAGGAATTTTCCACTAAGTTTCATGTGACATGAACACAGACGGATGACGTGTCTGTGTCAGTCTTTTTCTTTTGAAACAAACTTTATTGAGACCTATGAACAGTCCAACGCCTATGAATGAAATTTAGAGGATTCAAAGAAATATTGATAAAAGTTCTCGGAGCTGCTGTGCAAATATTTTTAACTCACTATGGAAACTCCTGGTTTCAAACTTTAAGCTTTTTTGCTCAAGCAGTTGTACAGAAATAATATTAAACTATAACAGTACTGATATACAGTGATCCCCTCAAAAATAAACACATTCTGCCATTAAAACGGTAAAATAGATCCACTGATCTGATTTTTTTTACTGTTTATGAAGAATAAGCAAATATATTATAAGATGAGAGGTGAGAAAAAAAATGCTCAGAATCACTCGTTTGTATTCAAATGTCAAAGTTCGTGTTCATCTGTTCCTCTCCTACACGTCACTATAAAGTTTAATCTTGTAAAAGTCAGAGTTTGAGTTCATATTCACTGCAGTTTAGTACAATATCTACATGTTAACGTTTGTTTGTGCTAAACTGTTCATTTGTTCTGTTTCATAATAAAATATAGATATAAACATCTGTAACATCTGCACTTTAATATCTGGTATTTTGTACAGACAGAAGACAAAAGGTTTACTTTAGTATTAAAATATGAGTCCTGTACAAATCAAATATGTATATATAAAACTTAAAACTGATTTTTTTCAAACTTTTTTCCTCACCAGGAAAAAAGAAAAACTTTTTTCACGTCAAAGCTCAACATCTGACTTACTATTAATATAAAAACCGTGACTGAAGCATCTTTAAATGTTCCGATTTATTAACAGTGTTTTAAACTTAATACAGTAACGTTTGTTCAGTCTGAGAAATGTAAAACATGTTTTATCCTCCATCTTTGTTTCAGTGTGAACAGTCTGAGCGGACAGTTCGTGATGTTTTTAACAGAGGCCGACCTGCTGAATCAAATTTGTTTTAAAAAGTCCTCTGCTGTCCCTCCACCTGCTGCCTCTGAACACAAAGGGTGAGAACTTTAAATTAACACTGTGGCAGATATGTAACGTTCTTTAAATGATCTCACTGACTTACAGACAAATGAAGGAAGACGTCTGTGGTGGCTGAAACCTCCACCCAAAACATATCCACAGACAGCAAGGTTGTTGTAGTTTTGTAATTTTTAATTAGTTTTTATTTCCATTTCTTTTTCACTTTGTGTTTTTAATTCTGTTTAGTTTCAGTTAGTTTCCACGGTGAGTTTGCTTGTTTCAGTTTATATTTGATTTTTTATTTATTATATATTTACGGGGTCAGAGGCTGGACTGACGTAGATTAATGTAGATTTTATGATAAAAACTGAACTTTTTGAAAGCAGTGACTCAGTCTTTTTTTTTAGCCAAACTAACAACACTAACAGGCCATTTCCTGTAAAATGTTAATCAGTTTTCCAAAATCATTTCATTGATCATTCTCAATAATTTAGTTTTAGTTTGTGTTTTTATTTCTACTTTAACTTGTTTCAGATCTAGCTGTAGTTCTAAGTTGAGTTTCAGTTTCGTGTGTTTTGTAACACTTCTTCCTGTTGGAGAGGAGCCAACACTTTGTGACGCAGTATTTTTAAGACCGACATGTTGAACCTGTATCTAACACACATCTATACGAAGTATTCATTTACAAAGTGCGCTCTCTGTCTCCTGCTGTGCGTGTAAATAAAAACATCCGGAGCTCAGCGGCTCTCCGGTTGAGCTCAGGCCACATTCAGTGTGTTTAGTCTGATTACCGGACTCTGATCACACAAGGCCAGAAAATGGCGGAGACACTCGGCCTTGTTGGAAAACATTACACACTGACTTTAATGGAGAGACCGGAAATACAAACACACACAGTTTGTTGTGTGAAGAAATCAAACACGAGCTGAACAAACAGTAAAGTTCCTAAAGACAAACTGTTAAAGGAGGAAACAAAGCAAACTTACAGTTTCTTCACACACCAACAACAAGCTCCACTCCACACCTGGACACTAAACACGGACACACAGGTGAGCTGCTTCCTGGAAGGAGGCGGGGCTCCACCTGAAACTCAGCACAGGTGGGAGGGGCTCAGCTCTGTGTGTGCTGATGTGTTAACTTTAAAAATATGCCGTCTGACTGCTCAGACTGAGTCAGAGTAAAGTTCACATGCTGACGTGTGGAGACATGAAACCTTGTTGTAGCTGCAGGTGTGAACACACTGATCCCAGATCAGCTCTGCTGTATTTGTAACATGAACATTTCTGCTGCAAAGCTTCAAATGTTCAGCATGTTTCTCTGTTTCCAGTCTATAGATCCAGTCACACTTTCTACCTTCACCTGTGCAGTAAAGACTGAGAGCAGAGCTGAAACCAAGCGTCCAATCAGTGAGCAGCATCAACACCTGAGCTTCATTCAGACTCTGTTATTGAAGATGTTGTTGGTACAAAGTTCATCTGCTGCTCACATGAATCCATGAAAGATTTATTTCACTGAATGTTTCTTCAAAGCTCGTTTCAACCTGTTGAAGTCATGAATCAAAGTGCAGACTGAGAGTGGATCACATGATGTTTGAGGTGTGTCATGTGACATGTTCAGTATTGTCACACATGTCTAGATTGTCCCTGATATCATAACTGCTCAAACACTGATGATTATATTTGAAGAATTATTCCTGATGGCAGCAAAGTTTGAATGGAGCTCTCTGTCTGTGCTGATTTGTCGCCCTCTGGAGGTCAAAGCACAAACTGCATGATGTCACTGTAACCACCACAGTGACAGGAAGTGTTTTTATGACTGAAACACTGAAATGATGCTAACGGCTGTCGTTAGGCTCACTGACAGCAGTGCTGATGTGTTCATGTCAAACACTGGCTCAGGTCAGACTCCATCCTTCTCCAGCGTGAGGCCGCCCTCAGACCCACAGGAGCTCTGACCTTTGACCTCCTGACCCTAACCATTTTAGTCTTGTTGCATCTTTAAATGCAAATCCTGTGAAATGGTCAGGGGCGGCTCTAGAGAAATTTTCTTAGGGTGGCAAAATCAAAGCCTTTTCCCCCCAAACACATATGCAGGTGGTTACATGTGGTTAAAATGATTCAAATGCAGTAAGTATGCACGTTTTTCATATAAATATAGTCTATAACTTAATTATTGTCTGTACCCACATGATTACACACTTTAGTTACATGAAACATGTGAGTTTTGATGTTATGTACTGTACAGCCTGTATATTAAATACATATGTAGCCCAATAAGTATAAACTCCAGAAAGCTACACAACATGGGGCGCTTCATTTACAAACACAAGTCTAACTTAAGTTTCACTGTTTTTGTTAGAAAACAGTCACATTGTTGCAGCTTAAATGACACAAAATGTCAGAAATCTGCACTGTCATGAACAAACATGTAAACCTCATTTTTCATGATTTGTTGGATTCACCCTCTGAGGTCTGAAACACAACCGGACATTTGTGACTCCTTTGAGTTTACGTTTGTATTTCACCCTCAGATTGTTTCATTTTATTTTTTCCTCCTCTTGCTTTGTTTGGTATCTTTTCAGCTCAACTGAATTTAGTTGTTTTTTCACTGACATACTGCATTAGTATTACTATTACTATTAATGTAACTATTACTGATCTGAAATCACACAAAGAACCTAAAATCCTAGCAGTATTTTTTACTGTAAAAAAACCACAGACGTGTTGGGTAAATGTTTATAACTTGAAATGCAAATATAAATTGTACATTTTGTAAACAGATACAACTATTTATCTAAAAATGCAGCCAATACACCTGCTGTTTTTTCATTTTCTACAACCATTTAAAATAGCACTCACCTTCCTTCATTTCCACAGTGTAACATCCACCCACCTGTGTAAAATCAGAAATTCCCATGGTGTTGTTCAAAATGTGCTCTGGCACAATCATAAGCATCACTTGCTACTGAAAACAAGAAAAAAGCCGTCCTGCTATGGGCTGAACCATTTGTTAATGTGGAGGGGGGGACACTATGGAATATATCCAGTTCTAGCATTTATATTCACTGCTGACTGTAACTACGCTCAAACTGTTAAACTTATTTTAATAAACAACACTGTCATATGCAAAACTGGGGTGGCACTTGGGGTGGCAAGGGATCATTTTAGGGTGGCACTTGCCACCCCATGCCACCCTTCTAGATCCGCCCCTGCTGATGAAGCCAACAGGTTCGCTTCATTTGCAAAAAGCAGATATGAGTTTCTGAGGCCACAGTTTTCTGTGGCAGAAGGGGAATCAGGGGAAGCCCTGGAGGAGTCCACCACCCACCAGAAACAGGTCTGAGCTCTCACTGCAGTTGTAAAGGGGCTACACAGCCCACATGAGGCTGAGGGATGCAGCCTTCTGTCAGACTGTCACTAACACAGAGAAACACCCGTGTACACTCATACTCATGGGCACATACACCAATCAACCTAACCCCACTAACTGCTCGTCTTTGGACTGTGGGAGCCAGAGAACCCAGAGAGGACCCAGACATGGGGAGAGCATGCAAACAGCTTAGATGTTGGATTTGAACCCAGAACCTTCTTGCTGTCAGGAAACAGTGCCAACCACTTTTCCACTGTGCTGCCTGTTTGACTCTGATACACCCATTTTTGAGCTCTTAAAAACAGCCCTCCACACAACAGAGACAAACCATAAAGGACTTTGTGGCTTGTAGCAACCGAAGAAAGTTTAAGGTGCAAAATCAATAGGTTGAAAGGAAAGTAATAAAGGAAACATGTAATTATAACAGTAATGTTGGCTGTGTATCACGTGTGGCATGTCATTGTGGGGCTGGCCTCTGCTGGGATTGAGAATATGTGATGGCGGGGGCAGGGTTGGTTACTGGGGTTTATCCTGATCTCCTGTTTAGTGGAACTGTGCTCCTTTGAATCCACAGCACTAACCTGGCACACACACATAAAATGCATCATTGCTACAGAGCACAGCAGGACTCATTATGAGTGGTGGGGCAGGCTGGATGGTGTTGAGGAGTCGTATCGCAGTGACATTGGCTCCCCTGCTTCACTCTCTCCTGCCCCACTAATGCAACTCACTAATCCCTCTGTCCCCTTTAGGTGGGGCTCACGCTGACAAGATAAAATAAGCTGCACGACTGGTGGGTGGGGGCTGTGCTGTCAGCCCCCCTGGGTCTGCTCCTCTGTGATCCTCAGTGGGCCAGTATGCCTCTCCTGGTAGCTCCATGGGGGATGGTGTGGTGGGTTGGTGGGTGCCATGGCGACTATGTGCGGACTTCACATTTTTGTCTGCTGTGACAGCTCCTTGATCTGGGCGGGGCCAGTGGGGTGTGGGTAGGTCCTTTGTGGGGCTTTGGACGTTGCCTGAATATTGTCAGGCAGCTGGGTGCTGTGCCTCGACCCTTTCTTCCTTTGCATTTGTGGTTTGGTGCCATAAATGCACAACATAGAAGAGCCACCTCGACGGGACAACACTCAGCGGTTCATCTGTCTCTCTTCCACAGCATGTCTTTATCCTGTCTTCCTTCTCTCACCTCAACCAATCACAGCAGATGGCCCCGCCCCTCCCTGAGCCTGGTCGGAGGTTTCTTCCTGTTAAAAGGGAGTTTTTCCTTCCCACTGTCGCCAAAGTGCTGCTCATAGGGGGTCATATTGTTGGGTTTTTCTCTGTATGTATTATTGTACGAGCTACCTTACAATATAAAGCACCTTGAGACGACTGCTGTTGTGATTTGGTGCTGTGTAAATAAAACTGAATTGAATTAAGAAACAACTCTTAGATTCCTCACATGATTCTCCTGTATTCCTACGGGACGCCAAGGTAATATAACATGGAAGTGTGTCGCAGTGCCTGGTGGCCACATGTTACCCATAAACTGTCAACCTGACCGTACTGTAGCTACGTCCAAAGACTAGTTAAAGATTAAAGCTTTTTGGGGGGTTAAATCTGACATAAATAAAGAAAGAATAACATTAAAGTCGATTCTTTTGATCACTGTAGTTCTACTTTGAGGATATGATGTGTAAAAACCCTCAGTCGTGGCTGGTGGATCTCACATTCCTGGTCTTTGTAATTCCAGTTCAATGAAGCCTCATTTTCACCTTTTTCCAGGTAAATTTTCCCAACTGTTCTAATGTCCATGCTGTGGCATTGTCCCATCATTTGTATTTCCTGTTAATGGATTTTTAATATGGTCTGGGAAATTACTATATATGAGTAACTTCCTGTTGTATTGCAGCTTAAGGCCATTGTCACTGAAATAAAGCCCGAGTTGTAATAGTTTGCATCCAGAACGAGGAAAAGGAAGAAACCCAAACACTGCTCAGTGGATGAGTCCGTCCTGGAATAAATACCAGGACAAAACTAAAAAGAAGAGCTTGTTTCCTCGAAGCAACAACAGAAAGCTCTTTGTCTCTACAGATGTTTCTGGGAAACACGTTAACAATATTTAAACATTTGTTCTTAATAAACGTTTTTACTTAATGATGCTTTATGATATTTCTATCTGACCTAATGCAGCAGCGTATCCACATGAACTCTGCAGTGTTTCTACCCAGAGGCCACCGTGGTCCTTCTTTACTAATGCTGAGGGTTTTCTCCCAGCCGTGATAGCCTTTGACAGGTAAACTGAGTCATTCCAGCCCAGTGCAAAAATAACCTCCCTGTCTGCTCTTAACTTCACGCATCGATGCTAAAACGTTGCATAACTGAACCTGCAGACTGTGATCCTGTAGCTGTCGAGGAGAGGGCTTGATGCCGTCCATCTTCTGCTCAATTAACAACGCCTGCAACCTTTTGAGCCTTTGTCCTGCTACAGTCACAAATATAACATCATCACTCTTTATTTGATCCACTACACTGCTGTCATTTCTCTGTTATGGCCCCACAAGGTCACTGAATCAACCCCACAGCATCACGTACAAGTTTTCAAAGCGGTGTTCTAATCTGCTTCGAGCTTTCATCATTTTAGCCAGCCCCTCCGATCTTCTCCAGGTAAACACTACAAAGAAAGAGTTCAGTCTGCATAAAACATCTTGTGCATGTCACACGATACAGCATCCACAGCAGTATACACTGCAAACAGCAGAAGCTCTTCCTTCTTAGCCTTCGGTCCAGCAGTGATGATCTCCTCCTGCTTTTGCTTCACATCACCTTTCTCCTGAAAATCTGAGCTGGGCTTGACAAACCCTCAGCTCAGCGTGATATAAAGGTAGCTCTTCTAGTGTATTTGCCATCTCCTGAGCTGTCATTGTTACCATCTCACATTCTTCTCCAATCCATGGTTAGGGAGCTGCTCATAGGGGGTCATATGATTGTTGGGTTTGTCTCTGTATCTATGAAGCGCCTTGAGGCGACTTTTGTTGTGATTTGGCGCTATATAAATAAAATTGAATTGAATTTTCAGGGTCAAAGTTCAGAGGAAAGTTTGTTCAGCAAATGAATGACAATAAATCATACATGTTTGCTGATTCACAGGTTAACAGCCTGGAGGAACAGAGCTGTGTCATTCCTGTGATGCGATTCAGCTTTATTTCAGCCACTCAACAAAACAACATTATATTATATGTAATATATATTAAATATGTGCCAACTGATTCAGTACGTTTCATGTAGAAATATGTGTGGCAACTTTTTGTTGCAGCAATGATCTCAAAACACGGGGGGGGGGGGGGGGGGGGGCTAAGATGAATGTCTGCTGTGAGGACAGGGGGTGTGCATGTGCTCAAGTCACGTGACACGTCATTTACGCAACATTTGGTCGATTTCAAAGTTACAGTGAGATAAAATCATGTTATGGATTGCACTCAGTATATTGTGCCGACATGGTGAGATTGTGTCTGTCGAGCCGAGGAGAGCGTCGCAGTGCCAAAAGCTGTAAAATGAACTATCAGGCTGGAGTGTGCTGCCACAGCACAGAGCAGTCACAGAGTCCTGCAGGCAGAAGAGGAGTGATCGTGTTAGCCACCTTACAAAACAAAAAGACATGAAGTGAAAAGCAGAGCGCAGAGTGAGGCAGAAGAAGACAGACTGGGCCAAGTCCTGCATGTGCGAGAGCGAGCGAGACCCGGGACAACGTCATCCGCCTCGCCTGGACTAGTCCGCCGGCCGGAGGAGGGACAGTGGCTGCACTGTGCAGCCGAAGACTCACTTTGATCGCGCAGGAAACGAGCGACGCAACCAGTCCACCGTCCGTGCAAACCGCGCCAGGCAGCGTATTGCACGCTGGAGGACACCGAGGAAAGTCACAGTAGGAGCGGCGCTTAGTGAGAGGTGATGTCGGGGGGACATGGCTTCTTCTCCGGTCACCCCAGCATCGCTTGAAGGAGAAACACCTTCACCCACCGGGAACGAGGAGCCCGCGACCACCCGACAGGTACGACACGCCTCCGAGACCCTCTGCGCGCCCGGTAACGTTGTAACGTTTTACCGAAGTTCATTCGCAAACACACCCGTTTAAGATGGACCCGAGAATCAGCACACGGGAGCACTGGTGTCTGACTCAGCAGAAACGGCGCGACGTGCGTGTAATGCTTCGTATTTGATAACGATGGAATAATTCTTTAAAATAAGCACACAGATAAACACTGGTGGGTGGAAAAGTTCGTGTTTTGGTGAAATGAGTCCCGCCTAGTCCGGTCTACACCTCATTCAGCAAACATCTGAGTCACCCTGAGACGCCAGTGCGCGTCCTTGTGATGCAAAAAGCCGTAAGTGACACGCTGTTTACACGCAGGAGCAGTTTAACACATGCAGGTTGTGCCAGTAGGCGTTTCCTTCAATGTGACACCAAACGTGTAAATCAGTGCTGGGAGCGGATGTTGGACCTGATCAGTCTTAATCTGACAAACTGTAGTTCCTGCTCTGTTTCTAATTCAGCCCCATGACAGACAACCAGCATGTTCTCCTGTCACGTGTTATTGACACGCACATATTTAGTCCGTGTGTGGGATGTTAAAGGTGAGTTTGTTCAGGGCACGATCAGACTGAGGCCATTTCAACAGGTGCAAGGAAGTGTTAGTGTGGTTACTACGGCAGCACTGATGCCCTGATGAGTGCACATGGCTGGAATGAAAAGTCAATGCTATGTATAGCATGAACTACTTGTTGTCTAAGGCGGTGCAGAGAGTGAGCAGGAAATATCTGAGGTTGGATATTTCAGTACATACAGAGCTGTGCAGAGACATTAGGATCTTAAACTATTGTCTGTATCTGGCAAAGCGAGAATCTGAGCCTTGTGTACAAACTGTCTGGTGTTTGTTCTGGCAGGAATATGAAACTACTGTGCACAGCATGCTTATTAAGATGGCCCAGGACCAGGTCATCTTGCAGGATGGTAGTGTTACATCGAGAAGGTTCCTCTTTAATTGTTGGATTTCTGTGTGAGTTTTCTCCCTGTGCCTCTGTGGCCTCTCCCCACAGTATCTGTGTTTGTGTTTAAAGTGTTTAAAGTACAGCACTAGATGATCGTATGGGTGAATGTGACTTGTTGTAAAGCACTTTGAGTTGTTGTCTATATAAAGTCTAAATGGAAATCCACTTATGTGCAGAGGACCAGAAGATCCAGCGCATCGAAATAAAAAGTTCTTTGCTTAAACAATGAATTGTGCGATAAAATATTAATTTACAAATTCATTTTTAAGTTATTTTATTTATTCAATACAAAAGTAATTTATTATCTAGTAATTTAATTGAAAATAAAAAAATTTATAAATCAGTATTTGAAAATAAATTATTATTCCATTAATAAATACTTCAAATCAGAAAAAAAAAGAAATAAAATCTCAATAAAAACCTCACATCAAAAATCCTTTTCCTGTGTCATCTCATGTCCAACATCTGTGTAGGCAGAGTGTAAACACAGAGGCTGAATGGTATGGAAGCCCGTTTCCGCCACTAAAAAAAAAAAAAAGGATCCATAACTCGAAATTTCGAGTTATTTTCTCGAAATTTCGAGTTATTTTCTCGAAATTTCGACATATTAACTCAAAATTTTGAGAAAAGCAACTCGAAATTTCGAGTTAGCGCTGCCAATCAGTAATCTACGTGAATGACGTCATTTCCATGTTACCCGGAAGCTGAAGCTACAAATGCTACAGCTAAGCTACCGGTATTACATCCAGTCGTGAATGCACAGATTGCTGAGTGTTTTCAGCCTGGCTTCACAAATGATGAAATCCCTGTGTTATTAGCTGAATCACATGGTGTTACTATCAGCAAACATACTTTAATTTGTTGGGATCCGTTTTTGAGTGCGCGGTCCTGCGCCATATGCTTCCGGGTAACAAGAAAGCGACCTCATTCACGTATATTTTTGATTGGCAGAGCTAACTCGAAATTTTGAGAAAAGTAACTCGAAATTTCGAGTTATGGATACTAGCTTCTTTTTTTTTTTTAGTGGCGGAAACGGGCTTCCATAGAATGGCCTTTGGTATAGGTGCAAAGCTAAGACTGTCTAACCAATGACAGAGCTCCTTACCTCGCACCGGCTAATTTGCATTGCTCCGGGATTTCGGAAATTTATTAATTTATTCATTATGATGTGGTTCAGCATCATAATGCTGAACCACAGAAACACACACACATATATATATATATATATATATATATATATATATATATATATATATATATATTAGGGGTGCAACGATACTCGTATCGATATTGAACCGTTCGATACAGTGCTTTCGGTTCGGTACGCATATGTATCGAACAATACAACATTTGTAATTTATTTTATCAACTTTCCTTCTGACGATGCTGTCTGTGTTGAGAGCTCAGTGGATCTGTGTTCGACTACTCCGCCTAGGCTGCACTGTCGAGCGCAGATCCACTGAGCGCAGCGCAAGCTAGCGAGACAGAAGCTAAGCTCGTTGCAACATGGCAAACTGAACCTCCCCCACCCTCATTCAGATCTGGTGTTTGGAACTATTTTGGTTTTCATGTGACGTATGACCCTGAAGTAGAGCTGGGCGATATGAGATTTTTTCATATCACGATATGTTTTTTTCATTTCAGGCGATAACGATATCTATCACGATATAAGCCAAATAACTATATTTGTAAGATTTAAATGTGCCGTTGCTCACAAGTAAAATGTGAAATAATCAGCAGCTTGTTTTTATTTAAATATTTATTTCCCATAATAAGTTCAACAGGGTAGATGTACTTAAGGAACATGAGACTTTTTCAGATAAATAAAGGCAAATATTGCAAACTACACAAAAGGCAGCCGCTAAAGCGTTTAAGTTTCAAAATAGAACAAAGGAAACAGACTAAATTGTCAATTCCACTTAGAAACAAAATATTAATTCTAAAAATAAATCTTAGTTTGTTTTACAGAAGAACAGACAAAACTGACTAACTTTTGTCAATATCAAATAAACTGAGAACTAAAAGGAAATTCTCAATCTCTCCTTGTTGTATAGCTTAGCTTTTCAAACAGTTTTAACAGTTACTTTAGTCTGACAAAAGCCGAATGACGAATTAGCGCTTCCAGTCAGAGACTGAGGCTACGTCCACACGTACACGGGTATTTTTGAAAACGGAGATTTTCCGTTTTCGTTTTAAAAAATAATCCCGTCCACACATAAAGGCAGAAATGAAGGAAAACGCTGCTATGAACATGCCAAAGCAGCGGGTGGAGCTAGATTCCTAACCGTGCAGAAATGTTGGCCAATCAGAAGTCTAGAAGCCTCGGTGGGAAAAAGTAAACAAAGCTGGGGCATAGAAGCAGAACCGAGTCATATGTGTGGAGGGACAGTAACTGTGTGTATATGTAAGCATTTAAACACTGCAGAGAGTAGAATTAACAGTAACAGTATTGTAGAAATTCATTTCACCGAAACAATAACGTGGCGCACAGTGTGACGCATGCACCAGTTTATTGTATTTCCAGACTTGCTTTCGGCACAATTTACAGTGCACGCTACTCTGTTTTTTGTCAGACTTGAAATAGCCGAAATACCTTCACACTACGGAACTTCTATGGCTCTTCCGTTCGACAATCTCTCCGGCGTTGGAACCATCATCTGTTTTCTCTTCGGTCACGCTCGGTTGATTTTTCTAGTCGGCACACTCATTTCCTCCATTACCCGCTGGCTGCTTCCCAAACAAACACACGTGCGGCTTGGCACTTGTGCTGTACGTAACAAGTCACGCGACGTGACACTGCGGCTGTGATTGGTTCGGCTCTGTGCTACTTAATTTGGATTGGCTGACCTTTTTTTTTTTTCCTTTTTTTTAAGAGGACAAGAGCGGCGAGGTCTATCGCGATAATTTAATTTCTCTATCGAGTAAAAGTTATATCGCGATACATATCGTTATCGTTCTATCGCCCAGCTCTACCCTGAAGGTAAGCGCGTCATGGACTAAAGTAAAACAGTATGTTGGATGTGCCACGTAATGCTCAATTACATGGGTGGGAACTAGTGCGTTAGCGCAGTTAGCTCGTTAACGTGTTGGCCGTCCAGCTCCACGCACGGGGCGATCCGCGGTAGCTTGTTAACGGAGATTTGCCGTGTTGTGGCGTTAACGTCATTTCAACGAGATTAACGCTGACAGCACTAGTGGGAACACAACGAATATGACTGCACATTTACTCCGACATCATCCTGGTGCAAAGACACATGGAAGCAGACAAAAACAACAAGCACGCATGCTACAAACTTTACCCGAGTCATTTAGACAGCCGTTAGCACAGGATTCTCCTTATGGGGACCTGATATGTTTAATATGCTGCTGAGAGTATACCCCAGAAGAAGCGTATAGTATAGCTTTTATTTTGGAAAGAGACATTTCTCTGTAATAAACTCTCTTTTCCAAAGATGAGTGATTTCTCCATCAGATATTTATTTTTTTATTACTTTGGTGTTTCAGCAACATTAAATTTAAAAACTGTACTTTTGAGTTAAAATATATATTTATAATTTTAATAAATGAAAAATTAAAAAGGCATGAACATTTTTTTTGTATCGAAAAAATATCGAACCGTGACACCAAAGTATCGAACTGAACCGAACCGTGAATTTTGTTTATCGTTGCACCCCTAATATATATGTGTATATGTGTGTGTGTGTATTCCCATATGGAAAAGATATATATATAAATCTTACAAAGTTTTTATCTGTCTTGTATGAAACTTGTATGAAAAGCATACAAGAGTGAAAACACATATAAGATCCCTTGAAAAGTTATACAATGAAACTTGTATGTTTTGTATACTTACTAAAAAAATATATGAAAGTAATGAGAAAGTGGCCACTTTCATGAGTAAATCATGTAAGCCTTATATGATTTATATATGATTTACTCATGAAAGTGGCCACTTTCATGAGTAAATCATATATGTTTTTACTATTTCTTTTCCATATGGGTTTATACATCAATCCATTTTCTTGCTTATGGAGTTCAGGGCCTGGGACCTACTCCATGTCAGCTTTCAGTGTTTATGAACATGAACATTATGAACTCATGACTCCCTTGGGAAGCCTATGGTTTTTCATAGGCAGGGGATATTTGTTTTATCACAGTTCATTACCAAACAGAGCAGGGTTCTAATTGATTTGTGGCTTATAGGATATTATGTACAGGTGTGTAAAAGTGGAGTGAATATAATTAGTGTGAATGCTTGAAAAGCATTCACAGTATTGTTATTCTAATCTTTATTATTATTATTATATTTTATTTTTCCGTACGTTTTTTGTAAGCCTACTCCTTCAAAACCGTTCAACTTAGAAAAACCATTCAAACACCGTTAGATTCCTATTCTTTTGGACAACACTGCTTCTATTTTTCATATTTTTAACATTTATATTTTTAATTTTATTCAACTTTATTCAACAAAAATTTATAATGTATTTCAATGGGGAGACCCTTCAAATCCTCATTCAACTTACTCATTTTTAAACTCTTACTACTTCCACATACATTGACATAGAGCCACCATTCAAACTTTAAAACGAAGACAAGACATTCAACTATTCAACTTGTATTTATCTTTTCAATATCTATTATACTTTTTCTTCAGTTCCAGTTTAAGTTTCATGATGTTTTTTCACCCGTTTCAGAGTTTATAATGGGTGTGTATGGGACGGAATGTTGGGGCTAGAGTGAGGCAGCTTAACTGCTAGAGTGAGAGGAGCAAAAAAATTAATCTTAAAATCTTTTTTAAAACTGCTGCTGTGTCCGCAGCGTTTGCTCTACAGGTATGATTTTACCCTCAAAACGTAGCCATGGCTGTCCTCTTTCATCCAATGTGTTTACTATTGTACTAGGTGTTATGGTTCTTTCATAAATGTCACCAATGCACAGCCTCCTCCCTCCAACTCTTCCATAGACTCTAATGTTAAAATGGCTCAGAAGGTTCGTTTGAAAATCAGAAGAGCATGGTGTCTTTCCACTGTCACCACGTCCATATAATAAGCTCCACAGGCATGAAAACTGAGAATTAGGTAGACTAGACATTGCTGTCGCTCACGGTGAAAGAATTTTGTCAATACGACTTTTACTTTTCATTTGGGAGCGATTTGTTTCGGCCTGACTTTTCTGTTCATTTTAAGCAGCAAAAGTGAGGCGCATGTCTGTGTACTTGTGTATGGAGCCATTGGGTGCGGTCACTATAGCAACCAGGCTCACACCTGCCTGCTTAACGAGCTCTGCCTGCCACTGTACCAAGATTCATCTTAAGCACTTCTCTTTCAACTGCTGCTGTGTCCACAGTGTTACAGCCATCATTTTACCCTCAAATTGTCGCCATTATTGTTCTCTTTCCAACACTGTATCTTTCAAAGCTCAGGCATTTAAACTTTTTAAACTGTGTGGATCAAAGTGGAGGGATCACATTTGAGTCATTCAGTGATTCAAAGAATATGACCTTTTAATATTCATTCAGATGTTTTCTGACTCTAAATGTTCTTTTCTCATTTCTTAGGGTTTTCTAATTTACATTTAAAACATTTTCAGTTTTTTTCCAACTCCTTCTTCTGTGTAACCTTCAGCTTTTAGCAGTTCAGCACCTTTGTTTTCAGGTTAAATTCGTTTTTTTTTTGTTTTTTTTTTAATCTCATTCAATATTTTTAACTCAAAATTCAGCAATTAATTCATTTCAGTGCATACATTCAGATTCAAGCATTCACACTGCAGTTTCTTCAGAAAATGCACTTTCTAGTTATATTTTATTTTTCCGTACGTTTTTTGAAAGCCTACTCCTTCAAAACCGTTCAACTTAGAAAAACCATTCAAAGATCGTTAGATTCCTATTATTTTGGACAACATTGCTTCTATTTTTCTCATTTTTAACATTTATATTTTTAATTTTATTCAACTTTATTCAACAAAAATTTCCCATGTATTTCAATGGGGAGACCCTTTAAATTCTCATTCAACTTACTCATTTTTAAACTCTTACTACTTCAACATACGTTCACATAGAGCCACCATTCAAACTTTAAAACGAAGACAAGACATTCAACTATTCAACTTGTATTTATCTTTTCAATATCTATTATACTTTTTCTTCAGTTCCAGTTTAAGTTTCATGATGTTTTTTCACCCGTTTCAGAGTTTATAATGGGTGTGTATGGGACGGAATGTTGGGGCTAGAGTGAGGCAGCTCAACTGCTAGAGTGAGAGGAGCAAAAAAATTAATCTTAAAATATTTTTTAAAACTGCTGCTGTGTCCACAGCGTTTGCTCTACAGGTATGATTTTACCCTCAAAACGTAGCCATGGCTGTCCTCTTTCATCCAATGTGTTTACTATTGTCCTAGGTGTTACGGTTCTTTCATAAATGTCACCAATGCACAGCCTCCTCCCTCCAACTCTTCCATAGACTCTAATGTTAAAACGGCTCAGAAGGTTGGTTTGAAAATCAGAAGAGCATGGTGTTTTTACACTGTCACCACGTCCATATAATAAACTCCACAGGCATGAAAACTGAGAATTAGGTAGAGTGGACATTGCTGCCGCTCACGGTGAAAGAATTTCGTCAATACGACCTATACTTTTCATTTGGGAGCGATTTGTTTCGGCCTGACTTTTCTGTTCATTTTAAGCAGCAAAAGTGAGGCGCATGTCTGTGTACGTGTGTATGGAGCCATTGGGTGCAGTCACTATAGCAACCAGGCTCACACCTGCCTGCTTAATGAGCTCTGCCTGCCACTGTCCCAAGATTCATCTTAAGCACTTCTCTTTCAACTGCTGCTGTGTCCACAGTGTTACAGCCATCATTTTACCCTCAAATTGTCGCCATTATTGTTCTCTTTCCAACATCTTGTCTTTCAAAGCTCAGGCATTTAAACTTTTTAAACTGTGTGGATCAAAGTGGAGGGATCACATTTGAGTCATTCAGTGATTCAAAGAATATGACCTTTTAATATTCTTTCAGATGTTTTCTGACTCTAAATGTTCTTTTCTCATTTCTTAGGTTTTTCTAATTTACAATTAAAACATTTTCAGCTTTTTTCCAACTTCTTCTTCTGTGTAACCTTCAGCTTTTAGCAGTTCAGCACTTTTGTTTTCAGGTTAAATTCGGGTTTTTTTTTTATCTCATTCAATATTTTTAACTTAAATTCAGTAATTATTTCATTTCAATGCATACATTCAGATTCAAGCATTCACACTGCAGTTTCTTCAGAAAATGCACTTTCTAGTTACAAACAGCAATGCTAGTGGAGTGATGACAGACAGGGCGGTTGGGGGGTGGTGAACAGTTTGCCAACAGTTCTGCCCCTGTAGAGAAGGACATCTGCCATTTCTTTTTCCTTTTAACAATTCAGGTAGTGATGAAAGAAAATCAGACTGTGGCAGTGCTTGCAGCAGGTAACGGAGTGATAATGCAGAGTTTTTACTGCAGTGGACAGTCCCTAGTGTGACCATCGCTGGAACCAACCAGCTGATTTACACCATGGCAGCAGTTATCAGTGAAGTTCTTGGCTGCAACATGAACAATCTCAAGTAGCAATGCCTCCCATGGAGAAGGACACTAAGGCTAAACCCTTGAGGCGACTTTTGTTGTGATTTGGTGCTATATAAATAAAATTGAATTGAATTGAATTGAAAGACCAAGGGAGCACGAAGGGATGTTAGCCAACTATCAGAGCTGCAGAAAGGTGCAATGAAGAAGGTGCCTAAGAAGTACAGCAAGCTGCCCATACCTGAGGCCTTGGAAACTGCCAAGCAACGACTCAAAGCCTTGGCCAGCCGCTTGAAGGGACCATACCAGAGAGATAGAAGGCAGGAGAATTAACTAAGAGTAATCTACAGTTCAAGGTATATTCTCAGTGGCAGGGGGACACTATGGGAAGAGCCCCACCAAGGCTGGAGATGGAGCAATACTGGAAGAGCATATGGGAGTAGGATGCAACCCATATGGAGATGCTCTGTCGCCGCTGCTGTTCTGCATAGGCCTGAACCCTCTCAGTGAGGTCTTTGACAAGACTGGCTACAGATGCAGACTACAGAATGGAGCAGTTGGATCAAACTACCAGAAGGCAACATTGAAGACATAGAGGACAGTTACAAGTACCTGGGGATCCCGCAGGTGAATGGGAACCATGAAGAGGCCGCCAGGAAAGCTGCATCCACCAAGTACCTGCAGAGGGTCAGGCAAGTCCTGAGGAGTCAGCTGAACAGTAAGAACAAGATCCGGGCCATCAACACCTACGCCCTGCCCGTGATCAGGTACCCTGCTGGGGTAATAGGCTGGCCAAAGGAGGAGATAGAAGCCACTGACATAAAGACAAGAAAGCTCCTTACCATGCATGGAGGGTTTCACCCCAAGTCCAGCACCCTGAGGCTGTACGCTAAGCGGAAGGAAGGGGGCCGGGGACTGGTGAGTGTCAGCACCACAGTCCAGGATGAGACAAGGAACATCCAAGAATACATCAGGAAGATGGCCCCAACTAACAGAGTGCTCAGTGAATACCTCAGGCAGCAGAAACCCAAGAAAGAGGAGGGAGACGAGGAACCATCATGGAAGGACAGGCCCCTGCACGGTATGTACCACCGGCAGATAGAGGAGGTGGCTGATATCCAGAAATCCTACCAGTGGCTGGACAAAGCTGGACTGAAAGCACAGAGGCACTAATCATGGCAGCACAAGAACAAGCTCTGAGTACAAGATCCATAGAGGCTGGGGTCTATCACACCAGGCAAGACCCCAGGTGCAGGCTGTGTAAAGATGCCCCAGAGACAATCCAGCACATAACAGCAGGGTGCAAGATGCTAGCAGGCAAGGCATACATGGAACGCCATAACCAAGTGGCCGGCATAGTGTACAGGAACATCTGTGCCGAGTATAACCTGGAAGTCCCGAGGTCAAAATGGGAGATGCCCCCAAAGGTGGTGGAGAATGACCGAGCTAAGATCCTGTGGGACTTCCAGATACAGACGGACAAAATTGTGGTAGACAAACAGAAGAAGACGGCCGTAGTGATCGATGTAGTGGTCCCGAACGACAGCTGCATCAGGAAGAAGGAACACGAGAAGCTGAAGGGGTACCAAGAGTTGAAAGAAGAACTGAAAAAGATGTAATTTCTTACAAAGAAAGACATTTCTTGAACCATTTGGCAGTGTTCAGCCTTTTCTCCGTTTCCCTTCTGTAAAAATGATATCTTTACAGCCTCCCAGACAGCTGTTTGGGAATCACGCTGTTGCAGAGATGCTATTGTGCCTGTCAAACTATGTTGTCTTTGGCATTTTGTAAGAAATTAAATGTGTTTGAGAGCACAGTTTAAAAGATACAGTTTAAAATTGGTTCTTTGCTAAGTCTGTTATGTACGTGCTAGACACAATACTGGTTCATCCCTTGACTTGAGTGCCTTTTTTATGTTTCAGTGATTCATGGGTCAATGGCTTAACAAACAAAAACATGCTTCTGAAATGCTTGATTTCCTTTAGGATTGGTTAAACTAAAAGACATTGACAAGGAATTTTAAGGGTTTTAGGAAGCATAAAACCGAAATCAGTTGTATTGGATACGAGTATAAATGAGTGCTTAGGCTCATGCAAGAAAAAACATCTTAGACAGGATATGACAAAACGTACTGTGATACAATTCTTCATTACTACAGCTCATTGAGTGCTTTTGTAAAAAGTCAAATCTGTGTGCTCCATTAAACCCTGTAGAAGTTGTTTCGAATGCTGACAGTGGACAAACAAAGTTGTCATTTAGCTTAAAAATTAACAGTAGAAAAGGCCCGATAGGAATCTAACATCCTTGGAATCAAGCTGTGGGAGTGAGTTTTGAAACCTTTCTGTAGGACTGCTTCAAACTTGCCTTCTTGGTGATGTGTTGTCTGATGTCTTGTTTGACTTGAGCAGATTCTTTACGTGCTTTAAGTTTCTAACACATTTGCTTTAACCAGTAATTGAAACTGCTGAGTAGGAAGTACTAAAGTGGGTGTTGAGCATTTTGGGTGTGTCCTTATTACCTGTTTCGATGTTTTCTTTTAATTGAAAGCGTTTCATGAATATGAAATGCTTCTGCGTAATGTTAAACGTTATAAAATATTCTTATGATTTAAACTCTGTATTCATGGCTTATTCTTTCCTGGCCTTTCCTGTAAGCACTTTTATGCTCGGTGGTAAAATATCACAGAACTAGCAGTTTGGCGAGTGTCATACCGCCTGGATTAGTGGCTCAGCTGGTAATTCAGAGATTTATGTAGCTTAGTTTGCTGTGTCATGCTGATTTGGGGAGACTGGACACAGACCTGAGTCATTCTCTTCTGGGTGATCACAGTGGTTACTCTCCTCCCTTCCTCATCTCACCCTGCAAAGAAATCTGCCTTGACCTCTTCCTCTGTGTTAGTTTGCTGTCCTTTCATTAGCTAGCATTAGGTCTGTCTCATTCTCCTCTCCTCCATGAATTTATCCCCACTAATCCCATTACATGCTTGTCCTGCAGACACACCAGCAGATGACAAACCATCCATTATCTTGGACGGAGGTACACGTAGCGATGAATTAGGCAGCAATAAAGCTTTTATTCAGCTGCAGTTATTTGTCTTTCACAGAGATACGTTGGGTTGAACACTGTTGCACTGCTGTAATAGAAACATGTACACACTAGTGATGGGTCGGTCGCGAACGAAATGGCTCTTAGAGCCGGATCTCTGACATGAACGACGCGAGTCGGCTCCTAATCCCGAGCCGTGGGGTTTTTTTTCTCTTTCTCTCACCCTCTCTCTCGCTCTCTCACCCTCTCTCTCTCTCACCCTCTCTCTCTCTCACCCTCTCTCTCTCGCACTTTTTTTCCGCTTCACTCTGCACGCGAGCCTTGTGCTTTACGCTGGGCAGAGGGGGGAGGGGCGGTAGTTACACTCAGTAGCACAGGAACAGAGCCAGAGGGAGAGAGAGAGAGAGAGAGAGAGCAGGGACAACAACGTCACATTAGAAAGGTATAGTAATCATCCACAACTATTTTCAGTTGCAGATGATAAAGGACTCAGAAAGTTTATTCATGCAGGCCCATATGACAGAGAATGTGCATCTTCTTTTTGTTTTCATATTATAATTTATATTTAATTGTGTTGTGTTTTGCAGTGTTTTGTGTTGTTTCACTTTAAATTTGTAAAAGGAAAAAGCTGAAAATTTAAATAGTTAAAACTTGAAATGTGAATAGTTGATTTTTGTATTATATGATTTATTTATTACATTTTATGTGGAGTGAATAAATAAAAGAATATTTACGGTGGCCCCTACAGACAAAACACGTAAAAACTCCAAAACACGTAAAAACACGTACAAACTCCAAAACACGTAAAAACACGTACAAACTCCAAAACACGTAAAAACTCAGAAGCACATAAAAACTCAAAACACGTACAAAAGACAACAGAAGTGCTCCAGGACGCTGGGCGCAGTGTTGAGCTTTTATTACCTCGTGGCTACACAAGCCAGCAAGTATCAACGACCGGATTTGGTGTGTGGTAGTAACAGGTAAATGAACTTTTTTTTAAATTATTTGACTATATATGAGTGCTTGTGTATAAATACACAAACAATACACATATCAAAGTCAAAGTCAAAGTCAACTTTATTTGTCAATTCTGCCACATGTACAGGACATACAGAGAATAGAAATTTCGTTACTCTCAAACCCTAGATGAAAAAATGAACATTTAAATATAATATGCTTTCATGCTTTCAATTGTGTAATTTAAGTGATCTAGTAGCTCTGCTTTGGAAGTTCAGTTCATGCTAGAAATGTGTTTTGGAGTTTGTACGTGTTTTGTCTCTAGGGGCCACCGCATATATTCATATATAAACATATATAAATAAAACCACTTTTTTTTTACATTAGTAATTCCTTTTGTGCATAATTTTATATTATTGTTAATAATAATGTAAATTATAGCAACAAAACAACCTGAAGAGCCGGTTCTCTAACAAGAGCCAGAAATCCCATCACTAGTACACACTGACTATAACATCAAATGTGAAGTCGTGCAGGCCGTGGTCATTTTTTAACATGTCTCTTCCAGATTGGACATGACCTCACATTTATCAAACATACTTTTTAAAATGAAACAGTTAGAAATGACATTCATTACTTCATTATGTAACATGTGATCTAAACAGCCCTCACAGCACATTTGTTTCCAAAGCAAAGTAAATTGAAATAATTGTGCCAATAAATTAGATTTGAAAGCTCTTATTCTAATTTTCTGTTTTGATGATATTTGGGATATGCTGTTTATGTAGAACAGCTAAATCTAGTTCTTTATATTCCCATATAAATGATAAACACACATTATTTACAAAACACTGCCCGGTGGACGCCAAAGGACGGCCTGTTTTGATTACGCTGGGATCTTTTTGGACTGCACATTTTTGGTCTACGATCAAAGCTGCCACACCACGCTGGATTAATCTCCCAGTAGCTGAGTTTATGAAGTCATAAGAAAGGAATGTCCCACACGTTCCTGCTGTTACACCATATTTGGACTGGGACACCTTTGCTAACCTCTGTTGCTCAATGACACACTGATTTGAATCTGGAGGCGCTGGCGACATATTTGCAGCAGTGTGGGTTCACAGAGGCTGTTTGGACTCTGAGCATGTGACACACCAGTAGCGTGCCACGCTGGGCCTCTCGGGGTGGCGTACAGTGTCACTGTGTGTGTCTATTTAAGAGTTTGTCGTGTAAATGAGGACAACCAAGATATGTGAAGTATAGAGTGGTGTACCACAGTGACAGGTTAATGTCAGTGTGAGTGTGTGTAGCAGTTTGTGTGGCCAGAGAAGGTCAGCAGCCTCCAGAGGACAAAGCGCTTGTGTTCTTCCACAATCGCCCATTTGATCAGACAGATCATTTGGCATCTGTCAGGCTAAAAACAACAACACAACATGAAACCAAGCATACGCTCTGCAGTCCTGCAGCTAACTCCTGACAGTCTGTCTGCTGTAGGCTGAAGAAATCAGGGGCTCATTCATCTGCACCTGTCAGCGTCTTTATGCTAACAATAGATCAAACAGTATGTGTCCACAGGATGTGTAATGTTGAAGGTTACCGTACATCCTTATCTCCAGCACTGAGAATCAGTTATCACTGATCGCTGTCTCTGCTTTGTTTTGACATGTTTCATATTTATATATTTCATATTTATAAGGTAAATACCCTACAACATTACAGAGAAGAAGAAGTAACCCCAGGCTCGGTGAGGGGCAGCCATCTGCCGTCACCAGCTGGAGGTGATGAGTGGAAGACTCGATAGGCCACTCTTATTTTCATCCACTGCTTCGTTACCTCGACACGATGTTTTGGATCATCATCATGCTTGAACATCCATCTTCATGGGACGAAGGTTCCTCGTCACAGTACGATACGCGGTCCTGTCTATTGGCCCTCCATGCAGGGAGGTCATCTTGTGCTCTTAGCAGAAAAGTGACCCATGTTTCCACCGCTTTACTGTGGGGGTGGTGTTCTTTGGTTTTTAGTGATTGTGAGGACGTTTTCACAGACAAACCGTCACAAAAAAACCCATTAAGTGCCAACATAACATAAAGCTGTAGTTTTAAAATTTTTAAAAAACTTCTCAACAGAAAATCTGTTTAAACAAAAAGGTTTTGACCTGCTTTTTAAAAGAATGGACAGAGTCAGCTGTAGACTGGTGCAGAGCCTTGGTGGTTTCTCTAATCCAGCACAGAGGCCAGTACATTAATCTAAATGCAATGACGGAAACGCATTGATAATTTCTTCCAGTTCAGCAGAGGAGACCATGTTTCACAATTTAGAAATGTTAGGAGTGAGATAAAGATTTTATACAGTTGAAACTCAGAGAAGACTCAAACATTACACCAAGATTTTGAATGCTGAACTTAGCATGTGAACAAAAACAGAATAGAATGCGTTTTATTGTCACTACACACATGCACAATAAGCTTCAGAGCATCTCCTATTCAGTGCAGACGTGGGAAAAGAAAGGGGGGTGAGTTGCACAGTTCTGCAGCACTATCTACAAATATAGAAACAAAACATAGTGCTATATATTACAGTGTGGGTTACTGCACGTAAATTAAGTGTTGCACAGTGGTGATGATAGTTGTGTAGTCTGTGTATAGAGGTCCTACATTGGGGGGTGGAACTGTGTTTATCATGTGTGAGTTCAGGTTACGGGTGGAAAAAACTGTTGTGAGTCTGTGGGTCTCCTTGCTGATGCACCTGTAGCGCCTCCCTGAGGGAAGCAGGTTGAACAGGTTAGAACCGGACTGGAGCTGTCATGGATAATGCTTGCTGCTCTGCTGAGGCAGCGGGAGGAATAAATGTCCATCAGGGAGGGGAGAGGGCAGCCGATGATCTTCTGTGCTGTCTTGACCACACTCTGAAGCCTCTATCCGCCTTAGTGCAGCTGCCGTACCATACCGTGATGTCAGCAGCAGGTTGGAGTTCAGCTTGTACTTCCTGAAGACTCTCAGGAAGTGCAGCCGCTGTTGGGCCTTCTTGACGACCGCTGAGATGTTGTCTGTCCAGGAGGTGTCAGCAGAGATGAGGACACCAAGGAACCGGGAGGTGTGGACCCTCTCCACACACTCCCCGTTGATGTAGAGGGGGGCCAAGTCAGTGCCTCCTGACGTTGACAATGACCTCTTTGGTTTTCTTAGTGTTCAGTCCCAGGCTGTTTTCTGAACACCATGCTGCCAACTTCAGGACTCTGTATGCTGATTCTTTCATCCGGGCTGGACTTCTTATTCTTGACTGAAACTTGGCTTTGCCCTGGTGAGTTCTTTTCTTTCTCAGAACCAACCCGATTCACCTTTCTGAGCTCACCCCAGTCTACTGACAGAGGTGGAGGGCTAGCTTCAGTTTTTAAAAACAAATTCACTGTGGTGTGCCTCAAGGATCTGTGCTCGGCCCAGTTCTTTTTTCCTTGTACATGCTGCCTTTGGGAGTAATACTTAAAAAATATAACATTTCCTTTCACTGCTACGCCGACGACATAAAAATTTATTTCCCTTTGACATCAGATGTCTCTACGTCTCTGGAACCCCTGTTTGACTGTCTAAATGAGGTCCAAACGTGGTCACGTCTCTCACACTGAACGAGGATAAGACAGAAGTTATAGTTTTTGATAGTCACACCCCGCTGGAACAACTTACTGATGCCTTAGGGCCCCTTGGTAGCCATCTCTCACTCACTGTTAGAAACCTTGGTGTTTTCCTGGACAGCTCAAGAAATCGACCTCCTCTGTGGTAAAAAACAGTTTCTACCAGCTGCGTCAGATATCTAAAGCAAAGCCATACCTCCCTTTGAAGGACCTTAAAAAACTCATTCATGGTCTTATCACTTCCAGATTAGACTACTGTAATTCTCTCTACTCGGGCCTCCCACCTTCCTCTATTCACCGGCTCCAGTTAGTTTGAAATGCAGCTGCGCGTCTCTTAACTGGAACTAGAAATTATGCCCACATCACACCAGTTTTAGCCAACCTACGTTGGCTCCCTGTTGATTATCGTACCAATATTCAAAATTCTTTTGCTTACCTTTAAAACTTTAAACAATTTAGCTCCCAGCTATCTACGCGAGCGCCTCCATTTGTGCATCCCTAATAAGGCACTTAGATCTTCCAATCAAATGCTCCTGACGCAACCGAGGTCTCGTCTGAAGTCCAGAGGGGATCGGGCCTTTGCTGTCGTACCTCCCAGACTCTGGAGTAACCTCCCTCTTTATATTCGTCTCTCCGAGTCCATGCAGTCTTTTAAATTGTGTCTTAAAACTTATTATTTTAGTCTGGCTTTTGATCCAAACTACTATGTTATTTCTATTTTATTTATTTATTTATTTTGATAACACTTCTGAAGCATCAGAGCTGTCCTTGCCTGTGATAGAGCTGACCTGCCATAGGACACTGGGAAGAGTGTAAATCCAGGCTGAATTCCTTGTGTTGGACAGTATTTGTGTGCAGCAGCAGCAGAGCGCACAAATCAAACTGTATGTTTTGGTAAGCCTGGCCTTCTTGTACTGGATGTCAGTGAGCCAGTAGCTGGTGAGTTTATCACATTAACATTTTTACTAGCAATTTCACTAGCTGGGACCACATCCTCAGTTACGATGAACGATGATGGATGAGGGACCGTGTACTGGTGCTGCAGTGTGGGGAAGGCCTCAAAGAGGATCGGCAGCAGCTCCTGGGCTCCAGGTGGGCATGAAAATGAGAACAGAGGGTATTGGTGAAGGGGGCATATATAAACTGAGGCGGTGAGAATGAGGTGTGGTCCCACTCCTGAAATTCAGATAATATCTCCACTTAGAATAAACTGGGTCAAAGAAAAAGTGCCTCTGATTGGGCTGCTTTCTACAGTTGGCTGTGAGTCCATTGCAGGGCATCAAACATGGATAAGGGGTTGTTTCAACAGTAATTCTATGATGAAAAATTAACGAGGCATTTATCAGGATCTATATTTAATTTAATATCTATTTAACATATTTAATCAATATAAAGCTCAGTGTCTATTTCTTAGCTTGTAAAGTTGTGAAATTCATGGCAGATTCACTTCTTGGCTGTTTTGCGTTTTATTAGATAGTTGATAATAAAGAGTGTCTTTGCCTGTGGCTTTGTTAAGACTGCAGGTTTTTGTCCGCCTGACCTTTGGTGACCTTGGCGAGCTCAGGATGAACAGGCTGTCTGCTCTGTTTGGGTGTGATGCTGCCTGCAGAGACAGTCTACTCTCATGCAGACACAACATCTTTACTGATATAACGTGGTCATGGACTCTTCTCTGTTCTTCCTTATTAAATAATAGTAAAATGACTCTGCAGTTTTGATTCAAAATGCACCAGGTCTGCTCAGTCTGAATCACACCGTTAGAGCCAGACCAAATGATTGGAGCACCAATGTTAGCACTCAAAGAGTCTAAGCAGTACCACTACCAGCTTTGGCCAGTGCAGGAGTGAACATGTAGATCCATGTTCTACTGAGCAGACACTGAGCAGAGGCAACATGCAGTAAATGAATTAGTGGTCTCCACATGTTTGCACCCAAGGTTTCCCTGCTTTTGTGAGCTGAGCTGTTTTAATATTTTCCATGTATTAGATGATACTGTCCAATGCTTCCAGGGCTGTGAAGATGGAAAAAATGATGTTGCAGTCGTTGCTGAAGTGTTGGTACCATTTGAAGGAAGTCATTAAAGCGCCAGAGCGAGCAGACAAGGCAAGCACTCAAAGAATGTGGAAGGCAGTCGGGGAAAGTTGCCATGGACGGACTTAATTCCTCCCAGCCCCAAACAGCTTTTATACTGTGGACAAAAATACATGAAAGTGTGTGTGTGTACCTGTTTAGATGTCTCTGTGGGGACCAAGAATTGGAATGTTACTATACTTGTGGGGACCAACAGTCATTTATGAGGACAAAAGTGCCTCACGAGTTTGAGACTCACAATGTGGTTCTAGTGTCAGGGTTACAGTTAGGTTATGGTTAGGTTTAGGTTGAGCGTTAACCATCCATTATTGATGGTTACAGTGAGCGGCTAGGAAAAGGATCATGTCAACTAGGTGTCCTCACTAAGATATCAAAACTAGAATGTGTGTGTGTGTTAGTGAAAGGAACTGTAACTGGTCCCAGTAGCAGCAGGATACAAACGCCATAATGACACAGCTGCCTCTCGTCTGCCTTCCTCCCCTGAGTGAAATAAGACATTTGGGACCTTTGAATAGTTTTTTGAAAATATTTTTTTGTTTAAAGAAAGGAAAGAGAAGTTTAATCCTTTAACTATTTAACTGTTAGGTGTCAATCCCTGGGAGGGTTTCCCCCTTTTATTTGGCGTGGAGTCAGAATTATGGCTTCTCCACACTGTGGAAGTAGCTCTTTGACACAGTCGAGCAGTCATTGGTCATAACAGGATCATTTAAGACTGGATGATGAATAAGACTGTTGAAGTGCATGAGAAGGATCTCATATAAAACAGTCTGTGTCTGCTCCTCAATTCAATTTAATTCAGAAGACCCCTATGAGTGCAAGATCAAGGAAACAGTTCACCCTGCCTGGGATAGGGTTACCAGGGCCCTGCCCTGGAGCCAGGCCCGGGGAGGGTGCCAGAAGCTGTACATCTGGTGGCCGGGCACTGGTCCATGGGGCCTGGCTGAGCGCAACCCGAAAAAGGGACATGGGCCCATTCTTATGCAGGCCCACCACCTGCAGTAGGCGCCATAGGGGTCGCATGCAATGTGTGCCACGTGGCAGCCAGGATCAGAGGCCATGGCGGACGGATCCCCGGCTACCAAGACCAAGACTAGACTTAGTGTCTCATAGTCATTGAAGAACTCTGACTTGCTTCCTGTTCTAGTTGTTCTCTGGAAAAAAATCTGCAGGTCAAACAGGTGCACATACAAAGAGCACATTATTGATTAAAGCCTGGAAAACAACTGAGGCATTTGTCAGCCCGGCACGCTTGAAATGTCCAAGTGTTGAAAACAGTTTTCCATTTGCCACCTCCCCAATGTCCACCAGATGGAACGTGTTTCTAAGATCAAGCTTAGTGAAGATTATTGCTCTATGTAGTGGCTAAAAGCTCCAGCTGAAGCTGTTCTACAGTGGCTGGATGCAAAGCCCATTCACCATATAGCAGAACGTCTGTGAAGGTTCTCAGTCATCCAGGTCATCGTAGTCAAAGGAGCTTGCAAAGAAAAGCGTCTGGACTTCTTTAAGTTGCTTGAAGACGTTTCACCTCTCATCCGAGAAGCTTCTTATGTTGTTGTACTAGAGACAACACACTCGTTTTGCAGGATCCACCTGTGTTATCGCACAGGGAGAATTGATGTGGCCATTCTTCAGTCCTTCTCTACCACTCCTCCTGAGTAAGTCTGCTCAGCTGCACTGACTTCTCACGATGTTCTTGATGAGGAAGCTGATCGTGACTTGTAGTTTCTTTCAGTATTCAGTTATGGCAGTGGTGTCCAAACCCAGGCCACGAGCGTCCTGCAGGTTTTAGACGTGTCCAGCTGATTTAAATGGCTCAACATGCCTTGAAGTTCTCCAGACGCCTGGTAATGAACTAATCATTTGATTCAGGTGAGTAGACCCAGGGTGAGATCTAAAACCTGCAGGACACCGGCCCTCGAGGCCTGGAGCTGGCCAAGTTATGAAGCTAACTATTCTCAAAGCTAATGTAAAGTTCTTCAAATGATTTCGTTTCATCCGTAGATACCAACTCATCTCTCAGGTGCTTACAGCGTGATAGAAAGTGCTTCAGAAGAGTCCAAAATGTTGCTGATTTAGATGTTCTGTCATGGCATAGGAGGATTCTGGATTCAGGAGCAGATGGTGCAGTGAAAATGTTTATTTACAAACTACAGAGAAATACATATGGGCTTGGATTAAGTGGGCTGCTTAGAGCAGGGCGATATGGCCAAAAATATGTATCGCGACATATATTTGAAAATTTGCAATAACGATATAACTGATGCGAGACAAAATACAACTCCACAACTTTACCAGCGCAAAAAGCCCATCCATTTATTTTCACTTAAACAAGCAGCTGTTTTTTTATGTACATTAAAGCTTTATAAAAATGTAACAGTGCAAATGCAAATTCCTCGCTGACAGTTTAACCAAAAGGCATCTCCAGTAGAAATGGGCTGACATATCCTGAGCATAACCATGTATAATATCCACTGAAGTTAAAGAGGTGCTTTGCTACATTAAACTGCAGTGTGCCAAATCAATCAATCTTTAGTTTTTATAAAGCACTTTTCATACAAAAAAAATGTAGCACAAAGTGCTTTACATGGTTAATAAAAAAGTCAAATACGTATTTTTCAGACCATAAGGTGCACGAGATTATAAGACACAAGAAACAAAGCAGCCAGATGAATCAAACTTTATTAAACTCATTCTTCTTGCTTCCTCCACTTCTGTACCATTGATTCATTAATGTTGAATTCTCTGGCAGCTGCTCTATTCCCATGTTGTTGCAGTATATTAATGACTAACCTCGTATTGTGGATGGATTATCTCAGTTGTTCTCCTGACTGAAGTTTGGTCCGTTTACAGCATCCTGCCATGCGAATGCATTTGTCTCTAACCATGAGGAACCTTCACGTTAACTTTTATAAGTGGAAAAGTGTTAATGTTCCTCCTCCAGCTTCACTGTTTATGTTATGCTAACATAGCTGTGTCGCTAGCGATCACGTAGCACATCATTATATACCAGCTAGCCCAGCTTCAGTAACCCTACAAACGTCACTGCTGTTTAGTTTCCTGTCTTCATTTATGTTGGAAGTGATAGCAGAGCTGTACGTTTGAATTTTTCAGAAATCTCTGTCAGAACATGCAATATCATGCTTAGGTAACTAGCGAAACTAGCAAGCTAACTTCCGCTAGCTTCCTGCTAACTTCTAACTCCGTTAAATATAATAAATTTTGTTTTCATGGATGCCTGGATGTTAAACTTAATTGTTACACCTGGTAAAGCAGCAACACTGATCGTTTTATTAAAGATGAAAGAATTTAGACCGTTTTTAACTCTCAGTGATGTCGCAGTGTTCGTTTGACTTTGGGTCCTGAAGGACGGAGTTTAGGACCCAGATTACTCCCAGATTTACGAGCACCTTAGTCCAAAAAATATGGCAATAACGACGGCCGCTTGCATGTTCTACAAAAAAATGGTGCTTTGTTGTGTATCTGACGGACAAACACCAAACCAGTTCCACACCACTGAAGTTGCACCACTTTTACAAACCAATTCTGGTTCATGTGTTTCACTCAACGATCCGCTTTCCCCCTTCTCATTCTCTATCGCCACCATGTGGGTATGAAAACAAAGGCACTGCGCATGCGCACTTTACCCATATTCTATCGCGATATTTTATTTTTTTATCGTTGCCCAACATTAAACCAGTATTACCATGAACAGTATAATGTGGCACAGCCATAGGTGGGCTGGTAGGAATGCTGCGGAGGGAGGAGAGAATGGGTTAGCCAGAGTCTAGAGTGAGATGTACACTTACAGAGAGAGTCGAAACCATCCTACCGGGCGATGTGGTGACAAGAAGCAGGTAGTAAGCGACGTAACAGGCGTGTCTTTTCCTCTGTAGAGTTAACACTCCTGCTGTTTTACTTCTGTACTCCTGTGCATACGTCAAGGATGTCACAATCACATTTTACAGCATCCATGTTATATTAGAGATACTTTAGTCCCAGCAAAGTAGTGTACTGTTGTTGTTTGCTCCATTGCAACAAAACATGCAATGATATTATACTGAATTGCACCAGTTTTTAGGACGTCTATCTTTTACTTTCTGTGGGTTTTTCACTGCTTCTCTGCGATCAGATGAATTGTGCACACTATTTGCTCTTCCACAGCTTTATTTTTTAGTCTTTGAATGTTCCCATCACTTCTGTGATGACAAAAGTCATGATTATGCCATAGTCAGTCTATTTATATAGACCAAAGGCTCATCAGCAGATCCAAACCGACAGAAAGGCCACGGTTTCCTAAGAATAGAGCACTTACATTCACATTGAAATGTCCTGTAACGTAGACGCCGTTATCATGGTTTTGTTAACCTTAAAGAACAAAACTATGTGCCTGTTTAAATATTTATGGTCTGTATATACATTAATAATATTTACCATTAAAGGCAGTTTACTTTATACCTAGATCATCGATCACAGTGCATCGATCGGCTTCCTGCTTTACTTCCTCACTGATGACTGAGATGCTGCAATTAGTCCTCCAAAATATTAAGCAGGGTGCACGCCATCCCATCAGTTTCCATACTCCTGACATAGAGTGAGATTTCCTGAAGCCTTGCTATTTATAGCTGCAGGAGGCAGCTTCTAGCTTCTCCCTGGAGGAAGCTGTCCTTGTTTTTGTCTTCATCAAAAAACCTTAAAATCTAAAAATACAGACACCAGGTTCTTTGTTGGGCTTCTCTTTGTGGTTTGCTGTGGCTTTGCATCTGCTCTGCATCCCTGACCATCAATGTCACCAACATGTGTTCAATGATCAGCCAGTTCACCTCTGAGGGACTTTGGTCTATTCAAACTGGCTGAGATGCTGTGGCTTAAAAAGGTGGTTCAGACTTGAAAACCCTCTGATGGGCTGAATTATAACTCTAATAAGAATAAATAGCTACATTTACAACCTGCATGTTGTGTTTACTTGTGTTGTCTGTGTCTAATATGAACATTTTGTTGATGATCTGAAACATTCAAATGTAACATTTTTGGATTCATTCCTGTGGAGCTCAGTTCGGCACTCCCAGTCAGCGAGCCATGGCATGTATGTATGTGTATGTGGAGACATGTGTCTGTATGTTCGCATGCATGTATTTATACATACATGTATGCATGTGCGTGTATGTTTGTATGGGTGTATCCGTATGTTTGCAGGTGCATGTATAACTTGTACATATCGTTCTTGTGTAAATGTAAATTTGTCTGTGATTGTGTAAATACTTCACACACATGGAGAAATGTCAAACAGCCTTTCATTGTTCTTGTAACAGTGACAGTAAAAGCTGTTCTATTCTATTCTATTCTATTGCTCTGTCATGCATTCTTGCATCTCTTGCCTGCAAGCACACTTTGCAGAGTGCACTCTGTAGTTTATTTTACATAATAGTTAATACAGTACTTGTATTTAAGTGTATTTCGGTTTATTTTTTTACATCTCATAGCACTGCAAACACTTATAAAGCATAAAGTTTACTGAGAACCGATTAGTAATTAGGGATGGGTACCGGTGTCCGGTGACATAAACAGTGGTAACCAGACTGAAAGGCAGCGCACATTTCGGTGCTTTATTTCAGTGCTTTCTTTTTCCTTGTGATACACTTTAGATTCTAGCCAATCATTTTACGTTTCCGAGGATAGTAGGCGGGTCCAGGTACGTACGTTCTTTTAGAGCAGAGCTACAGATTAAAAATGCCCAAGGCGAAGCGGTCAAAGTCTGGCTGTACTTCACAGCAAAAGATGCAAACTCAGCAGCAACAAGTGCTTTAAGCTGATACTGTGATACTGTCAAAGGAGGTAACACCTCGAATCTGATGAAACACCTGGCGACGCATAGCATATTTTTTAAAAGCCGAGAAATGCGCCGTATTTGATAGCTTGCTGTGAGACCTCACACCGAGCACATCTACTGCGGGTGTGGTGCCTGTTATCGGACCCGGAGTTAGCAACATCCCCCAAGAACCCGAAGAGGAGAGTCCTGGCCCCTAGCCCTGCCAGTGTAGCAGAAATGATGAGGATGATGATGCAGCAGCAGCCGTTCTTCTCTGCCTGAGTAGCTTAATGTTGTTCGTGTGTAATTTACGTTGAGTAGGCTAACCACGTTATTACATTAATGCATGTAAGGTGAACTAGCAAACATCATCATAGCTACATGCGGCTGTCTTCTTGTTTGATGGCAGATACTCCCTTCACCCTGGCCAAAAAGGCTAAAATGACCAAAGAAAAAGTGGGAAACAGTTAAACATGAGAGGTTTTGGACAAAGTTTGTGTTTTTTCCATTGTTTAAGCACTGCTTCCAGCCAAGAGTGATACCATATATGCCCCATAGCTGCAGAAAAGGCTAACATTGTTATCTTTTTACAAAAAACAGCTGAACATGAGAGGTTTTTGGACCAATTTTGTGTTCTCCATTCTTTAAGCACCGGTTTGAGCACCATTTAAGCACCGGCACCGTTTCAAAAGTACCGGTTTGGTACCGGTATCGGATAAAACCTAAACGATACCCATCCCTATTAGTAATAAGAGCCTTCTTGTAGTTGCACTAAACTGCATGATAAATCATAGAAGTAATTCAGACAGGGAGTTTTACAGTGGGGCAAAAAAGTATTTAGTCAGCCACCGATTGTGCAAGTTCCCCCACCTAAAATGATGACAGAGGTCAGTAATTTGCACCAGAGGTACACTTCAACTGTGAGAGACAGAATGTGAAAAAAAAAAATCCATGAATTCACATGGTAGGATTTGTAAAGAATGTAAGTAATGGTAATGGTAAATGGTAAATGCACTGGTTCTTATACAGCACTCTTCTACCCTCCCTAAGCACTAAACCAGTTCCAGAGCATCTAATAAAAGCACTGGCAGCAACAGGGGCCAGTATCCCGCCCAAGGTGACTTTGGCACGCAGACTGGAGCAGCCGGGGATCGAACTACCGACTGACGTCCTGAGCCACAGTCGCCTCTTTTCCAGTAGAACATAACTGCCTCAGCTCAACTTGACTCTACTCGACTCTACTTGACTCTGTCTCTCAGTTACAGTTGAGCACCACCTCAGTGTGGGTGGGGCTGTTACAGCAACACAACCTGAAAGTCCCGTGACGCAAACACAACAAGCGATGACATCCCGGTGATGGAACATCTGCACCCCGTCACTGGACTTCCTGTGTAGCCGTTTCCCTCGTTGCCAGGCAGGTTTGAGTCTTGAAGGGTTCGCTCTCATAACTGATCCAGTGATGTCACTTCCTGGCCATCAGCGGCATGTATCTGGGACACAAACTGGGCTTGGAACTGGGTGAGAGATGAAACTCTGAGAAGCTCTTCAGACGACGCTGACCTGCATGACTGAGGACCTGCACAGACTTGCTGCCTCGCTCTTTGTGAGGAACGTCCTTCAGGAGTATGAAAGGGAAACTAGCAGTTTATTGAAACCAGCTCCGCTTCAACCTCAGATGCACACAAAGTAGACTCGTTCCCCAAAAGTTTGCACTTTGGATCCCAGGTATCGAACCAGCAACCCTCTGATTAGCAGATGAGCCAGTCGGGCTACAGCTACCCTACGTGTGTGTGTGTGTTGCCTTTTCATTCACATAATCCATCTTATCTCTAATGAAAAAGCCAAATGAAATCCTCAGATTTGCCCCTCAGGTTCCCACAGTGTTCAGGTCACACCAGGCCACAGTCCCACATTTGAGCCACGACTGTGGGTCACACAGAGGACAGAGCATGTCCTTTAGCCTTCTTTGTTTTTGGATTGTGTGCCACAGAGTCTCACTGAAGATGATTTTGGCACGTTTGCTGAGATTGTTTGAAAAACAAGCTGAAGAACACGTCCACGATGTGACAGCAGCTGTGGGCCTCGATGGAGCCCACGCTTGTCCTGGAGGCGTCCTCTGTGGAGTGAGGCCGGCTCACATGGTTCAGTCTGAACAGGGTGAAGCTCCAGCTTTGACCTCATTAACTTCCAGTAGTGGAAAAGCAGCTGTAGCTGCATTTTTCATCACTATTAATGGGATGCTGCTATGACCTGCTGTTAGTGGGAGCTCAAAGCCTGAGGCCATCATTAAGATCTGTGTGGGTCTGTGTGGGTCTGTGTGGGTCTGTGTGGATCCGTGTGGATCCGTGTGGGTCTGTGTGGGTCTGTGTGTGTGTGGGACACTCACTGAGTAGTAGTCGACTGACCGACCCAAACACGGTGACTTCATATCACAGGAAATATTCAGCTCAGGCTTCTGTCTGACGCTTTGCTGTCTCACATTTAAATCACAAAGGTTGTTTCTACAAACACCCACTCATCTATCGTCCTCTTTCACACCGGTCACAGACCCACTGCTGAACTCACAATATCATTTATTTTCCTTGTGTTTGATTGGTGGTACAGTTGTTTTATTTTGTGTGTTTGTTACACAGGAAAGCTGTTATTGATCAGTTTGAGAGTAAAACAGAAATTGTGCGTGTAAATGTGGAGATTACAGTCGTTTCATGCTGTAACCTACAAAATGCTCTGTGCAGACGAGTCAGTGAAATCAATCATCCTGATTTCTTTAGCTCATGAACACAGTGTGGGGTCAGTGTTAACAACATGGTGCAGAAAGGAAACACAAGCGTGGAGTCGGTGGTGCAAACGGTGGCTCGTGCATCAATCAGCTCCAGCTGTGATGCATCTCTTTGATTAGTGGGAGCAGCAAACTCCATCCAGACAGCTTCCTTTGTTTTTTTCACTTGACTAATCAATCAGCGCACAGCTCCGTTTAGCACACACGCCATCTTTAACGACGGCGTGGAGTCTGTGCCCTGTTCCTCCCACACACGAGTGTTCGTTCATGTTCGGCCTTTGTGTCTGAGCGTTTCCTCTCGGTGTGTCTGTAACGAGGAAGCCACGGGCAGGTCGCACACAAACGTATGGCTGCCGAGTGTGCGAGTGTGGCAACGTGTGGCAACTATTCTGGTTTGCCAGCGACGTTTCCAGATAAACACTGGTGGCAGCTGCTGCCATGGCAACACCTTTGTGCTCCCTCCCTCCCTCGCTCGTCTCCCCTCCCTCTCCCCAACCACTCCTCTCTCTCATGCTCCGCCGGCTCAGAGAGCGAGGACCAGAGAGGAGAGAGGTCAGCTCGATTCAGAGGACAGAAAGAAGAGAGGAATAACCCGGAGTGGACGGGGACAGGATGAGCGAGGACAGCCACTCCCACTACAGGCTGGACCCCAGCGATCGCCTCAATGGGCTGGGACAGAGGAGGAAGAGACCCAAGAAGGTAAACGAATAGATGGAGAGCCACGTGGTGCAAAGTGTGTAAGGATGGAGCACCCCACCCTGCAAAAAGAGAAAGGAGGTGGGGTTAGGTGAGGTTTGTTTATGTGCAGACGAGCGTCCACATGATGTTAGGAGCACCGAACCATCTCTCACCCCATCGTCTCCTGTGGAGTGTGTGGCTGCTCCCCCACAGCAGTTGTATCCTCTCTCATATCCTCCGTCTCCTGGTGTTGTGTTGCTCCACAGTGAGTCGTAGTAGGAGGCTCACATGCTGTCAGGGTGGGTCCCTGCTCGCTCTTTGTGTGCCTGTCGTTGGGGGTTTTGCTGTTTGCAGCTATCAGGAGGTTTGTGTTGTAGCCTGATGTGAGAAGTGTTGTTATTATCATCATTTTTAACATTTCTGCAACACTACAATAAACAGACACACACCCATCAGCCTGTTTACAGATCTATACGCCCATAAAGACGTGAAACACACATTGCACAAATCTACTATAACGTGTTCATATGTGTTATAAAATAAAGAGGTAAAGTATTAGCTGTTCAGGTTGATTCATAAATATGACCTCAGCACGTGAAATCCTTCTGCTGACATCCCTAAAAGCTCGTCAGACTAACGAAACCGTACAACACAAATAACCAGACCAAACCAGGGTTGTGCGTCTGTTGTTGAGAACATTGTCAGTAAACCACAGATCAGTGTTTATGTCCCAGTGACGTCCTGTCAGTCTCGATGTAATGATTCCTGACAGCGCGTCTTTGTGTGCCACCTGCTCGCTCAGCAGCTACACAACCCAGGAGCTCAGTTTTGAAACAAACCTTAGCACAGTGTTTGTGTGTCCGCCGGGAGTGATGTCTCACTCTGTTTCCATCCTTTTCTCGTGAACAGCGATCTGGTGTTTCTGAGGACACAGAAGCATCCAGCGTCATTATTTTTGTGTATGTCGTGTGAGCTGAGAGTGGAGCGCTGCAACCAAAGGTAGTGAGCGCGTCAGCCTTTAATGTCGCGGCTGGTTGTGCGATCGTGTCGCCGCTGAACTCGTGTGGCCTGAAACTGAGAGTTTGTCTCAGGGATCTTTACATTTGAAGTCAGGTAAACAGGAGCAATCATCCAGTGAACTAACAGAACATTCAGGAGCATTTACTCTCATGAATGTCAGACAAACTGAGGTTTGTGTGTCAGTTAGATTCTTTAAGTCATTAAAGTGTCTCTGTTAGGAAAAGCATCTGTTTCCTCCACCTCTGCAGAACTGCGTGACCCGTAGCATCATTGCAGGAAGTATCCTGTGACAATGAGTGACTGCACATCATCATTATCAACACATAAACCTGTGGTCTGGACCTGCAGTTCTTATTTTTACTGTCTGGTTTTGTGTAAAGCAGCACTTCAGTAAGCACCTGTGAAGCACACAGTCATAGTCGAGTAAGGAAGCGATCCATATGTGAAACATATTCCACGTCTACAGGATAGTGGAGGTTACATGGGTCAACCTGGCAAACTGTACCAGCACATGTGATCACACTGATAGCAGAACACAGGTATGTGAGTCTCTACGACGAGGTCAGAAACCAGTAACAAATGTTTCATGTGATTTGTTTTTCTCCAGTTTGTCTGCAGTGAACCTTAAATACTCACTGAACCAGCTGTTTCCTGATGTGGTGACGTGTGTCGGTGATGAAGCCAACACTCTGTCCAGTGTTGGGCAAGTTACTTGAAAACAGTAATCAGTAACTAATTACTTCCCAAAAAAAGTAATCCCGTTACTTTACTGATTACTTATTTTCAAAAGTAATTAATTACTTAGTTACTTTTTAAAAACACGATTTCCAACCTGAAGAGGTGATAAAGCGATAGATCTTTCAGCCCAATTCTACTTTTTCTACATAATCCATCATACAAAATGTAATCAAATGGAAAAGTCTCTTTTTAAAACTTGTTTTATTCGTTTTAATCTTTTAACTTTATGCATCAAGCAAAAATGTAATTATCTGCATCATTCTCTGACTGGAAGAAATTAGTTTAACATTTAAACCTATTTTCTGCACATTCCAGCACATAAAATAAAATATTTTTTGTGTTTACACTCAGTCTTTCAAATAGATGCAAGTAAAACACAGCAGAAAATAAATAAAGTCAAAGACTCAGCGGTCCTGTTGCTCTATTTTCACCTGTAAAGCAGGAGTGGGGCAGGCGGAGGTTTACCCTGGTGCAGGTGTGCCGCGGTCAGTGGAAGAATCCGCGAGTTTCTCTGTGAGTTTCCCATTACGTCGTAGCTACTCGGTGCTTGTTGGAAGTTTAGGGGTTTTTTCGGTGTAAAAAGAAGTTTTCTTCCCACGCACAGCGGACACTAATGTTTTCGTCACTTTTTATGGAATCAAACTCAAAGTAAGGTCAGTACTTCCACGCTTTAAACGCTGCACGCTCATACTCTCTCTGCACTCGATATGTGATCCATTGTTGATCTGCACACAGCTGTTGTCACTAACGGCGCACTCGCTTACGTCACTGTCGTGAGACATTCTCGCAAAAAAATCACGGTTTTAGTAACGCAGTAACGCAGCGTTCCTACGGGAAAGTAACGGTAATCTAATTACTGTTTTTGCAATAGTAATCCCTTACTTTACTCGGTACTTCAAAAAAATAATCGGATTACGCGTTACTGGAGCGTTGTTCTCCTCTGTAACAAAGCAGTGATAAAGGAATAGATGCTGATTTTATTAACTTGTGTCTTTGTGCTGCTGGATTCAGTCTGAAGCAGGCAGCAGTGCTGAACCTACCAGTGTAAATGTGATGGTGGAAGCAGAGGCCAGCACTTGGCAGTGCTAAACACAATAAAAGACTCACAAGTTCCTGCTCAAAGGTCAGCTGCCTTCAGATCAATCATTAACCTGCAGCAGGTTGTGGCCTGATGTGTTTGTAAGAGTTTCACTTTCAGGAGGAGAAGATTTAAACGAGTCACACAAATGTGAACTACAAAGTCTGTGACACACAATTTATGCAAACTGCATGAAATCTGACCTGAAGAAATCCAGTCTTCTGCCTGTTGTGGTTGTGACAGCTGCTCGTAGGAGAGTTTGTTTGTAGGAGGTGGAGATGTTCTCAGATCAAGTGCGTAATCGTCTCTTTGTGTAGACGCTAAAAGCTGTGAGCCAAAACTCTCTGCTCTGAAACTCTTCACTCAGTCCTCACGCTGAGAGTTTAGAGGCTGAACTTCTTGTTCCTCCATAACACTTTTCATGAAACAGCAGAAATGAGCTTGTGTTTCTCAGCAGTGCGCACACAGAGAACCGATCCTCTCTGCTCAGCCTGAACAAATCAAAGTGAAACGTCAGTGAAAACACAGCTGCTGATCAAACTGTGTCAGATTAATGCCTCAATGTTTCACTGTGAGGTTAAAAAATACATAAAAATGATTTAAAGAAGTAGGAGGCAGATTTTCACAATAAGAGCACTTTGTTTTTAATTCAGTTAATGTCAAACTGTCATCAACACCTCTGTGTTGTCTCCATCTCTGAGCAGATTCAGGCATTACTCAAATAATAAAGGCTTTTTTTCACTATTATACTTTTCATTAGTCTCCAGGTTGATGATTATAAACAGAATTATTAAAGTTTTTATCATTTCAGGCTGAAAATCAACATGAATTTGGTTCTAATCAAAGAAGCTCCTTTAATGTGTGTCATTAAAATCCTCACACAGACTTAAAAAGGCGACATTAACATTAAAATAAATGAAAGAAGCTTCAGCTGAGAGCTTCATGCAGTCATCATCAGCAGCTCATAGCAGTCACAGCTCTTTATTACGCAGCTTTGCAGGAATTAAAGTGGCTGAAGTGTCAGAGTTTGTGTGAGAAGCTGCTTCATGGACAGCTGTACACACGTCTTTATTATTTCTTCATAAATCAAACACACAGGTTTGTCTGCAGATGATTTAAAGTGTGTCGTTGTGCAGTTAAAGCTGTTTGTGTGACGCCCTGACCTCCTGTGAATGAAACAGCCAATCAGATCCATCAGAGAGAGAGCAGGAAGTGTTGTGTGTTTGTGACAGAACAAGGAAACAGTGATGATGATGAACATAAAGGTCCTCTGATGTTTCCTGTTACAGTAACGCTTGTTCATCTGTTGCTCTCCTACACTTTCCTATAAATAAAGGAGAAAAAGTCCGTTTAGTTTCATTTCCTACAGCTCAGAGTTACACTTCACATTCCTGCTGTCACATCAAAAAGCTTCACTTTGGTCCAACATCTACATGTTAACATGAAACACAGACAGACTCAGAACATCTGGAACATCTGCACTTTGACCCAAACTGTTATAGCAGGATATTTTCTACATATTTCTTATGTTGGACCTGTTTGAACTGTAAACGACCTGTAATCATCTGTAAATGGTGTGAGACACACTGAGGCCACCTACAGGGCAGCTGGGGAACAGCAGGGATCTGAAATCATACGAGATGTTAGTGAGTGAGAAGAACAAACGGACTTAAGATGGCTCGAAGTGATCAAAGTTGGTCTAAAACAGAAGATAAATCCAAAGCAGCATCAGATGAATGTTACCATTTCCAGTTACGGTGCCCTTCATCTAATATGGAAATGTGTTGGTTTTTTTAGCCGTGTTGTTGTTCTTCCTATTGTGTTTAGGCCAGAGATGCTCTTCAAACAGCTGACAGACATGACCACATTACAAGAACATGGTGTGAGTCCGATTTGATATTCCAGTCAACGCTGAGAGACCTTAACCAGGAAGTCAGAGGTCAGCTGATGCTGCGAGCAGGAAGTGAACCAAGGGAAAGGTCCACTCTACTCAATCTCAAAGAAAATATGCTGGTATTTGTTGATGTTGATGGTACAATAAAAATATATAATATAATAAATAATAAAATATCATGTGATGATGAGATGTGTTGTTGGTGTTTGTATTTTCTGTAAATGTCTTTTTTAATGTAAATGCTTTGTTCCAGACGGACAGGGAATCAGTTGCTGTACGATGACATCATCTTGATGTTGACGAGGAGGGCGAGAAAAACTAGTTTTGTCCTGCAGATGGCGATCTTGCACCGTGTTCAGAGAGCCGACACTTTGATGGTGCTGCTCTACTCAGCTTACTTTAGCCTGGGTTGGACTCTATATGAGCAGCTTCCACTCTGGTTTCACTCTTAAACACACTTGTTTGATTTCACTTGTAAAAGTTGAAGAATAAATATTTTATTACAAAATTATTTGTTGATGCATTTTTTTAGGGTCAAATATCTTGTTTGATTTGAGGAATGAACTGTTAGGGTGGAAAAAGTGAATCAGGTTAAAATAGTGGTGCTTTATATCAGTGAAGATGTATAATGTAATTTAAAATGTTGATGATGGGTTGTAGTGGGCTTGTACTTACAAAACTGCCTCATTTTATTGGAACGATCCACAGTTGCATCCATTCACGGATGACATCTGACATCATTTGACATCTGGTCTGAACACGTTTGTACACAAGATGCCTCAGTTCTGGATGTTCCCACAGACTCCTCTGTGCACCTAAAGAAAAGGTCAAGGGTCAGCAGCACATGTAGTTGGGACAATTCTTCAGTCGCACAAACTACACAATCATTTTCCTCCAATGACGACTTTTCACTTGCAGAAATGGTCCTGTGTGATTTCCAGGCTGTGATAGAAAAACTAGTTCCTAATGGCAGCGACTCACTCAGTAAACATGTGTTTCCTTCACCAACCTCACACACAGATCCAATAAGATCAGGAAGTGGGCAGTATAGTACAATATGTGTTATTCTGTGCTGCACTGCCCAAACTAAAGATCTGCTGAAGTGTTGGAAATGATCCAGATGTTTATTTTGGACGATACAGCAGAAGATCAGACATGAAAGTGGAGATAACACAGAAGACCTGCAGCAAAGGTCAGAGGTCAGACTGGGCCCTGGATTCAACAATGAGCCAATGATCATCAAGCAGTGACTAAAGCAGAGCCCTGACGTTCTGACATTCATCACACAGTCAGAACAAATGTCTGCTGATGACTTCATCTCATGAAACGACTGATAGATGTCAGTTCATTGATCAGCTGAGCTGCTGATCTTCATCGTCACAGAAACATTCAGCTTGTTTCAATCAGTAAATAACTCCCACTACTCCCAGTTTGAACTGTTCCCACTCAAAATGCTGTGAGAACAATGATCATTGTAGAACTTCACAAACATCACGTGTTGTTTTCCACATGTAAGATCAGCAAACACACAGAAACTTCCTGTTGCCACACACGGCCTCTAAAATCTCTTCCACGCTTTCTGTCTGAAGTCCACTCTCTGTGTCGGATCCACAGGAAACAACAAGATCTTATTAACATGGTTTTCAATGTGTCTCCTTCCAAAAAGTCCAACCAATGAACAAATGTGTGTATTTGTGGAGGCCGAACAAAAGCATGACACATTTCTCTGTTTCTATAAACTGGAGTCAAACACAAACATGAAGAGTTTCACTGACAGACTCCAAAATGCCCCCACAGTGGATCAAAGGGAAATCCTACAGTGTGGCCAGAGACTCTTAATGGCTCCAACATCAACACATCCACAATGTTGGATCCAGTTCTGCCTCACAGAGTTACTAAGACACACCCTCTGCCAGCATCACAACAGCTCCACCTGCTTCACCTGCCTCCTCAGCATCTGTACACCTGAAGAGAAAAGAAAGGCTCCAACAGCTCAAATCTACAAAGGATTCATGAAGTTTCATCCAACAATAACATGTTTGCCTTCCACAGTGTGCTGTTAGACACCACTGTACCTCTGCCATTTCAAAAAGAGCAGCTTGGGAACATTTTGGCTCCAAACACTTTGTGTTTAAGTTCTTTGTTTTCTTTGTGAAGCCGACAACATCTGGAGCTTTGTGACTCATAGAAACATCATTTTGTTCTTTAGATGACAGCAGATTGGGACTGAATAATCAATCACTATCAAACCAATAAAGACAAACATGCTGATTTTACAGGAACTTTGTTGGAGAAGCTGCAAAGACATGAAACTGGTGGAGATCCCAAACCAGTTGATAGTGCTGGTTATTCCAAATAAAGCTGTTTCCCTTTGAGATGAAATGACTTTGTGTCCTGATATATAATAAAGATGTTGTTGTTTTTGAGCCCCTGTATTAAAAGTAGTTTAAAGTCAGCTTGAGTTTGATGTCTTTATGTCAAAGCTGCTCATGATGTTGAGCTGCTGATGGAATAAAAACAATATAAAAGCATGTAGTCCAGACTTAAATGTAGCCTGTTGTTAGCTGAGGTCCACACACAGTGTTTGACAGTGTAAAGTGTGTGAAAGGGCTGCTGGTGGAGCTCACTAGGATGAGCAGGTGACCACGAGGTGGAGAGCAGCTGGCCTGGCTTTGACCCGGGCCACGCCCCCTTTCTCTCTGCTTTGCTGTCACTTATCTTCACTGCTCTGTCCAATAAAGCTGAAAAAGGCCCCGAATCAAAGAAATCTGCTGCAGCCTCTGAAATGTCTTCTGTTTCCTTCCCGACGGCTTTTTCACCGTCAGCCCATCAGACAGTCCAGCAGCATTTATGATGATGTCATGATGTTGAAGAGGCTGCTACGGTGGCCTCCCATGACCCCCAGCCTCATCACAGCTGAGATGCAGACATTTGAAAACATTCAGCAGACAACTGAATAACAGTCCAACACAACAGTCTGTGTGCAGACACACACTGACCTTTCATAGAGTCAAACACAGCTGGTTGAGTCATTTCTCTGTGAGTCTAAAGTGAATCTAGTATTTGAAAGTCCACTTCCTGTATTTGTTGTTGAAGACTTCTTCAGCTTCTTCTCAAGGACATCAGCTGCTTGTTTGGCAGCAGAGGCAGTTAAGAAGCTTCCTGAAAAACACTGAACAGTGAGTTCACTGTGGCATATGACAGATTCAGCTTTCTGTGTGCAAATGTGTCTGTGTCGACCTTTCAAATGCTGTTGAATCCAAAACATCAGCGGCTCCTCGGCTGCTCACTTCATGCACTTCTGTCTGTGTGACAGTCCAATGACATCACAGCTGTTTCCAGCCCCAGTGTCTCAGGACTGGACACCTTTAAACATGTCGAGGATCAAACAGCGTCCAGCTAAACACACATGAAACTATCAGAGCTGACAATCATTCCAATAACATCTAATGGTTCATGTATGTAGACACAGGACTACAAGGAAATGGCTCTCAGCATCTGGCTGTGGGAACACATGAGTCCCTGTTTGTGTTCAGATTGTGTGCATGTTTTAGACGTGTGTCACATGTAGAAACACAACAATCCCACAATGACACACAGATGTGTTTGACACAGCTGTGCAGCTGTAAGTTGTTTCTAATGATTCATTGAAGCTCTTCTAACATTCTGGAGACGATCAGTACATGAATCTGTTCAACACGACAACAATTTGACTTCAGTGTGAACGTTTGCATTAAATAACCTTCTTCATCCAGCTGACAGCATCTTCATCCTATGATGTGAACAGTTCCTCCTGTTGATGACAAACCTCTGACAGGATCTGCTTGAGGAGCTTTTTCATGTGCAGCTCTCTGAGCTCAGGGCTGAGCTGCTGTTTCATCTTTAAGAGCTGCTGCCTCCTCGCCGGACTTGTTCTCCTCTTCTTCTCCTAATGACACCATTTCTGCTTCATATTAAATTCAATAAAGATGCTGACATGTATCTGTAGCAACAACATCATTGAATCTAGAACAACTGGAGCCAAACCAGTGGCTCTGCTGGGATCACTGGTGAGCCAACACTTCCTTGTTGATGCAGATTTCAGGGCTTCCTTTTGCTCCTCCGTTATAACTGTTCTCTCTTCTCAACACATGATGACACAAAGGAATCAGCAGTGACAAAGATGATGCTGAAGAGAAGCACACACTTCACACATATAACAGAGCAGTGCAGTTACACACACCTCTGCTCGACATCAGGCCTCAAACAAAGACACAAAACACTAACTTGACTCTAAACAGAAGAAACGAGCAGCTGTTTCTGTTCTGTGCTTATTTATATTTGACACACATGCTTCTCTTTGTGCAAACACACATCGCACTATAAGGGTAACCTCGCACACAATGATTGGACAGCACAGTGATGATGCTGGGAGATCCTATACGCAGCAACACAGAAACACTGAGAACTTTAAACAATGATGGAAAGTGTTATAAATGACTTGTTGGCCTCTGATCTGTCACAAACAGCTGAAACGTGTCTCTCATGAGTCACATGAAGGTTTTTGACAGAAAGGACAAAAAGTAGCTGCAGTCAGTTTGTGTCATTTTTATATTTATTCATCTGGGAGAAAAATCTGAGGGACATTAAAATGTGTTTTCAACAGAGACAAGAACATGAATATAACAGAACAGGTAAATGAACATGTTTCAAGTAAACAGCTGGACTGATCAGGTCCAAACACAGAGTGATAAACTTGTCAAACAGCTGTCATATCTTTATATAGAAGCTCTTTATAAATGCTGCTCACTGCAGTCTGTTTACTAATAATGTCAAAGTGTTAGAAACACAGAAACATCAGAATGGTCTTTGTTCACAGAAACCTGTCTGGGATCCTTTGTTGTTCTTTTGATGCAGAGTTACATTATAAATATAAAGAGTTATTTCAGAGTCTCATCAGTTTTCCTGCATGTCTTTATTTAACACATCAGCAGGGCTGAAGCTCTCATGTTAAACACACACTGATCTATGGACACGTTCATGTGTTTCTAACAGAACCAGGCTGTTATCAGCCTGCACTAACATGATGTCACACACACTGAATGTAACAGTGACAGTTTACATCATCACACAATCAGCTGTGATTGTTTCACTGTCATCAAACGAGTCAACAGGAAGTAGAATCAATAGAAACCAATCATTTACTGACAGCATGTCTGATGGAAATAAGTGCAGATTATGTATGAAGTCTAACTGCACACAGTAACTGTGTTACAATAAGGACTTAACAGCGCCCTCTGCTGGAGTGTTTCAGTACTGCGTTAACTAGAATACACCACCTCCTCCTCACACCACCTGCTACAGCTCTACTCTTCTATGACTACAGTCATCCACAGCACTGATGTGAGGTCACATGGTTCATATGTAAGGAGCACAGCTGACCTCAGGTCAGTTTAATGACTGTGAGCAGCAGCTGTGTTATTGTCACTGTGACAGGGAGACACTCTCAGACACAGCGCTCATGTCAGCTTGTTCTCATGCAGGAGGATCAGGAGCTCCATGTTTGTCTTTCTGTTTGAATCATGATGTGTTTGTGCCATCAGAGTCTGTCATGAGTACTCAGGGTTTCACAGCAGCTCTTCTGGATGCTGACGAGGACTCCAACCTCATGTTTCACCTCTCTGAGCTTCTGATGTCTGTGAACACTCGTGTTTCTTCTCTGGGCTCATCTGGACAAAAACACCTTTCTGTGTTTGGCTGCAGCCTCATTCTGACTGACAGGAAGTGTGTTATCCATGAGCTGCACTTCTGTCAGGAAGTTTCCTGCTGTGTTTCCTGTCTGTGGACAAACACGAGTGTTCCAGCTGAGGACTTGCTTCCTTCCACCTGTCCATACAGGACATCACGCTGTCTGCAGCTCTGTAAATGCAGCTCCAGGTCCTTCCACGTGCTGCTCTGTATTTGTGCAGTTTGTAGTGTGTCCTGGGAAACGTAGCACACATGGTGTTCTTCTGCTGTTTCCTCCTTTCACTGAGTGTGAAACACTGACGCTGTGCTGTTGTTCACAGAGGGGAGCTGATTCTAGCTGCAGCTGGACTCTGTCATCTAACTGAATGTGTTGGTGCTGATCACGGGGCTCTGAGGGGGGAGCAGCAGGAGGACTCTGGATGCTGACGTCAGTGTATCTGTGGAAGCTCCCACAGCGTGTCTGTCATTCAATATTGTGCTGTATATTGTATCTATGCAAAGATGAACAGACTGTGTGTTCACTGGTCTCTGTGCTGCAGCTCTGATGTCATCATCACTCCCTCCTCCACCCTCAGCAGTCCCAGCATGCTGCTGTGGTGCACCCCACCCTCACTCTACACCTGAGCCACAGACCACACCCTCCACCTCAATATACACCACAGTTTTCTCTGCTGTGGAAATGAGATCAGGAGGAAATCATCATTATTATTATTTAATAAACGCTCACATTAATGTGGGCTTATTTGTTTCATATTAGAAACATTAGTTGAGTGTTTTTAGTATAAAATGGTGACAGTCCCTCTTTTTGCTCCTCCCCTCACCTGTGGATGGGCGGTGCTGTTACCGTGGTGACAGCTTGGATGTGTTTCAGTCCTGCCTGGTTATCACTGCAGGAATCTTTCACATTTATTACAGGTAATAACTCTGATTTTTCTGTGTATTATGAACCAAATGTATCCTGATACACACAGAGATGGATGAGCAGAGGTCACATGATGAAAGAACAAACATGGAGTCTTTGATTTATTTAGATATTTATTGATGAATGCAAACAAACCTGACACTGAACCATCGTCCAGCAGAACAAACCTGATCACATGACCTGCTGACCCAAACAGTGCAAAGCTCCATGGCAACAACAACAAACAGCCTCACATATGTTAACAGAGGCTGTTAGAAGCACAGAGTCTTTACAGTCTTTCTCCTGTTTGGACACAGATCTCTGCACATCTTCATCACAGTTACTCACAGACGTGCAGAGTGTGTGGATATCAAAGCTAAGTTTCCACCATGTTTGTAGTCTGTACTGGGACTCATGGAGCATCTCTCTATGAGCACTCAGTGCTTTAAACAGTGAGTCCCAGTTTAACCAGCAGCCTTCACACCACACATCACACAGACATGGAAACTTCAAACCTCAGACTGAAGACACCATCAGAAATAAACAGATTGTGATGAAGATGAAGAACTGGACCAGTTTGCTGTGGTTTCTTCTGTTCCTGTCAGAAATAAGAGTCTGGCAGCACTTTGCTCTCCTTCCACATGTTTAAGGAGGAAGTGAAGAAGAGCGAGTGAGTCGTCTTCCTCTGTGGGCCCAACATCAGGCAGCAGCCACGTATTTTTAAAAACCCAGCACACTGCTTCAGAAACACTGAGTCCAGGTGACCAGAGTCATGTGATCAGTGAGGTCTTCACTCAGGACGTCACAGCTTCAGGACCTGATTCAGAGCTTTATAAGGACGTGGATCATTGGTGCTGATGTTGTGTGAGAGCTGGTGAGCCATGGGGAACATAAATAACAACCAGGCCATCAGCAGTTCTACCCCCAGCTCTAACACCTACATAATACACTATACATATAGTTATTGTTAAGGTTCAAATATTGAGGAAGGAGAGTACAAACAACCAGGTCCAGAAGAGCTTGGTCAAACAATTGATTTTAATGAACACAGGCGTGGGGGGACCAGCGCCGTACGCAGACAGCGCTGATCTCCGACTAATCAAAGCATAAACAGATATTTTATACCATCGGGGTTTGAATTTAATGACGCCCCTTCAACGTCACACAGATACATACATACATACGTCAAATCAAAACCACAATGACTTTTAACACAGTTTGAAAAGAACATTATCTCTATCTTCATGGCAGATGTTTCCTGTCAACCTTTTGACTGCCGCTTCTCCAAAACCACAGACCATGCTCTGCAGTAAGATACCACTTCTGCACGCCCGCAGTTGCAAGCAAACATGATTAACCTCTCACCTATAACTGAATGTATCTACTATGTGTGTGTGTGTCACGACCTCACTTGGCACTCTGTGTCACCTCTCACCTACTAAAGCTCGCAGTCAAACAGAGGCCACTCTCACATGTGTTAGCAGTTTACTAAAACTATATATGTAGTATATTGAATAAATGTTTTAATCAAGAACCTCTACTAGAAGCTTAATAAAAGAATATAAAAGTATAAAAGATAATAATGAACAACCTGGTTGTTCAAATAGCATCATCCAAACAGCTCCTCAGAATCAGCTGCACTTACACTCTGCTTTTAGTTTCACTTTTGCAAAAGCACGCTCTGCAAACCTGCAGTTTCCTGTCAACACTTTGCACAGAGTGTCCTCAGAATCAACAGAATCAGCCCATACACACTTAAGATTATAACAAGCATTCAAAAGCATTTAAGATCATAGATTCAACTCAACAGTTTAAAGTGGTTATAACTGCACCTGTAGTAAAGGCTAATTGGGTACCAAAATGTTTAAACATCTGAATGCAATATCAATGCTGTAGATTATATTATTAATGCAATGGTAATGATGATGATTATTAACAGTAGCAACAAAATAATTTCCCTGATCTCCACATTATATAGGTTATAGTATGTTATATATAAACGTAGCTGAAGCGGTTTCATTTGCAGCTTCACGCTGCACTTCACATGTTTGTCCACCAGATGGCAGCACAGAGGCCTGTGTTGGAAAGCTTTGAGTAATGAAGCGTTTTCAATCCAAGCTTCAGAAAGCTTCATGTGGTCATCAAGGAAGCAACCAGGAAATATCTGCTGTGTGTAAAAACAGCAACACAAGAATCCAGGATGAAGACAAGAAAGTCAAAGCTCACAAAACAGGTGGAGCTAATTTTGTGACGTGTTTCTGTAAAAACACCACAGAAGTGAATCATCAAAGTTTCCATGTGAGCTGATGATGCTGCAGAGTTTCTGTGAACCTCCTGTGACCCCGCCTCCTCATACAGAGACATCTGATTGCTCTTCAAACTGCATCACGTGGACACATGTGATTGTGTGTTGTAGTATTGATCCCAATGCTGGTATCAGTCCTGGATCAATAACACTGGATGGATGCGTTCAGCATGGAGCCCCTGAGCTGTGTTACAGACAAACATGGAAACTGACAGGTCTGTGTCATTCACAGTCTGTAACACTTCTAAACAACAGAGGCTGACCCAAGTGCCTCAGAGCCAGGCACGCTCACATCACAGCTCTCTAAATAAGCCAGTTTCAAAATAAGAGCTGAAAGCTGTGTTTGCTTGTGTTAGCTTATTATTGTGGAGACTAACATTCAGTGATCATGTGTTCAGACTCATAATGATTACTCTCAGAAATCCTGATCTTTGTATTTACTGTGTGTTGGATCAATAACTGAGATTCATGGTATCACACAGCTGTGCTGCTGCTGATGTCAGCACATCTGGAACAATACGAGGTATCTGCTACCAGACTGAGCAGGACGTGAGACCTGTGGACTGTTTAAAGCTGTCCCTCCACAGCTCACTCAGACCTGATCCACACCTCAGTGATATTCTCTGACTTCCTCAGTAGAGACAGAAACCATTCAGATCTGGGACCATCAGCTGACTGATGATGTCACACAGACTGTGTTTTTCAGGAACAGTGATTCTGATGTGAGCCTGCTAGCTGACAGCAGACCTGATGAAAGCACATGTTCACATCTGTGAGGACAGACTGGACTCTTTGACTGCACCTTGGTTCTCCTCAGAGGTCTGTACAGGAGCATGTCCACCCCCACTGAAGATCTCAGTCACTGTGAAACATAGAAAGCTGCTTGTGTGGCCTCTGCCTCACATGTAGATACAGCTACAGGTTTCTCTGTCAGTCAGACTGAAACAGTGTCCTGATGCTGCATCATTCAGCTCTGTGCCCCAGTCAGCATCACTGGGAGCTACCAGTGTTTCTGCCCTTTTCCTGTAACACTACACTCAGCACAGGCTCAGCTGGTATCCAGTGTTGGACTTTGGCTTCAGCTGCTGTGATAGATCCTCTAACATAGATCAGCTCTGCTACATGTTGTTAGATAAGTGCAGCTGAACTCCAGCTGGTATTTTCTTGGACTTTGCAGCTGTTTCTGGTCATCAGTTCATTCCTGCAAACCTCTGAAGCTGAACAACAATGATGCTGCATTGCTGGCTGATCCCAAAAGGTTGATTCTGTTCATCTGGACGTTTTCAGAAACGTTTGCTCACTGATCAGGTGACTTCTTCAGTCTCAGCTGACTGCAGCTTTACAAGCTTACAAACAGCACATTTGCACAATGACTGAAAGCAGCAGCACCTGATATATATGATACTAATATAATACATATACATATATAATCCATACTAATGATGAAGGAACTGAGCTCACAGTCCATTGTTCATTCAGTGAACTACTCAGTTTATTTTGGGCCTCAGAAATGCTCACTCTGTTTGTACATCACTGTCAGCAATAGACTCATTCTGCTGTGTGGACAGGAACACATGTGACATCACTTCCTGTTTGTTTGTGACTGAAGAGGAAGAAGTTTACAAGGAATCATTTAGAAGAGTTTCAAACATCAACTGATTGAATCCATGAATCTGAAAACGTGTTTGTGAGTGAAAGAAACAGACATGTACAGACTGAACTATCTGTTCAACAGTCAGAGTGTTTCTGTAACAGGAGACACTCTTTACACTCCACTCAGCACAGGGACACTGAGGCACCAGGAGGCCAGAGAAACATAAACCCAGGATAAAGAGTTTGAGTGAATGTGGTGTTGAAGGTGTGGAGGTGGATCAGAGTGTCAGAGGAGACTCTGTAGAAGGACAGAGTGCCAGCAGGACAGTCCACATACACTGCTGCTCTGTTAGAGACAGAGGACGAGGAGGAGGAGGAGGAGGAGGAGGAGATGGATGTGTAGCTGTTATTGTGCCTGACAGACTGAGGACCATCATTATAGCAGATCAGACTCCAGGACTGATCATTGTCTCCAAACACACAGTCATCACTGATTCCTTTCCTTCTGATGCTTCTGTAACTCACTGATATATAAACGTCTCCTCTCCACTCGACCTCCCAGTAACAGCGACCAGTCAGACCATTTCTACACAGCAGCTGTTCACAAACATCAAATCTGTCTGGATGATCAGGATATGACTGAACCTCCTCCACACGTGTCACCTTCCTGTTGTTGTCAGACAGTTGGAGCTCTGTGTTCACTGTGTTTGTGTCGATTGTGAGTTGACAGGAATCTGATGGAGAGAACAAACACAATCCAGCTGCAGTTATTGATCCATCATCTGTTCATTGATTGACACTTTGATGATGACTCCTGACATGATGAAGATGGTTGAATGTGTGCTGCTTTGTTTTCATGAATCCCATTAAAAACACACTTACACTTCCTCAGACCTGGTCTCAACCATCGGACTCCAGCAGGCTCCACCCTGAAAGGAGGAGGGGGGTCAGAGCAGCACAGTCAGCATGCACACATGGACATTACATGGCTCTCACACACACACTGTTACACACTGAGCTCAAAGCTCGGCTCCACTGTTTTATTCAAAGAAATCTACATTTATTTATCAGCACATTTAAAAACAGCTTGAGCCAAAGTGCTGCACAGAGTAGAGAGAAAATAGGAAACATACACAGTAATGACTATAAAGACTGGTCAGGATTGAAAGCTACAGAGTACAAATGTGTTTCCAACCGGCTTTTAAAAATGTCCAGTGTTGGTGACGACCTGATGTGAAGGGCGACTGTTCCAGAGTTTGGCTGCAGCCATCGATAAAGCTCACCTCTGTTTTTACGTCTAGTTCTGGTCAGAAGCTGCTTATCTGCAGACCTGAGGGCTCCACTTGGATTCTTTTGTTAAAGAGAGATAAGATGGAGCCAATCCATTCACAGATTTAAAGACAACCAGATCTGGAAGTGGATTCTACCACGTACTGGTAACCAGTGGAAAAAGCTGGTGATGGGTCGTCTAGCACAGACCCACCGCTGGAACCAGACAATTGATGAGGGAGAGAACTGTGACAGCGCCGTTCCTTCACTTGACCTCAGTCGCTCTCGTCTGCTCCCTCGTAACACTGCTCTTTATTGAGCTTACATGAATATGCACAAGTTCATTATGACGTCTTACACAGGTATGAACAAAGAGTACCAGTCTGTGCATAGTGTGTGTGTGTGTGTGTGTGTGTGTGTGTGTGTGTGTGTGTGTGTGTGTGTGTTCCAGATGTGACCCTGTGACCCCAAAGCTGGTGCTAAGAGTCCAGCGGTCCCCCTAACAAAGGGCTCTTATACTTAACCAGACACAGAGCAGGTGTCCTCCTACACCAGGGGTCTCAAACTCGCGGCCCGCGGGCCAATTGCGGCCCGCAGGACGATAGTTTTTGGCCCCACCTTAATATGAAAATGTAATGTTAGTTTGATAATGTATGACACTTTACAGTGTTGTGCGCGGAGCTGAATTAACCCACCAATCAGGGTGGGATATGGATCTCAGGGGACACCAGCCGGGCTTGATGCAAGCAGGGAAACATTTCTCAATGAGTCAAAGTTCCAGCAGCGTTGCCCTGGAGTGTTTCTTTCTTTCTGTGCCTGGCTGGCTTCCTCCTTTCTATTGGGCAAACGCCGACATTCGCCCCAGCGCGCTGCGTTCACAACACTTCAAAAAAAGTTGTTTTTTTAAGTTGCTGCCCAGCGGGACATTATACGTATATAGATTTATACACACGTCAGTGGGATTTAAAGTTATTTTTCCACAGAGAGAGATCTCATATTAACTCTCACAGTGATGCGTAGGCGGCGGGATAAAAGAAAAGTCATGAACTCAATGCAGCCCAATTTAGTCTGCAGTCACATAGCGACACCTGTTCATCGGCAACAACAGTCCCCGGTAACCCGGACTAATTATAGGGTCGCACCGTAATTTGTGGCTCCATGTTTTTATTTGCATCACTCCGTTTGCATTGCAGCAAACATGAACATTACATATATTTCAATATAATGTAAAAGCAGTCAAAACAACTAACATCAGAAACAGCTGATGTTATTTGTTATATGTCACGGTGTCATTTCCGCTTCTTTCTCCTGTAACAACAGCCCGGCGCCGTGAGCAGTCGCCTTTTTTGCGCTCGCTATCCCTGCACTTTCTACCATCTGCAAACGCCACGGTGTTCGTGTCGTCATGAAAGACATGAACATCGAGCGTAAAAACAAAGGAGACTGCTACCGGCTTTTTATCTGCCGATCGCCGTGCTACGGTTGCAAGAAAAAGAAGCAGAAATGACGTTCTCTACGCGTTGAGACGTTCCCCGTCCGTCGGCTAAACGCTTGATTGAAACTTCAATGCGACAGTGACACCAAGTAGAATTATAAATGTCACATAGCCCCAAACATGTCTTTTTCAAAGCCTGCGGTGAAGAGAAAGGTTGGTGATGAGCACCGACAATTTCAGGAAAAGTGGGAAATGCAATATTTCTTTGTTGAGCACAGGGGCACCCCGACCTGTCTTATTTGCACAGAAAAAGTTGCGCTGCACAAGGAATACAATTTGAAACGTCATTACACAACTAGACATGCTGAGGTGGATGCAAAATACCAGGGAGACGAGAGAGCGAACCGGGTTGCCAGTCTTAAAACAGATCTACTGAGGCAGCAAGATTTCTCCAAGAAAGCAACCAAAGAGAATAATGCAGCAGTCGGAGCCACGTGGTTAGTGAGATGATTGCTAAAGCAGGGAAGCCATTCACAGAAGGTGCATTTGTCTAAAAGTGCATATTGCAGGCTGCAAATATAGTCTGTCCGGGAAAGAAAGGTCAGTTTAGCAACATCAGCCTTTCTGCCAACACCGCAGCAGATCGCATTTCTGACCTGTCAAGTGACATTTATGACCAACTGTGTGAGAAAGCCAAATGTTTCAGTGTATACTCAGTCGCTCTTGATGAGACCACAGACATCACCGACACTGCCCAGCTCCCAATGTATGTCCGTGGTGTTGATGACAGTTTTGAAGTGATGGAGGAGCTGCTCACAGTAATTCCAATGCATGGCCAGACCACCGCTCAGCAGATATTTACAAGCTGTGTGATGCCATTGAGAATGTTGGTTTGCCATGGAAGAGGTTTGTTGGAATAACAACAGATGGAGCGCCATCAATGACAGGGAGGAAACATGGACTGGTGGCACAAAACAAACTGGAAGAGGAAGGCGTGGAGGAGGCCATTGCTCTGCACTGCATCATCCATCAGCAGGTCCTTTGCAGCAAATGCCTGAAGTTTGACAATGTGATGTCTATTGTTGTGAAATGCATCAACCAAATCAGATCCAGGGGCTTAAAGCACCGAAGGTTCTGTGCTTTTTTAGAGGAAATGGAGTCAGAATATGGGGATGTGCTCGACTTCACTGAGGTACGTTGGCTCAGCAGGGGAAATGTATTAAAGAGACTTTTTGAGTTGAGAGCAGAAGTGAAGCCTTCATGGAGAAGGATGGAGTTAGTGTTCCTGTGCTAACTGATCCCAAATGGCTCATGGACTCAGCTTTTCTTGTTGATATGACACATGAGCTTAATGTACTGAACAAGACGTTACAAGGCCAGGGGCAACTTGTCAGTGCTGCCTATGACAACGTGAGAGCATTCTCCACAAAACTGGCGCTCTGGAAAGCTCAGCTCTCTCAGACAAACCTTTGCCATTTCCCAGCATGCAAGGCACTCGTGGATGCAGGCACACCATTCAGTGCTGACGAGTATGTTGATGTCATTTTGAGGCTACAGGAGGAATTTGATCACAGGTTTGCTGACTTCAAGACACACAGAGCCACCTTTCACATTTTTGCGGACCCCTTCTCCTTTGATGTGCAAGATGCCCCTTCTGTGCTTCAAATGGAGCTCATTGAGCTGCAGTGCAACTCTGAACTCAAAGCAAAGTTCAGGGAGGTGAGTGGAAAAGCAGACAAGCTTGGACAATTTTTGAGAGACTTGAGCCCTAGTTTCCCTCGGCTTTCCCGAATGTTCAAGCGGACCATGTGCCTTTTTGGTAGCACATACTTGTGCCAAAAGCTCTTCTCCACTTTGAACTTCAATAAGTCCAAGTACAGGTCCAGACTTACGGATGATCATCTTCAAGACATACTGAGGGTCGCAACTGCTTCCTCCCTCAGGCCAAATCTGGCTCGGCTATGCGAGAGGAAACGCTGCCAGGTCTCTAGCAGCAAGGAGTAGGCAAGAGAAGCCATGTTCAGAAGAACAGTTCATTTTCTCCAGTGTTCCATTCATGTTCAGAAGAAGGTTATAGAACTGTTAATACAGACATTTCAATCTAAATACAGCAGATATAGAAGACTGAAAGAAACACACAAGTTCACTGACTAAAAATATCTTATTATTATTTTATTTATGTATTACAGATTGATTTATTTTCTTATTAATTCTTAATTTGTTTATTTATTTTTCATATTTTGTGTTAAAAAATAAAAATAAAGAGATTTGAGAAGATTGGAATTTTTTAACCATGCCTTTCTTGTGGAAAACCTAATGCGGCCCAGCCTCACCCAGACTCTGCCTGCAGCGGCCCCCAGCTAAATTGAGTTTGAGACCCCTGTCCTACACCATAAATCAGTAAGAGAGGGTACGACCTCTCTCATGGCCCCAAGTGGTGTGTGCATGCCAGAGCACTCTGGAAGGCACACAGAGTCTTTACAGACTACTCAGGATCAAACCTCTATCATCATGCAATCGATTATACAACTCTAAGCATATATGAGTAAATATTTCTAAGCATAAATGACAATCAACAATATAAACCTTACAGCTGGTTTTAATAACAGAATTTATTTGTTTCTCAAATGAGAAAGAGCTATCGAGAAACACTCCTAAATCTTTAGTTCTTAACTTTTCCAGTGGGCCAAGGTCAACATTATCTGCTAATGCTAAATAGGCTGCCGTTATTAACTAATGCTAATTTGACATGAATTAGCATTATGCACTAATGCTAACACTATTTCCCTTTCTTTATACAACTTGAGCAGTTATTGCTAAGTAGGCCACTTTTCTCTGCTAAAGATTTCTGTGACCATGATAGAAACTCTGATAAGCTAATGCTGCTAAGCTAATGCTGTTTATGGGCCCTGTTAGAATCAATATTTCATTCTCATTCTGTTGTTTGAGAACAATAACAGAAAAATGTGCACTTGAGAACAAATTTATTGTGAATTCAGCTGTGAATGTACAGTTTGTCATTATTTAAGCTTCCATTTCCAAATGTTAGCTGACACTTTATTAGGTACACTGGTATCTATATCAGGTACACCTGTGACCTAAATGTTCCTGCAAACAGACTCCTTGGGGACCCCTAAATAAATATCCATGAACTATCCAGCTAGACTAGTGTGTCTGTCCCTGAAAATATTCCTGCATGTGTGATTGTTCATGTCTCATCTGCAGGAAACAAACAGGAAGTGAGTGAAGGACACAGGAAATGTTTCCAGCTCTTCCTCCTCTATCAGATTTTCTCTCCATACCTGAGAGTGTCCAGTCTCCAGCCTGGATCCTTCAGTCCAGCCGACAGCAGCTTAATTCCTGAATCACCTGGATGATTGTAGCTCAGGTCCAGCTCTCTCAGATGGGAGGGGTTGGAGCTCAGAGCTGAGGCCAGAGAAGTACAACCTTCCTCTGTGATCAGACAGCCTGACAGACTGCAGACACACAAAACAACAATCAATCTGTCAACAATCGTTTTCTCTTTGTCACAATAACATCTATCCATCCATTGTAACTTTATTTATAAGTGACAATACCCAACAGACAACAACAGTCATCTGAAGCTGTTTAACAGTGTAAGGTAACCGCCTCCACTGTGAGCAGCACTTGGTGATGGTGGGAAGAAGAGCTCCCTTTGACACAAAGATCCTCCCAGTGAAAACAGGCTCCAGGAGGAGCATCTACCATGACTGGTTGCAGGGTGAGGGGAAAGAGAAGAGATGAGCTCAGAGAGACAAGAACAAAACAGAGAGACAAAAGTTAAGGACATGCAGTAGTGACATATAAAAGCATCAGGAGTGAAAAGAGGGGAGAAGAAAGCAGAGCATCATGGGAAGTCCACCAACAGCCTCAGCCTATAGCAGCATAACTAAGGGATGGTTCAGGGTCACCTGATCCAGCTCGAACTATAAGCTTTATCAAAAAGGAAAGTTTGAAGCTGATCTTCAAAGTAGAGAGGGCGTCTGTCTCCTGAACTCAAACTGGGAGCTGCTGCCACACCCAGTCCAACATAGCCAGGCTTTCTTTGCTGCTTTGACAAAACCTCAAATCCCAGTCAGAGATGATGAGCATCATCACAGTGATGATCATTTCTCTGTAACCCAGGCTTTCTGCTTCAGGATCTGTGCACGCTCACAGAACAAGGAGACCTTTAAACATCATTTCACTAAATGGATGGACTGAGCTCAGCCTACAGATGAACTGGTGCCAGAGATCATAAAGAACATCAAACAGTCAAATTCAACACTTTAATGGAAATATGAGATTAATGCTGCAGACAATCATGAAGCTGCTGAATTCATGAACATCAAGAATGCAGCGAGTGGTAAAATAAAGATTTGACCTCAGTGTGCTCAGTGTTCCTGTCTATTCCTAACATATTCCTAACATGATAGCTGCACTTTAGAGCTCTAAAACTGGAACTGACACATGTTTAAACTCTACATGTTACTCAGTACATTCAGTTCTGACACTCGCCCACAGTCCAACAAAGGAAACATGGAGATCACATCAGTTTGTCACCAAAGTCTAATTATTAGGGCAACTTAACCTGTTATTATCTCGTTAACTCATTAACTGATTAACGTCAGCAATTATTTTAATCACAGTTTTTAAAATCATGATTATTGTGAAAGTGCTCACTGGCTCTGAATATAACAGCCATGGGTCACAGGAGGGATGTTGATCAGTGCTGGCTTGAAATGGGCGTCATTATGCGTCTCAGCCAATGGGAGCATTGAGGGTGGGCCTAATACTACTGCAGCGCTCACATGACCCAGGACAGAGAGAAAGGGGCGGGGACAGAAACATGGAGACAGGTACAGATCTTTGACATGTTCATTTTAACTGTTCCAGGAGGCAGTGTTGATACAACTAAAGTTATCTGTTGTTGAAGAAGTCGGTCTGAGGAACGTTCTTAGGATCAACAAATGACGGCATGTATGAGCCTCAAGACGCAGCGTCACAAGAAGAACACATGAGCTGTAGAAAAAGGAGAGACTACGAAAGCCACGGTGTTACAACGTGAACATGCTTGATCAGAGTGTGATTGTGAACAGGAGGAAGACTCAGCTGAGAACAGTGTGGTGGATACAGAGCAGAGCCCACCATCAGTACAGAGGCCTGTCCATCAGAGTGCTGCTCCAACATGCAGCACATGTACTTGGCCACAGCTGCAACATCTGTACCTGTGAAAGCTTCTTCTCTGTTGCTGCTCATATTGTGCAGAAGAAGAGAGTTTCTTTATCATCAGAAAATGTCAATGAGCTTGTGAGTCTTAGCAGCTGGCTCGGTGCAGAGGAGGAAGAACATGTCAGTCAGAGGAAGATAAATGCAGTTCATGTTGTCAACTCAACCTGGACTGTTGAAAGAGTTTTTCTTTGTCTGGTTTCTGACTGAGATTCTCCAAAGGAAATCCAGCACAAACACACACTTCACACACTCAAAGTCCTGCACAGTAAATGAGCTGATGAGCGTTTGTGCTGCTGCCTGATAACAGAACAATAGTTCTGCTGCTTCCTGTTCTGCAAACACACATTTATAAATGTTCACTTGCTGTTGATCAAAGGTATGTTGGTGGCTCTGGACGCTGAGGGAACTTTGTAAAAAACTAGATCAAATGTTAACGTCCTGGCAGAGGCAAAGAACTTTGATTTGATATTTGATTAGATTCATGTTTCAGCTCAGACTGACAGAAATATTTGAACTGCTGCTGTGTTAAAGGGAACACTGCTGTTAGAAAGCACCTGATCTGTTTCTGCACACTGAATGTTGCACTTCTCATACTGCAGTACTATTAAAATAAGTACACAATGCACTACTTTTGAACTCATGATTGAATGTTGCTGTAACAAAGCCATTAATGTGATTCAAAGTGTTCATGGTTTCCCAGCACAACAAATGATTGCACAAGTGTGACTGATCCACTTTCTAATGTGTGTGTAGCCCACACTGTGTGTCACTGTGTCACAGGTGAGTCTGTGTGTCCAGGTTCTATGAGGACAACAGGATATAGTGACTGAGTCCAGCAGCTTAAAGTCTGACTCCATCCTCCATTTAAATAACTCACAGCAACAACTGAATAGCTTTGCCTTTGTGTAGCTGACACTTCATTTTAATGTCCTTCTATTCTGGTTCATCTGGTCTCAGTTTCTATAAGCACACAGGTTTCATCAGGACTCTATGACCTCAGTAATCTTTGCTGGGCCTTAATGCTCTGAACAAAGCTGCACAGCACAAGACTAAATAGAAATGAATCAGTCTTTCATTCTCACTGCTGTTTGACTTCAGCTCTCAATGTCCCACCATAACCCATGGAAAGAATTACTGTCCATCCAGGCTGCTGAACATGAAGCTGAAGAAGGTGGAGTATTGTGAGGGCTGATGGAGATGATGATGAGGAATCCAGGAGCAGTGGGTGGATGGCAGCATCAGCATGAAGGATCTGTGTGAGAACACATCATCATCCACAAAGGAAACCAGTCTGAGTGTCTGACGCTCTTGTTAGAAAGACGCAGTCCCAGCAGTTAGCTTGTCTGCTAGTTAGCTGAGAGCTAGCTCACTTGTACATTGAATACCAAACTGTGTAAACCAGGGGTGTCAAACATATGGCCCGTGGGCCAAATCCAGCCCTTGACATAATTTCATATGTCAAATATTGATGAATTTTCAGGCTTGCTGATAATCAATGTGAGCACGGCTGAGATGTTATTCTGATGAGCAAACCATGTGGCCAAACACTTTAAGAGACAGACTGGGATCATACCATTATGTGAAAGAAGACGGAAATGTCCCATAGACAGCAAGGGTAGTGGTAGAGACCAGTACACAGAGAAATGGGAGCTGTACTGAAATGCAAGCGTGTCAGGAAAGAGTGAAAAGGCAAAATGAGCAGCATCTGGCTGCATTTCAGTGATATTGGAGACCACAAAGCTGAGTGCAACATTTATACAGGAGATATACAGGAGACGCTGAGAGTAGAACTGATAAAATTAGGAGCTGGCTAAAGTGAGACCCATTTTTATTTCCACCCATTTTCCACTGTGGAGGACAAAAGGTTTCAAACTGGTCCAGGTCTTAAACCTCACGTGTTCTTCCTAATAGCAGTAAATGGATAGAAATAAGGCTTTTATGAAAACACTGAATAAAACTTGCTGCCTTTAAAAAGACTAAATGTACAGTTCAGTATTGAATACTACATAAAATAAACTATATATAAAGTGTGTCTGAATGGCAGAGATGCAGAAATATGTGCATGTAGCACAGAGCCACGGCTCAGTGTCTGAATGAGTCTCACAGACCTGAATGTGCTGTTGAAGCCATTTATAATTATAACATAATTCTTTACTCGTTTGATCTGCTCCTTACCACAAGCCACCAGACGTAGAAGGTTTTGGACTTTTAACTATATTTTCTGAAGTTTTACAACTTTTCTTACTGTTAAAAACCTCGTTATGGCCATTCATGCTGTACAAAGTAATTAGACATGTGTGGTATCTACAGAAACGTCAGAATCTCAGCTAAAAGTTCACAAAACCATCTCAACAACCACCAAACAGCTGAAACAGCAGGTGAACAGATCACACAAAAAAGATGTAAACACAAATCCCCCTGATCATCTGTTTTTTAAACATGAAGCGTCGTTTTGGACGTTCATTTACTGCTGGTTCAGTGAATTTTGGTTGGACAGTGATGAAACCTGCAGTCTCAGAATCTGTGAGAAGTCTGCTTTCAGCACCCAACAGCATTGTTGTGTTGTGTGCTGTGGATCCACCTCTGCAAACTCATCACTGTTTCACCATCATGTTTCTACACTGAACAAAAATATAAACGCAACACCTTTGTTACTGCACCCATTCCCCATGGGATGGACGTAGAGACCTAAAATTCATTCCAGATACACAATATAACCATCCCTCCCAAACAGTGGTCACAAATCAGTCCAAATGTGTGGTAGTGGGCACATCTGCTATATTGAGATAATCCATCCCACCTCACAGGTGTGCCACATCAGGATGCTGATCTGACATCATGAGTAGTGCACAGGTGTACCTCAGACTGCCCACAACAAAAGGCCACCCTGGAATGTGCAGTTTTTTGCGCTATTGGGGGTCTGGGGACCCAGAACCGGTCAGTATCTGGTGTGACCACCATTTGCCTCATGCAGTGCAACACATCGTCGCATGGAGTCTATCAGATTGTCAATTGTGGCCTGTGGAATGTTGGTCCACTCCACTTCAATGGCTGTGCGAGGTTGTTGGATATTCGTGGGAACTGGTACACGCTGTCGTATACGCCGGTCAAGCACATCCCGAACATGCTCAATGGGTGACATGTCCGGTGAGTATGCTCTCAATTTTAGGTCTCTACGTCCATCCCATGGGGAATGGGAGCAGTAACAAAGGTGTTGCATTTATATTTTTGTTGAGTGTACTTAGACAATAACAAAGGAAGCAGTTCCCAGGAACTACTTCCTGTCTTGTTAACATAAGAGTATGTTGCCCTTCAAAACACCTCCACTTCTCCTCTTATTAGAGGACTGCCTTATTATTAATCTGCTAATTCTGTCAGTTGATGAAAGAAAAATGCTTGATCTCACCTGAGAGTTTCCAGTGTACAGTGTGGACTCTTCAGTCCTTCAGACAGAAGCTTCACGCCTGAATCCTTCAGGTTAATGTTACTCAGGTCCAGCTGTCTCAGATTAGAGGTCTGAGAGCTGAGACCTGAGGCCAGAGCTTCACAGCTTCTCTCTGACAGGTCACAGTGACTCAGTCTGAAAAATAACAGATAAACAATTACAAAAATAAAACACTTATGTTGAAGCGTAATGAGATACTATTATATTTAGCAATATTTCATCTTGTTTTTGTCAGGAAACTGAGCACTGATGCAGAGCAACATGTGGAGAGAATCAGAGGAGAAGAAGTGAAGAGAGAACAGCAGTAAAACAACACTGAATTGTTCAGTGTGCTTTTGATATCAACAGAATGTGTCAAACTTCTTTATTTTGTATTTGTTTTAGTAGAATTGATGATTATCACTTAGATAACAACCACAGGCCAGGTCTAAATTGCACTTTGGTGACAGTTACACCCAGAAATATTTCAGAAACGTGGACAATTTGTGCTCCATTGTATTCAGTATTGAACAAACTGAGTACCGATGACCACTTAATATTTTTGATATTTTATTTGAGTTGTTCTACCTGATCTGTGTTAACTAGAATAAACATTTAAAAGCTAAAGCTATGATCACATATGTACTTACAGAGCTTTGTTGGAGGCTTTGACCACTGGCAGCAGCCTCAGAAGAGCCTTTTTAAAGGCTCATGTTCTCACTTAGATCATCGATTTCTACTTACATTTCTTTCTGGGAAAAATGGAGATTACTTTGAAAACAGGAACTATTTTCCCCAAAAATCAGCCCTTGATTAGTAAATCACTCCAACATGTTCTCAGTCAGAAGAAGCTGTCTTGTTATGAGGGAGAGAAGAAAAAGATCGAGGCACAGAAACTTGTTGAAAGAGAGATAAAGCAGCTAAAATCAGGTGTAAAAGTAAAACAGAGGATGAGCTGAATAAAGGACACTCAAGGCTGGCTTGGAAAGGAATGAAGTCCATGGTGGGGATGCAGAACAAGGACCAAAGATGAATGTGATGCTGAATCAGCAGAAGACTTGGACTCATATAATTCCAGCTTTGATATCATTGATTTCAATGAAGATCTTTGTGATTGTAGCAAAGGGCCGGTAGCTCTGAGAGTCCCACTGATGAGGTTTCTGTGAAGGTTCGCAGTTATCTAAAGAGCTTAGAAAAAAAGGCATCTGGACTTCTTAAAGTTTCTTGAAGACGTTTCACCTTTCACCTCTCATCCAAGAAGCTTCTTTATTTCAAGGGTCAAATAGTGGAGAGTCCCAGATTAGCCTGTGTACAAACAGACTTCAGCCATATAAGAGTGTGTGTGAGTGAATGAGAGCACACACAGGACACTCTGATCTCTGAATGTGTGTGACGCAGTGAAAAAGAGGATTGTACTGGATATACTGTGACTGACAAACAGAGTTTAAAGAGAAAGGTGTTTGGATTAAAATGGATTATGCTAAAGTGAACGTGCTAATGAAATCTGAACTGACTGAAATGTGAAGTGAAGATAATTCAGATGTAAAAGAGAGAGAGGGGGGGTGATGATAAGGTGAGGCTGAAGATCAGTGAAGGGGATGTAAACACCTGATTGGTTGAGTAGATATCAGATCGACAGTTTAACAGTTTTCCCTGTGGATTATAACTTTAAGAAGATGTGACATTCATCAAGGAATCATGCTCTCCGGATTATTTCCACGAACACTGAGCTGGAACACATCTACAGTGCTGGAAGTGCCCGTCTCACCACCAACCTCTCTGTGCACATTCACTTTTCAACCCTTTGTGAGACACTAAACGTGTAAATCTGAGTATTTATCTACAGTGGGGCAAAAAAGTATTTAGTCAGCCACCGATTGTGCAAGTTCCCCCACTTAAAATGATGACAGAGGTCAGTAATTTGCACCAGAGGTACACTTCAACTGTGAGAGACAGAATGTGAAAAAAAAATCCATGAATTCACATGGTAGGATTTGTAAAGAATTTATTCGTAAATCAGGGTGGAAAATAAGTATTTGGTCACCTCAAACAAGGAAAATCTCTGGCTCTCACAGACCTGTAACGTCTTCTGTAAGAAGCTTTTCTGTCCCCCACTCGTTACCTGTATGAATGGCACCTGTTTGAACTCATCATCTGTATAAAAGACACCTGTCCACAGCCTCAAACAGTCAGACTCCAAACTCCGCCATGGCCAAGACCAAAGAGCTTTCGAAGGACACCAGGAAAAGTATTGTAGACCTGCACCAGACTGGGAAGAGTGAATCTACAATAGGCAAGCAGCTTGGTGTGAAAAAATCAACTGTGGGAGCAATCATCAGAAAATGGAAGACATACAAGACCACTGATAATCTCCCTCGATCTGGGGCTCCACGCAAGATCTCATCCCGTGGGGTCAAAATGATCATGAGAACGGTGAGCAAAGATCCCAGAACCACACGGGGGGACCTGGTGAATGACCTGCAGAGAGCTGGGACCAAAGTAACAAAGGTCACCATCAGTAACACACTACAACGGCAGGGAATCAAATCCCGCAGTGCCAGACGTGTTCCGCTGCTGAAGCCAGTGCATGTCCAGGCCCATCTGAAGTTTGCCAGAGAGCACATGGATGATACAGCAGAGGATTGGGAGAATGTCATGTGGTCAGATGAAACCAAAGTAGAACTTTTTGGTATAAACTCAACTCGTCGTGTTTGGAGGAAGAAGAATACTGAGTTGCATCCCAAGAACACCATACCTACTGTGAAGCATGGGGGTGGAAACATCATGCTATGGGGCTGTTTTTCTGCCAAGGGGACAGGACGACTGATCCGTGTTAAGGACAGAATGAATGGGGCCATGTATCGTGATATTTTGAGCCAAAACCTCCTTCCATCAGTGAGAACTTTGAAGATGAAACGAGGCTGGGTCTTCCAACATGACAATGATCCAAAACACACCGCCCGGGCAACAAAGGAGTGGCTCCGTAAGAAGCATTTGAAAGCCCTGAAGTGGCCTAGCCAGTCTCCAGACCTCAACCCCATAGAAAATCTGTGGCGGGAGTTGAAAGTCCGTGTTGCTCGGCGACAGCCCCAAAACATCACTGCTCTCGAGAATGGAGGAATGGGCCAAAATACCAGCTACTGTGTGTGCAAACCTGGTAAAGACCTATAGTAAACGTTTGACCTCTGTTATTGCCAACAAAGGTTATGTTACAAAGTATTGAGTTGTATTTTTGTTATTGACCAAATACTTATTTTCCACCCTGATTTACGAATAAATTCTTTACAAATCCTACCATGTGGATTCATGGATTTTTTTTTCACATTCTGTCTCTCACAGTTGAAGTGTACCTCTGGTGCAAATTACTGACCTCTGTCATCATTTTAAGTGGGGGAACTTGCACAATCGGTGGCTGACTAAATACTTTTTTGCCCCACTGTATGTTAGTGCAAACACCTCTAATAGGTTGGTTTAGTCTTTCCAAGTCATATCTTCCCTTGGAGTCTGCGGTCCAGGCTTCTAAAATCATCCTAGTTTAACAAGCAGTACAATCTAGAGTAGAGCTGCACTAACAGGTGTGACTGATGAGATCTGATACTCATGTTTATTTGTATCAGGACAAGCAGGGAAGACCTGGACATCAACTCTGTCAGGCTGCCTGAGTCCTCTCACCCACATCAGCTCAGAACTCTGCATTATCTACTGAGTCAGACTCAGAGGATCAGGGATCAGAAGTTCTACAAAGAGTAGAACCAGACTTCCTGTATAGAGGTGTGTGGGCCTACTGATCCACAGTGTCAGCACAACTTTCACATCATATTCATCTCAGCACAACTAAAACATGCTGACTGACCCCAGAGTTTCAAGTCCACATCCTGGACTCTCCAGGAAACCACACAGATGCTTCACTCCTGGATCCTGCAGGTTGTTATTGTTACTCAGGTCCAGCTCTCTCAGATGGGAGGGGTTGGACTTCAGTGCTGCTGCCAGATAATCACAGCTGATCTCTGACAAACCACAGTCCTTCAATCTGAATAAAAAATGAAAGATGTAAGTTTATTAGACAAAGTGTGAGCTTGAAATCATTCAGTGTTTCATCATCTGTTCAGAGCTGAAGGTGGTTCAGAATGTAGAAGTTTAGAAAATGGAAACTCCAAACAGCTGAAGCCAACAGGAAGCAGCTTCAAACAAACAAGAGAAAAAAATGAATTTTTCACATTGAAGTTGACAACTTTATGATAAATGTACAAGTTTTGCCGTGTGAAATAAAAAAAAACTGAACAGGAATCCTCAGAGTTGAACCCTCTGCATAGAGGTTCAGGTTCCTCTTCAGGTCCCAAAGTGCAGAACAACAAGGTTTCAAACAGCTTCGTTCCAGCAGCATCAGCCACAGAAATACAGAGATAATTCTTTGGATCTCTTGGTTGTGTTGTATGATGCTGTGTTTGCATATCTGGTGTCTGTGTTGCTTTGTGAGGATGGATCATTTACTGCAGCTCCAGATAAACAGAGCTGGACCTGAACCTGGTAACTTCACTTAGAAGACACTTGTGACGGGAACGTGTGAGAAGTTTTGAGCAGACAAGTGTTGATTTTGAGTCTGGGACGAGCTCTCCACAGTCTTTGTGGAGATCCACATTCTGCGTACTGCCTGTGAGAAGCTGCAGACATTTCTCCTCCAAATCCACTGAGCAGCTGCTCGTGGTGGTATTAGCTTCATGTGTGCATGTTAGCATTAAGCCGCGGTGACACTCTGCTGTGGACACGGTCACAGCTGGACGCATGATGGATGAGTCGTCCTTCCTGTTAAACTTCTTTGAGGTGAGCTTGAAGCTGCTGCTTGGGGCGCATGCACAGCTGGTTATTGTACTGGAAATGTTCTGCAGACGAGTCCACGTGCTCACAACAAAGCTCAGTGTGGACGACGCTGATTAGTATGAGTGCGCACTTGGTCTGAAAACTGGAAAGCTTTGAGTATCCCTGCTCTCTTCCCTCTTCCAGAACAGGGAAGAGAGCGACAGCAGCGTTCAGCACAAACACAAAGGATCAAAGAAGAAGAACATGACAAGCTCAGATGGAGGCTGCAGTGGACACTTTTCATTGTTTTAACATTCGCTTTCACTTCAGCTTCACCAACAACAGCACAAGCAGAGCAGCCCACTGACTGCGTGGCCGTGACGGCGCCCCCTGGTGACTGTAAACCACTACAACATGTAGACGGCCGTCTGCTGCTCATTTCTTTACCACCATCACAGGAGCTCTTTATCCTGTTCTTCACTCTCATTGGGTCTTTGTGTGCTTGTTTTTACAACAGTAGTCATTGTGATTGTTCAAAGAAGACAGTCAGCTGTGACTAAATGTAGCTCCTACAGCAGTGATTGGAATAACTACTGAAGCTAATCCAGTATCAAAGCTCAGGAATCAGCAGCTCCCACCTCATTTTCTTTGAACAACTATTTTTAGCTGCTGTGTTTTTGTGTTTCTGCGGACCTCAGACATCCTGCTGCTCTGGAGAACTGAAGCTCTAAAGGCTTCAGCCTTTATCTCCAAGAAACAAAGCTGATCATGGAGACCCAGCAGGTCAGCTGATCTGTGGACAGCACCAGCATCTTTAAGTGTCACGGCTGCCGAGGCGAGCCGTGTGGAGTTAGAAGAAGGACCCAAGATGCAGGCAGTGGATGAGATGCCGGTGAGTTTATTTACACAGTGGTGAGAAGGCAAAACAGGCAAGAGGGAAGACAAAACTAAAGACCTGAACTGGGAAAGCTAAATGACAAACCTGAGATGAAACAAAAAAGGGAAGAGAGGCAGAGAGACGAGCAGGACACCAAGGAACACAGACTGACGCGGAGTTACACAGACAAACCGGCAACAGGCAGGAGAACACACAGGGCTTAAATACACACACCAGTAATCAGGGGATGAGAGACAGGAGGGCAACACAGCTGGGAGGAATCTGGGCTGACGGGACAGGGGAAACGTAAACTGATCACACTCACATACGACACGGACCTTCACAATAAAACAGGAAACTCAGATACATGGAACCAGACAAGACATTGAACTAAACAGACAGATTCAGACGCAGACTCAGAGGCAGATCGAAAATAACACAGAACTTAAACAATCATCATCTAGAAAATGATAACAAACTAAAAGCGCTGGGTCACCGACCCAGGACCATGACAGTAAGTAAGTCTGAGAGGTGAGCAGTCTTTGGAAGCCTTTACACTGATAGTCTCAGAGCAGGATTTGAATCATTATTTGGCTTTTCTTCTATTATTATGTTTAGTTTCTGCTTCACAGATATTCTCTGAGATGTTCTCTGAAATGTTTCCCACTGTTGGACAAACTTTCACAGTTTCTTCATAAAGGAGATCTCCTGTGCAGTCCATCTGTGATAATATGTTAAACACTGAATTATGATTCATATCTGAATGTACTGACTGTTAATTATTGATGAGAACATAATCAGTAAAAATAAATATGTTTGAGTTTGGCTTTGATGAATCAGAATAAAAGTAATAAAATAATGATTTTAGAGACAGGCCTAACTCAGGCCAGCTGACAGCCTGTGTACAAACAGACTTCAGCCATATGAGAGTGAGTGTGAGTGAATGAGAGCACACACAGGACACTGATCTCTGAATGTGTGTGACGCAGTGAAAAAGAGGATTGTACTGGATATACTGTGACTGACAAACAGAGTTTAAAGAGAAAGGTGTTTGGATTAAAATGGATTATGCTAAAGTGAACGTGCTAATGAAATCTGAACTGACTGAAATGTGAAGTGAAGATTATTCATTATTTACTGAGTCAGACTCAGAGGATCAGGGATCAGAAGTTCTACAAAGAGTAGAACCAGACTTCCTGTATAGAGGTTTGTGGGCCTACTGATCCACAGTGTCAGCACAACTTTCACATCATATTCATCTCAGCACAACTAGAACATGTGACTGACCTCAGAGTTTCAAGTCCACATCCTGGACTCTCCAGGAAACCACACAGATGCTTCACTCCTGAATCCTGCAGGGTTTTGTTGTGACTCAGGTCCAGCTCGCTCAGATGGGAGGGGTTGGACTTCAGTGCTGCTGCCAGATAATTACAGCTGATCTCTGACAAACCACAGCCCCACAATCTGTATAAAGAATGAAAGATGTAAGTTTACTAGACAAAGTGTGAGCTTGAAATCATTCAGTGTTTCATCATCTGTTCAGAGCTGAAGAAGGTTCAGAATGTAGAAGTTTAGAAAATGAAAACTCCAAACAGCTGAAGCCAACAGGAAGCAGCTTCAAGCTTTTTGCTCACGGTGCACCATGTAAAACCAGTTAAAAACAATAAATAAATGTTTAAAAAAAAAAAGGAAGCAGCTTCAAACAAACACAACAAGAGAAAAAACTGAATGTTTCACATTAAAGTCGTACATTTCTCATAAAAACAGGAAAAAGACTTGAAAAAGTCGTGTTTTTCCTTCCAGGAACAACAAGGTTTCACTTTTAAAGGTGAAGTGTGAAAGAAATGGACATATTTGAAGTCCAACACCTTTTTCCAGTCACATTATTAAAGCAGACAAACTACAAGCTCATTTTCATTCCAACAAGTCATCTTATGACCTGGACTAACAACACTGGTCTCTATGTGCAGCTGGCTGTGAGACCAGTGCTCAGGGAGCGTCTACAAAGTGCAACACTGAAAGAACATCACACACTCATTTGCTTCCAGCACTTTCACACAAACATCTACTGTCATTATTGTCACCAAACTCTGTGGATCCTTTATTGCAAATTCAAATGGGATCAAATGGTCAGACAAAAGAGGGTTTTGAGGAAATATGATGAAGTGTTGTGTATTAGCAGCAAGTTATTGAATCATTTTCCTCAGAAACCAAACAAAATGATTGACAAACATGTTTTTACAAACTCAGTGTTGGACTTGGATCAGCAGGATAAGCTGATGTTTAAAGGCATTTGAGTCTCGCTGTATGAGAGTCCAGTTATTACTCAATATTTATGGATGATGTTCTTTCAGTGTTGCACTTTGTAGACGCTCCCTGAGCCTCACAGCCAGCTGCACATGGACCAGCTGACATTACCCAGCATTAGAGGCGGCTGTAAAAAAATGGATTTTCCTATTTAAATGGTTTTAATTTGAATAAAGCGATGTTGACTCATTCAATCCTGAATCGATTTTTAATATAAATTTATTTTGCCAGAATCTCAGGTTAAAGCTCCCAAAAGTATTTCAACAAGCAGCAAACAGATAAAACAGTAAATGAGAGCAGCTAAACACACAAAGATGGAAACACAGAGCGTGGATCGTTCACTCGACGGCACGTACACGGACACGCCGTCGGGGCTGAAAGTGGACAGCTCACAGATCCTGAAGCTGCAGGTTTCATCTGTCTCCAACCAAAACTGACTGAACCAGCAGCAGAAGAAGATCCAAACTACGCTTTACGTTTGATGAACATCGTCATGAATTCTCTCTGACTTTGACCTGTACTTCCTGCACAGCTCTCTCTCTCTCTCAGTGTACTTCAAGAACAGTTTACCTTCAAAAATCTGTTTCCTGCATTATTCACTGCTTATTACGCACCAGTCTGCTGTTGTGTTCACTGCTGTCGGCCTCCGAAAACAAAGCCTCAATTCTGCTGTTCAATACTGAAGAAATTTAAACCTTTTAAAATGATGACAGATTACAAACTCTCAGCTGTGTCTGTAATCAAACCTCTGTAACTTTGCTTCACTTCAGCAGCATCAGGTCATGTTCACATGTTGATTCATGGTTTGCTTCAGTTTTTGATCGACTGCAGAATATTTTGAAGGTTATCTGCTATAAAAAGCCAGAAGAGGAAAATCTGCTTCATGTGTTTCTGTTTGATCCTCAGTGACTTTGACACAAAGGCCTCTCCTGTGATGATCACACCTCTGATCAAGTCTCACAGTGTCACAACTGATAAATGATCAGAGTTAGAATATTTCCCACTGTCTGCTGTGTGCCGTGACCTTTGACCTGCTAAAGACAGTCAGCTGTGGATTATTCATTGTTGTGTCTGATACTTAGAACTGTGAGGAAGAAGTTACACAGTTAATCAGGGTCCCCTCTCTCTGAATCAGGAAAGGTGGGCAGGCCGCGTGTGGGCCGCGGGCCAAACGTTGAGTCTCACTGTTTGAAATGTGAACATTGTTCTGCTGCAGTCAATGGACTAAACCAGAGAAGAAGAAAACAGACTTTACCATGAAGATCCTCAGTGTGGATCAGTATAATATCAGCCTGATGTCTGCAGTTTAGTGTCAGCACAACTTTCACATCATATTCATCTCAGCACAACTAAAACATGCTGACTGACCTCAGAGTTTCAAGTCCACATCCTGGACTCTCCAGGAAACCACACAGATGCTTCACTCCTGGATCCTGCAGCTTGTTATTGTGACTCAGGTCCAGCTCTCTCAGATGGGAGGGGTTGGACTTCAGTGCTGCTGCCAGATTATTACAGCTGATCTCTGACAAACCACAGCCCCACAATCTGTATAAAGAATGAAAGATGTAAGTTTATTAGACAAAGTGCTTGAAATCATTCAGTGTTTCATCATCTGTTCAGAGCTGAAGAAGATTCAGAATGTAGAAGTTTAGAAAATGGAAACTCCAAACAGCTGAAGCCAACAGGAAGCAGCTTCAAACAAACACAACAAGAGAAAAAACTCTGATGTTTCACATTAAAGTCGTACATTTCTCATAAAAACAGCACAAAGACTTGAAAAAGTCGTGTTTTTCCTTCCAGGAACAACAAGGCTTCACTTTTAAAGGTGAAGTCTGGGGGTGGGCGTCCGGGTACACACCGGCTCACTCCTTGGCGGCCGCTTGTCGGGGCCTGGGGCTCGCTCGGGCCCCTTTGGAGGTGGGGTGCCCCCGGCCTATCGGCCTGGGGCTCGGTCACTCAGGCGCAGCTGGGGGCCGGCGGAGCTCACGGGCGCGTCACTGCAACTCCCCCTGACTTCTGCTCCGCGGCTGCTGGGCGAGCCCTCATCTGGGACTCTCCTCAGCTCTTACTGGAACAGTGGCGCGGCTGCCCCTCTGTTGGTCTTCCATGGTCTCTTGTGTTCTGGGGGCCTCTGGATGTCTGGAGTTTTGATCTCCTCCATACCCGCTTCACACCCTGGAGGACGGGGCTGTGGCCCCCCCACACTCCCTAGCAGATCATTACATGGAGAAACCTTTGGAATGCAAGCATGCTGATCCACACAGGTATGCACACATGGGTATTCACAGACGCGGACTAAAGCTTTCTTGGCTGCTGCCTCAAAGCACACTGTGCGCTGTCTATCTTGCGTGCTGCACAATATCGTTTATTATTTAGTAAATATTGATATCTATGACTAGCTAGTTTATTGTGATGGTGCTTTGTTTTCTCTATTATTATGTTGCTCTTTGTTGTTTGCCGTCTCCTCTGTTTGTTTTTTTTGTTTGTTTGTTTTTTTTTTTCTCCATACAGGTGACCCAGGAGTTCCTTTTTTTTTTTCTCTCTCTTCCCCCCCCTTCTCACCGTCTCTTCTCCCCTTTGGTTTTCTTTCTTTCTCTCCCCCTCTTTCTCTCATTCATTCCCCCTGTCCTATTTATTAAAAAAAAAAAAAAAAAAAGACAAAGGATGAACTGAAGCTCTGCCATCACGTAATGTCGCATACTGCTGTTTCTGATGTCATTTAGAAAAAAGAAAAAAAAAAAAGGTGAAGTGTGAAAGAAATGGACATATTTGAAGTCCAACACCTTTTTCCAGTCACATTATTAAAGCAGAAAAACTACAAGCTCATTTTCATTCCAACAAGTCATCTTCTGACCCTTTATTATTATTGTTATTATTCAATATTTATGGAGGATGTTTTTAAATTGGGCTCAAATATGTGACAGACATTTCATCCCATGTCAGTTTGGCCTCATCCTGGGACGGATTATCCAGCACACACTCTGACCACAGGCCCAGGGGCCACGCAAAGCTGGGCTCCATCCAAGAGACAGGAAACAAACCAACACAATAATAAAAAGCACCATGTGATCTTCTTACATCTTCAAGACAAACATAGTAAAAACATGAGCATATTTGTTTCCTGATAAAATGATGTGACAGGTAGAACAGAGTAAAGTGGTGGTGTTACAGCCTTTCTCCCCTCTGCTGCCGAGGCTGTTAGTCTCTCCCAAACTCAGCTACAGGACTTCCAAATGAATGAAAGCAGCAGAAGTGGCTTTACAAATGAAACCACAGTGACAGACAGTAATTAAGAATCTCCTAAGCAATCCAAAGATAAGAAAAGTTCACCTGCCAATTCTATAAAGCTTGGTTGTTCATACAATAATATCATTTAATGATCAGCAGTGGGGATGTTTGGATCCTGACCTGAGAGTTTCCAGTGTACAATGTGGACTCTGCAGTGCAGCAGACAGAAGCTTCACTCCTGAATCCCGCAGGTCATTGTTACTCAGGTCCAGCTCTTTCAAACTAGAGGATTGGGAGTTGAGAACTGAGGACAGAGCACCACAGCTTCTCTCTGAGAGGTTACAGCCACTCAGTCTGGAAGAAAACAAACAAACAAATTAATTAAATCAGTCAAATGAAACATTTTTTTAACGCCAGCATGCAATACAATTATTGGTTAACTAAATAGCTTCATTAAAACACAACTCTTCTTCTATAGCAGCACTTACTCCTTGTAAGCTCCACCTGCTCCACCTTCTGAGTCAGTTGTTCACACCAAAGAAAACCACCATCATTTCATGCGGCTAACATACCGGCGCCAGCTGTGGTCTCAAGGCTGGAGCTGAACATAACAAATTTCACCCTGCTAACAGATGGTGTTTTGACTGTTCCTTCCCATCCTGAACCAAGAACCAAGATGGCGCCGCGTATGGATGCCCTGGTGCTTCAGTGCGTTACTTTTGTTTTGTTTTTGTGCATTTCTTCTGTGTCTGGGCACTCCTCTGGATACTCTTACACCAGAGAAGAGCTCCTTAACTACAGGACTACAACGCCTGTGGATTTATTTCCAATATTTGTCGCATCTGCGGCAGATTTACTGCAGACTCTGACCAGGAAAGCGAGACGCCGAAAGAGAGGGAAGCGAGCCGGCGCACTCGTGCGGTTGAGGAGACGCGGACTGAGAACTGCTCTTCCCGGGATCTTCCTTTCTAATGTACGCTCACTCGGGAATAAGATTGACGAACTGGCCCTGATGAGAAGCATGAACAGAGACTTTGCCTCCTCCTGTGTCTTATGTTTTACGGAGTCGTGGCTCAGTGAGAACATCCCAGACTGCGCGCTCAAGCTGGAGGGCTTCCATCTGCTGCGCGCGGACCGGCAGGCCTCTCTCTCTGGTAAGACCAAAGGTGGAGGGGTCTGCTTCTACATCAATAGTGACTGGTGCACAGATGTGACAGTGATTGCTCAGCACTGCTCTTCCTCTCTGGAATATCTTTTTATTCACTGCAAACCGTTTTATTCTCCGCGGGAGTTTGCTTCATTCATCCTGGCCGCTGTTTACATCCCGCCAGACGCAGATGCGCAGGCAGCTCAGTGCGCACTCGCGGAGCAGATTCTCCACATGGAGCGGACATACCCGGACTCTCTCATCATTGCTCTTGGGGACTTTAACAAAGCCAATCTGAGCCATGAGCTTCCGAAATATAAGCAGTATATTAAATGCCCGACCAGAGAGGAGAGGACATTAGACCACTGCTACAGCACGATCAGCGGGGCCTATCGCGCGGTGCCCCGCGCTTCACTCGGACTTTCTGACCACGTCATGATCCACCTAATCCCCGCGTACAGACAGAGGCTGAAGCTCTCCAAACCTGTCGTGAGGACTAAAAAACTGTGGAGCGACGAGGCTGTGGAGGAGCTTCGCACGTGTTTGGAGACCACAGACTGGGACACAATGAAGGCTGCTTCTAACAGCTTGGACGAGTTTACGGACACTGTCACCTCCTATATCCACTTCTGTGAGGACAGCATTGTGCCATCACGCACCAGGGTGAGTTATAACAATGACAAACCCTGGTTTACTCCTAAACTCAAAAAGCTGTGGCTGGAAAAGAGAAAGGCGTTCAGAAGCGGAGACAGGGACTGCTACAGAGAGGCCAAGTACAGGTTCACTAAAGAAGTGGACATTGCTAAACATCAGCACTCTGAGAAGATGCAGCAGCAGATCTCAGAGAATGACTCGGCCTCTGTGTGGAAAGGTTTTAGGAATATCACCAACTACAAGCCTAAAACCCCCCACTCCACTGACGACTTGCTCTTGGCCAACACCCTCAACGACTTCTACTGCCGTTTTGACGAGCCATCAAGCAGCCTTCACACCTCCAACGGCCCCAACAATAGAGACACTTTGGACACTCATTCCCCCACCTCTCCCCCTCCATAGAGCCATCACCACCTTCAAACTGTTCACCTACAACACCCCCCTCCTCACCCCACACAAAAGAGGATTTCACACCACCTCCTCCCACCACAACTCTTCATATTCATGAAGCAGATGTGAGGAAGCAGTTTAAGAATCTGAATGCTCGGAAAGCTCCCGACCCAGACGGCGTGTCTCCTGCCACCCTCAGACACTGTGCAAACGAGCTGGCCCCAGTGTTTTCTGGCATTTTCAACTCCTCACTGCAGGCATGTCATGTGCCTGCCTGCTTCAAGTCCTCTACCATAATCCCTGTCCCCAAGAAACCTAGGATCACTGGACTAAATGACTACAGACCCGTGGCTCTGACATCTGTGGTCATGAAGTCATTTGAGCGCCTAGTTCTCTCCCATCTCAAGACCCTCACGGCCCCCCTCCTGGATCCCCTGCAGTTTGCATATAGAGCCAACAGGTCTGTAGACGACGCCATCAACATGGCCCTACACTTCATCCTGCAGCATCTGGACTCCCCAGGAACCTACGCCAGGATCCTGTTTGTGGACTTCAGCTCTGCCTTCAACACCATCCTTCCAGACCATCTCCGAGGCAAGCTTTCCCAGATGAATGTGCCTGATCCCATCTGCCGGTGGATCACTGACTTTCTGACGGACAGGAAGCAGCACGTGAGGCTGGGAAAGAATGTCTCGGACTCCCGGACCATCAGCACCGGCTCCCCTCAGGGCTGTGTTCTTTCTCCTCTGCTCTTCTCCCTGTACACCAACTGCTGCACCTCCACCCACCAGTCTGTCAAGCTAATCAAGTTTGCAGATGACACCACCGTTATTGGGCTCATCTCGGACGGGGACGAGTCTGCCTACAGGAGGGAGGTTGAACGTCTAGTGTCCTGGTGCAGCCACAACAACCTGGTGCTGAATGCCCAGAAGACAGTGGAGATTATTGTGGACTTCAGGAAGCACACAGCCCCACTCCCCCCGATCATCCTGACTGACACCCCCATCACCTCTGTGGACTCATTCCGCTTCCTGGGTACCACCATCACCCATGACCTGAAGTGGGAACCCACCATCACCTCCGTCATCAAGAAAGCCCAGCAGAGGATGTACTTCCTGAGGCAGCTGAAGAAATTCAACCTGCCAACACGGACGATGATGCAGTTCTACACTGCAATCATCGAGTCCATCCTCACCTCCTCCATCACCGTGTGGTACGCTGGAGCCACTGTCAGGGACAAACAGAGACTGCAGCGTGTTGTGCGCTCTGCTGAGAAGGTGATTGGCTGCAGACTCCCATCTCTGCAGGACCTGTACACCTCCAGGACATTGCGGCGTGCAGCTCGGATCTCAGCTGACCCTTCTCACCCTGGACACAGTCTGTTTGACCTGCTCCCCTCAGGCAGGAGGCTCCGGTCCATTCGCACCAGAACCTCTCGCCATAAGAACAGTTTCTTCCCCTCTGCTGTTGGACACATGAACAATAACCATATGACTGTCCCCGCCACTAACACATGACCCTACGCTGTGTCACTGCATCATTCCATGTTTGGCACTGATCACCACCTGCACTCATGTATATATCTTTCTACGCAGCACTTTTAATTCTTATTCTCATGTATATATCTCATGTATATCTCATGCACATATCTTTCTACGTAGCACTTTTAATTCTTATTCCTACTTTTATTTTTTCATGTCTATTTAAGTGCTATTTATGACACTATGTTTGCACTGAAGCACCGCAGCAATTTCCTAATGTTGTAAACCTGCTCAACATTTGGCAATAAACCCCTTTCTGATTCTGATTCTGATTCCTAAGCATGCTTATCCCCTCCCGGTGCAGACGGTGGGTCGAGGGGACCAGCGCAAATGCTGCAGGCCCGAATGCGCTGTCTACACCGGCTGTCTCTCACCTTTTACCCATCCCTGTTACTTGTCATGTGTTTTTATGGCGTATTAAGAGTTTTCATGTGCTCTGCGCTAAGGTCATTTTTTTTGTCTGTTCTCAAACTGATCTCCCTGTTGGAGCTCAGTCTGTGAGGAGTTCTTTTTTCTCCTCATCTTTCCTGATGTTGTGCATTTTCCGCTGTTCGGTTCCGGGTCGCTGCTCTAGCGGCTGACCGGCCAGCTACCTAGCCTGACCCGTCTCCCCAATGTGATGTTTGTGTATTGTATGTACGGTTGGAAAGCTCAGTATCCTAATTGCCCCTTGAAAATAAATACAGTGTTCTGAATCTGAATCTGAAAAGATTACAGAAGACGACTCTGTTCAGTAAATATTACGCTCATGCTGTCACGAAATACCAAAGGTAGGTAAAACTCTGGTTGTTGCAGCCATCCAGTATGACATGCTTTGTACTGTTCTGCTGCAGTTTGTGACACCTGGTTGATGAGTTGTGAAGGATGATGAAACAAACACTTCACTCAATGTTTGTCTTCTAAACTGGATGTAATTTGGGCAGCCGAGAGTTTTTCTTAATCTATCCCAGCTGCAAATAGGAACACAACAAATAAATAACTTTACCCACTTGGATCCTTATCATTCAAGATTGTGAAAAGATTCTCTACTCAGAGAATACTGGAGATTTTAGATGAGAGAGATGTAAGATGATGAAGGGGAAGAGTTTTCAGAACTCGAGGCCTTTTGTCTTCACTGTACAGGACAAAGAAGACAGGGAGGGAGGGAGAAGTGAGGAGAATAACACACAGGAAATGGTCTTGGGCAGACTCAAACCAGGCCCTGGAGTCACAACTCTAACCTTCAGTACATGGGTGACCTGCTCAGCCAGGTAAGCTACAGCAGTCAGCAGTGTGTGAGTTAATTTGAAGACAATGATGACTATAAGTCAGGTAAAAAAAAAAAATACTATCATCAACCAACAAGGGGAAAACAGTGAGCTTGAATGACCAAGCTTTGACCAAGGGTGGCTCACTCCTCGGTCTTCTTGCCCAAGGAGTGAACCACCCTGCATGGCTATCAATGTGGTGCAACCAAGGCCATCATACAGTACAGGCCATCCAAGCTGATTTTAACTTTTCCTCCCAGATACCACCTTAGAAATCATCTAGATTAGGATATGTTGGCTGTTCTAGATCCAATCACAACAAACAGAGAGCTGCTGTGTGTCCAAGGTGAACAGGAAGAATATATACATGCATAAAGTCAATAAAGTCAGAAGGTTTGCTTTAGACTGTGCTGCCGTTTATCATCAAAGACAAACAGGCACCATGCTGCCAACAAATGGCATCAAGTCTGACTTGAGGTTTTTTGTTCTTTTTTTTTTTTTAAATCAAGATTAAATTTTATAGCAACCACAGCAGAGATGACCAGGGAAGGTGTGCTTGAGGGGATATAGCTACAACAGCTGGTTTCAGACTGAAGATGAACTGAGGTGCTGCACCCAAGTCTGCAGGTTCAGGGAGGGACAAACATCTGCTGCAACCAGATTGGAGTGAGAGGAGAGAGCAGGCCAACAACAACAAAGAAACAACAAACACACTGTGGAAGACCGAAGCAGAGTTTAGTTTAAAGTGGAACTAAGGATGTTTCTCTGGCTGCCAGGATTCACTGAGTAATTCAAATGCTTTCTTTAATGCAGGACCCACCATGCATGTAAACGCAAGTGTTTCACCAACATTTGTGACTAAAATAGACCTGCAGTAGAAATGTATCTAGGAGCATGCATGTGAATATGAAGTATCACAACATCAGGCACATGCAGCCTAAGTGTTTAAACAAAGACTGATAACATAACAGCAGCAGTGATGATCAGAGTTTATGGTGAATCCAGCGTCTCGAGTTCTGGAGGCATCAAAGAGGTCACAGTTGTACTGGAGAAATCCCAAAACTTTAGGATACAAATTCATACAAAGACAGAAAGCCTGGTGAAATAAATTACTGACACAGTTGGATGTTAAAAGTAAAGACATGAGTACAAATGTACTCACAGAGCTTTGTTGGAGGCTTTGACCACTGGCAGCAGCCTCCGAAGAGCCTCCTCTGAAGCAGAGTATTTCTTCAGGTCAAATACATCCAGATCTTCTTCTGATGACAGTAAGATGAAGACCAGAGCTGACCACTGAGCAGGAGACAGTTTATCTGTGGAGAGACGTCCTGATCTCAGGGACTGTTGGATCTCCTCCACTAGAGAACGATCATTCAGTTCATTCAGACAGTGGAACAGATTGATGCTTTTCTCTGCAGACAGATTCTCACTGAGCTTCTTCTTGATGTACTGGACTGTTTTCTTAGTGTACTGTGAGCTACTTCCTGTCTGTGTCAGCAGACCTCGTAGGAGAGTCTGATTGGTCTGCAGTGAAAGACCCAGGAGGAAGCGGAGGAACAAGTCCAGGTGTCCATTTGGACTCTGTAAGGCCTTGTTCACAGCACTCTGGTGGAGAGATTGAAGTTTTAGTTTGTTAAATAGTTTAGACCATGTAGAGGTTGTTTGTTGTTCTTCCAGCAGATTGAGTCCAGAGTTGATGAAGGTCAGGTGGACATGAAGAGCAGCCAGAAACTCCTGAACACTCAGATGGATGAAGCAGAACACCTTGTCCTGGTACAGTCCTCTCTCCTCTTTAAAGATCTGTGTGAACACTCCTGAGTACACTGAGGCTGCTCTGATATCGATGCCACACTCTGTCAGGTCTGATTCATAGAAGATCAGGTTTCCTTTCTGCAGCTGATCAAAAGCCAGTTTTCCCAGAGACTCCATCATCTTCCTGCTCTCTGGACTCCAGTGTGGATCTGTCTCAGCTCCTCCATCATACTTGACCTTCTTCACTTTGGCCTGAACCACCAGGAAGTGGATGTACATCTCAGTCAGGGTCTTGGGCAGCTGTCCTCCCTCTCTGGTTTCCAGCACATCCTCCAGAACTGTAGCAGTGATCCAGCAGAAGACTGGGATGTGACACATGATGTGGAGGCTTCGTGATGTCTTGATGTGGGAGATGATCCTGCTGGCCTGCTCCTCATCTCTGAATCTCTTCCTGAAGTACTCCTCCTTCTGTGGGTTAGTGAACCCTCTGACCTCTGTCACCATGCCGACACAGTTAGGAGGGATCTGATTGGCTGCTGCAGGTCGTGTGGTTATCCAGAGGCGAGCAGAGGGAAGCAGTTTCCCCCTGATGAGGTTTATCAGCAGCACATCCACTGAGGTGGACTTTCTAGGGTCAGTTAGGATTGTAGTTTTGTGGAAGTCCAGAGGAAGTCGACACTCATCCAGACCATCAAAGATGAACACAACCTGGAAGTCTTCAAAGCTGCAGATTCCTGCTTCTTTGGTTTCAGTAAAGAAGTGATGAACAAGTCCCACCAAGCTGAACTTTTCCTCTTTCAGCACATTCAGCTCTCTGAAAGTGAATGGAAATATGAACTGGATGTCCTGGTTGGCTTTGTCTTCAGCCCAGTCCAGGCTGTATTTCTGTGTTAAGACTGTTTTCCCAATGCCAGCCACTCCCTTTGTCAGCACTGTTCTGATTGGTTCATCTCTTCCAGGTGAGGCTTTAAAGATGTCTTCTTGTCTGATTGTTGTTTCTGGTCTGTCTGGTTTCCTGGATGCTGTTTCAATCTGTCTGACCTCATGTTCATCATTGACCTCTGCAGTCCCTCCCTCTGTGATGTAGAGCTCTGTGTAGATCTGATTCAGGAGGGTTGGGTTTCCTGCTTTAGCGATGCCCTCAAACACACACTGGAACTTGTTCTTCAGGGTGGATTTAAGGTTACGATGACAAACTGGAGCTTGAAGTTCTGAATGAGAAGAAAAATAAACACTCAATTCCAAAAATAACTAATCTTTAAAACATGTTGCTCCATCTTCCATCTCTGGAAAATGTCTCATTTATCCAGCAGCTTAAATCTTTAGATAAATCCTCTTACGTCTCTGCAGACGGTCAGCCAGCTCCTCCTGCTTCATTCTCCTCAGGAAGTCCACTGTGATCTTCACAAACGCCTCTCTGCTGCTGCTCCTCTGACTCTCTAAGCATTCTGGGTAACCTGGACTCAGAACCTTCTGGATCTCCTTCAGCTCGTTCTTCACAAAAGTGATGATGTTGTCCTCCAGCAGCTGGAACAGAATATTTATGAATGAGCCAATCAGACTGAAATCATGGAGCCAAACATCAGATCCATGTTGGACACACTGACGATCCACTGGTCTACAAAGAGCAGCATGGAGATGACTGTGAACAGAACAGATGTAACAGTAGTTGTTGTACATGTACAGACCATAAATATGGAGTCCAGCTGTGTTTGATGCTGCTGGGCAGACTGACCACTGGGAACCTCTGAGCTCTGCTGGTCCACTCTGTGGAGGAACCATGAAGGATCAGATCAACACAGGATAAAGATCCAGGAGTTTCTGCTCAAATAACTTCATCTGAATCAAGTCTGTCAAGTTTTAAACTCTCAGATTGTGAACATATCAGTAATTTTCAGTCTGTTTTCATGGACGTCCTTTCAGTGGTGATGTCAGGGATGATTTTGAAGAAGCTCATCAAACTGAACCATCAGCAGATCACTGCTCCAAAACCAGAACATGATCCGAGTCTCCCTCCACCACCAGAACACCAGCTTTACTAACGTGGTAGATCAGTGTAGTACAGATCAATAACTGATGAGTCATTTGATCAAAATCACTGAGTGCTTCACGTCTGACCCTCTGATGCTTCTGTAGACATTTTACATATTTAATGAATGTCTGACAGTTTTACATTCATTCTATGAACACAGTGGAAATGTTGTGTTATAGTCTCCATGTTGTTTCCAGCATCATAAATTCTTAAGTTCAGAAAATTAGATTCTTTCTTCACAGCTGAAAAACAACAACATTTATTCTCTATTGAAATCTGCATCGTCCACTCCAAAGGTCACAATCTGAAGGTAACATCTGGTTTTGTTCCCTGTGGTTAACTCTGAGCATCAGTATGGTGGGATTTATCCACTACATCCACACCACTGTGGTTCAGTGTTGTCCTGATGGAGTAACAGCAGCCAGTATGATCCAGGCTTTAGCTGCTGGGTCTCTGTGTGACCTCTCAGACTGTTTAACAGATCAGACACAAAGAGAATCAGAGCAGCTCTGTTCTTTAAAGACAAACATGAACCCACTCAGGTCACACTTTCCCCACAGATATGAGCATCACTGTCCTCAAACAGCAAATGACCAAGTCGAACATTTGGATCTTTTCTCTTTCATTGTTTTCTTTTTAATGAATCTTTGTAACAATCTGAGGATGTTTCAGGTCATATTTATCCAGGAAACACAAACATGTAAAGGAGTCATCACAGCTCTCTGACCTCGTTGCTCCAGGTTCACCACTGAAGTCTGGAACGTTGCCTTTGGACCAGTCACTCCTCACAGACGGACAGCTGGACCCTGCAGACTCTGCTCTGTCCTCCTCTTCCTCCATCATCATCTTCAGTCAGTCTGAGAGGTAAACCACAAACACTCAGTGAGTTCACATTAACAGGAGGAACTGAGTTACAGTCGCTGACCTCTGACCTGTCAATGTGACCATGAAACCAGGTCAATATATCTGTAGGTTCAGTCATCCAGGTCATGTGATCTAAGGAGCTTGGAGAGAAAAGAGACGTCTTTAAGTTTCTGGAAGACGTTTCAGCAGAGAAGCTTCTTCAGCTGTAAAACCAAACGGTGGAGAGTCCCAGATATTTAAACCTGAGAGGGAAAGAAAGCATGTCGCTGACCCACCACTGATGTTATTTCAAGGAGGAAACTGAGAGCCTTTGCACCAGGAGCACAAACATCAGCTCCAGCAATGATCCACTGATGTGTTTTTATTCCATGTATGAATGTTGTTATTGACAGAGATGACGTTTGTGTGTCAGTGATGCAGTGACTGTTGTTGTTACCTGTACAGGCTGGTTAGACTCTATGAAACAGATCATACAGATCTCTGCATGTTAGAAGAGACTATTAAAGGTCATGAATGAGACAAAGGCAGGGAGGCGTCCTTTACAGCTAAACAGCAGAGTGAGAGAACAGCCAGCACCTCTACATTTATCACATTATACAGCACATGTATGATACTGACAGGGATGAGAAGAATTTAGTGATTCTGATCCCATCATTGATATTACTTATTGATTCTCAGTAGCTCTGCTCTGACAGTCACCACCATCACTGAGCAGCATATCAAAGACATTTGTGCACATTAACTGCATGTTGTGGCTCAAATGTTTGTGCATGTTGGAGGCATTTCCTCTTTGTTGTGATCAGTGTTGGTCATTACTCAAAACAGTCATTATTACACATATTACACAGAACACTTTGATTAAAAGTAATGGAGTACGTTACTTCATTACTCCTCATAACATTACTTTGATGTTACTGTGTGAAATGAACAAATGAGCATGTAACAACATAAAGCTGAGGTACAGCCCCACACACCAACACAGATCCTGATGAGGTCACGTGATGTTTCTCTGAGTGTTTATGAACACAAATCAAAGATGAAACAGCACAAAGATACTTCAAAGTGATTCTACTGTAGAAACATGAACAGGTAGAAACCTGCAGCCTGACTGCTCATCACTTTGTTACCTGTTCAAGTTCAGCAGCAGCAGCTCACTTTATCACGGTGCTGGTCTGGGGTCAGTGTTTACTCAGCTTTAACCTCACTCTGGGTTCTTGGCTAGCCTAGCTTTAGCTTAGTGTTAGCATGCTGTGTGCTAGCTTAGCGTCAGAGCTCTGCAGGTGTCTCGTGTGTAAATATTAATCACAGTGACAGTAAAGGAGGTAAAGGGCTGTGACGTCATCACGTACGCTGCGTCCTCTGTGGGCTCTGAGTGAACTCAAAGTACAAACTACAAGTACACAAACACGAACGTAGCTCAGAGTGGCGGACACACTCGGCCTCGTTGGTCCAGCTGTGAGTCCGTTACCGTGAACTATGGAGCGGCAGATTTGTGCTGAACTAAGCTGCACACAGCTGATGTTAGCCAGGAAACATTACACACTGACTTTAATGGAGAGACCGGAAATACAAACACACACAGTTTGTTGTGTGAAGAAATCAAACACGAGCTGAACAAACAGTAAAGTTCCTAAAGACAAACTGTTAAAGGAGGAAACAAAGCAAACTTACAGTTTCTTCACACCAACAACAAGCTCCACTCCACACCTGGACACTAAACACGGACACACAGGTGAGCTGCTTCCTGGAAGGAGGCGGGGCTCCACCTGAAACTCAGCACAGGTGGGAGGGGCTCAGCTCTGTGTGTGCTGATGTGTTAACTTTAAAAATATGCCGTCTGACTGCTCAGACTGAGTCAGAGTAAAGTTCACATGCTGACGTGTGGAGACATGAAACCTTGTTGTAGCTGCAGGTGTGAACACACTGATCCCAGATCAGCTCTGCTGTATTTGTAACATGAACATTTCTGCTGCAAAGCTTCAAATGTTCAGCATGTTTCTCTGTTTCCAGTCTATAGATCCAGTCACACTTTCTACCTTCACCTGTGCAGTAAAGACTGAGAGCAGAGCTGAAACCAAGCGTCCAATCAGGGAGCAGCATCAACACCTGAGCTTCATTCAGACTCTGTTATTGAAGATGTTGTTGGTACAAAGTTCATCTGCTGCTCACATGAATCCATGAAAGATTTATTTCACTGAATGTTTCTTCAAAGCTCATTTCAACCTGTTGAAGTCATGAATGAAAGTGCAGACTGAGAGTGGATCACATGATGTTTGAGGTGTGTCATGTGACATGTTCAGTATTGTCACACATGTCTAGATTGTCCCTGATATCATAACTGCTCAAACACTGATGATTATATTTGAAGAATTATTCCTGATGGCAGCAAAGTTTGAATGGAGCTCTCTGTCTGTGCTGACTACTGTAATTCATTATTATCAGGATGTCCAAAAAACTCACTGAAAAGCCTTCAGCTAATCCAAAATGCTGCAGCAAGAGTCCTGACAGGGACTAGAAAGAGAGAGCATATTTCTCCTGTTTTGGCTTCCCTTCATTGGCTTCCTGTTAAATCCAGAATTGAATTCAAAATCCTGCTCCTCACATACAAGGTCTTAAATAATCAGGCCCCATCTTATCTTAATGACCTTGTAGTACCATATCACCCTATTAGAGCGCTCCGCTCTCGCTCTGCAGGCCTACTTGTTGTTCCTAGAGTATTTAAAAGTAGAATGGGAGGGAGAGCCTTCAGTTTTCAGGCCCCTCTTCTGTGGAACCAGCTTCCAGTTTGGATTCGGGAAACAGACACTATCTCTACTTTTAAGATTAGGCTTAAAACTTTCCTTTTTTCTAAAGCATATAGTTAGGGCTGGACCAGGTGACCCTGAATCCTCCCTTTGTTATGCTGCAATAGATGTAGGCTGCCGGGGGATTCCCATGATGCATTGAGTTTTTCCTTTCCAGTCACCTTTCTCACTCACTATGTATTAATAGACCTCTCTGCATTGAATCATATCTGTTATTAACCTCTGTCTCTCTTCCACAGCATGTCTTTATCCTGTCTTCCTTCTCTCACCCCAACCGGTCGCAGCAGATGGCCGCCCCTCCCTGAGCCTGGTTCTGCCGGAGGTTTCTTCCTGTTAAAAGGGAGTTTTTCCTTCCCACTGTCGCCAAAGTGCTTGCTCATAGGGGGTCATATGATTGTTGGGTTTTTCTCTGTATCTATGAAGCGCCTTGAGGCGACTTTTGTTGTGATTTGGCGCTATATAAATAAAATTGAATTGAATTGAATTGAATTTGTCGCCCTCTGGAGGTCAAAGCACAAACTGCATGATGTCACTGTAACCACCACAGAGACAGGAAGTGTTTTTATGACTGAAACACTGCAATGATGCTAACGGCTGTCGTTAGGCTCACTGACAGCAGTGCTGATGTGTTCATGTCAAACACTGGCTCAGGTCAGACTCCTTCATCCTTCTCCAGCGTGAGGCCGCCCTCAGACCCACAGGAGCTCTGACCTTTGACCTCCTGACCCTAACCATTTTAGTCTTGTTGCATCTGCAAATCCATCCAAACTGTAGCCGAGCAAAAGAAGCTGGAAGCTGTTCTATGAATGATGTTGTTGAAGGAGCTTGGAAAGAAAAGCGTCTGGACTTCTTTAAGTTGCTTGAAGAGGGACATGGACGTCTTAACGCCCACTCACATCCTGGGACATTTGATCACAGGAAATCACATGATGGGGTGGGGCTAGATCTCACAATGGGTTCACCCAAAACCTTGGCTGATTGAGACCCACACCTGTTCTCACACCGTGGCTCGTGTGATTAGGTAGAGGATCAACAGGGGCTCCGTGTCCCTGAATTTAAACTGAATCTAAACACACCGTGCACAATGCCAAGTTAGATAATGGTTAAAAGAACAAGATAAGAATAAATAAAAAGATAAAATAAGGATAAAAAATAACTTAAAAAAATAAAATAAAAAGATAAATAACTGCAAATAAGTACAAATAAGTAACTGAAGACACGTGTGGTCTGCAGATGTCGATGTACATGGATGTACATGGAGTTTAATGTGCAAAATGAACTTAGTGTGCAAAGTGACCTGATGTGCAAACTGCAGTTTGAGGTCGGTCAGCTGTTCAGGAGTCTGATAGCAGTGGGGAAGATGGAGTTGTTGAGTCTGGATGTTCTACATTTCACACTTCTGAACCTTCGTCTCGAGGGCAGAGGTGTGTCTCTCCTCTGGACTCTGTGATGGTAGCTGCTCTGCAGAGAGGGCAGCGGGGTCCTGATGATCTTCTCCACAGTTGTTATCACTCTCTGCAGGCGTTTGCGGTTTGCAGTAGTGCTGCCGTACCATGCAGTGATGCAGCTGTCAGGCTGCTCTCCACAGTGCAGCTGTAGAACCTGCTGAGGATCTTGGCCAACATACCAAATTTCCTCAGCCTCCTCAGGAAATACAGCAGCTGCTGAGCCTTCTTGAGCAGCTGTGTGAGTTTGAGTCCCTCACTGACTCAAACTCCTTCAGTGACACTTGCAGCCTTGCAGATTAGTTTGCTGATCCTGATGCATCTCTGGAGCTGATGCTGTCCCCCAGCAGACAACAACAACATAGATGCTCTCACTAGTCCACTTTACCCTCTAATCACATCTCTGACATCTGCAGGTTGCTCCATAGAGACTCTTGTGCAATGCCAGGTGTTTGTGTTTGTCTGTAGGTACACATTAGATATGACCATAGACGCACACACACAAGTGAACACAGCAGCACAGATGGTTTCCACCTGCTTCCCTCTTTCTTCACACAACTGTGAGGATGATGAAGAGGTTTCAGGACAAGGTGGTCAGCAAGCACAGGATAAAGCAGGGCCATGAAACTCTCTGGTGCAGCAGATGTTTAATCAGACTCAGCTTTAGGCTTCTTTTCCCACCTGGCAGCAAAGTAACAGCTTCACTAATGTGAACAGTCACAATGTTAAACGTTTCTATATCTTCATATATTTTTATCTGTTGATGCTGCAGAATAAAGTCTGTTAACAGAGTGCAGGATGTGTAGAGCAGGTCCAGCTCTCCCTTTACTGTGTCCACTTTCATCAGCCCCTGTGAAGTGACACAGAGTGCATGTGTGTCTGTCAGCTGTTGTTTGTTGTGAAGGATGGAACAAATGAACACACACTTTTAGAGAAATCTGAAAAAGCAACACGTGCTTGGGCTCCTTCTGTGCTCGTCTTCATTAATGCTGATCTTTCTTTCCTGTTTGTTCTTTGGCACAAGCTTCAGTCTTTTCTCCCAGGGCTCCTTCACACTTAGAAACACACCTACATTCATTTATACACAAACATCATGAAACAAAGGCTTTGTAAAAGAGGACATGAGATCCTCTCTGAACAGCACATTCATATCAAACACAGGACTGAACAGGATATACTGAGTCTGTGCTGTTTTCATTGTTACTTGCTGAGTATTTTTCCAGTGTTTGAAATGTGACTCAAGTCTGATTCTTCTACTGTGTGTGAACTCTAAGCAGCTGCATTAAACAGCTGCTTTTCAAACCAGGCTCAATCCTATGACTCTGTGAATGTAAACTTTTGTCACCTGCATGAATAACAATCCTTGATCTAGTCAGGACTGCAGTGCTCCTGTGATCCCAGCTTATAGATGGAGGCTAGCATGAGAGGCTCAGCAGCTAAAGCAGCACACCTGGGTCTCCCAGCCTATTAAAAGCAGCCCTTTGCTTCACCTGCTTCACTAAACATTATTATTATTATTTAAGCAGAGTGGTGTGATTCATGTAGGCATTGCTGTGTGACAGGAGGACTTTTCTTGAAACAGCTCGTGTGACGTGAGCTGACGTAAAAACAGTGATGTTAGCTTGATTCTCTTGGCTAAAACTATTTTAAAAAGAGGGTCAATCATGCAAATCTGCCAATAGAAGCCAAAGTTACAGCCCCTCAGAGTTTAAAGAGAAAAGGCCCGTTTCCAACACGCGGTTGTGCAAAGGGAAACAGGCCCACAGTGCCTGAGTGTGTGGGTAATTCTTCAAATAATATTCAAAAGCAAACATTTTGAAGCATGTAAATAAAATTCAATCATTTCTGCTCTTCAATACCTAAGAAATGAAAACTGGCAGATGGTCCCAAAATGTGAAACGCCTGGCTATCTGTGCATTTAGTGCTGCAAGTTTTCACTGTTTACCTTCAGAAGCATAAATCTCTGCACAGATAATGTTCATATGTGGATTCCTGGTTTTCTGCAGTTAATTGTGACCCAAAGCGTATTTTTAAAGTGGTTCCAGGCAATAAAGTCTAAAAATAAATACATCTACTTCCTTTTTCTGTGTTCCAGCCTCAGTGACTCTGACACAGTGCTGTAATATTTACACCTCTGATGAAAACAGAGTTTGTAGTTGCAGAGAAATACTCGACTCATTTTGGGCATTTACGAGCAGGAACCTCAGAAAGCCCCTCGCTGCTTCACTGGTTAAGAAGCAAAGCAAACATTAGTTCACAGTGATGTTAATTAAGGCCCAAAGTTTAGGAACGAACGTCAGCACTTCACTAATGAATGTAATGCTGATTCATGTGCTTGTTTTGTAATGTGCATGTTGTGCGTTGCTATTTCCCATATTCTTTGGCACTGATAGATGAAGAGTCTCAGGCAGGACCGAGGCTGCCAGCTGCTGACAGTGAGCAGGGAGAGAGCAGCAGAAGCTGGGCAAGAGCAGGGCACCTTCAGCCCCCTTCATCAGTCAGAAATCATTTGGGTGTCTGTGTGAAATGTCTGATTTTTAAAATCTTTTTGTAGACATATTTATTAAATGTTTAACAATTATATAGAAGAAAGACAATGTAAAGAACAAAACATGACAAAACAAAAATGAGTTGAAGTTATGAACTGTTTCTGAGAGACAAATAACACCAGGATCCTTTTTGTGTAGCTGACAGCTGGTAACTGTGCAGGGGCGGGTCTAGCAAAGTGTTGCCAGGGGGGCAGGTAGGGCATTAACAGGGAGAGGGGGGCACAAAGACATACTTTTCTTTCTTGTTCTCATTTAAAATGTCTCACTTTTAATAAATAATTATCTGAATCTTACAACAAACGTTTCCATCTGATGTAAAATGTATAGAAATCCATTATTGTACATAGTCATTTTTTAGGGTCCCATCATAATTTCTTCAGAAGTAAGTACTGCATATGATGCCAGTGTTTCCCACATTTTCTAGATTCTGCACCAGTACTGTGTGTAAAATGCATCAAAAAGTCAGTTTGATTCTTTCTCACCTGTCTTTCTGTCTCCTTTCACTTTTTAAAGGTTGCCATGTTAGAAAACATATTTTGCCCTGCCGTGCTGTTTATTGATGTGGCAAATGAAAGGTTTATGAAAACATATCTAAATCTGTCATCAGTAATCAGCAATGATCATGTCTCACCTCTAGTCTCTGTCTTAATGTCAGGTTTCCACCGTGTGTTGTAGATGTTCAGGAGGTTAACTCGACCAACAGTCTACTTCCTGTTTAGAATACCAGGACAGGGAGGATGGTGCAGGTTTAAGTTTATTAGACTGATGCATGTATACCAACAAGACAGCGTCCATCACTGTGACAACAGCGTTTGTTTTCATTCAAAGGCTTTATGGTTTTTCCTTTAATACCTGGGGGGCCGGTCTCCAGTCAAAATGCCCGGGACCATTTTTTGTCCCAGTCCAGCCCTGGTGTCAGATCTGCATGCAGTGTCAATGAGACGATCAACAACAGATCAGACAAAACACTCAGGCGGACACTCCTCTGTAGAAGGAAACATGGGAAGTGTGAGGTAATCAGTGCACAACATCACTTTGTATTTCAGGCTGTTTTTATATAGAACTTCAGCACCAATGTAAAAGTTCTGGTTTTAGGAAGATGAAGAACATTTTCAGGAAGGATGCCGTCTGCAAGCAGAGCTGCTTGAACCTCAGCGCTGAGGTCCAGACTACTTCCTGTGAAGCCACGTGATGTAAATCTGCTGCTGTAACTTCACAGTTTACTGAAGCTAAATGCAACGTTACCATATAATCTGTTTTCAACAAAGGTTTCACTCCGTCCGGTGTTGATGGAATGATTCAGGCCGTACTCGTCAGGCTTCCCGTCGACCACACGCATTTCAGTCACAAACCCCGTGACTGACAACAAGGGAAACAGCAGAAGAAAAGATGTGAAAAATACTGGATGATGATGATGGAGGATTAACCGCGGTGGCTAAACTGTTTCCTGTCTTTGTGGGCGTACTCACAGGGAAGTTTCCAGGCACGTCAGTCTTGGTGGCTAAAGTCTCCATTTTCCAACATGTATCGCTACAGGTGCAAAGACACAACATTAATCATCAGTGTAAATATTTTAATGCTGTCCAAACGGTGTTTGCTTTGTCTGTCCTCTCGCACTCACAGAGGAAACGAGGACGCCACCTTCAACCCATCTTCAGTTGGCTCAACCATGGCCGGACTTCCTGTTGGCTTTGTGACAGCAAACCACTTGAAATGAGAGCAAACTGCAGTCAAGCACCACTTACAGCAACCTGTGGACACGCAAATGGAAAGCACTGAGAATCATACAGAAGCATAAGAGCTGTTTATGGTAACACGTGTGTGTCTGTGTGTGTGTGTGTGTGTGTGTGTGTGTGTGTGTGTGTGTGTGTACATTAATAACACACTGATGTATGTTAGTTTGATTTATGCTATATCTGAGAAAACAACTGCAGAATTTTACATCAAAGTTTCCAAAGCTGATGTTTTGTTGTTCACTCTGTTTTATATTCATATAGTTTGTTGTTTTTAAATCAGTGGACAAAATAAATATTATCACACAAAATCCAGGGTGAAACATAACCAAATAACCTAAATGGTGAAGTCATTATAGAAGTACATGTTGCAAAGGTCAGCCTCCTGTATAGACTGCTAAACTGTCTGGGGGGGCCCTGCCTGTCCTCGTTGGATAAGCTCCACCCCTTTTCCATAAGACGGAGACATTTGTATGAAAATAGATGGGCAGTAAAATAAAAAATAAAAAATATTATGGATGACTCTGTAAATCAAAGTCGGCCTGAGGCAGAAGCAGAAACCATGAGGAGCACAGCACCACTCCCAGAAGGGCACGAAGTGAAGCCATAGCTGCTGAAGAGTGAAGACGTGATGATGGAGGAGATCACAGATGAAGATCTGCTGCCTGCTGACTCTTTATATAGAAGAGTGAGACTATCTCCCCACCAACAGCTGCACTTATACAAACCCCAGGTGCTGGGATGGCTTTGAACATGTGACATTTTCTGCAAACACATGGACAGTTTCATAACCACAAAGATTATTCCTGCAGCGGCAGAATCGTATCCACTGTGTGAGAGGTGAACGTCAGACAGTTCTTAGAAAACGTAGTTTCTCTTTAAGCTTTTAACGTCTCTTTTACCCCCATTTGTCTAAAACTACTTGACAGCCCTTCATGTCAGAGGTTTATTACCTGTGCAGGATGGAGCACATGGTCTCAGTCAGGCTGGACACGATCACTCCTACAGGAAGTAAATGTGATTTTATTTCACCTGTGAAATGATGAAAAACAGCAGAATAGCTCACGCTAACAAACGGGTGTTGAAATGTTTCATTTTCTGCTGTTTCACAGGTCAAAAAGGGCGTCGAAGCAAACTGAAGCTGAGCTGCTGCTGCTGTTGTAGTGCAGCATCTGCTGTGTGCTTCATCAGAGAACCTTCTGTACACAGCAGACAGAGGCTGCTGCCACTGAAGTCCATCTGCTAGAGAGCTTTAAACACTGGTTATTGAAGTGGCTTTGATGATACTGATACACAGTCTTTGCTGCTGTCACAGGACAGGGATCCACCAGGGAGTAGTTGTCAGGATAAAGAGCCTTCGCTTCTCTAAATATAAACTGGATACTTGTAGGAAACTTTGGGAAGCAGCATTTTTCCTCATATCGTCTAAACTGAAGTTAGCTCAGGTGCTTCTTCCATACTTGCTCTGCAGAAAGCCAAAGAGTTTGGAGCTCTGCAAACATTTGCAGCACAGCTGGATGTTTGTAACTTTGGTCACCTCTGTATCATCCCTCAGATTCTTTCTGCACAGCTTTGAAACCATGACAGCACGAGTGATGCTGAGGAGACGTCCAGTTTAAACAGACCTTTATTCCTGGAACACAAACACATGAAGTGATGCTGCTAAAGAAGAACATTTAATCGCACTAATGAATCAAGCATCTGTTTGTCTGTCAGTCTGTCAACAGTTCCTCTGATCGACTTCAGACTTGGTGGGTATTTTGTTTTTGCAGCGGTCAAAGTCGATCAGCGTGTTGCTTTGTCTGCTGTAAATCTGCCTGTACAAAGGGAAACATGCATGTTTTAGATGCAAACTCACAACATGGCTGCATTTTTGTGATTATGTGTATTTTATATTGATTTATTCTATTATGTTTTGTATATGAATCTTTACAAGTGTGTCGATACAAAGGCTTGATTAAAACAAAGGTCTCAGCTGTGCTGTTAGGGATGCTCTCATATTTGTTTCAAATGTAATAAATCAAAGGATTTCAGGCTTTTCATCCTTTTATTTGTTTGGTTCTAACAGCAGCTGGATAAAAACATGCAGGTGATGAATATAATTGTGTGATATTATGAGCATTGTGAATAAAGAAAGAGCAGAGATAGTAAAAAGGAAACAGGTGATGGACGTGAGATTTTCAGAACAAAAGCTCCTCAGTGAGACGATCACCTGGACACAAGGTCAGGCAGCTGGGACTCATCTAGAGAGCAAAATGGAAAAGTGATCTGTGCAGAACATCACTGTTGATTGCAGTTATTTACATCAGACTTCTTCTCTGAGATAAGAGCACCATTTGTGGGAAAGATGACAGTATTTCCAGGCTGGATGCTGTTTGCAGGGAGAACTGAATGAAAGTCTCCTGCACCTCAGCGCTGAGGTCCACACCTGTGAACACAGATGAGGTCAATCTGCTGCAGCACGTAGAGCTTTACTGATCAGCAGGTTCAAAGGATTCAGCAGAGCGTAGAGTCAGAGCTAAACCTGGGAGTCACTCACGCAGTCCGGCTGGCGCATCTCCATCTGAACACCTCCGGTGTCGCGGCGCGGGCGTCTCAGATGGCCAACAGCCCCCGGTGGCACCTCCTCTCTCCACGCTGGTCCTCGGGGATTCCATCGTCAGGAACGTGCGGATGAGGGGGGCGCTCACGCTGTCGTTCCCGGGAGCCACTGTTGTTGACATAGTGGACAGAATTCCCAACATTCTGGCATCCCACCCACAGGTTAACCGGCTCATCATCCACATCGGCACCAATGACATCCCCAAACAGCAATCTGAGCTGCTGAAGTTGGACTTCCTCCAACTCTTCAGCCTCCTTGGTCAGTTGCAGGTGAGTGCTTTTATCTCTGGGCCCACCCCCACCTGTGGCAGAGGGATAGGCCGTTTCAGCCGGCTGCTCAGCCTTAACACCTGGCTTTCCTCCGCCTGTGTCTCCCACGGCTTGGGTTTTATTAACAACTTTGATGCCTTCTGGGAGAGGAGGCATCTTTTTGGGGCAGACGGGCTCCACCTCAACGCCTGGGGACGCCGTTTGCTGTCCGCCAATTTGGCATTTGGCGTACAGCACTGCCGCACATCGCCCTGTCACTACCCCAAACTGACATTACCTGCTGATCCGTCTGCTACTGACTGATGTCCCCTTGGTCCCAGCTCCTATATTTGTTCCACTTTTAACAGTAATACACAAAACTCTGGACTCGGACCTCTCTCTCCCACAGTCAACACAATACCCGTCATAATCACAAACAGAGCAACAGAATTATCATAAATCCAGTAACTCCAAAAACATTAATAACCTCCGGCCTCTTCAAAAATATCAACATCCATTCAACTCTATTGTCAAAAATCCACCAGTCTCAATCAGTATGGCACTTTTAAATGTCCGCTCTCTGTCGAACAAGTCTTTTATTATTAATGATTTAATCTTAGATAATAAACTTGACTGTTTATTTTTAACTGAAACATGGCTGGGTTCGGATGCACCAGTTGTTCTCACTGAGGCCTCCCCACCAAATTTTAATTTCTCTTTTTCTATTAGAAGTGGTGAGAGAGGTGGTGGGACTGCATCTTTAACCAACAACACACTCACCACCAAACAAATTTTATTTGATCATTTTACCACTTTTGAATTCCATGCTATTGTTTTCAGCAGCCCTCCAGTTTTATCTGTCACAGTTTATAGACCACCTAAAGACAGCGCTGCTTTTATCAAGGAATTCTCTGAATTTTTAACAAACATACATTCAAAATATAACATGATAATTTTAACCGGTGATTTTAACCTGCACATAGATCATCCTTCTGACCCTGCAGCAAAAGAATTCTTAAACATTCTTCACTGTTTGGATTTTACCCAGCATGTCACGCAGCCGACTCACAACAGAGGACACACTCTGGACCTGGTCATCACCCATGGGCTGTCCACCAGCGTGTCCTCTGTTGTTGACTTGGCTGTCTCTGACCACTACTGTGTGTTTTTTAACATCACCGGTTTTATTCAGCGGGAGACCTCGGTGCGACCTGTGAGGAGGCGCTATCTAACCTCTGAAGTGGCTGCAAATCTTACCAGGGTTTTAGACGAATGCCCCCCTGTGATTTTACCTGCATCCTGCGATTTGATTTTTAGTTATTTTAACAGCAAACTGAAGAAAAGCCTTGACTCCGTTGCTCCACTCACCACCAAAAAGATTAACGTAAAACATGCATCACCTTGGAGAAACGAAGAAGTCAAAAAACTCAAAAGAAATTGCAGGGCAGCAGAAAGGAGGTGGAGGAAAAATAAAAACACTATCAACCATCAAATATTTTGCGAGCAACTTAAAATGTACAATAATACATTAAGGAAGTCAAGAAATTCATACTTTGCCAAAATAATCAGTAATAACAAAAATAATCCCAAGGTCCTCTTTTCCACCATAGATCATTTATTTAACCCTGATTTTAAAAGCTCCAAAAGAACCCCCACAGACTCGCTCTGTGAGCAGTTTGCAGACCACTTCAGGGGAAAGATCAGCGCCATCAGATCTGATATTTTATCTAATCGTGATATGATTTTAAACACATCTGAGGGCTCGATTGTACCTGAGGAGACACTGGACAGCTTTGTCCTGGTTAATGCTGAGAACCTGCAGAAAGTTTTCTCCACAGTGAGACCCACCACATGTCTTTTAGATCCAATCCCTTCTTCACTCCTTAAAACACTTTATGGATTTTTTGAGGCTGAGCTTTTATACATGATGAATTGCTCTCTTCAGTTGGGTGTCTTCCCTGCTGCCTTTAAAACGGCGGTGGTGAGGCCCCTTCTGAAGAAGAGCAATTTGGATTGTAATGATTTTAATAACTACAGACCTGTATCCAACTCACCATTTTTAAGTAAAATCTTAGAAAAACTTGTTTTTACTCAGATTACTGATTTTCTGAATGATAGACAGATCCTGGAGATATTCCAGTCTGGATTTAGGGTGAACCACAGCACAGAGACGGCTCTCCTAAAGGTTTAAAGGTAATAACCTAAAGGTAATAACTATTGCATTTATTAAACTGATTTGCATTAGACTGCTGATTTATTGTGAATGAATGATATTGTTTTATGATGCATTATACTGCTGAGTTATAAGAAATACTGTTCGCAGAAAGTCATCGCCTTATTTGTCTGATTAGAAGAGAACAGCCTAACTAAGCCTAACAGGGGACAGGTACTTCTGCCCAACCTGGCAGCCACAAAGTGAACTCATTTAGGTAAAGATAACCACATGCACCTAACCAGCCTGCACCAGCCTGACATTTCTTCCTCCTAAGTAAAAACGAATGGATGGATTGAACTTAGAGTCTCAGCTCAGTTTTCTATTTTGACCACCTACACCCCAAGATACTCTTTTAAAAAGTGTTGTTTTCAGATCCCTTTGAAGTTCATAAAGGGCCTGTTCATTTTCATTCAGATGTTTTATTACATAAATGTTACTGTTTTCTTTTGATTTATGCTCCCACTACACTGCACCTCTACAAACAACAATGCCACGGACTGTCAGCTGCTTTTACATGCTGTGAACATGAGTAGGTTTGATCAGAGTTTCAATTATCAAAGAAAAGACAAACTGAGCAAAAAGAAGGAAAAAAAGACCAACTTCTTCCCAACTGACAAGAAAAATACTCGTCATGTTTTCATAATAAAGGCTCAGGCTCCCCATTTATGACAGCTTGGACCAATAATGTATGTTACACTGATGCTACTGTAGAGACAGGGTCAACATCTCTATTTAAATATAATTAATATACAAAACACAATAAAAGTTATACATGAATTATTCATTATTTTTACTATTGATAAAATTCATGTATACTAATCAAAGTTATACATGAGTAACGACATTATTAATAATGATTAATAATAATAATTCTAATGCCAACATGATGACTGTTCATAGCTCCTGCTTTGAAATACTGAACTTAAACATTGACCTGATGAAAGATCACAATTCACAGTGGCCCACTGTCAGAATCATTCTGAATATAAACTCATCGAGTTAATCTGAACCTTTCTCAAATGTGCTGTGAATAAATGCTGCTGCAAGCCACTGTGGGAAAGCTGTGTTATTATCATGGAAACATCTGTGACACATTCACAGAGGACGAGGACACAAAGGGACGACACGCAGAGGCTGTGTTAAAGTCAAAAATCCAAATCTTTAGTCCTAAACAGGCAGTGGTTACAAACAGGAAGACGAGCAGTCCATTAAACAGTCTACAGGGTCAAACATACAGAGAATTCAAACAGCTATTAAAAACAAATAACTGGACACTGAAAAACTTCAGTGATGTGTGAGGCACCAAAGGGAAGCAGCTGAGTATATTCAATGAATTCTCTTCAAATACAAAGACAGAAACTCCTACAGGCAGCATGCAAACTGAGCAGGATACACAAAGATCAGAGATTACAAAAGAAATCAGAAAAGGATTTCAAACTTACTGAGAGCAAGGCCTCTGTTACAAATCTGTCTAATAGAAAAACATGCTGTACAGATACAATACGCTCAGTGTTCATGGTCATTTAAAAACTGGCTCTACCTGAACCACTTCAATATTTTATGAAGTCACTGAGTCGACCATTTCTACAGTTTGTTTCCTTCATTGCAGTTAGAGTGCGGCTGGTAAGGATGAAAACACACACAGAGCGTAAATTGTCTTTGTTAGTAACAAACGTCAGCAAAGAAAAGACAAAACACACAAACACTCTCATGATATTCATGAATCATTAGAAAGCATCCAAACATTCTGCTCGTGGACTTTTACAGTCTTATTTGCACTCGCTCATCTTCATAATCATCCTGATCAATACATGACAGGGGAGGCTTTGAGGTAGGCGGGGCTCTCTGCTGATGTCAGCATGAAAGGCAGGACCAGCGTCTGCCACATGTTGGTGAAACATCACAGTACACTGGCGTGGTTTCCTTTCCAGATGTTGGACGTTTGACACTTCAACGTTGAGGCCAACAAGAAGACACAGTTTTGGGTCGGGTTGCTGCAGGGTTTCTAACTGAGCAAAAGCAGAAGCACACAGACCAACAGGGATCAGATGCTGAGTGTTAGAGGAACATCTGTGCTGATCACTGAATGCTGCTGTGGTCTCTTGTTGAAGTTGGCTGGTGGGACAGTCTAATAGTGATATCCTGCCCATCGGAGGAACACTTTTAAAAACACATGCAATACTTTGTTTGTATTACAGTCACAGTTTATCTTATTTTTGTCCTTTAAAAGTGTTGCTGTACTATAAAGTCCTATAATTTGAGGCTAAAATGGCTCAGAGAGTCTCTCTCTCAGAGGATCTCCTTTGAAAGTGGAGACGGCTTTATCCGCTGATCCACGTCACTTTACCTGGATGTTTTCTTTGAAGCTGGATGAAGACTCCTCTCCCTCACTCCTGCTGCAGCTGTGTGGTCCAGTTGGCCTCTGAGGTCACAGTCAACATCTGTAGCAGAAGAGGGGAAATAAAAGTCCAGGTTACCAAAACTGGGAGCTTTTCCAAAATAGAGCGTAACTGGACTTTTTCAGCCTTACAGGCAGATAGTCGTCTGAAGCTGCAGCTTTTTCTTTTTAGCTTTTTCCAATCTCTGCTCTCGGCTTTCTTTGAGAACATGTCTGCTTTCTTGGCATGGGTCTGTCTGCTGTTGGTGAAGAGACTAAATCCACATACTCGCTACTAAGATCTCCTCAAGTAGTCTCAACCAGATTACAGTTTAAGAGTAAATGTCTCCTGAGAGTTTCACCTTGGGGAGATGCTGTCTGGCTAACATGCAATCATGAGCATTAATCTATGAGGTGAAAAAGTCATTTTAAAAGCTCCAGCCACAAGTTTTATTTCATCTGTGTTTTGGTCAGAGTCCCATCAGACCTCCAGAATGGTGTCAGAGTGTTTTCTATCCACGTGATGAGCACAGGCCTCAGGTCCAGACCTCCACGGGCACCATAGCCTCTTTGGAGCTAATAGGTGCAAGAAGGTTTTGTTGGGATAGGAACTGAAGAGGAAACTGACGAGGAAGGCAAGGATCTTCTTCAGCTCCTCCGAGCCGGGACCTCTTTGTGTAGGCCAGCATTGGCCAGGTAGCCCTCCAGCATCGCTGGATGGCCGACAGTGGAAAACCTAGAGGAGTAGGAGAGAAACAGCAGCTTGGAGCATGTCTTTATACTGTTTAGTTTTTAGAGCCACAGACTTTCTTTTAATGTCATTGTTCAGGATCTATGACTGATTATGTATTTATTGTATTCCTCCATGACTGTGTGACAGCAAGTGGAAAAAACCAGCTTCACCTTTGTTGATATGCTTGTAATTTTAATATTGATTAAATGGCCCATGAAATAATAGAAAGCTCATATATGAAAATGTATTTTAAGAAATAAAATGTTAATCTGAGTACAAAGGAGTACACTCACCTTCTGGTAGATGGAGGTGTAGCGAGCGCTGGTGAACATCCAGGCCTCCTCGTAGAACTGATCACTGATTGGATCCAAAACATCGATGGAGGATCTGTGTAAGCGCTGAGGATCGTCCTGATGGACAGAAGGAGAGTGAGACAAGTGAAGATATACTAAACAACACTGTGACATGAACTGAGCCACACACAGTTTGATTCACAGGTGATTGACACATTATTTGACCACGAGCAATCTTTTCTGGTTTGACGCCGTCTTTGTAGCCAGAAACCAGCTCTCTCCTCGGCTTCCTCCACTACACGCTTCCCCCACGCCAGTCTCCTCCGTCACTATAAAGGGGAGAGTCATGAGCTCCATCACCCTCACCTGTGCCGTCCAACGTCCCGCCACCAGCCTCCACTGCAGCAGGCCAGAGACCACACCCCTGCCACAATAAGTAAAAGTATATCCTTGCTGTACCCTTGATGCTAAATGTGCTAAATTAACCGCTGCCTTTGCCCCTTTGGGATTATTCTTATGTCACTGGGATGTTGACCTTTGACCTTCACATTAGAGAGATGGGCAGACATAATTAGTGTATGAATTTTAAAGTAACAGGTAATAAAGAGAGTGCAGCAAATGTAGTCAGGTTTATTACTCTGTATCACACATGAGTGCCCGAGGGAGGCGGGGCTGACTGGGGAGACACAGGAAACAGAGAGACAGGGCTGACTCGACATGAAACGATGAAACGTGGGACACGGGAACAGAAACTAAACACAGGCTGAAATGAACACTGAGGGAGGGAGAACTAAGATTACTGAGAGCCTGATAAATAAGAAGAACAAAAACCAAGAAAAACAAGAGTCAAAGAAAACCAAAAACACAAAGCATTGGGCCAGGACCCACTGCTGTGACATTTATATGTGATAAAAACATTAAAAACTGCTCAGATGTTGAAATCTTTCTACGTATACTTTAGGTTCAGCTCTCCAGCCTGGCATTTGGTTAAGCATGATTCAAACATTTGATTTTGTTTAACTGGTTTTAATTATAGTTACTTTTTGTGAACATTTGTTGCAGCATTTAAAAATACATCATTTATTTTCAAACTTTTGTTTGATTTAGAGCATCATATTTGACCAACGTAAATGTTTTAATTTCATATAAAATAACTGAAACAGTGAACTAAATATCTGAAATCTTTCCTTCCTTAAAAGTTATAATCCTACTTAAGTTATAGTGCAAACGCTTAAGCAACAAATATACTTGATGCTAATTAATATTTCCCTTTGATGTTGCAACTATGCGGTCACTTCTGTCTTTAAACAAAATTATATTTTCCAGTTACAGAAATCATAAAGTCCAAACTAAAGTGCTACTGTTGCTATATGCATTTTATATAAATCATGGATGATGGTCCTGACATGAAGGAAGAGAAAGTTACAGGTTGCATCCTTTGACTTTGTCTCCGTGCCTTTGGGCGATTTTCAGAAGGACAGATGTTTCTGTTCAATTCTTAAATCAATTTTTTCAAACACAAACACTATTTTAAAGCTTCTAGAGAGTAAAATATTAATGATAATTATAATAACAATAATAAAAACAAAAGCTCTCAGATCCATCAAACCAAGCAGCAGAAAGAACAATAACTGAAGAGAAAACTTTAACCTTGTAGACTTCATTATGTTCCAGCTGCTCTACAGACGCTGTGACCTCCAACTTAAGCAGGTCGTAAAGTATGTGCAGCTCAATAACTTCATAATCAGACCCTGTGGTATTTAGGCAGCAGAACAACTAAGAATAACAACTACAAATAATGTTTTTAGGTTTCTGTTGTACTGCAAGGTTCTGTACAGGAGAACCAAACCAAGAGCAAATATTACGTCTCATTTACACCTGAGCACGAAGAGCCATCAACATTTAGCAAATTGAATCATCTTTGTTTAGATGCAAGAAGAATCATATAGAAATGAAAAAGTAGAAATAGAAATCCAGAGCAAAGATATCCTCTAATTCAGCGTAGCACATGTGCAGCTGCTGCGATTCACGTAAGCATTCGGCTCGTCGCTGTTGCAGATTTTTCTCTCGCTGTTCTGGCTCACAGCGCTGCAAACACAAAAATAAATATCCCCAAAGCTGTGAAAGGGAGCTAATTAGTAAGAGTATTGTTACTCTCCGCAGGAGTCGTCCAGCAGTAGAAATCAGTCCAATAACAAGGTGTGTAACATCTAGCAGGGTGACAGAAAAACCCAGGGTAACTTCTAAGGACCTCAACGTCTCTCTCACATTGTGTTTTTTAAACATGCTTCCATTTGTCACTTCAGTCTTTACTCTGAAATACAGGAAGAGAAATCATGGCTGAAACAATTTCTCATGAAACCAGGGGTGTGGTCCAACAGTCAGTTTGGTGAGGAAGGTTCCTAACTGAGAGAAGTGACCCAGAAGTATCTGTGTAGCAGCCACAATGAATCCAGATCATGAGCTTTATTAACTGATCAAAGTCTCTTCTTTCATCTTCTGTATCATTCAGTTTGCATTGGTAATGCCCATTATTGTAATGCTTTTTTAAGACCAGCAAAACTTTATTTCACTTTGGGTTAGCTGGGATAAGTGATGGATGGAGGGAATTTTACTTCAGCCACAGAAATCCTAAACAGGAAGGAGGAGCAGAGTTACAGTGGATCACTATCCAGCAGGGAAACAAGGTTTATTTCAATTTCTTGGCCATGAGTGAGATTTACTGAGTGGGCAAATTAGGGAGATGACACCATCAGATCCCGAGCCCTCCATGTGTTAATCAAGAGACGGCTGCTGTGCTACATCCATAAATAATGAATAAATTAGGAGCTAAAGCTGAAAGGACAGTTTATTTGTACCATCTTCACGTGAACACATTCAAGAACATCACAGATGAAGAAACATTAAAAACTTCCACACTACATAAAGCAAGAAAAATAGTTTTTCTTTCAGGTGGTTTCAGAAAAACAGAAACATCAAACATCTCCAAGACTCTCTTTGAAAGAACTAAAAACCTTTGTTCTCATGGTCCAATCATGAGTGAACTCCCCGATGAAGCCTTGTGTGCTAAAACATGTCAGAGTTTTAAAGGTTAAACATGAGTTTCCAAAACGTTTTGCTGGAGAACAATGAACTATTTGACTGAGTTTCAATCATTTACAGACGAGCAAAACCAGGACAGAGAAAAAAGGACAAAACTGACTCAGTAAAACAACAGAAAAGAAGATCCCATGTAGATCTGTATTATGTAGAAGTTCAGCCCAGCAACCAGTTCAGTTCAAAAAAGGTTAAATGATTCTATCTGAACTCTGTGGAGCCTGATCTCAAGCTTTTTGAGTCCGACACAGAAACCAGAGGATCTTTCTGTGTCTTCAGATTCACTGTGATCCAGTGATGGGAGTGATTTCAGCCCTGAGTGATCGCGCTGATGTTTGCACAGAGCAGACAATGAGGTGAATGTTTGGGCACATTGGTAACAGTGAAACAGTTTATTAGTAACGTGGGATAGTTTGTGTGCAGAGTATGATCTGAGATTCCTGAAGCTCTTGTCACACTGGTCACAGCTGTAGTTTCCTTCCATGTGTTCACGTTCATGAATGTTACGACTACGTGAATGTGAGAAGCTTCTCTCACAGTAGCTGCACTTGTAGAGTCTCTTTCTGGTGTGGATCTGTTGGTGTTGTCTCAGGTAACGTGGAGATTTAAAAGTCTTCTCACACAGGTCACATTGATAAGGTCTCTCCTCAGTGTGGGTAAACATGTGTTGTTGTAACTGTGCGTCTGTTGTAAAGTATTTGCCACACTGTTCACAGCAGTACACATCATGTCTGGTGTGAATGCGTAGGTGTTTATTTCGGCTCCTTCTCTGGCTGAAAGTTTTTCCACAGATGTCACAGCTGTACGCCTTAATTCCAGAGTGGGTAACTAGATGACTCTGTAAGCTGCTACTTTGAGTAAAAGCTCTGCCACACTGATCACAGCTGTACGCTTTAACTCCACTGTGGATGAGTTGGTGTTGTTTTAGGTAACCCTTCAAGGAAAAAGACTTTCCACACAAGTCACAGCTGAACGGTCTCTCTCCAGTGTGGATGACCTGATGCTGTTTTAGTGAAGCCCTCACAGTAAAACCCTTCCCACACAAGTCACAGCTGAACGGTCTCTCTCCAGTGTGGATGACCTGATGCCGTTTTAGTTTAGCCCTCACAGTAAAACCCTTCCCACACTCGTCACAGGTGTGTTTTTTCTCTCCCTTTCTTCTGTGAGGTTTGTCGGCCTCCTGAGAGCGCTGACTTCTGGCTCCATGTTGGTCCTGCAGTGACAGAGATACAAACAGAGGCAGTGAGTGAAATGCAGTCGTGGAACAAACTCAACCTTCAAACTCCATTAACACTAGTTTTAAACCTGAAGGTGGAGCGTGGCACCAAACACCTTAAAGGTCTCTTATCCCCACCTGCTGGTAGTTCTAACACATTACATCCAACCTGCTGTTAAAGATAATTCATGACTGTTCAAACACTAAAATCATGCACACACACACACACACACACACACACTATTTTATAATTTAGATTATTTTGTTGTTTCCTATTACATATTTCTATAATTTGTATAGATTTATACAGAATTATTCAGTGATAATAAATCCTATGTTTGTTTATTCTAAAGGAACCCCGTTAGCTTCCACAACAGATGTTGCTCGTCTTCCGTCAAATACTCACATAAAATATTACACAATGAAGTGGATTCAAGATATCCACATAATTTCACTCTTACATCCACAGTGAGGTTTCACAATTGTTCAAATATAAGCAATCAATAATAATAATAATAATATTTCTCTGTCAGCCTTCTCGGTTACGAATCGTCTTCTGCTCCTCTGTCATGCGGCGTCCCACAGGGCTCAATTTTAGGGCCACTGGGTTCTATACTTAGAAGGCATGGGATCTCATTTCATTGTTATGCCGATGACTGCCAACTTTATTTGACACTAAAACACATGGATGGCATCTCCATAAAACCTCTCTTGACTTGTCTAGATGACATTAAAGCTTGGTTGGCTCTAAACTTTTTAAATTTTAATGAAAAGAAAACAGAGCTGTTGGTGTTTGGACCCAGTGGTCCCTGTGAGTCCTCCCCTGTTGTTTTAGAATCCCTGGAAGTCTATTTTAAATCTGTGGTTACTGACCTTGGTTTTAAGTTGGACAGTGATTTTAAATTGGACAACCAAATCAGAGCAGTGGTGAAGTCCGGTTTTTATCATTTAAGGCGACTGGCAAGAGTAAAATCTTTTCTTTCGAGGCAGCACCTTGAAACAGTGATCCATGCTTTTATTTCTTCCCGCCTGGACTACTGTAACTCACTTTATGTGGGGGTCAGTGAGTCGTTGCTCTCACGTCTGCAGCTGGTTCAAAATGCGGCTGCACGACTCCTAACAGGGACTCAAAAAAGAGAGCATATAACCCCCGTGCTAGCCTCTCTGCACTGGCTGCCTGTGTCTTTTAGAGTTAATTTTAAAATTCTTATGTTTGTTTTTAAATGCCTTCACAGTCTTGCCCCGCCTTACCTCTCTGAGCTTCTTCATCTCCACACACCCTGTCGGTCTTACAGGTCAGCTGACCAGCTGCTCCTGGAGGTACCGAGATCCAGGAGGAAGCTCAGAGGGGGCGGGGCCTTCTCTATTGTGGCTCCAAAGTTATGGAATGATTTGCCCATGCACGTTAGAGAGGCCCCTTCACTGTCCACTTTTAAATCACGTCTTAAAACCCACTTTTATTCCTTGGCTTTTAACCTCAGTGAGACTTAGTTTCTTTTTTAATTGAAGTAGTTATTTAATGATTTCACTCTTCTTTTATTTGTGTTTCATTTATATCTCATGTAATTTTATTTTACAGTTCCAATGTACAGCACTTTGTGTCAGCTGTGGTTGTTTTAAAGTGCTTTATAAATAAAGTTGATGATGTTGATGATGAATATCAATAACATTGAAGCACATTACACAAATTTCAAAAACAAATCATGTCTTACAATATTTACAACAACTAAAAGCTCTGTAAATCGGCTTTTAAGTGTTCATTGAAGTTTTGAATAATTCTCTAATTTTTTAAGGCAACTTATTCCACTTAAAAGTTGCTCTAAATGTAACAGTTTTACAAAACGTTACTTTTAACTCGAGCATTTACTAAATTGCAGCTTGTTGAAAACTGTGTAATATGATGATGTATTTCATCTGGATACTGCAGCTGAGCAGAATAAATGTGGTGTGTTTAACAGAATTGCTTTCTTTAGAACTACAAGTAAGCGGTAGAATATTTTAGCCTGTACAGGAAGCCAAGAAAGGTTATTATGCATTTTATCAATATTAGTATAGTATGAACATCTTCACACATCTGGACGCCTTATTCTGGACTAACTGAAGTCTGTTAAGATCTGTCTTATTAGCTGCTGACCAAATGATTGAACAATACTCCAGATGAGACATTACTAGTGCATTAATGACATCTTTCATAATGAAGAAGTGATACACAAAGAGCATTTCATAGCCATAGCTATGCCTTGTCGGCAGAGTTATGTGACATTAGTGATGTTTGTACTTTCAGCGTTAACTTGGTTTTAAAGCCTTTAAAATATACGCCGTTCAATAGTCGACCTTAATCTGACAGAGAATGTGATGATTTTGTGGATAATTAAAGTCAGTCATATATCCACAAACACAACAAGCTGAAAGTCAGTGATGCTGCTCGGTTTGCAGTCCTGAACATCACGGCACAAGCAGGATTCACTGCACTGTTAATGTTAGCTGTGTTATATTGCTGCCTCTGTTCGGTGGTGTCGAGCCAAACGCACTTTAACGTGTGTTTGAACGAGCTGACGGTTCACTCGTTAAGCTGAAAGAAAGATGCTTTAATCACAGCAGTCACACATGTGTCCACTGCACCATCTGGAACTCTTCTTGTTTACACTCGTAATAACACAAACACTAAATCCTGCTTCTCTGGTGCTGTTGTGTAGCAGTGTGTACACCTGAGACTGTCACCTGTCTGTCTGTCCTGCACTCTCTCTCTGTTTCTTTCTCTCTGATTGTGGAATAAAAGTATGAACATGTGTTTATAAGTTACACTTGTGTTTGAATCCTGCAGCTTATCACACATTTGATTTCCATGTGTGACGACTGCAAGTGTCCAGAGTGAGGACAGACTGAGGGAGCCACTGCTGCACATCATCTGTGAGGCTTTGCAGCCCTGATGATCCACCAGGACAAACTCAGCAGTGTGTGAGGAAGAGGAGGAGGAAGAGCCAGCAGCACAGAAATGAAGCCCAACAATCATGTTTCACAGTCCTGTGGTCTCAGCCTCAGATACTCATCAAATCACACAGAGCTCATGTAGAAACAAATGAACTAAATATGTTCTCCTTCATTTCTGTCAAACAAAGCCGTATGAAACGTTTCCAGCTGTTAGTATCATGGTTGCTAGGCAACCTGGGCAGCGCGACGGAGGCTAGACGTCCCATTTCACGAGCCTACGAGCCTCGCACTTCGGCCTTAGCGGTCTTTGAGTACGCGGCCCTTGAGGACTTTAAAGCTGCAGAACCTGAATCGGGATACAGCCATGATGATCTCCAGCCTCGTGCTCGCCAACATTCTCACCTGAGTTAAGAAGACGATCACTGAAATGGTCTCAGCAGCTCCTTTGATGACAGCAATGAAATGCAGTGGTAAGGCTTTTTGGGGATTAAGTTCGTTTTCATGGCAAAGAAGGACGATGCAGTTCATCTGATCACTCCTCATAACATTCTGGAGTGCAGGCAAAATGCTATTATAAAAACTTAAGCAGCAACTTCTCCAGGTTCCAATATTTATGCAATTCTCAAACCTTTTGGCCACGACTGTATAACCTCTTCTGAAGTTTAGTGGATATTATACATGGTTATGCTCAGGATGTGTCGGCCAGTTTCCACTGGAAACGCCTTTTGGTTAAACTGTCAGCGAGGAATTTGCATTTGCACTGTTACATTTTTATATAACTTTAATGCACATAAACAACAGCTGCTTGTTTCAGTGAAAATACATTGATGGGTTTTTAATAAAGTTGTGCAGCTGTAAAGTATTTTGTCTGGTGTCAATTATATCGTCAGCTACATCGTTATGGCAAATGTTCAAATGTATATGGTGATAAATATCTTTGGTCATATGGTCCTGCTCTGTCTGTCACCTTCTGTGTTGAGCTCATTGTTTCCTCTGTAGTGGCTGAGCTGAGTCCAAGTAGCTGAAAATGTTCCTCTGCTGCTCTGTCAGACTCTCCTCCTCCTGCTGATCAGCTGGGACACAAAACAGATCTTTGTTAGGCTCCACACTGCACTGAAGAGTCAAAGTGTCTCATATGTTCATCTGACAAGTAAAAGAACACATTTTTGTTTCCCGAGGTGGGCAACTTGTTGGAAACAAACACAAAAGGTTTGAGCACTGATACCTGCCATTGCTGGCATTGAAAGATGCAACGCCAGCAATGTGGATTGTCAAGACTCAAACCAATCATCAAGCAAAGACAACAGGGATCAAATGTACCGCATTTTGATCCGGGACGTACTCTGCATGAAAACAAGCGCTCACTCTTCCTGCTCAACAAATGACAAGGGCGGAGCCTTATACCACGTGATACAGAAGCTGTGCCGTGTGATGCTAAAATTAGCAGGGAAACAACAACGGAGAGCACGTCAGGGATGACGAGAAAGTGACAGGAGAAAATCCGTCCCGGTCAACCACCCAAACATCAATAACGGGAACCTTATACAGCGCTTCCCTATACACGTCGAACTCCCGCAGGCACAAAGACATCACGGAGGCTATCACTTATCACCTGACCAAAGATGTGGCTCCATCAACACTGTGCAAAACGAGGGATTTAGGAAAACGATCAACACCCTAGACAAACGCTACACAGTGCCGTCCCACAACTATTTTTCTATTGTTGCACTACCTGCTCTGTACACGCAGCGTCGAGCAACGGTGGAGACGGAATTTCAAGCAGGACAACATTTTGCTGCAACAACAAAACGTGAGACATTTGTTGTTTTATGTTTATTTATTGTTATGAGAGAATCATGATCTCAATTCTAAGCCAAAAAATCGTGATTCTCATTTTATGCAAAATCGTGCAGCCCTAACATTAACACAAAACTATTGTTTCACCAGAGAAACACACATGAAGAGAGAGAGAGAGACAATAACAGCTACCAAACAGTCGTCATAATTCGTCACACAATGAGAAAAGGACAAATCAACAAGTAACAATGACTAATTAATATTAAAATCTGTAACATAATGTATTGTTTGGAGTTTAGTCTGATTGGTTCAGGATGAGCTGCCATTATCCAATCACACGTCTGCTTACCTGCATCTTTTCTCTTTTTTCTAACCTGAGCACCTGATGGCTTTGAACTTTTGTTGTCCATCTTCCATTGGTTTGAATTTTGCGCTCCAGTACAAACACAAATCCCCCAACCCGAGGATCAGCACAATTAACCTAACAGACCTACACCTTAGTTCACAGATTCACTTTGTCTAAGGTTCATTTCTGGGATTTCACACAACCCAGGATTCAGATCGTGAATCCATGATGGGCTTGGATTTACATCATTATAAATGAAATGTGCTCTACTTGGAAGCAGCCGGCCCCGCCCCTTTTGACGGGCTGTGTGAGACTTTAAATCATCAAACTGTAAATTATAAATTTAAATTGTTATTGATGCTTTACCCCGAGTCCTAAAGTGTAGATTTATTTTCTTACTCTTCTTATATTTATTGTTTGTTTACTTGCACCGCTGTAACTGCAGCCTCGTCGTCTCGTCTCTCTATATGCTGGACTGTCTGTAGCGGAGATGACAATAAAGTTTACTTTGACTTCAGCAGTGCGCAGGCGCACCGAGGGCTCTCGCGCTCACTTTATAGAATTTAGAAAAAACATGGGTGCAGATTATAAGTCTGTATCATAATATCTGTTTGTTGTTTTTATTTTGTTTTGCGAGTTGGTTATTAGATGCCGCTCCAGCCAGCCAGAGACTCCCCGCCGCCCCGCCCTCTCCTCCCTGTACCGCCAGCAGCAGGCGCACCTCGCAAACGGAGGGCGCCCTTACTCCCAGCAAATGGCTGATAGAAAACCGATCGGTGCCTACGAATTTCCCAATATGCGCTGGCATGACGTCGGGGAAGCATGGGTACGACCGATTCTTTTATTTTTTTCTTGCCCGTGATGCCCCCCCCCCACCACGATGCATTCTATTGGTTTGCACACTTACACACACCCAGCTGTGGTTTCCTGTTTTGCTGGACTCTGGAGAGCCCCGCCTTTAACGCTCTTCTCTCACAGAGAGCAACAGAAAACTTGGAAAAACTCCAGATTGACTGAACTCAGTTCAAAGTTACCTTGACACCTTTAGATGTGAGACGTAGTGATGGTCCGCTTGAAGCTGACGCTCCGGTGCGTGTGTCAGAAAGATCAACGCGCTGCTTCAGAAGCACCGTGTCGAGGCTTGATTCGTTTGGCCAGAGTCACGTGATCAGTGACGTCTGAAGCTTCGTTTAGAACGTACCTCTTTTTAAATCGAACTTTATTGAAACACAATGAGTATACAACATACAAACAGATGAAGTTTACAAAAGAACAGAACATGAACATACAGAACCAGGAGTAAAAAAATGATGATATGAGTAGGCGAAAAAAATCAACATATAAATATTGTTCTGAGAGGCTTTTTGTTGGTTGAGTCTGAAATTGATTGTATGTACAATTCATATCCTTATAAAACGGCAGAAATATGGTGTTTTATTAATAAACTTACATTCATGGATATAAAATAGCTAAAAGTATTAACAAATTTTTTATAAAAAACATTTATCATTCTTCCTGGGGAACTTAAAGAAACAGAATAAAACATTTTCCCATCGTAAAGAAAACTCCCTTAAAATATGGACAATAACAAAACTGCTAAATTCTTCCAGAATCTCTGTGTAGAGGAACCAAAAGAGATGTGCCACAGTTTCTGGATGATCCCCACAGAAAGTTCAATTAGTATTTATGTCTCTTTTAAATGTTACCATATAGTGACTGGCTGGGTCACATTTATGAAGAATTTTATATGAGATTTCCTTCACCTTGTTCACAATTAGATATTTATGGGATCATCCAGACTGTCTTCCAGGTGATATCTGGAACATGTCGGTTCCAGTAAGATATTCTATATATGGGAGAGACATGATATCTTCTTGGAATAAACTACGTATTCTCTTATTGCTGTTACCAAGTTCCTGTGAAAAGCAGATTTTTCCCACTGCTGACTCAGCTGGATCAGGGAGAGTGACTGAGGCAGATATTGAGCTGTCAGTGTTTTTATATAACATTAAAGTCCCTGAGGGTATGGCACCAAGCACCATTGAGAATTCCCCAACACTGACGGGAAAATTATATAGTGTAAGGAATTCATTGTAAGTAAGTAGTGCTCCCTCGTTAAATTTTAAAACTTAGTAGCGGCCGCCATTGTTGGCAGCTGAAATTTGGCTGGGCCGCGCTATGAATTCTGGGATATGGTGGGCCACGAAGGACACACCCGACCCATCCTTCAAACTCGGGGGAATGAAGGACGCATTTGAAGGAGTCGAGGAATCGGGACAGCCTTCGTCGCCTGGCTGTGACGTCATCGGCCTTCAAATGCGGCCTCCGGAGGATGCAGCCGACGTTTTGGGACACAGCTTGTGTCTTTGTTGGTCATGTGACCTCCCAGGGACTACACATGGAAACGAGCAGTTTAGCTCAAATCTGGCAGGTTTCCATCGTCTGTTTTTGTCCTGATGTCCATGAACATGAACACTGTCCCTGTCAAACACGTCCAGATAATCTGATCCAGTGTTGTTCTTCTTCTGTGGTGTTTGTGATGGAGCAGCAGCTGCTGATCCTGATGTCCTCCACCAAGGGGGCAGCAAATTCAGCTGACTGTCATCATTTATTAAAAAGATGTAACAATGTGACATAATGCAATATAATAGTGTCAGTTACACATTGTGGGTTGCACTGTGGCCAGAATGGACATTACCTCCTGCCTAATGGAAGCTGTCAGCCATCCTGCAACCATGAATTAGATAAGCAGAAGTGAAGGGATTGTTAACAACAATTTAATAATAAAATGTAATGTGATAGTTGCACTTTATTAGCTCCCCACAATCGTATGAATAATAACCATGAATGCACTGCATGCTCATAGCAAGTTCTTTAGGTTTAAAGTGAGATCCTGCTTTAAAGGGCGCTTCATCTGCTGGGAATGACATGTTTCTTCTAGTATGTAAGGCTCAGCCCATCTTACTGGGACTTACTTTTGTAGATCCACATGCTCTAAACCTGCTGCTCCATGATTGGTGCAGAAGCTTTAAGCTACTATTAACAAATAATAACCATGGACTTAGTTGTTACTACAATAACTTATCATTGAGCAACTTTTAATTTTACTTGTAAAACTATGCAAGTAGAATTGAATGGGGCACAGTGAGCTGAGCACAGGCCCACTCTGTGACACTCAGAGGTTTGTGGATATCATACTGTGTAACAAACCTTTTGGGTTATAGCACCACTAGGGGGGGTTGCCCAACTATTGTAGTAGCTGTGGGGGTCTCCTAGTGGGTGTGTGAGTTGTTAGCGGCAGCCATTTCATGCTGCTCATGTTCCATGCTCCAAGAAAGCACCTTACTTACTGTTGTGACAAGCTGGCGCTGTTGGTACCAATCCCCGCGCATGTAGGTTCGGACGAGTACAGCCGAGGAGACCTGGCTTATAAAGTGTAATGTTGCTGACGGCGAATAAAGGTCTGTTATTGGATTTAACCGACTGGTTCCGTGTTATCCGGCTAACCTCCACACCACATGCCCGCTGGACCGGCTAGCCGCTCCTTCCTCGCCAGACTGCTGTTACAAAGTGGCGCCCGAACATTGTTCTCTGGATCTTCATCGTCATCCGGACCGACAGACGGTGGGCTCAGATGTTTTTCCCGTGTTTTTCAACGATCGACACTTCGGCTGAGGTGGCGTGTTTTTTTTTCTCTTCGTCTGGCTGTATTGGCCGGGCCGATAGGACCCCGTGAAGGAGCCGACCCCCCGGGATTTCAACGTCATTTGCAGGCATGGAAGAGCGCCGACCCATCGCTTGACACGCTCGCCTGCGAGGGGGAGTACTCCGTGAGTAACTGTACGGTCCGTCGGACCGCTAACTCAGTGCTATTGGACCGTTACGACATCGGCGGTGCTAAAGCTAAGGCTAACGCTACAGTGACTTTGACTCAGTGTTCATCCAGAGGGACGTTTTGTTTTGTGTGAAGCATCAGAGTGTGCACGGACGCTCTCTGTCTGATGGATATTAACGCTTAGGTACTCTGTGGGAACGCTCTTTCACTTTGCCATAACTTTTGTGAGAGAGAGAGTGGTTTCGGCCATACTTTTGAAATGGCGTCCCACCCAGACACAGGCAGCGAGGGAGACGGCTGCGACTCAGATGCTGAAGCTCCCAGCCTGACTAAGTACATCATCCCTCGCTCTACCCCTCATGACCTCAATCTTAAGGTGGAAAGCTTGCAAGAAGAGGTGGAGAAACTGCGAGTCTGCTTGCACGATTCGCTGGAGCTACAAAAGAGCCTTCTGAAGCACTTGGATGGTGGCGCGAGAGGGGAACCGGGGGAGCAAACACCTCCTCAGAGAACCCCCAACCCAGTGGCTTTTTCCACGCCATTCACGCAGAAAGGGATCAACACAGAGCCCCCTCCGCTTCTCCAGCGTCAGTCGGCGGAACTCTGCAATACATCGAGGATGATCGCCGCAGCGCTGCACCAGGCCAAGCTGGAGCCCCCAGTGTTCGCTGGTGACGGCGGAGTGTCACCGGAGGAGTGGCTCCAATCAGTGGATAGCTACAGATCGTCGCTGCGCCTAACCGACTCGCAGGTTCTGAGTGAGCTCCCTCACTTCCTCAAGGGAGAGCCCAGTAAATGGTTTAGGGCCCTCAGCTCTCACATTACTACATGGGCACATTTTTACCAACTTTTTGAATCAGTGTTTGTGTCAGCTGATAACCAAGAGCACGTTTGGCGGGGCATCCTCGATCGCGTCCAATCACTAGAGGAGCCCCTCCCAACGTTTGTTACAACTGAGAGTATTGGACACAGTGCAGCCAGCTTGCAGCCACTTTCCCACCACTTTAGCACAATGTTTACATGAGACTCAGCCACACTAATGTTCCTGGGCAGACATGTGGTGCAGCATGGCTGATGGCACTGTACCTGCAGCTGTCATGGACAAGAACCACTCAATACCTCACCCAAGCCAAGCCTGTGCTGATGTTGTGATCTGAGACCGAGACACTAACCCAGGATCATGATATGATGTTGTGAGAGTTTCACTAAGAATTAGCTCTGATTACAAGATTTCAATCTATCGTAACTCTAATTTGTATTTACTTCAGTTTGTTCATCTTGGAGCTGTGTGCAGCTGAGGACAGTCTTATTATTACCAGGTGAGGATATGTAACAGCCACAGTCTGTAGAGATGATGTCACCATGGAGTGGTGATGTCACTGGAGCTGCCAATATGTGCTCCAGCCAAAGCTACACCAGAGGGTTGTGCTGTGTAACAGGTTGGTGCAGGTGGTGTTATCTACATTTGAACATTAGGCAACAGTCTCATGAAGACACTTTCTATTGTTCACTAAAGACCAACAATAACAGAGACAAAGGGAGAGCAGCAGAACTAGTGCTAACAATTAGCACTGCTAGCCTGCCCACCAACACCAGCTAATGTTCTAAAAACGATGATCAATGATTTTGCTGTAACGGCTCCAGCTGTCTGTGTCAGGGACACGTTGGAGATGAAGTGAGTGATCCAGTGACAAAGGTTTGGAAAGCTGCAGTCAGCTGAGACTAAAGGAGTCACCTGACCGAGAGACCAAATGTTTCACTGAGAACGTCCAGATGAACAGAATCAACCTTTGGGATAATCTGTTCCACACATCCATGTTTCACTTACTGCATTATATTTCCTCATTGCTGTGCACACAGGCCTGTGGCTTATAACCAACTCCAAGTTCAGACTCAGAGGCTGCTGAAGCTGTTTTCTGGAACAGAGACGTGTTGGATATAAAAGCAACTCTTCTTTATGTGTCAGCACTGAGGAAAGGAGCAGCTTCGTTTCTAAGTGTATGAAGGACTGTAGCAGTGTGTGTGTGAGCTTTATTTCACAGACAGAACCATGTCAAAAACACAACTTCAGGTAAAAACAATACAAAATCAAAGAGTCTGATCAGAAGGATTAAACAGAGGAGTGTGGGACTGTTTTTAACAGACAGCAGGTTAAGCCAGGCTGGAGGAGTAAACTGAGCCTCGGTGTGAGCAGCAGTGTGTTTGACAGGAAGCTGAGATAAACAGTCTGGAGCCCATTTAGTGCTTCATATGAAAGTGTGAGGATTTGAAAGCAAATCTAAAATCAAGCAGGAGTCAGTGTGAGAATGATTTGTGCTTTTCCTCAGTCAGATGCTGGGAGTTTCAGTTCATCCATGTTCAGCGTGCTGTGCTTTGTGTAACAGGAGAATATGACAGTATAAATCAAGTCTTCATGTCACTGAAAGCCTCCACAGTCTGCTATGGAGGTGCATCAGTTTGGATTTACAAGAAGAACATTTCTTAAACCTGCCACAAGATGGCGCTCCAACAGAAGGGATGTCCACAGTGTAACACAGACACACACATACTGTGTGAATGTGTGAGTGAATGGGCTTTCAACACAAGGCTTCTGCTGCTACCTTTAATGACATAATTAGCTAACAAGAACAAACTGTTAATTACCACCAAAGAACGGCTCCAGATTTTAGCTGCTGACCATTTTGTGAAACGTTGATTACATCAGCTTATTGTTGATTTTTCAACCTTAATATCAGCTGCTTTAAAGGAGCCTCGTTCTCTGGCAGTAACAGTTTTCTTCACTAGATGCAGTGCAGGCACAGTCTGTGTTTCTAAACTACACACTAATGTTCATTGTTGTGCAGCTAAATCCTCCCTCTGGATGGGAAGAATCCCTGTCAGGCTTCAAACACCTGGCTTGGTGTTCTGGAGCTAATGTGTCACCTGTGAGGACTCTGAGATGAACACACAGCAGACACTTCAGTTCTCCGTCTGTGTGTCCTCAGTTTCCCAGCATGCCTTGGCTGTGGTGGTGGAGGTGAATGAGGGGGAACATGCTGCTCTGTCAGCACTCAGGTTTCATACCTGGTGATCTCAGAGGACAAAGCGGCGTTACAGCAGCGCACGTTGATGAGACCTGATGCTCTGAACAGTTCAGACTTCAGCCTCACTCTGAGAAAACAAACGACTGACTGTCAGCAGCAACTACACCTGCTCCATCAGTGACGGAGAGAAGAACTGAGACTGAGAGACATACAGCTGCAGGTCAAAGGTCAGAAACGCCCGCTCTTTGTACGGGTCAGGAGTTAGTACTGCAGAGGTCAGAGGTCAGCTTGCTGACAAACCATTTGAAACAGTTTGGAGCTAAAAGCACAACAGCAGAGGAAAGAAGAGACACTGCAGAGATGATGCAAAATATTGTGTTTTGTTCTCAGCTGTCAAAAAGTGTAACACACGTGTTCCAGCACAGCCTTTGTGTACTTTCACTTCTCCATACTGTCCATTGGAAATCCTGTTTGTTACTTTTTGATTTCAGTCCATGTGTCCAAAGCAAACTTCTGTCCCACACTTTCTCTGCTGACTCTTCACCGATGCTCAGATGATCTCAGATGATTTCACCAGAACTCATCAAAATTCGGGCTCCACAGAAACCCAGACGTCACTAAACAAGCGTAACAAGCAAAGTGAAAACTGGTCGTTCAGCTTTATTGACCAAAGATAAGCTCACATGTCACCTCATGACACAGACACTTATTTCCACAGCATGCACGAGGACTGACAATAAGTGTCTATAAAGCCACTTCTATCTGCCACACCTGTGCTTCTGTCATGGTTGCTCTCCTCTCACTCTGTCATTTATCCACAGTCTGCCTCCCTCTGCTCCGTCAGCTGACGTCCTCTCTACACCACCTGCTGTGTTTTATCCTGCAAAAACACATTTAAGAAGCGTTGCACCGAGTAACGGGAGGAACTGCTATAAAATCCATTTAAAGGAGGTGGTGCTGAGTGCTGTGACTGGGGTCCCACCACTGACATCACGGGTGGAGGACATGTTGGAAAACTGCTACAAAGTGCTGTGCAGCCAGCAGAGCTTACAGTCTGTCCTGTGTGTCATACAGGCTCTCACACTTAGTGTTTCTGTGACACATTGAAGAGAAGTTTGTGTTGTTCACAGTTGTGCTTGTACTGAGTGACAGCTGACATGACCTAACAGGAATAATGTGTCTGTGCTGAATGAGAAGTAACACACAATGAAGTCTTGATGCATCTCAATCATCCAGGAAAGTCAGTCTGTTGCTTCTGTTCATCTGGACGCAGCGTTTTGTGGGAGAAACGTGTCGTCATCATCAGGTGACGTCTTCAGTCTCAGCTGCAGGTTTCAGTCTTACAAACAGGACATTTGCATAAAGACTGAAAGCAGCTGCAGGAACGATGGGCTGGGAGCTCCGTTCCTTCATCTTAATTATGCAGATTCTCAGGACCATTGATCAACAACCACTGATCCATGTCCATGAGTCCCATTCACAGAGATGTGGGAATGGCTGCAGTCACAGCATGTAAGATGGAAATAAATGAGAAGTATTTAGCTGAAGTGGATTTGATTTATGTTACTTCTTTTTTAACTTGTAGTTCTACATTGGAAGATTATTGTGATATTGAAATATAAAAATACATTTATATTCTATTATTTTCTCAAAATAAGCGTCACACTCGTGGAAGCCGGTGTAGCCGCCGAAACGCCTGCATTTATGGAGACTTTCAGCCCCAGGTAGGCCAGTTATGGATCTTGGGATCCACATTATGTCAGCAGCTGTTCTCCACCGTGAACTGTGTTCAAACAAACACGCTCACGCCTCACAGACGACAGCTTACAGTCTGTAGAGATAAAGTGACTTCGTACAGCCCCGTCTTCAGTCTTGTGGAGATGATCTCGACGCTTTGGTGGATGTTACTAGCTCCTGTGCAGTATTTTGTAAAGACATGATTATACCCCGTAAGCGCGTTAAAATTTACGCTAACAATAAGCCATGGGTCACTAAAAGTGTCAAATCCTGTTTAAGGAAAAAGAGACAGGCCTTTAAAGAGGGGCTGTTACCGATTTTCAGACAGCTACCAAGGAAATGAAAATCGAGATGTTGAAAGCAAAACAGACAAAAACCTTCTTGAAAGCAAATTTGATGCAAAAACTTTTGGGTCTGCCTGGACTTGTATGAAAACCATAGCAGGGTTTCAAAATCCCCAGAGCAGCAGTCAGGTCATTTTAGATGTTTTAATTCAGACAGAGATTTTCAAATGCTTTAAACGTGTTTTCTGCTCGTTTTAGTTCTTCTGATTTCAGCGAGGATATTTGGGAACTGAAACAGAAACTGAGAGATACTCAGCACTTTATCATTGAACTCAGCGATGTTAAAAAGGCCTTTCATACAGTCAATGTGAACAAGAGCCAGGTCCTGATAATATTAGTGGCCGCCTAATTAAATCTTGTGCTGATGAACTCAGGCCTATATTTCAGGTTATTTTTAACAAATCCTTGCAAACACAACATGTGCCCTCTCTTTGCAAAGAAGCAGTCGTGGTTCCTGTCCCTAAATCTAAACGACTTCAGGCCTGTTGCCTCACTTCAGTTGTCATGAAAGTCTTTGAAAAAATCCTCAGAAATGTGATTATGAAGAGACTGAAGGTCAGCTGGATCCAATGCAGTTTGCATACAGGCCCAACAGAGGAGTGGAGGACGCACTTTTGACTTTACTAAATCTGATTCTTAAACATGTAGAGAGTAAAGGGACTTTTGCAAGACTTCTTTTCATTGATTTTTCTTCGGCTTTTAATACAACACAGCCCCATATTTTAATTAAAAGACTTTTAGAACAGTTTGAAATCAGGAAAAACCTGCTGGGCTGGATTTTAGATTTTCTAACTGACAGGTCACAAAGCGTGAGAATAAATGGGGTTCTGTCTGACCCAGTGTTCTCCTCCACAGGTTCTCCTCAAGGCTGCGTCCTATCGCCCTTATTATTCACTCTCTATACAAACATGTGTCAGGGCAGACATGAAAACAGGGTCATTATTAAATATGCAGATGACTCTGTTATTGTCAGCTTACTGAAAGAGGGTGAAACTAACCACGGCCCAGTCATTGATGACTTTGTTCAGTGGTGGGAGGAGTCTTATCTCCAGCTGAACATATCTAAAACAAAAGACATGGTTGTTGATTTTAGGAAACAGCAAAATGGGCACGGAGTCACTTTAATTAAAGGTCAGAAAATAGAGCAAGTACAATCATATAAATATCTTGGGACCATAATCAATGAAAAACTGAACTTTGATCAAAATTGCAAATCAGTTTGTAAAAAGTGTCACCAGCACCTTTATTGCCTTAGGAAACTTGTTCATTTCCACATTGACCAAAAAATGTTAACTTTGTTTTATCGTTCTTTTATTGAGTCTGTTTTATCCTTTTGTTTGGTGGCATGGTTCGGTCAGACCTCTGTCACAGAGAAAAACTCTCTGAATCAGATAGTGAGATGGTCCAGTCGTCTGATAGGTGAGCCACAGTCTTGTTTAGCCTCCCTGTACTCTGAGCAGGTACAGAGGATGGCTTTATCAATCCTTAAAAATGGTTCCCATCCTCTAAGGGGTGAATTTCAGCTTCTTCCCTCAGGACGGAGGTTTCTATTTCCGAGATGCAGGACAAAGCGTTATAAAAACAGCTTTGTCCCTGTTGCTGTCACTGAATTAAATAAGAACTGTTTTTGATTCGAAATATTAAAGTATGTGTCACAGTGAGTTTTATATATTTACTAGGTATGTGTGTTTTTAAAGGGATGTCAAATGCTGTCATTTTTCTGTAAAGCAAATTTACCTTGCCTTTGGGTATAAATAAAGTTACCTTACCTGCAGACGCTGTGCGCAGAGGTTCAGGAGCAGAAGTCCCGTTGTAAACATATCACGGCAGACCCGACGATGTTTGCATGAACGCGCTTTCTTTAAAAGTCAGGTCAAGGCTCCAAAAGCCCAAAGGCGATATAACAGTTTGTGTTTGCTACATGGATCATTGTAGTTCAGCTTTCCTTTGTTATATTTCTTTAAGAGCTCAAAATGTGTTCATTACATAAATCAAATGTAATTTTCTCTGTAGCACTTCATGGATTTCATAAGCAACACACTGTAGTTGTTCACACAAAGCATAAAGGTAAAAACAATATACACAGTGTTATCTTCATTTTAGATGTCACAAAGTATTTGCGGCTCCCAGTGTTTTCCCGAACCCTGACCCTTTGCGTGGAAACCGGGTCCAAAAGGCTCTTTGGGTGTTAAAGGTTGCTGACCCCTGCACTAGGCCCAACTGACACATATATTTGATTCCAAATACAAAAAATAATGTGTAACCTGCTGGAAGAATGTAGGAGGTTGAGACAGGATCTCAACACTTGGTGTCTGCAACAAAAGACAACAATATGTGGGCCGATCGTGGCTCAAGAGTTGGCAGCTCGTCTTGTAATCGGAAGGTTGCCGGTTCGAGCCCCGGCTTGGACAGTCTCGGTCGTTGTGTCCTTGGGCAAAAAAGCACTTTGGGGTCCTCAGGGACGAGTAAAGCGCTCTACAAATACAGGCCATGTAATGGCAGAAACATTCTCTAGTGTAAATCCTGACTAGTTCATTAACTACAGATCAGTTTCAGTGAACATTATTCACAGAGGGATCTGAGTTCCTTATACCAGACTCTACAGAAACTGTAACACTGTGCAGCTCTGCGACTCAACAATATGACAACAATGTAACACACACTAGAATCATCAAATAAAGCCCCACTAACCACTAGAACTAGAACTAACTAACTAGCACTGGACACTTGCATATTAGAGATTTCTACCACCATAGGAGGCGAGATATCATCCTTGAACCAGAGCATCCAGCCCTCAATTTCGGACATAAAAAGCGACGTGGCCAGGCATGATAACACTTTGACTGAACTGCAGGACTGTGCCTCGAACCACTCTGACACCATCACCACTCTCCAGGCCACTGTGGAGCGTTTGTCTGCGGAGGTAAAGAAGTTAGATGAGAGATGTGGAGCTCTTGAGGCACTCCAGGAGGAATAATTTAAGAACTGCAGGAATACCAGAAGGCACAGAGGGACCCAAGATGACTGAGTTGGTTCACACCTGTTGGCGGAGGCGCTATCTCTCGAGGAGAAGCCACTCATCGATCGAGCACATAGAGCGAATCGCCAGCGTCCCAAACAAAGTCATCTTCCTCGGCCCATCATCTTGAGATTGCACTACTACCACATTGGTGAGGAAATTCTGCTGAAAGCTGCAGAGAACAAGAACCTGATGTATAAGGGTTTTTAAAATAAACATCCTCCCAGATTTCCCTCCCTCTGTTGGAAACGCAGAGCCGCATTTGCAAATATGAGAGGAAGACTACGTGGGATGACCGGCGTCAGGTACAGACTGCTATACCCTGCAAAGCTGTTAGTGACCCATGGTGATGTGAGGAAAAGCTTTAGCGATCCCAAAGAGACCGTAGACTACGCGGAGAAGCACCTCTCCCACCCACCTTCAAATGTATTAAAAGCAAGGATATATCTATATGTCTAACGCTGACACAGCACTGTGTTTCTTCTTTTCCCTTTATATTCCATGTAAAGGTGAATATGGAGCGTTTATGGAGCTCGTTTATTGACCAGCTGTCAGTTAGAAGGTAAGAGTTACTAGGTTAACAGAGGTTAGCAGTAACAGTACGGGGAAGTATATTGTGTTGTTCTTTTGTTGTTTTTTATTTTATCCTACTTTACTTTGTTATTTTGATTTTACCTGTTGTGAGTGCTTCCCGTAATTCTCCTTTTTCTTGCGCCGCTGCGGCCAGAGTTCACAACATTACATATTTTTGTATCTATAAACAGGAAGCTGACACTCTCCAGACTTTATCAAAGGTGTGAGCGTCACAGCAGAGGCCTTTGTGTCAACGTAGCTGAAGACAAAACACAGAAACACATGAAGGAGATTTTCCTGGCCTGGATTTTATACAAATATTCTGCAGTACATCAAAAATGAAAGAAAACCATTAGTCAACATATGAACATCACCTCTGAAGTTACAGAGCTTTGATTGGAGACACAGCTGAGCGTTTTGCATTTTGCATAATTAATTACATAATTAATTATGTAACCATAATTAAATGGTTACATCATCTTTAAAGTCCCCAGAGATCAGGAAAAGGGCCTGAGGGTGCTGTGTTTGGAGTCTGCTGGTTACAGTGTGCAGGACCTCACAGGCTGCTGCAGCGTTAGCAGAGGGTGGGACATACACAGCTATCATAATCACGTGTGTAAACTCTCGTGGTAGATAGTACGGTCTCATGCTAACCGCTAGCAGCTCAATGTCCTTACAGCATAGCGTCTCTTTGATAGAGAAATGCCCAGAGTTACACCATCTATCGTTCACAAACACAGCCAGACCCCCTCCTCCCTTCTTACCACTCTCCGCTGTTCTGTCATAAGAGGCTCAGCAGCTAAAGCAGCACACCTGGGTCTCCCAGCCTATTAAAAGCAGCCCTTTGCTTCACCTGCTTCACTAAACATTATTATTTTAAGCAGAGTGGTGTGATTTATGTAGGCATTGCTGTGTGACAGGATGACTTTTCTTGCACACCCACCAAATGAGGGCGCACATGCTTCCACGCCCACTGGTGACTGCACACATCCTTTCAAGGAAGCATTTCATTCATCCCTAACAAATGGAAGAAAACACTGTGCAGCGTGTTCAGGTTTGAACGTGGCCCTGGCCTCTCTCTGCATCCACCTGGCACATGCAACACACATCCACTCCCTGCTGAGCTGCTTGTATTTGATGTGTTGAAGTTTTGGTAAAGTTTGAATAAATTCCACTTTATTTATAGGAACATTTCATCTGTGGACTCCTGCTTCCCCTCTCCTTGAGCCAGTTTGTGACGGGAACATGACATAAGAAAAGTAATTTATCCCTTTTTGATTCTGTGTATCTGGCGCTCATCCAGTGAGTTCACACTTGGCAGAAACAGACTGAATTTGTCTGGAGAACTTTGGCTTCAGCCAAGTTAGATAAACACACTGTGTCTCTGTCAAAACAGCAGTGTAGTTGTGGCACCCCTGTGAGGGAATGACCACATGAATATTATTTTGTGTAAAACACTCATGTAACGGGACATTTTTCATTGCTATATGTATTTATTTTCAGTTTCTTTAAGAGGATAGAAAATCCATGTAACAGGGATTCATTTTATGTTAGAAAGCAGTGAGGGCGGAACTTTGGTGCTTGCTCCGGGGTTTCGGGGAGCAGTAAGTGGAGCCCACCTTCCGCTGCTTCCTCAGACACGTTCTGGAGGAAAGCAGAGACGCATCGTGTCTTCCTTACTCTGCTCTTCACCTGCTTTTACAGGTCGGTACACGGTGCTCGCACCGAAAATGTTGTTTATTGTCACCATGGTTACCCACGTTAACGTGAATGGGAGAGTTAAGGCGGTCCGCCAAAGTTATTTATATGTAAACACGGGAGAAAACCAGAGGAGTGTCCCGCGCGACCGCACCGCGAGCCCGCTCGTTAGGTGGAGCGCTCGTGAAGCAGAGTCAGTGCGCTCCTATGCTCTGTGCAAACGTGTTGTAATGCTCCAATCAAATCAGTTCTGTGAGATGTGAATGTTAATAGTTCTGTTAAAGTGACTGAGTAGATTAGCTAGTGTAACACAAGCACTCTGAGCAACTCTGTGTAGCTAACAGAGGCATTCATGGGTTGATTCAACAAGCTGTGTTTCATGATGCACTAAATAGTGATTTTGCCAGTAAATTACTGGAGGGAACAAATGTAATGTATTTACCAATGCTGTTATTGAATAGAACTGTTTAGCCAGTAAGACACTGCAGAAGACAATGTGATGTGTTTATTGATATGATAAAAGGATGTAGCTGTTATGGAAAGAAGTGTGAACTTGAGAAACTGAACCAGTTAAAAAGAGTATATTTCACTGATGTTGTGAAATAAGTAAATGTAATTGATGTGAATGAGGAACCAGCTGAACAGTATATTGAAAGCTCATGTTTAGTGTTTTATAGCATTTATTTGTGTGAAATAAATCAGACTCAGACACGTTCTGGAGGAAAGCAGAGACGCATCGTGTCTTCCTTACTCTGCTCTTCACCTGCTTTTACAGGTAACATATTTGTCATCGAGGTCTTCATCCTTGGGACCCGTAACATAGTAACTTCTTCATTGTTATACTTCTATAGTTTTCCCATTTTGTGAGCTGTGGATGTGGAAAGTGTCTCAGTGACACATCCACATGAAAACGGCGTTACCTTCGTTCATTTGCACGTCAAATGAACGAGCTGTTTGGACTTTAACGTCACAGCTGATGCTTCGATACTCGAACTCAAGAGTTCAGCTTCCACTCAGAGGTACAAGTACACACAGCAAAGATAAACGTGTACACAAGGTGGAACCCACAAGTGCACAGCTCCAACCAGAGATGGGAAGTAATCCGATTACTTTTTTCAAGAAACGAGTAAAGTGAGGGATTACTATTGCAAAAAAGGTAATTAGATTACTGTTACTTTCCCGTAAGCACGCTGCGTTACTGCGTTACTAAAACCGCAGCTGTGTGCAGATGAACAATGGATAATCTATCGAGTGTGGAGAGAGTGTGAGCGTGCAGCGTTTAAAGCGTGGAAGCACTGACCTTACTTTGAGTTTGACTCTGTAAAAAGTGACAAAAACATTAGCATCTGCTGTTCACTGCGTGGGAAGACAACATGCTCACTCACTATGTGTTAATGGGCATGCTTATTTATAACTTTGATAAAATGTCATAAAAATAATTCCATGCCAGCTCACCATTGGTGATCAGGTAGTTTCTGTTCCAGTTCCAGTCCCATAAATCATGAAGCTTGCTGCCAGAAAAGCTTCAAATCTCCTTTGAAAGCTGTTTGTGGTCTTGATTGTGGGAGCTTCAGTTGTCTGACTCCAGCTGCCACACAGTGCTCACTGATATCATTTGCAAAAACCCCAGTGTGACAATATTTATCAGTGAAGCAGAAATCAGGAAGTGACGACTTTTCTTTGAACATTTGCTCAGGCTAAGCTGTGCTTTCTACCACAGTTGGGAATTTCCTGGTTTACAACAAATTATTGTGTCAACACCGCATAAGATTTCAAACTACAGGAAAATCACTGGAGTTATAAGAGGCAGACAACGACACACACACCACATGCATGCTGTTGCTATTTATTGTGGATTAACCTGTCAAGGGCAAGAACAAAATAATTCTGCCTCAAATACAGGAAATCATAGCTTTCCTGTATTTCCTCCATTGTTGGCATGCTGGTTAGTGCTGTTGCTCCACAGTAAGAAGGTCCTGGGCTAAATTATCCATGAATGTAAACGGCTGTGTGTTTCTATCTGATAGACTGGTGAGCTGTCCAGGGTGTACCCTGCCTGGTAACCTATCACTTCAGGGTTATTTCCCAGCCCTGCTGCAACCAGGATAGAGATAGGAGGATGGTAGTTGTTGTAGACCCATTCAATTTCAATTGAAGGATTAAAATGTTCCAGGAGCTCAACTTACTCCATCTGAACATGTTTCAATCGTGTTTTATGAACACAACATGCAGCTTTACTGAATATGAAAAGGTTGTGTTGATTTAACTCAGTTGTTTAAGTCAAAGGAGCTTGCAAAGAAAAGCGTCTGGACTTCTTTAAGTTGCTTGAAGACGTTTCACCTCTCATCCGAGAAGCTTCTTCAGTTCTAAGGTCAAATGGTGGAGAGTCCCAGATATAAACCTAGTGGGAGTGACCCCCCACAGAGGGACAAAAGGACCCCCTGATGATCCTCTAATCGCCTGAGCCAAGGTGGGAAACTGGGCGTGGGTCCCAATCAGCCAGTTGTTTAAGTTTCTGCCAAAGCAAAACCTTTGTGTGCAACCAGTGTCCACTATTGAATCAAGTAAATCCAACATGTTTTTGTCAGTGCAAAAGGAGTTACGGTGCCTGTATTCCTGCACAATATTGTCCCGGGAGGGAGGAAAACTTTCTGGTGAAGTTTTGGTTGATTTTTGGGTTTTGCTTGACACTAGGTTGATTTTATCAGTGAGGTTTGGATTGTTTTCTTTCTCTAAGAGAGAGAAAGATGGTTTTATGCTTGGACATGTTTGCAATGGGCCCCAGTATCTGTTACTTTATTAGTATTTTATTGGTTGCGTTTGTTTGTGCTTTTGTTACAGTGCACTGAGATAAGAACATCTGAGAGGTGTGATCCACCGGTGGTGATATTTTGGTATTTTGTGAGTTCCCGATTTAACAAATCAGCTCTTTAATCCAGACCTGAGAGGTTGAACTTTAAAGCGCTATAAAATATTCTTACTGGAAACAGTGGCAAAGTGTTTTTCTCCATGATTATAATGGGCTTGGGAGAAATTCACTTATATGTGACATTGATCACATGAGAAGTCCTGAGCCTAAAAGGATTGCAGCGAGTCAATCCAGTCCAAAAACAAGGAGCTGTTTTCCTTTAAAATGATGACGTCATCTTGCTGGTGATGGAGGCTCGAATAGGCTGCGCGTGAGACTCCATTATCAGCAATATCTGGTATGAATGTGTGTGGATGTATGCATGTGACTGGACTGTGACGGACTGACGACTAAAAGTTTAACTGACTTGATACTGAGACAAAAACGGTGCCGACTTTAGGATTAGTGAATGTCCACAACAATTCACCCAGCCTGTAGAAGAAGGGTGGAGGTTTTGTCTTGTTTTGTTGTTGCAGGAGCAGAAGGATGACAGAGACTAAAGGGGGAGGCTGTAGCTTCACATGAGTGTGAGCTGCAGACTGAACCCTTTGGTTGCTAATGTTGAGTCACTGATGTTTGCATTAAGAAAATTGTGTTTTATTAGCTGTGTTTTAATTAAGGTATCACATTATATTGTTGGGAATGTTAAATGCTAAAGTGAAGAAAAGCTTTGATTTCACTCATGACTGAACATGTTATTATTAACCATAGCAGGCCACTGTAAAGAGTCAATTAACTGTTATAGAGGAAAAAAAGGCCAAAAACTCTGTTAATACCTATGAATAACAGGCAATGATAGACTTGTCACATTCAAAATAGAGATATGTAATAACAAACACGGGTCCGTGTCATTTAGGTTCTCCATTGAAATAGTCAATCATTTAGAAAAGTAGAATATATATATATATGTCTCAACGCTGTTTCTCAATAATATTAAAAACCTAAAAACTATTGTTGTGGAAGATAGAAGTCACTGTGACAGCCCTCTGACTGTGGAGGACGTTTGTAATCCTATTTCTGCACTTAAGGCCAACAAATCTCCCGGCACAGATGGTTTAACTGCAGAGTTTTATGAATCATTTTCTAATCTCCTGGCTCCGTTCTTACTGCAGCTTTTCATAGGAAGTGTAGAGAATAACATCCTCCCTCCTACTCTTACTCAGGGTCTCATAACACTTATTCCAAAGCCAAACAAAGACTTACTTCTTATTGATAATTGGAGACCCATCTGTCTGCTCAATGATGACTATGAGATTATGGCTTTAGTACTTGCTAATAGAATGAAAGAGTTCTTGGACACAATTATCGATGAGACACAATCAGGCTTTATGAGAAACAGACACCTTTCTAAGAACATGAGACTGGTTTTAGATCTACTTGATTACTCTGATTTGGTATCTGACTATAGCTTCATTCTCTTCCTGGATTTTTAAAAGGCTTTTGATACAATTGAACATCAATTTATTTTCCACTCTTTGGAAAAATTTGGCATTTTTCTGTAAAGCTATCAAAACCTTGTACACGAATGGCAATAGCTCAATTAAAATGATTAAGACTCCACCCCGAGATTTGACCTGTTATACAAGGAATCAGCACAGCTGATAAGGAGCTCATCATCAGCCAGCTAGCTGATGACACCACACTCTTCTTGAAGAATGCAAATCAAATCCGTCCAGCCCTTAGTGTTATTAGTGATTTCTCTGAGGCATGTTAATACTTTTAGCTATTTTATATCCATAAATGTAAGTTTATTAATAAAACACCATATTTCTGCCTTTTTATAAGGATATGAATTGTACATACAATCAATTTCAGACTCAACCAACAAAAAGCCTCTCAGAACAATATTTATATGTTGATTTTTTTCGCCTACTCATATCATCATTTTTTTTACTCCTGGTTCTGTATGTTCATGTTCTGTTCTTTTGTAAACTTCATCTGTTTGTATGTTGTATACTCATTGTGTTTCAATAAAGTTCGATTTAAAAAAAGGTACGTTCTAAACGAAGCTTCAGACGTCACTGATCACGTGACTCTGGCCAAACGAATCAAGCCTCGACACGGTGCTTCTGAAGCAGCGCGTTGATCTTTCTGACACACGCACCGGAGCGTCAGCTTCAAGCGGACCATCACTACGTCTCACATCTAAAGGTGTCAAGGTAACTTTGAACTGAGTTCAGTCAATCTGGAGTTTTTCCAAGTTTTCTGTTGCTCTCTGTGAGAGAAGAGCGTTAAAGGCGGGGCTCTCCAGAGTCCAGCAAAACAGGAAACCACAGCTGGGTGTGTGTAAGTGTGCAAACCAATAGAATGCATAGAATAGAATTCGAATAGAATTCAACTTTATTGTCATTGCACATGCACAGGTACAGGGTAACGAAATGCAGTTTGCATCCATCCAGAAGTGCTTTAGTGATATAGGTATATTACAATATATATTAGCAATAGTATAGATATGTAAGTATATTACAGAAATGGGTCTATTATGGTATGTTATAATGTACACGGTATGAAGTATGTTGTGAATATTCTATAACTATAAGTATGTACAGGCTGTAGTGAGTACAAGCTATGTACAGGATATGAACAGGATATAAATATGAAAAACTATACAGAATATGAAATAAATAACTTTACAGAAATCTGAGATATACAGCTGTACAGAAATGGGAACTATGCAAGTTGTAAACAGTTGTAGGATTAAAGATTATTGAATGTACAGGATGATTATTTACACAGAGCTATACAGTAGTGCAGTTAAGATAAGTGAGGGTGTAGATAGTTTCTACAGAGGCTATATAAAGTGCTAGTGGTTGTGAGTGGTGGTTCAGTCCATGTTATTATTGTGTTTGAGGGTACAGTTGTCCATTGTGGGGGTGTGTATGTTCAGTCCATGAGTTTAAAGTGGGTCAGATGTCAGGAGGCAGAGTTCAGGAGTCTGACAGCTGTGGGGAAGAAGCTGTTCCGGTACCTGGTGGTCTTAGTCCGGAGGCTCCTGTGGCGCCTCCCAGAGGGCAGGAGGGTGAAGAGTCCATGTGATGAGTGACTGGGGTCTTTGATGATTTTCCCAGCCCTTTTCAGACACCGCTTCCTGTAGATGTCTTTTATGGCAGGAAGTGGTGCTCCAGCGATGCGCTGGGCAGTTTTCACGACCCTCTGCAACGCCTTCCGGTCCGAGGCAGATCAGTTCCCGTACCAGACTGTTATACAGTTGGTCAGGATGCTCTCGATGGTGCAACGATAGAAGTTCACCAGGATGTCTGAGGACAGGTGGTTCTTCCTCAGAGTCCTCAAGAAGAAGAGGCGCTGGTGAACCTTCTTGACCAGCTTGGAGCAGTTGGTCGTCCAGGTGAGATCCTCGGAGATGTGGACTCCCAGGAACTTGAAGCTGCTCACACGCTCCACAGCCGTCCCCTTAATGTGGATGGGTGGATGTGGGTCAGCATTCCTCCTGTAGTCCACGATGAGCTCCTTGGTCTTCTCGGTGTTAAGCAGCAGGTTGTTTGTGTCGCACCACTCAGCCAGACGATCCACCTCCTCCCTGTAGGCGGCCTCATCGTTGTCACTGATGAGGCCAATCACCGTGGTGTCATCTGCAAACTTAATGATGGTGTTGGAACCATCAGCAGGTCTGCAGTCGTGGGTGAAGAGGGAGTAGAGCAGGGCTGCCCAATCCCGGTCCTCGAGAGCTACTATCCTGCAGCTTTTAGATGCATCCCTACTCCAACACAGCTGAATCAAATGGTTTGATCTCTTCAGCATGCCATCATGTTTGGCAAAGGCCTGATAACAAGCCATTCATTTGATTCAGGTGTGTGGGAACAAGGATGCATCTAAAAGCTGCAGGACGGTAGCTCTCGAGGACCGGGATTGGGCACCCCTGGAGTAGAGGAAAGGGCTCATCACACAGCCTTGTGGTACACCGGTGTTCATTGTGATGGTAGATGAGCAGCGGTTATCCAGGCATCGTGGGGGGTGGGGGGGGGGGGCATCACGGGCATTGGCAAGAAAAAAATAAAATAATCGGTCGTACCCATGCTTCCAGCGCATATTGGGAAATTCGTAGGCACCGAGTGGTTTTCTATCAGCCATTTGCTGGGAGTAAGGGCGCCCTCCGTTTGCGAGGTGCGCCTGCTGCTGGTGGCACAGGGAGGAGAGGGCGGGGTGGCGGGGAGTCTCTGGCTGGCTGGAGCGGCATCTAATAACCAACTCGCAAAACAAAATAAAAACAACAAACAGATATTATGATACAGACTTATAATCTGCACCCATGTTTTTTCTAAATTCTATAAAGTGAGCGCGAGAGCCCTCTGTGCGCCTGCGCGCTGCTGAAGTCAAAGTAAACTTTATTGTCATCTCCTCTACAGACAGTCCAGCATATAGAGAGACGAGACGACGAGGCTGCAGTTACAGCGGTGCAAGTAAACAAACAATAAATATAAGAAGAGTAAGAAAATAAATCTACACTTTAGGACTCGGGGTAAAGGATCAATAACAATTTAAATTATAATTTACAGTTTGATGATTTAAAGTCTCACACAACCCGTCAAAAGGGGCGGGGCCGTCTGCTTCCAAGTAGAGCACATTTCATTTATAATGATGTAAATCCAAGCCCATCATGGATTCACGATCTGAATCCTGGGTTGTGTGAAATCCCAGAAATCAACCTTAGACAAAGTGAATCTGTGAACTAAGGTGTAGGTCTGTTAGGTTAATTGTGCTGATCCTCGGGTTGGGGGATTTGTGTTTGTACTGGAGCACAAAATTCAAACCAATGGAAGATGGACAACAAAAGTTCAAAGCCATCAGGTGCTCAGGTTAGAAAAAAGAGAAAAGATGCAGGTAAGCAGACGTGTGATTGGATAATGGCAGCTCATCCTGAACCAATCAGACTAAACTCCAAACAATACATTATGTTACAGATTTTAATATTAATTAGTCATTGTTACTTGTTGATTTGTCCTTTTCTCATTGTGTGACGAATTATGACGACTGTTTGGTAGCTGTTATTGTCTCTCTCTCTCTCTTCATGTGTGTTTCTCTGGTGAAACAATAGTTTTGTGTTAATGTTAGGGCTGCACGATTTTGCATAAAATGAGAATCACGATTTTTTGGCTTAGAATTGAGATCATGATTCTCTCATAACAATAAATAAACATAAAACAACAAATGTCTCTCGTTTTGTTGTTGCAGCAAAATGTTGTCCTGCTAGAAATTCCGTCTCCACCGTTGCTCGACGCTGCGTGTACAGAGCAGGTAGTGCAACAATAGAAAAATAGTTGCTGGACGGCACTGTGTAGCGTTTGTCTAGGGTGTTGATCGTTTTCCTAAATCCCTCGTTTTGCACAGTGTTGATGGAGCCACATCTTTGGTCAGGTGATAAGTGATAGCCTCCGTGATGTCTTTGTGCCTGCGGGAGTTCGACGTGTATAGGGAAGCGCTGTATAAGGTTCCCGTTATTGATGTTTGGGTGGTTGACCGGGACGGATTTTCTCCTGTCACTTTCTCGTCATCCCTGACGTGCTCTCCGTTGTTGTTTCCCTGCTAATTTTAGCATCACACGGCACAGCTTCTGTATCACGTGGTATAAGGCTCCGCCCTTGTCATTTGTTGAGCAGGAAGAGTGAGCGCTTGTTTTCATGCAGAGTACGTCCCGGATCAAAATGTGAAGTTTTACAAATCACCACTTCTTTAGTGAATATCATTTCAGTCTCAGACGATCTCGTTTCTCTTACAGAGGTTGAATGCACCTTCTGCGGATGGCGGTACCACACAGTGTGCGTGGACTTCCCCTGCACAGAAGGCAACTACAAATGCTGTGAATGCTAAATAAAGAGAAACAAATGATCCCTGTTGTCTTTGCTTGATGATTGGTTTGAGTCTTGACAATCCACATTGCTGGCGTTGCATCTTTCAATGCCAGCAATGGCAGGTATCAGTGCTCAAAGCTTTTGTGTTTGTTTCCAACAAGTTGCCCACCTCGGGAAACAAAAATGTGTTCTTTTACTTGTCAGATGAACATATGAGACACTTTGACTCTTCAGTGCAGTGTGGAGCCTAACAAAGATCTGTTTTGTGTCCCAGCTGATCAGCAGGAGGAGGAGAGTCTGACGGAGCAGCAGAGGAACATTTTCAGCTACTTGGACTCAGCTCAGCCACTACAGAGGAAACAATGAGCTCAACACAGAAGGTGACAGACAGAGCAGGACCATATGACCAAAGATATTTATCACCATATACATTTGAACATTTGCCATAACGATGTAGCTGACGATAGAATTGACACCAGACAAAATACTTTACAGCTGCACAACTTTATTAAAAACCCATCAATGTATTTTCACTGAAACAAGCAGCTGTTGTTTATGTGCATTAAAGTTATATAAAAATGTAACAGTGCAAATGCAAATTCCTCGCTGACAGTTTAACCAAAAGGCGTTTCCAGTGGAAACTGGCCGACACATCCTGAGCATAACCATGTATAATATCCACTAAACTTCAGAAGAGGTTATACAGTCGTGGCCAAAAGGTTTGAGAATTGCATAAATATTGGAACCTGGAGAAGTTGCTGCTTAAGTTTTTATAATAGCATTTTGCCTGCACTCCAGAATGTTATGAGGAGTGATCAGATGAACTGCATCGTCCTTCTTTGCCATGAAAACGAACTTAATCCCCAAAAAGCCTTACCACTGCATTTCATTGCTGTCATCAAAGGAGCTGCTGAGACCATTTCAGTGATCGTCTTCTTAACTCAGGTGAGAATGTTGGCGAGCACGAGGCTGGAGATCATCATGGCTGTATCCCGATTCAGGTTCTGCAGCTTTAAAGTCCTCAAGGGCCGCGTACTCAAAGACCGCTAAGGCCGAAGTGCGAGGCTCGTAGGCTCGTGAAATGGGACGTCTAGCCTCCGTCGCGCTGCCCAGGTTGCCTAGCAACCATGATACTAACAGCTGGAAACGTTTCATACGGCTTTGTTTGACAGAAATGAAGGAGAACATATTTAGTTCATTTGTTTCTACATGAGCTCTGTGTGATTTGATGAGTATCTGAGGCTGAGACCACAGGACTGTGAAACATGATTGTTGGGCTTCATTTCTGTGCTGCTGGCTCTTCCTCCTCCTCTTCCTCACACACTGCTGAGTTTGTCCTGGTGGATCATCAGGGCTGCAAAGCCTCACAGATGATGTGCAGCAGTGGGTCCCTCAGTCTGTCCTCACTCTGGACACTTGCAGTCGTCACACATGGAAATCAAATGTGTGATAAGCTGCAGGATTCAAACACAAGTGTAACTTATAAACACACGTTCATACTTTTATTCCACAATCAGAGAGAAAGAAACAGAGAGAGAGTGCAGGACAGACAGACAGGTGACAGTCTCAGGTGTACACACTGCTACACAACAGCACCAGAGAAGCAGGATTTAGTGTTTGTGTTATTACGAGTGTAAACAAGAAGAGTTCCAGATGGTGCAGTGGACACATGTGTGACTGCTGTGATTAAAGCATCTTTCTTTCAGCTTAACGAGTGAACCGTCAGCTCGTTCAAACACACGTTAAAGTGCGTTTGGCTCGACACCACCGAACAGAGGCAGCAATATAACACAGCTAACATTAACAGTGCAGTGAATCCTGCTTGTGCCGTGATGTTCAGGACTGCAAACCGAGCAGCATCACTGACTTTCAGCTTGTTGTGTTTGTGGATATATGACTGACTTTAATTATCCACAAAATCATCACATTCTCTGTCAGATTAAGGTCGACTATTGAACGGCGTATATTTTAAAGGCTTTAAAACCAAGTTAACGCTGAAAGTACAAACATCACTAATGTCACATAACTCTGCCGACAAGGCATAGCTATGGCTATGAAATGCTCTTTGTGTATCACTTCTTCATTATGAAAGATGTCATTAATGCACTAGTAATGTCTCATCTGGAGTATTGTTCAATCATTTGGTCAGCAGCTAATAAGACAGATCTTAACAGACTTCAGTTAGTCCAGAATAAGGCATCCAGATTAGTGTGAAGATGTTCATACTATACTAATATTGATAAAATGCATAATAACCTTTCTTGGCTTCCTGTACAGGCTAAAATATTCTATGGCTTACTTGTAGTTCTAAAGAAAGCAATTCTGTTAAACACACCACATTTATTCTGCTCAGCTGCAGTATCCAGATGAAATACATCATCATATTACACAGTTTTCAACAAGCTGCAATTTAGTAAATGCTCGAGTTAAAAGTAACGTTTTGTAAAACTGTTACATTTAGAGCAACTTTTAAGTGGAATAAGTTGCCTTAAAAAATTAGAGAATTATTCAAAACTTCAATGAACACTTAAAAGCCGATTTACAGAGCTTTTAGTTGTTGTAAATATTGTAAGACATGATTTGTTTTTGAAATTTGTGTAATGTGCCTCAATGTTATTGATATTCATCATCAACATCATCAACTTTATTTATAAAGCACTTTAAAACAACCACAGCTGACACAAAGTGCTGTACATTGGAACTGTAAAATAAAATTACATGAGATATAAATGAAACACAAATAAAAGAAGAGTGAAATCATTAAATAACTACTTCAATTAAAAAAGAAACTAAGTCTCACTGAGGTTAAAAGCCAAGGAATAAAAGTGGGTTTTAAGACGTGATTTAAAAGTGGACAGTGAAGGGGCCTCTCTAACGTGCATGGGCAAATCATTCCATAACTTTGGAGCCACAATAGAGAAGGCCCCGCCCCCTCTGAGCTTCCTCCTGGATCTCGGTACCTCCAGGAGCAGCTGGTCAGCTGACCTGTAAGACCGACAGGGTGTGTGGAGATGAAGAAGCTCAGAGAGGTAAGGCGGGGCAAGACTGTGAAGGCATTTAAAAACAAACATAAGAATTTTAAAATTAACTCTAAAAGACACAGGCAGCCAGTGCAGAGAGGCTAGCACGGGGGTTATATGCTCTCTTTTTTGAGTCCCTGTTAGGAGTCGTGCAGCCGCATTTTGAACCAGCTGCAGACGTGAGAGCAACGACTCACTGACCCCCACATAAAGTGAGTTACAGTAGTCCAGGCGGGAAGAAATAAAAGCATGGATCACTGTTTCAAGGTGCTGCCTCGAAAGAAAAGATTTTACTCTTGCCAGTCGCCTTAAATGATAAAAACCGGACTTCACCACTGCTCTGATTTGGTTGTCCAATTTAAAATCACTGTCCAACTTAAAACCAAGGTCAGTAACCACAGATTTAAAATAGACTTCCAGGGATTCTAAAACAACAGGGGAGGACTCACAGGGACCACTGGGTCCAAACACCAACAGCTCTGTTTTCTTTTCATTAAAATTTAAAAAGTTTAGAGCCAACCAAGCTTTAATGTCATCTAGACAAGTCAAGAGAGGTTTTATGGAGATGCCATCCATGTGTTTTAGTGTCAAATAAAGTTGGCAGTCATCGGCATAACAATGAAATGAGATCCCATGCCTTCTAAGTATAGAACCCAGTGGCCCTAAAATTGAGCCCTGTGGGACGCCGCATGACAGAGGAGCAGAAGACGATTCGTAACCGAGAAGGCTGACAGAGAAATATTATTATTATTATTATTGATTGCTTATATTTGAACAATTGTGAAACCTCACTGTGGATGTAAGAGTGAAATTATGTGGATATCTTGAATCCACTTCATTGTGTAATATTTTATGTGAGTATTTGACGGAAGACGAGCAACATCTGTTGTGGAAGCTAACGGGGTTCCTTTAGAATAAACAAACATAGGATTTATTATCACTGAATAATTCTGTATAAATCTATACAAATTATAGAAATATGTAATAGGAAACAACAAAATAATCTAAATTATAAAATAGTGTGTGTGTGTGTGTGTGTGTGTGCATGATTTTAGTGTTTGAACAGTCATGAATTATCTTTAACAGCAGGTTGGATGTAATGTGTTAGAACTACCAGCAGGTGGGGATAAGAGACCTTTAAGGTGTTTGGTGCCACGCTCCACCTTCAGGTTTAAAACTAGTGTTAATGGAGTTTGAAGGTTGAGTTTGTTCCACGACTGCATTTCACTCACTGCCTCTGTTTGTATCTCTGTCACTGCAGGACCAACATGGAGCCAGAAGTCAGCGCTCTCAGGAGGCCGACAAACCTCACAGAAGAAAGGGAGAGAAAAAACACACCTGTGACGAGTGTGGGAAGGGTTTTACTGTGAGGGCTAAACTAAAACGGCATCAGGTCATCCACACTGGAGAGAGACCGTTCAGCTGTGACTTGTGTGGGAAGGGTTTTACTGTGAGGGCTTCACTAAAACAGCATCAGGTCATCCACACTGGAGAGAGACCGTTCAGCTGTGACTTGTGTGGAAAGTCTTTTTCCTTGAAGGGTTACCTAAAACAACACCAACTCATCCACAGTGGAGTTAAAGCGTACAGCTGTGATCAGTGTGGCAGAGCTTTTACTCAAAGTAGCCACTTACAGAAGCATCTGGTTACCCACTCTGGAATTAAGCCATACAGCTGTGACTTGTGTGGGAAGGGTTTTACTGTGAGGGCTTCACTAAAACAGCATCAGGTCATCCACACTGGAGAGAGACCGTTGAGCTGTGACTTGTGTGGAAAGTCTTTTTCCTTGAAGGGTTCCCTAATAAAACACCAGCTCATCCACAGTGGAGTTAAAGCGTACAGCTGTGATCAGTGTGGCAGAGCTTTTACTCACAGTAGCCACTTACAGAAGCATCTAGTTACCCACTCTGGAATTAAGGCATACAGCTGTGACATCTGTGGAAAAACTTTCAGCCAGAGAGGGTACCGAAATGAACACCTACGCATTCACACCAGACATGATGTGTACTGCTGTGAACAGTGTGGCAAATACTTTACAACAGACGCACAGTTACAACGACACATGTTTACCCACACTGAGGAGAGACCTTATCAATGTGACCTGTGTGAGAAGACTTTTAAAGCTCCACATCACCTGAGAGAACACAAACAGATCCACACCAGAAAGAGACTCTACAAGTGCAGCTACTGTGAGGTATGTATTTATATTGTTATCTTGTCATTTTAGCCTGACTGTTTGGAACAACTCTGCTCATTAAACTGTGTTAGCATGTTAGCAATTCTACTGCATGGAAAAGCAGCTCTGAGTGATTATTCAGATTTTCCTTTCAGTTATGATTTTAGTATTACTGTAGTATTATGGTGGTAGTATTGTAGTTATTGCAGCCCAGTAAACTGAGTGTGTTAACTGAAACAGTCAAATGTAGTTGGACGTCTGCAGAGATGCTCTTTATTTCAGGCGACGTTCAGGATACAAATGTTGAAGGACTGACTTACACAGTCTTTGTGTCTTTGTTTAGAAGCAGAGCGACACAGATGGATCCAGTTCTCAACCCTGTCATCACTGTGGTGGTGGGAAAGACTTTCATTGTGACCTCTGTGGAAAAACTTTCAGTCAGCAAAAGACCCTAAAAGTACATCAACGTAGACACACTGGAGACAAACTGAAATACTGCAAAGAATGTGGGAGAAGCTTCACCACACCAAGTGATTTAAAACGACATGAACTGATTCACAGTGGGGTTAAAAAGCACCTCTGTGATCAGTGTGGGTCATCCTTCACCACTGCAAGGGACCTTAAATCACACAAACGAGTCCACACAGGAGAGAAACCACACAAGTGCAGACACTGTGACAGAAGCTTCTCACATTCAAGTACTTGTAACAGGCATGAACGTGCACACATGGAAGGAAACTACAGCTGTGACCAGTGTGACAAGAGCTTCAGGAATCTCAGATCATACTCTGCACACAAACGATCCCACGTTACTAATAAACTGTTTCACTGTTACCAATGTGCCCAAACATTCACCTCATTGTCTGCTCTGTGCAAACATCAGCGCGATCACTCAGGGCTGAAATCACTCCCATCACTGGATCACAGTGAATCTGAAGACACAGAAAGATCCTCTGGTTTCTGTGTCAGACTCAAAAAGCTTGAGATCAGGCTCCACAGAGTTCAGATAGAATCATTTAAACTTGTGTTGAACTGAACTGGTTGCTGGGCTGAACTTCTACATAATACAGATCTACATGGGATCTTCTTTTCTGTTGTTTTACTGAGTCAGTTTTGTCCTTTTTTCTCTGTCCTGGTTTTGCTCGTCTGTAAATGATTGAAACTCAGTCAAATAGTTCATTGTTCTCCAGCAAAACGTTTTGGAAACTCATGTTTAACCTTTAAAACTCTGACATGTTTTAGCACACAAGGCTTCATCGGGGAGTTCACTCATGATTGGACCATGAGAACAAAGGTTTTTAGTTCTTTCAAAGAGAGTCTTGGAGATGTTGATGTTTCTGTTTTTCTGAAACCACCTGAAAGAAAAACTATTTTTCTTGCTTTATGTAGTGTGGAAGTTTTTAATGTTTCTTCATCTGTGATGTTCTTGAATGTGTTCACGTGAAGATGGTACAAATAAACTGTCCTTTCAGCTTTAGCTCCTAATTTATTCATTATTTATGGATGTAGCACAGCAGCCGTCTCTTGATTAACACATGGAGGGCTCGGGATCTGATGGTGTCGTCTCCCTAATTTGCCCACTCAGTAAATCTCACTCATGGCCAAGAAATTGAAATAAACCTTGTTTCCCTGCTGGATAGTGATCCACTGTAACTCTGCTCCTCCTTCCTGTTTAGGATTTCTGTGGCTGAAGTAAAATTCCCTCCATCCATCACTTATCCTAGCTAACCCAAAGTGAAATAAAGTTTTGCTGGTCTTAAAAAAGCATTACAATAATGGGCATTACCAATGCAAACTGAATGATACAGAAGATGAAAGAAGAGACTTTGATCAGTTAATAAAGCTCATGATCTGGATTCATTGTGGCTGCTACACAGATACTTCTGGGTCACTTCTCTCAGTTAGGAACCTTCCTCACCAAACTGACTGTTGGACCACACCCCTGGTTTCATGAGAAATTGTTTCAGCCATGATTTCTCTTCCTGTATTTCAGAGTAAAGACTGAAGTGACAAATGGAAGCATGTTTAAAAAACACAATGTGAGAGAGACGTTGAGGTCCTTAGAAGTTACCCTGGGTTTTTCTGTCACCCTGCTAGATGTTACACACCTTGTTATTGGACTGATTTCTACTGCTGGACTACTCCTGCGGAGAGTAACAATACTCTTACTAATTAGCTCCCTTTCACACCTTTGGGGATATTTATTTTTGTGTTTGCAGTGCTGTGAGCCAGAACAGCGAGAGAAAAATCTGCAACAGCGACGAGCCAAATGCTTACGTTAGAGGTCTGCATTCCCGCGGCTGTCCCGCAGGAGCCGCGGGACCCGACCAGATTTCTTGCAGCGCGGGAATAAATTTCCAAATAAAATGCGGTAGCGGTCGGTAACTCTGGTGTAATTTGAACGGGAGCGGGCGGTCTGAAAATATAGCGTGCCCGACATTTTTTTGGAACAGCATATCTGTGATTTCCTCATTCTAATTGAGCACTGGTACAGCCAGTGCTCACGCCTGTTACACGCACTGAGCGCATGGATCAGTGCTTTTTGCACGTGCATTTTACTTGCACAGTCTGTGACTCTGTGCGCGCATCACCTGCATCAGAGCGCGCTTTACCAACATGGCAGAGCAAACTGAAGATGCAATTTCCTTGAAGGACGTTCAGCTGGGATTAGACAACGGTCAGTTTACTTTAAGGAAACCCACATCAGGCAAGTCTGATGTATGGGAGTCTTTTTCATGCGTCATAGACGCAAATGGAAAAAAATTGCCCTTTGTACAATGCGATAAATGCCTCAAAGTTTTACCCTTTTGCAGTCACAAGACTGGAACCTCAGGTTTAAGGCGGCACTCATGTCCCATCACAAAGGGGCAAACAAAACTGGCATTTACTAAATCTTTGCTGGTGCCAGAGAAGTTTAAAAAAGAAACCAGAGACAAATGTGTTCAGTTTGTTTGCCAAGACATTCGACGGTATGATACCATCTCTGGAAAAGGCTTCACACAGCTGGCCCAACATTTGGTCGACACAGCAGCAAGAATAGGAAAGTTCGATGTCTGTGAGATACTACCACACCCCACAACGGTGTCAAGAAATGTTGAAATGAGGGCTCAGAGTCTACGTAAACATGTTGTGGAGGAAATCACTGCAACAATATCGAAGTTTGGATGCGCTGTTACAGCAGACATATGGACAGAAACATATCGAAAAACGTCCTTTTTGTCTGCAACCATCCATTACGTTAATGAGCAATCTGAGCTACATTCAAGAGTGCTTTTTGCTGCCCCTTTTGACCCAAGCACCTCAAAGACAGGTGAAAACATTCGAAGGCACCTGCTGCAGAATCTCAGAGTGTTTGGCATTGATGCGACAGACATGGGCAAAAAGATTATTTTTGTCACAGATCGTGGAGCCAACATGATCAGTGCCTTACGAGAATACACGAGGCTAAACTGCACAGCGCACATACTAAACGTGACTCTCTCCAGTGCGTTTGGTACTGCCATAATCGAAAAGTCTCCAGAGATCGCTAGCCTTCTGACTGATGTTAAAAAGTTGGTTACATATTTCAAACACTCAGGACAGCAGGGCAAGCTTAAAAAGTCACTGAAACAATCCATAGAGACACGATGGAACTCTAACTTTGACATGTTAAATTCTGTCTTGGAACAGTACGAAGACATTGCATCTGTGCTGACTGAGAGCAATAATTATGACAAGATCGGACGCATTAGCATCAGTACTCTTAAGTTACTAGTATCATTCCTAAAACCCTTCAAAGAGGCAACTGACGACTTGGAAACTGATAACACAGCTCCCAGTGCCTCACTTGTTCTTCCGTGGTCTGTGCGATTAATTGAGCACTGTACATCAGCCACAAAAGACCCTCTGCTCTCTGAAATTGCAACCGTCTGTGTAACACGGCTGAAAGAATTACTGTCAGCAGACAGCACTTCATCCCATTCTGTTCACATGCTTTATAAAATAGCAACCTTTCTGACACCAAATCTGCGAGGTCTGAGAATGTTAGATGAAAGAGGGCGACAGAATGTGATACAGGGAGTCAAGGAGATGATCGAAGATTTAAAGTTTGATCATGCACATGATGAGGATGTTGAACCAACACCTGCCAAAAGGCCTACTGTTCTTCATAAATTTTCAGATTGGGAGGAAGAGGAAGAATCATGTGGATCAAAATCACTAGATGTTCAGATTCAGGAGTACAGGACCATGAAACTTGAATTATCAAGTCAACAAAACATTTTGCAGTGGTGGAATTCCAACAGTTCCCAGTTCCCTGCCCTGAGCAACCTTGCAAGATTTGTCCTCTGCATCCCGGCAACGAGTGCACCTTCCGAGAGAGCATTCAGCCTTTATGGTCGGATTTTGGAGGAGAGACGTTCAGTACTGAAACCCTCATCAGTCAGTGACATTCTTTTCCTGCATGGAAATTTAAAATAATTTGGATTTTTTAAGTAAGTTTTGTTCATTTGATTAATAGTTTATAATTTTGAGATGTCGTTTATTGTTGTATTTATATATGCATATTTTCTTTTGTAGGAGAGACCTTGAATTCGACATTGGGACATTTTTTCGTTAAACTGATAGTTTAAACAACCATTTAATTTCGCAGTGGCCAACTATTTTGTTCTTTTGTTTACAATTTTAAGTGACTTTTTTTTTTTTCGTGACACTTTCCCTACTGTGTTGACAGAAAAATGTTACGTTTGTATTTTACATAAAAATAACAAGTAGGCCACAATGCTGTATTCGTTTTTATTTATTTTATTTTTGCAACACGTTTTCCATGTTAAAAGATAAATGTTGCATGTTGACAGATAAATGCATCTTGTTTAAGAAAAATAAATACAATCATTGCACAACCTGCAGTTTTATCTGTTATCTCTATTTTTTGGTGGTACCCCATTTAAATGTGAGATTTTGGAAACCAGATCTAAATTTAGCGGGAACGGTCGGGTCGGGTAGAAAATTATTCTAAGCGGGCAGCGGGTGAACAAAGACTGAATATACAGCGGGAGCGGTCGGGTGCGGTACAAAACCTTGCGGGAGCGGGCGGGAGCGGGACTAAAAAAACATTCCCGCGCAGACCTCTAGCTTACGTGAATCGCAGCAGCTGCACATGTGCTACGCTGAATTAGAGGATATCTTTGCTCTGGATTTCTATTTCTACTTTTTCATTTCTATATGATTCTTCTTGCATCTAAACAAAGATGATTCAATTTGCTAAATGTTGATGGCTCTTCGTGCTCAGGTGTAAATGAGACGTAATATTTGCTCTTGGTTTGGTTCTCCTGTACAGAACCTTGCAGTACAACAGAAACCTAAAAACATTATTTGTAGTTGTTATTCTTAGTTGTTCTGCTGCCTAAATACCACAGGGTCTGATTATGAAGTTATTGAGCTGCACATACTTTACGACCTGCTTAAGTTTGAGGTCACAGCGTCTGTAGAGCAGCTGGAACATAATGAAGTCTACAAGGTTAAAGTTTTCTCTTCAGTTATTGTTCTTTCTGCTGCTTGGTTTGATGGATCTGAGAGCTTTTGTTTTTATTATTGTTATTATAATTATCATTAATATTTTACTCTCTAGAAGCTTTAAAATAGTGTTTGTGTTTGAAAAAATTGATTTAAGAATTGAACAGAAACATCTGTCCTTCTGAAAATCGCCCAAAGGCACGGAGACAAAGTCAAAGGATGCAACCTGTAACTTTCTCTTCCTTCATGTCAGGACCATCATCCATGATTTATATAAAGTGCATATAGCAACAGTAGCACTTTAGTTTGGACTTTATGATTTCTGTAACTGGAAAATATTATTTTGTTCAAAGACAGAAGTGACCGCATAGTTGCAACATCAAAGGGAAATATTAATTAATTAGCATCAAGTATATTTGTTGCTTAAGCGTTTGCACTATAACTTAAGTAGGATTATAACTTTTAAGGAAGGAAAGATTTCAGATATTTAGTTCACTGCTTCAGTTATTTTATATGAAATTAAAACATTTACGTTGGTCAAATATGATGCTCTAAATCAAATAAAAGTTTGAAAATAAATGATGTATTTTTAAATGCTGCAACAAATGTTCACAAAAAGTAACTATAATTAAAACCAGTTAAACAAAATCAAATGTTTGAATCATGCTTAACCAAATGCCAGGCTGGAGAGCTGAACCTAAAGTATACGTAGAAAGATTTCAACATCTGAGCAGTTTTTAATGTTTTTATCACATATAAATGTCACAGCAGTGGGTCCTGGCCCAATGCTTTGTGTTTTTGGTTTTCTTTGACTCTTGTTTTTCTTGGTTTTTGTTCTTCTTATTTATCAGGCTCTCAGTAATCTTAGTTCTCCCTCCCTCAGTGTTCATTTCAGCCTGTGTTTAGTTTCTGTTCCCGTGTCCCACGTTTCATCGTTTAATGTCGAGTCAGCCCTGTCTCTCTGTTTCCTGTGTCTCCCCAGTCAGCCCCGCCTCCCTCGGGCACTCATGTGTGATACAGAGTAATAAACCTGACTACTAAGAATAATCCCAAAGGGGCAAAGGCAGCGGTTAATTTAGCACATTTAGCATTAAGGGTACAGCAAGGATATACTTTTACTTATTGTGGCAGGGGTGTGGTCTCTGGCCTGCTGCAGTGGAGGCTGGTGGCGGGACGTTGGACGGCACAGGTGAGGGTGATGGAGCTCATGACTCTCCCCTTTATAGTGACGGAGGAGACTGGCGTGGGGGAAGCGTGTAGTGGAGGAAGCCGAGGAGAGAGCTGGTTTCTGGCTACAAAGACGGCGTCAAACCAGAAAAGATTGCTCGTGGTCAAATAATGTGTAATAATAATGAAATAAATAGGCCATTGTGAAAAACGGGATTTTGAAATAAAGACTGACTTTGAAAAAAAGGACATTTTGGATTAAAAATGGCTGGGAATAAATAAAATGCCTCAGGAATAATCTCTGTTATTGTGAAAAATAATGATCATGAAATAATATTTCACAATAATAAATAAATTTATATAGCAGAATGCAATATATTTCACAATAATGAGCTTTTTTTTCAAAATGTGTTCAATTATTTCACAATATCATTCTCACATTACATATCTGTGTCTTATTTATTCACATAGTTATTTATTTCATCATGACTTATTTATTTATTTAATTTTGAACACTTTGGAGTTCCATATGGTTGTAGTGGGCTTGTAATGTAAATGTGGTCTGATTAAATGTGACATTAATGCTGACGCTGCATCAAACCCTGATAAAACAGTTCTATTAGTGGGTCTGTGTGATCAGCATCAGTGGGTTAAGGTGAGGCCTTGACTAGTAGAACGTCATGTTGGTGTTTAACAACACATGAGCCAACATCAGACACCAAGCGCTACGATGCTAAAGATCGGAAGATCCAGTGTGACATCATCGTTACCTGGCAACAGCAGCCCTCATCTGACTTTATTGGAGGATATTTACACCAGCAACACGGTTTAGTTTGATATGACGGATTAACAACATGCTGTGATATCCAGTTCATCTGTAACAGATACTGGATCTAATCAGTCAGCAGATATTTGATCAGTTTATTTATAATTATACTAGAAACAAACACAACTGTGTTGGTGATTCATGCAAACTTGCATATCAGCCTTTGAAGGTTTTGTAGTATTGAGAACAAAGAGGTTGTGTTAGGGCTGAAAAGCCCGACTTGTTCTCCTCTGCAGGTCATCAAATGCACCACAGAAGTTTGTATTTGCACAAGCCTGTATATGTTTGATGGCTTTATTATTCTCTGTTCAAAGACAGTAAATATGGAAAATGTCTCATGTAGTATCAGCTTCATTTAAAATGACTGCAGCAAACATTTAGAGAACATGTGCTGCTGTTTGTCCAACATTTCAACACTGAATGAACCCTGAAAACGTGATGGCAGCTGGCAGGTTGGAGTTCACATGAAATATCGGCTGTATGAAGACTGGAAATATAGATGATAAAAACATGCAGCCAAACATTTGTGGACATGAATAAACTATCTGATCCAAAAAGCAGGAAGTGACACAGCTAGAAAGTGTGTAACAGCTGAAGTCAAATGTGATGCAGAGTTGAATCTGCACTTGGATCCATCTGTGAAAGGTCCACATGTAGGGATCACATGAGTCCTGATGTTTGTCAGTCCAGCTTGAAAACTCCATCTACTGTGGGCTACATATACTGGGCTGGTAGCTCCACAGTGTTGGAAAGAAACTATTAAATGTGCAAAGTTTAAAATCAGAGGCTCTTCTAACACAGGAGCCATGTTGAGTTTAGATCACAGCCGACCACCGGCAGTCTGAAATGGAATGGAATGAAGCCCATTGACAGCCAGCAGGTCTAAACAGGAACGCACCCATTTGTATGTGTGGCAATGATGTGGCTGCGGCTGACACAGGATTGGTTCAAACTAAACATCAGACACATTTCACAGAGTTCACAAATAAACTCACTTTTTTATTTTTGAAGATGATCATAAAGTAGAATTTATGGTCCAGTAGAAACAGCAGGAGGTTTGAGCCCTTCTGATGGCAAGGCAAGGCAAGTTTATTTGTATAGCACAATTCAACAACAAGGTGATTCAAAGTGCTTTACAGAGACATTAGAAACAAAAACAAATAAAAAGCATGATTTAAAATTGATTAAAACAAGCAAACAAACTAACTAATTAACAAACAAACAAACAAAACAGTATATAAAATCAAAACAGATCAGAACAGTAGATAAAATCAGTAGTTAAATGTAAGTTTTGAAATTTAAGCTTAAAAGTGTGGATTTGGTGCTTTATTCAAATGCAGCTGAGAACAGGTGAGTCTTCAACCTGGATTTAAATAAACTGAGTGTTTCAGCTGATCTGAGGCTTTCTGGGAGTTTGTTCCAGATATAAGGAGCATAAAAGCTGAATGCAGCTTCTCCGTGTCTGGTTCTGACTCTGGGAACTGATAAAAGACCGGATTCAGATGACCTGAGGGATCTGGAAGGTTCATACTGGGTCAGGAGGTCATTGATGTATTTTGGTCCTAAACCATTCAGAGCTTTATAGGCCAGCATCAGAACTTTAAAGTCTATCCTCTGACGGACAGGCAGCCAGTGTAAAGACCTCAGAGCTGGACTGATGTGGTCCACTTTTTTGGTCTTAGTGAGGACTCGAGCAGCAGAGTTCTGAATGAGCTGTAGTTGTCTGACTGATGTTTTAGGTAGACCTGTAAAGATGCTGTTACAGTAATCAAGCCTACTAAAGATGAATGCATGGACTAGTTTTTCCAGGTCCTGTTGAGACATCAGATCTTTTATCCTTGAAATATTCTTGAGGTGATAGTAAGCTGATTTTGTTATTGTCTTAATGTGTTTTTCTAAGTTTAGGTCTGCATCCATCACTACACCCACATTTCTCGCCTGGTTTGTGGTTTTTAGATGTATAGATTGAAGTTCTCTGGTGACCTGTAATCGTTTTTCTTTGGCGCCAAAGACTATTACCTCAGTTTTGTTTTGTTTAGCTGGAGAAAATTGTACGGGGCCTTGGTCTCCTGGTGACATTGTGATATATATTTGTGTGTCATCTGCATAGCTATGATAGTTTATTTTGTTGTTCTTTATAATCTGTGCCAGTGGGAGCATGTAAATGTTAAACAGAAGGGGTCCCAAGATGGAACCTTGGGGAACTCCACATGTGATACTTGTCTGCTCAGATGTGAAGTTACCTATTGATACAAAGTATTTCCTGTTTTCTAAGTATGTTTTGAACCAGTTTAGTACAGTTCCTGAAAGACCTGTCCAGTTCTCCAGTCGTTTGAGTAATATGTTGTGGTCAACTGTATCAAATGCTGCACTGAGATCCAGTAAGACTAGGACTGACATTTTTCCACTGTCTGTATTCAGACATATGTCATTAAACAGCAGAAACAGGATTTGGAGGAAGATGTTAATAGATTAGAAAGAATTGTACACTGTGAATCAATGCAAGTCTTTCTATATAGACAGATCTGTAATAATCCCTCAGGTAGGTTCCCCTGGGACAGTCACAGATAGAGACACCAATTCTGACATCCTTTGAAAGCCTGACTTTGAATTTTCATCACTCGTCATGCACACAGATGTTAATTCTACATATTCCTGGTACTGAACTCTAAATCAATATGAAGAAAATGCTCCTGCTAATCTGCATCTATGTTGATATCAAATCCTTTTCCAGCACATGGATAAATCTCTATAAATCTTTCAGTCTGATCAGAATGGGCACAGTGTTGTTATTGCAGCTCCCTGATGTTTGAAAAGCTAAATGTCCATTTTAAAGTGCTCGTGTGTAGGATTGTGTTTTCTTCCTTTGTGCAGTTCTTACAGTAAACATGTTTGAATGTTTCCTGTTCCCCTGATGCTTCTTCCTGTTGGATAAAATTGGTTTGAACAACATGTTCTTATAGGTTTTAATGAACTTCAAACTGGGATCCACTTACAAAACTGTCTCATTTTATTGGAACGATCCACATTTGCATCCATTCACGGTACATTTGACATCTGAACACGTTTGTACACATGATGAAAGGACAGATGGTGTTTGTGTGTCCTTCTTAAACTTAGTGTGGATGTTTCATCATGCAGAACTACTTAGAACAAAGTCTTTGGAACATTTGGAGAACACGTTTAGGAAAGTAACATCCTGGTAGAACATTTTCTTAAAGCAGAGCAGAGCTGCAACATGACTGTGAGGATTCAGAAGAATAAAGTCAGAATACTTTATTATTATGAAGACTAAAGTGCACCTTGATGCTGCCGATGAACACACATGTTCTTTGTGAAAGCATGTGTGAGCACAGCTGACGTGCACCACACTGACCCCACTCGCCCCATTTCTTCATCCACTTCTTGCTCTTGTGCTTGAAATGAGATGCAGCAAAAGTCAGAGGCTCTAAAATCCACAAAAAGGGGGCTCGTTAGATCAGGATACTGGATGTGATCCATAGAAAACATGGATAATACACCACTTTATTTGAAGCATCTGTAGCACTGCCTCAGTTCTGGATGTTTCCACAGACTCCTCTGTGCACCTAAAGGAAAGGTCAAAGGTCAGCAGCACATGTAGTTGGGACAAGTCTTCAGTCGCACAAACTACACAATGATTTTCCTCCAATGACGACTTTTCACTTGCAGAAATGGTCCTGTGTGATTTCCAGGCTGTGATATAAAAACTAGTTCCTAATGGCAGCGACTCACTCAGTAAACATGTGTTTCCTTCACCAACCTCACACACAGATCCAATAAGATCAGGAAGTGGGCAGTATAGTACAATATGTGTTATTCTGTGCTGCACTGCCCAAACTAAAGATCTGCTGAAGTGTTGGAAATGATCCAGATGTTTATTTTGGACGATACAGCAGAAGATCAGACATGAAAGTGGAGATAACACAGAAGACCTGCAGCAAAGGTCAGAGGTCAGACTGGGCCCCTGGATTCAACAATGAGCCAATGATCATCAAGCAGTGACTAAAGCAGAGCCCTGACGTTCTGACATTCATCACACAGTCAGAACAAATGTCTGCTGATGACTTCATCTCATGAAACGACTGATAGATGTCAGTTCATTGATCAGCTGAGCTGCTGATCTTCATCGTCACAGAAACATTCAGCTTGTTTCAATCAGTAAATAACTCCCACTACTCCCAGTTTGAACTGTTCCCACTCAAAATGCTGTGAGAACAATGATCATTGTAGGACTTCACAAACATCACGTGTTGTTTTCCACATGTAAGATCAGCAAACACACAGAAACTTCCTGTTGCCACACACGGCCTCTAAAATCTCTTCCACGCTTTCTGTCTGAAGTCCACTCTCTGTGTCGGATCCACAGGAAACAACAAGATCTTATTAACATGGTTTTCAATGTGTCTCCTTCCAAAAAGTCCAACCAATGAACAAATGTGTGTATTTGTGGAGGCCGAACAAAAGCATGACACATTTCTCTGTTTCTATAAACTGGAGTCAAACACAAACATGAAGAGTTTCACTGACAGACTCCAAAATGCCCCCACAGTGGATCAAAGGGAAATCCTACAGTGTGGCCAGAGACTCTTAATGGCTCCAACATCAACACATCCACAATGTTGGATCCAGTTCTGCCTCACAGAGTTACTAAGACACACCCTCTGCCAGCATCACAACAGCTCCACCTGCTTCACCTGCCTCCTCAGCATCTGTACACCTGAAGAGAAAAGAAAGGCTCCAACAGCTCAAATCTACAAAGGATTCATGAAGTTTCATCCAACAATAACATGTTTGCCTTCCACAGTGTGCTGTTAGACACCACTGTACCTCTGCCATTTCAAAAAGAGCAGCTTGGGAACATTTTGGCTCCAAACACTTTGTGTTTAAGTTCTTTGTTTTCTTTGTGAAGCCGACAACATCTGGAGCTTTGTGACTCATAGAAACATCATTTTGTTCTTTAGATGACAGCAGATTGGGACTGAATAATCAATCACTATCAAACCAATAAAGACAAACATGCTGATTTTACAGGAACTTTGTTGGAGAAGCTGCAAAGACATGAAACTGGTGGAGATCCCAAACCAGTTGATAGTGCTGGTTATTCCAAATAAAGCTGTTTCCCTTTGAGATGAAATGACTTTGTGTCCTGATATATAATAAAGATGTTGTTGTTTTTGAGCCCCTGTATTAAAAGTAGTTTAAAGTCAGCTTGAGTTTGATGTCTTTATGTCAAAGCTGCTCATGATGTTGAGCTGCTGATGGAATAAAAACAATATAAAAGCATGTAGTCCAGACTTAAATGTAGCCTGTTGTTAGCTGAGGTCCACACACAGTGTTTGACAGTGTAAAGTGTGTGAAAGGGCTGCTGGTGGAGCTCACTAGGATGAGCAGGTGACCACGAGGTGGAGAGCAGCTGGCCTGGCTTTGACCCGGGCCACGCCCCCTTTCTCTCTGCTTTGCTGTCACTTATCTTCACTGCTCTGTCCAATAAAGCTGAAAAAGGCCCCGAATCAAAGAAATCTGCTGCAGCCTCTGAAATGTCTTCTGTTTCCTTCCCGACGGCTTTTTCACCGTCAGCCCATCAGACAGTCCAGCAGCATTTATGATGATGTCATGATGTTGAAGAGGCTGCTACGGTGGCCTCCCATGACCCCCAGCCTCATCACAGCTGAGATGCAGACATTTGAAAACATTCAGCAGACAACTGAATAACAGTCCAACACAACAGTCTGTGTGCAGACACACACTGAGCTTTCATAGAGTCAAACACAGCTGGTTGAGTCATTTCTCTGTGAGTCTAAAGTGAATCTAGTATTTGAAAGTCCACTTCCTGTATTTGTTGTTGAAGACTTCTTCAGCTTCTTCTCAAGGACATCAGCTGCTTGTTTGGCAGCAGAGGCAGTTAAGAAGCTTCCTGAAAAACACTGAACAGTGAGTTCACTGTGGCATATGACAGATTCAGCTTTCTGTGTGCAAATGTGTCTGTGTCGACCTTTCAAATGCTGTTGAATCCAAAACATCAGCGGCTCCTCGGCTGCTCACTTCATGCACTTCTGTCTGTGTGACAGTCCAATGACATCACAGCTGTTTCCAGCCCCAGTGTCTCAGGACTGGACACCTTTAAACATGTCGAGGATCAAACAGCGTCCAGCTAAACACACATGAAACTATCAGAGCTGACAATCATTCCAATAACATCTAATGGTTCATGTATGTAGACACAGGACTACAAGGAAATGGCTCTCAGCATCTGGCTGTGGGAACACATGAGTCCCTGTTTGTGTTCAGATTGTGTGCATGTTTTAGACGTGTGTCACATGTAGAAACACAACAATCCCACAATGACACACAGATGTGTTTGACACAGCTGTGCAGCTGTAAGTTGTTTCTAATGATTCATTGAAGCTCTTCTAACATTCTGGAGACGATCAGTACATGAATCTGTTCAACACGACAACAATTTGACTTCAGTGTGAACGTTTGCATTAAATAACCTTCTTCATCCAGCTGACAGCATCTTCATCCTATGATGTGAACAGTTCCTCCTGTTGATGACAAACCTCTGACAGGATCTGCTTGAGGAGCTTTTTCATGTGCAGCTCTCTGAGCTCAGGGCTGAGCTGCTGTTTCATCTTTAAGAGCTGCTGCCTCCTCGCCGGACTTGTTCTCCTCTTCTTCTCCTAATGACACCATTTCTGCTTCATATTAAATTCAATAAAGATGCTGACATGTATCTGTAGCAACAACATCATTGAATCTAGAACAACTGGAGCCAAACCAGTGGCTCTGCTGGGATCACTGGTGAGCCAACACTTCCTTGTTGATGCAGATTTCAGGGCTTCCTTTTGCTCCTCCGTTATAACTGTTCTCTCTTCTCAACACATGATGACACAAAGGAATCAGCAGTGACAAAGATGATGCTGAAGAGAAGCACACACTTCACACATATAACAGAGCAGTGCAGTTACACACACCTCTGCTCGACATCAGGCCTCAAACAAAGACACAAAACACTAACTTGACTCTAAACAGAAGAAACGAGCAGCTGTTTCTGTTCTGTGCTTATTTATATTTGACACACATGCTTCTCTTTGTGCAAACACACATCGCACTATAAGGGTAACCTCGCACACAATGATTGGACAGCACAGTGATGATGCTGGGAGATCCTATACGCAGCAACACAGAAACACTGAGAACTTTAAACAATGATGGAAAGTGTTATAAATGACTTGTTGGCCTCTGATCTGTCACAAACAGCTGAAACGTGTCTCTCATGAGTCACATGAAGGTTTTTGACAGAAAGGACAAAAAGTAGCTGCAGTCAGTTTGTGTCATTTTTATATTTATTCATCTGGGAGAAAAATCTGAGGGACATTAAAATGTGTTTTCAACAGAGACAAGAACATGAATATAACAGAACAGGTAAATGAACATGTTTCAAGTAAACAGCTGGACTGATCAGGTCCAAACACAGAGTGATAAACTTGTCAAACAGCTGTCATATCTTTATATAGAAGCTCTTTATAAATGCTGCTCACTGCAGTCTGTTTACTAATAATGTCAAAGTGTTAGAAACACAGAAACATCAGAATGGTCTTTGTTCACAGAAACCTGTCTGGGATCCTTTGTTGTTCTTTTGATGCAGAGTTACATTATAAATATAAAGAGTTATTTCAGAGTCTCATCAGTTTTCCTGCATGTCTTTATTTAACACATCAGCAGGGCTGAAGCTCTCATGTTAAACACACACTGATCTATGGACACGTTCATGTGTTTCTAACAGAACCAGGCTGTTATCAGCCTGCACTAACATTATGTCACACACACTGAATGTAACAGTGACAGTTTACATCATCACACAATCAGCTGTGATTGTTTCACTGTCATCAAACGAGTCAACAGGAAGTAGAATCAATAGAAACCAATCATTTACTGACAGCATGTCTGATGGAAATAAGTGCAGATTATGTATGAAGTCTAACTGCACACAGTAACTGTGTTACAATAAGGACTTAACAGCGCCCTCTGCTGGAGTGTTTCAGTACTGCGTTAACTAGAATACACCACCACCTCCTCACACCACCTGCTACAGCTCTACTCTTCTATGACTACAGTCATCCACAGCACTGATGTGAGGTCACATGGTTCATATGTAAGGAGCACAGCTGACCTCAGGTCAGTTTAATGACTGTGAGCAGCAGCTGTGTTATTGTCACTGTGACAGGGAGACACTCTCAGACACAGCGCTCATGTCAGCTTGTTCTCATGCAGGAGGATCAGGAGCTCCATGTTTGTCTTTCTGTTTGAATCATGATGTGTTTGTGCCATCAGAGTCTGTCATGAGTACTCAGGGTTTCACAGCAGCTCTTCTGGATGCTGACGAGGACTCCAACCTCATGTTTCACCTCTCTGAGCTTCTGATGTCTGTGAACACTCGTGTTTCTTCTCTGGGCTCATCTGGACAAAAACACCTTTCTGTGTTTGGCTGCAGCCTCATTCTGACTGACAGGAAGTGTGTTATCCATGAGCTGCACTTCTGTGAGGAAGTTTCCTGCTGTGTTTCCTGTCTGTGGACAAACACGAGTGTTCCAGCTGAGGACTTGGTTCCTTCCACCTGTCCATACAGGACATCACGCTGTCTGCAGCTCTGTAAATGCAGCTCCAGGTCCTTCCACGTGCTGCTCTGTATTTGTGCAGTTTGTAGTGTGTCCTGGGAAACGTAGCACACATGGTGTTCTTCTGCTGTTTCCTCCTTTCACTGAGTGTGAAACACTGACGCTGTGCTGTTGTTCACAGAGGGGAGCTGATTCTAGCTGCAGCTGGACTCTGTCATCTAACTGAATGTGTTGGTGCTGATCACGGGGCTCTGAGGGGGGAGCAGCAGGAGGACTCTGGATGCTGACGTCAGTGTATCTGTGGAAGCTCCCACAGCGTGTCTGTCATTCAATATTGTGCTGTATATTGTATCTATGCAAAGATGAACAGACTGTGTGTTCACTGGTCTCTGTGCTGCAGCTCTGATGTCATCATCACTCCCTCCTCCACCCTCAGCAGTCCCAGCATGCTGCTGTGGTGCACCCCACCCTCACTCTACACCTGAGCCACAGACCACACCCTCCACCTCAATATACACCACAGTTTTCTCTGCTGTGGAAATGAGATCAGGAGGAAATCATCATTATTATTATTTAATAAACGCTCACATTAATGTGGGCTTATTTGTTTCATATTAGAAACATTAGTTGAGTGTTTTTAGTATAAAATGGTCAAAGTCCCTCTTTTTGCTCCTCCCCTCACCTGTGGATGGGCGGTGCTGTTACCGTGGTGACAGCTTGGATGTGTTTCAGTCCTGCCTGGTTATCACTGCAGGAATCTTTCACATTTATTACAGGTAATAACTCTGATTTTTCTGTGTATTATGAACCAAATGTATCCTGATACACACAGAGATGGATGAGCAGAGGTTTTTTTTGCAGTTTATGTAGTTACTATGGACTTAATGCATACATATTATTAAAATTAGGGCTATAACAGTTGTATTGATGTATAGCAACTTGAAATGCTCCCACAAATGGCTCCACAGCATGTAAAAATATAACAAAAGCTCTGGCGGACTTGGTTCTGTGGTCAGTCTTAAAGGGTGAAGTTAAACTCTGTAATCTTCACTGTGTCACAGAGTTCAGTGAGTCCCGTTATTCACAGTATCAATCAGATCATCAGAGAACAGCTGATCAGCAATCAGTGGTGCCAACAGCGCCTCCTGTGGTGAGAGGATGCAATAATGCAATGTAGCATTTTTCCACTCAACACTTGCAGTCATGGAAACTGTCTGTTGGATCTGTGTGACGTTGCTTTCTTGGTTAGAGTTCCTCACAAATGTCCAGATGATTCTTCTAATGAGGCGTCGACCATGTTTGCAGCTCTTTGGAAGAAAACGTCGCCCTTTGCCATCCTTACTTTTCTTTGACTTCTTCAAATGCAGCTGAACTCCAGCTGGTATTTTCTTGGACTTTGCAGCTGTTTCTGGTCATCAGTTCATTCCTGCAAACCTCTGAAGCTGAACAACAATGATGCTGCATTGCTGGCTGATCCCAAAAGGTTGATTCTGTTCATCTGGACCTTTTCAGAAACGTTTGCTCACTGATCAGGTGACTTCTTCAGTCTCAGCTGACTGCAGCTTTACAAGCTTACAAACAGCACATTTGCACAATGACTGAAAGCAGCAGCACCTGATATATATGATACTAATATAATACATATACATATATAATCCATACATAGCTGGACTGGCCATCGGGCATACCGGGCATTTGCCCGGTGGGCCACTGGCGATTTTTTGTTTTTATGGGCCGATGGATTTATTTATTTTTTTTTAGGAAGGGTATATATAATGAAAGGTGTTGGATTGGCCAATTGGTCATGATCGACTCTGGGCTGGACCAATTACAGCCGAGGAGGCCGGATGCACCCTCCCCCTTGTTTAGCAATCACGTGATTTTCGCGCATTGCATGCCGGGAACTCGTGGCAAAACAATCCAAACACCGCATCAAATGCAAGCATTTGCAGCACCGCAAAACGTTCATTCTCCGGTTCCAATACCTTCTTGTTTTTTTCTTTGCCGCACAAAAAAGGAATGTACAAAACAAAAGGAGAACAATGCCGGTCCGTACAAAGACAGACTCGACAAAAAGACAAAGAAAAGATACGAGGAAAAAATAAAAGGAGTGAAAGGGTCAGACCCTTAGGAGCACACAGAGTGGACAAAAGACGTTAGCGTGCTGCCCAACTTTCACCACGCTCAGATTTATAATTATACGGTTCTTGGAGTGAGTGCATACACTCATGAAGTTTAGTAACTTCAGGTCACTGCAACAAGCCCAGGTACAGTTTACCGACGGATGGGACAGGACCTTGAAATGCACCGTGTAGAACGAAAGACCATCGTACGAACAAAGGTAAGTTTACCAGTCTCACAAATCATCGTCATAAATACACATTCGTTAATCAAAGGAGCTTGTAAAGAAAGGCGTCTGGACTTCTTTAAGTTGCTTGAAGACGTTTCACCTCTCATCCGAGAAGCTTCTTCAGTTCTAAGGTCAAATGGCGGAGAGTCCCAGATATAAACCTAGTGGGAGTAACCCCCCACAGAGGGACAAAAGGACCCCCTGATGATCCTCTAATCGCCTGAGCCACGGTGTGAAACTGGGTGTGGGTCCCAATCAGCCAGAGTTTCGGGTGTGTTCATTGTGAAACCTGGCCCCACCTTATCATGCGAATTCCTGAGATCAGATGGCCCAGGATGTGAGTGGGCGTTAAGGCGTCTGGGAAGGGATCTCAAAACTGGATTATAGATGGCAGAGAGTTGGTGTCGTAAACCACCGCCTCTGTTCAAAGATGGTCGCTCACAGTGGACATAGATGATAGATGGCTTCTTTCACTCCTCTTTCAAACCATCTGTCCTCTCTGTCCAAAATGTGAACATTGGCATCCTCGAAAGAGTGTCCTTTATCCTTAAGATGCAGATGGACTGCTGAGTCTTGTCCTGTGGAGGTGGCTCTTCTATGTTGTGCCATGCGCTTGTGAAGTGGCTGTTTGGTCTCTCCAATGTAGAGGTCTGAGCATTCCTCGCTGCACTGTACAGCATACACCACATTGTTAAGTCTGTGTTTTGGCGTTTTGTCTTTCAGGTGAACCAGTTTTTGTCTGAGCGTGTTGCTGGGTCATGCTTAGAGAAAACTCTCCTGAGTTTTTCTGATACACCGGCTACATAGGGGATGACAATGTTGTTGCGTCTGTCTTTCTTATCCTCCCTCGCTGGTGTCTGGACTTCTTTTCTGTGCCTCTTTGCTGACTTTAAGAACGCCCATTTAGGATAGCCGCACGTTTTGAGTGCTTCTTTACATGTGTGTGTTCCTTCTTTTTTCCTTCAGGCTTAGAGGGAACATGTTCTGCCCGGTGGTGTAGGGTCCTAATTACTCCAAGCTTGTGTTCCAGAGGGTGATGGGAGTCAAAGAGGAGGTACTGGTCCGTGTGTGTGGGCTTCCGGTAAACTTCGATGTTGAGGTTGCCGTTCTCTTCAATGTGCACAGCGCAGTCCAGGAAAGGCAAACAGTTGTCCTTTGTGTCTTCCCTGGTGAACTTGACTAGTAAAGCGCTATATAAATACAGGCCATTTACCATTTAATTAATTAGTAGTGGAAATAATTTCTGGTTCGCATTACAGAAATGTAGCAGTGACAATAATACTGTATGCTGTAATCGTACTGGGCAATTAGTGATACAAAACAACTGTTTTATCCTGTGAATAAAAGTATATGTTTTTGTCAATGTACCATAATAACAGAAGCGAAACGCAATATTGTGTCAGGACAATTCACTATTTATGCACAATAAATAAAGGAGCATAGCGCGACAATTTCTGTTCAGCGCCAGACTTGCTTGTAACCTATATCACCAATTATGTTAAGAAAAATGACGTATTAACTACTACAAAACTCTGACCTTTGTGGGAATGCTTGGAGCAGACTAACATGTGAGCTGGAGTGTTCTGAGACGTTATATTTGGTATATCCAGACCATCCGTCGCCTCTTTGTTACTTCGGAAACATGGCTCGAACAATTTCTCTTCAACGACGTAATCCGATAACAACCGATCTCTTTACCCGTCGGCTTCCCGTGGCTGTCATGCGACCGGCTATTGCAGTTAATAATACAACAGCTTCTTGCCATCTTTTGGGTTTCTTTTAAGCGCTGTGTAACTGAGTTCAATTGAAAGCCTGCGTGCGCTAGTACCTCTTGCCACAAGTTCCCAGAATCCTTTGCGGTTTTACCCCTGAATGACATCACATTTTCAATCTTTATCCTGGTGGGCCGGTCTCTAGTCAAAATGCCCGGGCTGATTTTTTGTCCCAGTCCAGCCTTGAATCCATACTAATGATGAAGGAACTGAGCTCACAGTCCATTGTTCATTCAGTGAACTACTCAGTTTATTTTGGGCCTCAGAAATGCTCACTCTGTTTGTACATCACTGTCAGCAATAGACTCATTCTGCTGTGTGGACAGGAACACATGTGACATCACTTCCTGTTTGTTTGGGACTGAAGAAGTTTACAAGGAATCATTTAGAAGAGTTTCAAACATCAACTGATTGAATCCATGAATCTGAAAACGTGTTTGTGAGTGAAAGAGACAGACATGTACAGACTGAACTATCTGTTCAACAGTCAGAGTGTTTCTGTAACAGGAGACACTCTTTACACTCCACTCAGCACAGGGACACTGAGGAACCAGGAAAGCCATAAAACCCAAACCCAGGATAAAGAGTTTGAGTGAATGTGGTGTTGAAGGTGTGGAGGTGGATCAGAGTGTCAGAGGAGACTCTGTAGAAGGACAGAGTGCCAGCAGGACAGTCCACATACACTGCTGCTCTGTTAGAGACAGAGGAGGAGGAGGAGGAGGAGGAGATGGATGTTTGTCTCTTATTGTGACAGACAGAAAAGGAAGACAAGACTAAGTAAGTAAAGGGATTAGCGTCATCTTCATCACACTTCAGACTCCAGGACTGATCATTGTTTCCAAACCCACAGTCACTGCGTCCTTTCCTTCTGATGCTTCTGTAACTCACTGATATAGAAACTCTTCCTCTCCACTCGACCTCCCAGTAACAGCGACCAGTCAGACCATTTCTACACAGCAGCTGAGTATTAAAACCATCAAATCTGTCTGGATGATCAGGATATGACTGAACCTTCTCCACACGTGTCACCTTCCTGTTGTTGTCAGACAGTTGGAGCCATTTGTTCACTGTGTTTGTGTCGATTGTGAGTTGACAGGAATCTGATGGAGAGAACAAACACAATCCAGCTGCAGTTATTGATCCATCATCTGTTCATTGATTGACACTTTGATGATGACTCCTGACATGATGAAGATGGTTGAATGTGTGCTGCTTTGTTTTCATGAATCCCATTAAAAACACACTTACACTTCCTCAGACCTGGTCTCAACCATCGGACTCCAGCAGGCTCCACCCTGAAAGGAGGAGGGGGGTCAGAGCAGCACAGTCAGCATGCACACATGGACATTACATGGCTCTCACACACACACTGTTACACACTGAGCTCAAAGCTCGGCTCCACTGTTTTATTCAAAGAAATCTACATTTATTTATCAGCACATTTAAAAACAGCTTGAGCCAAAGTGCTGCACAGAGTAGAGAGAAAATAGGAAACATACACAGTAATGACTATAAAGACTGGTCAGGATTGAAAGCTACAGAGTACAAATGTGTTTCCAACCGGCTTTTAAAAATGTCCAGTGTTGGTGACGACCTGATGTGAAGGGCGACTGTTCCAGAGTTTGGCTGCAGCCATCGATAAAGCTCACCTCTGTTTTTACGTCTAGTTCTGGTCAGAAGCTGCTTATCTGCAGACCTGAGGGCTCCACTTGGATTCTTTTGTTAAAGAGAGATAAGATGGAGCCAATCCATTCACAGATTTAAAGACAACCAGATCTGGAAGTGGATTCTACCACGTACTGGTAACCAGTGGAAAAAGCTGGTGATGGGTCGTCTAGCACAGACCCACCGCTGGAACCAGACAATTGATGAGGGAGAGAACTGTGACAGCGCCGTTCCTTCACTTGACCTCAGTCGCTCTCGTCTGCTCCCTCGTAACACTGCTCTTTATTGAGCTTACATGAATATGCACAAGTTCATTATGACGTCTTACACAGGTATGAACAAAGAGTACCAGTCTGTGCATAGTGTGTGTGTGTGTGTGTGTCTGTGTGTGTGTGTGAGTGAGTGAGTGAGTGAGTGAGTGAGTGAGTGTGTGTGTGTGAGTGTGAGTGAGTGAGTCTGTGTGTGTGTCTGTGTGTGTGTGTGTGTGCGTGTGTGTGCGAGTGTGTGTGCGTGTGTGTGAGTGTGTGTGAGTGAGTGTGTGTGTGAGTGTGTGTGTGAGTGTGTGTGCGAGTGTGTGTGAGTGAGTGTGTGTGTGAGTGTGTGTGTGAGTGTGTGTGCGAGTGTGTGTGAGTGTGTGTGAGTGAGTGTGTGTGAGTGTGTGTGCGAGTGTGTGTGTGCGTGTGTGTGTGAGTGTGTGTGCGAGTGTGTGCGCGTGTGTGTGTGCGCGTGTGAGTGTGTGTGTGTGAGTGTGTGTGTGCGCGTGTGTGAGTCTGTGTGTGTGTGAGTCTGTGTGTGAGTGTGTGTGTGTGCGTGTGTGAGTGTGTGTGTGTGTGTGTGTGAGTCTGTGTGTGAGTGTGTGTGTGTGTGTGAGTCTGTGTGTGTGAGTCTGTGTGTGTGTGAGTCTGTGTGTGAGTGTGTGTGAGTGTGTGTGAGTGAGTGTGTGTGAGTGTGTGTGAGTGTGTGTGTGAGTGTGTGAGTGAGTGTGTGTGAGTGTGTGTGCGTGTGTGTGTGAGTGTGTGTGTGCGTGTGTGTGAGAGTGTGTGTGTGTGTGTGTGTTCCAGATGTGACCCTGTGACCCCAAAGCTGGTGCTAAGAGTCCAGCGGTCCCCCTAACAAAGGGCTCTTATACTTAACCAGACACAGAGTAGGTGTCCTCCTACACCAGGGGTCTCAAACTCGCGGCCCGCGGGCCAATTGCGGCCCGCAGGACGATAGTTTTTGGCCCCACCTTAATATGAAAATGTAATGTTAGTTTGATAATGTATGACACTTTACAGTGTTGTGGGCGGAGCTGAATTAACCCACCAATCAGGGCGGGATATGGATCTCAGGGGACACCAGCCGGGCTTGATGCAAGCAGGGAAACATTTCTCAATGAGTCAAAGTTCCAGCAGCGTTGCCCTGGAGTGTTTCTTTCTTTCCTGTGCCTGGCTGGCTTCCTCCTTTCTATTGGGCAAACGCCGACATTCGCCCCAGCGCGCTGCGTTCACAACACTTCAAAAAAAGTTGTTTTTTTAAGTTGCTGCCCAGCGGGACATTATACGTATATAGATTTATACACACGTCAGTGGGATTTAAAGTTATTTTTCCACAGAGAGAGATCTCATATTAACTCTCACAGTGATGCGTAGGCGGCGGGATAAAAGAAAAGTCATGAACTCAATGCAGCCCAATTTAGTCTGCAGTCACATAGCGACACCTGTTCATCGGCAACAACAGTCCCCGGTAACCCGGACTAATTATAGGGTCGCACCGTAATTTGTGGCTCCATGTTTTTATTTGCATCACTGCGTTTGCATTGCCGCAAACATGAACATTACATATATTTCAATATAATGTAAAAGCAGTCAAAACAACTAACATCAGAAACAGCTGATGTTATTTGTTATATGTCACGGTGTCATTTCCGCTTCTTTCTCCTGTAACAACAGCCCGGCGCCGTGAGCAGTCGCCTTTTTTGCGCTCGCTATCCCTGCACTTTCTACCATCTGCAAACGCCACGGTGTTCGTGTCGTCATGAAAGACATGAACATCGAGCGTAAAAACAAAGGAGACTGCTACCGGCTTTTTATCTGCCGATCGCCGTGCTACGGTTGCAAGAAAAAGAAGCAGAAATGACGTTCTCTACGCGTTGAGACGTTCCCCGTCCGTCGGCTAAACGCTTGATTGAAACTTCAATGCGACAGTGACACCAAGTAGAATTATGAATGTCACATAGCCCCAAACATGTCTTTTTCAAAGCCTGCGGTGAAGAGAAAGGTTGGTGATGAGCACCGACAATTTCAGGAAAAGTGGGAAATGCAATATTTCTTTGTTGAGCACAGGGGCACCCCGACCTGTCTTATTTGCACAGAGAAAGTTGCGCTGCACAAGGAATACAATTTGAAACGTCATTACACAACTAGACATGCTGAGCTGGATGCAAAATACCAGGGAGACGAGAGAGCGAACCGGGTTGCCAGTCTTAAAACAGATCTACTGAGGCAGCAAGATTTCTCCAAGAAAGCAACCAAAGAGAATAATGCAGCAGTCGGAGCCACGTGGTTAGTGAGATGATTGCTAAAGCAGGGAAGCCATTCACAGAAGGTGCATTTGTCTAAAAGTGCATATTGCAGGCTGCAAATATAGTCTGTCCGGGAAAGAAAGGTCAGTTTAGCAACATCAGCCTTTCTGCCAACACCGCAGCAGATCGCATTTCTGACCTGTCAAGTGACATTTATGACCAACTGTGTGAGAAAGCCAAATGTTTCAGTGTATACTCAGTCGCTCTTGATGAGACCACAGACATCACCGACACTGCCCAGCTCCCAATGTATGTCCGTGGTGTTGATGACAGTTTTGAAGTGATGGAGGAGCTGCTCACAGTAATTCCAATGCATGGCCAGACCACCGCTCAGCAGATATTTACAAGCTGTGTGATGCCATTGAGAATGTTGGTTTGCCATGGAAGAGGTTTGTTGGAATAACAACAGATGGAGCGCCATCAATGACAGGGAGGAAACATGGACTGGTGGCACAAAACAAACTGGAAGAGGAAGGCGTGGAGGAGGCCATTGCTCTGCACTGCATCATCCATCAGCAGGTCCTTTGCAGCAAATGCCTGAAGTTTGACAATGTGATGTCTATTGTTGTGAAATGCATCAACCAAATCAGATCCAGGGGCTTAAAGCACCGAAGGTTCTGAGCTTTTTTAGAGGAAATGGAGTCAGAATATGGGGATGTGCTCGACTTCACTGAGGTACGTTGGCTCAGCAGGGGAAATGTATTAAAGAGACTTTTTGAGTTGAGAGCAGAAGTGAAGCCTTCATGGAGAAGGATGGAGTTAGTGTTCCTGTGCTAACTGATCCCAAATGGCTCATGGACTCAGCTTTTCTTGTTGATATGACACATGAGCTTAATGTACTGAACAAGACGTTACAAGGCCAGGGGCAACTTGTCAGTGCTGCCTATGACAACGTGAGAGCATTCTCCACAAAACTGGCGCTCTGGAAAGCTCAGCTCTCTCAGACAAACCTTTGCCATTTCCCAGCATGCAAGGCACTCGTGGATGCAGGCACACCATTCAGTGCTGACGAGTATGTTGATGTCATTTTGAGGCTACAGGAGGAATTTGATCACAGATTTGCTGACTTCAAGACACACAGAGCCACCTTTCACATTTTTGCGGACCCCGTCTCCTTTGATGTGCAAGATGCCCCTTCTGTGCTTCAAATGGAGCTCATTGAGCTGCAGTGCAACTCTGAACTCAAAGCAAAGTTCAGGGAGGTGAGTGGAAAAGCAGACAAGCTTCGACAATTTTTGAGAGAATTGAGCCCTAGTTTCCCTCGGCTTTCCCGAATGTTCAAGCGGACCATGTGCCTTTTTGGTAGTACATACTTGTGCCAAAAGCTCTTCTCCACTTTGAACTTCAATAAGTCCAAGTACAGGTCCAGACTTACGGATGATCATCTTCAAGACATACTGAGGGTCGCAACTGCTTCCTCCCTCAGGCCAAATCTGGCTCGGCTATGCGAGAGGAAACGCTGCCAGGTCTCTAGCAGCAAGGAGTAGGCAAGAGAAGCCATGTTCAGAAGAACAGTTCATTTTCTACAGTGTTCCATTCATGTTCAGAAGAAGGTTATAGAACTGTTAATACAGACATTTCAATCTAAATACAGCAGATATAGAAGACTGAAAGATACACACAAGTTCACTGACTAAAAATATCTTATTATTATTTTTTTATGTATTACAGATTGATTTATTTTCTTATTAATTCTTAATTTGTTTATTTATTTTTCATATTTTGTGTTAAAAAATAAAAATAAAGAGATTTGAGAAGATTGGAATTTTTTAACCATGCCTTTCTTGTGGAAAACCTAATGCGGCCCAGCCTCACCCAGACTCTGCCTGCAGCGGCCCCCAGCTAAATTGAGTTTGAGACCCCTGTCCTACACCATAAATCAGTAAGAGAGGGTACGACCTCTCTCGTGGCCCCAAGTGGTGTGTGCATGCCAGAGCACTCTGGAAGGCACACAGAGTCTTTACAGACTACTCAGGATCAAACCTCTATCATTATGCAATCGATTATACAACTCTAAGCATATATGAGTAAATATTTCTAAGCATAAATGACAATCAACAATATAAACCTTACAGCTGGTTTTAATAACAATTCATTTGTTTCTCAAATGAGAAAGAGCTATCGAGAAACACTCCTAAATCTTTAGTTCTTAACTTTTCCAGTGGGCCAAGGTCAACATTATTAGATAATGCTAATTCTTTTCCCTTACATTATAACAATGTGAGGAGTTAATGCTAAGTATACTGCTATTAGTAGCTAATTCTAATTAGGGGTGAATAATTATTAGTAGCTAATGCTAATATTGTTTTCTCTTCCCTTTTAACAATGTGAACAGCTAGTGCTAGGTAGGCTGATGCTAGCAGCTAATGCTAATTTGACGTGAATTAGTATTATATTAGTGAGGAGTTGATGCTAAGTAGGCCTACTTAGCATCAACTCCTCACTAATATACCTCCCTCCGTGCTACTTTGATCTTGCCCTCTAGCCTCCTTCTCCATGGAGGGTACTGCCCCTTGTGGCTGTTCAACTTGTAGCCAAGCATCTCACTGATCACTGCTGCCGTATTGTAGATCAGCTTGTTAGTGTCGGTAATCGTTATCCAGCTGCTCTATATATATATATATATATATATATATATATATATATAACAAAACACCCAGCACGCCCCTGCGGGCGGTTTATCCTTCAAGCTCGGGTCCTCTACCAGAGGCCTGGGAGCTTGAGGGTCCTGCGCAGTATCTTAGCTGTTCCCAGGACTGCGCTCTTCTGGACAGAGATCTCCGATGTTTTTCCCGGGATCTGCTGGAGCCACTCGCCTAGCTTGGGAGTCACCGCACCTAGTGCTCCGATTACCACGGGGACCACCGTTACCTTCACCCTCCACATCCTCTCGAGCTCTTCTCTGAGCCCTTGGTATTTCTCCAGCTTCTCGTGTTCCTTCTTCCTGATATTGCTGTCATTCGGAACCGCTACATCGATCACTACGGCCGTCTTCTTCTGTTTGTCTACCACCACTATGTCCGGTTGGTTAGCCACCACCATTTTGTCCGTCTGTATCTGGAAGTCCCACAGGATCTTAGCTCGGTCATTCTCCACCACCCTTGGGGGCATCTCCCATTTTGACCTCGGGACTTCTAGGTTATACTCGGCACAGATGTTCCTGTACACTATGCCGGCCACTTGGTTATGGCGTTCCATGTATGCCTTGCCTGCTAGCATCTTGCACCCTGCTGTTATGTGCTGGATAGTCTCTGGGGCATCTTTACACAGCCTGCACCTGGGGTCTTGCCTGGTGTGATAGACCCCAGCCTCTATGGATCTTGTACTCAGAGCTTGTTCTTGTGCTGCCATGATTAGTGCCTCTGTGCTGTCTTTCAGTCCAGCTTTGTCCAGCCACTGGTAGGATTTCTGGATATCAGCCACCTCCTCTATCTGCCGGTGGTACATACCGTGCAGGGGCCTGTCCTTCCATGATGGTTCCTCGTCTCCCTCCTCTTTCTTGGGTTTCTGCTGCCTGAGGTATTCACTGAGCACTCGGTCCCAAGTCCAGCACCCTGAGGCTGTACGCTAAGCGGAAGGAAGGGGGCCGGGGACTGGTGAGTGTCAGCACCACAGTCCAGGATGAGACAAGGAACATCCAAGAATACATTGGGAAGATGGCCCCAACTGACCGAGTGCTCAGTGAATACCTCAGGCATATATATATATATATATATATATATATATATATATATATATATATATAGAGCATTATTCAATAATGCTAACACTATTTTCTCTTACTTATTAAAAATGATAGTAGCTAATACTAATACTCTTTTCCGTTGGGTAACAACGATGTGAGGAGTTAATGCTAAGTAGGCTGCTTTTAGAGGCTTATTCTAATTAGGGCTGAATAATTATTAGTAGCTAATGCTAATACCGTTTTCTCTTTCCTTATAACAATGAGCAGCTAATGCTAATTTGATGTGAATTAGCATTATATTAGTGAGGAGTTAATGCTAAGTAGGCTACCATTAGCAGCTAAAGCTAATTTGAGGTGAATAAGCATTAGTAGCTTATGCTAATACCCTTTTCTCTTGTGTTATAATGATGTGAGACGTTAATGCTAAATAGGCTTCCACGAGTGACTCCTTTCCCTTGCATTATAAAGATGTGAAGAGTTTATGCTAAGTAAGCTGCCATTAGCAGCTAATGCTAATACTGTTTTCCCTTTCTTTATACAACTTGAGCAGCTATTGCTAAGTAGGCCACTTTTCTCTGCTAAAGATTTCTGTGACCATGATAGAAACTCTGATAAGCTAATGCTGCTAAGCTAATGCTGTTTATGGGCCCTGTTAGAATCAATATTTCATTCTCATTCTGTTGTTTGAGAACAATAACAGAAAAATGTGAACTTGAGAACAAATTTATTGTGAATTCAGCTGTGAATGTAGAGTTTGTCATTATTTAAGCTTCCATTTCCAAATGTTAGCTGACACTTTATTAGGTACACTGGTATCTATATCAGGTACAACTGTGACCTAAATGTTCCTGCAAACAGACTCCTTGGAGACCCCTACATAAATATCCATGAACTATCCAGCTAGACTAGTGTGTCTGTCCCTGAAAATATTCCTGCATGTGTGATTGTTCATGTGTCATCTGCAGGAAACAAACAGGAAGTGAGTGAAAGACACAGGAAATGTTTCCAGCTCTTCCTCCTCTATCAGACATTCTTCATACCTGAGAGTGTCCAGTCTCCAGCCAGGATCCTTCAGTCCAGCCAAGAGCAGCTTCATTCCTGAGGGACCTGGATGATTATAACTCAGGTCCAGCTCTCTCAGATGGGAGGGGTTGGAGCTCAGAGCTGAGGCCAGAGAAGTACAGCCTTCCTCTGTGATCAGACAGCCTGACAGACTGCAGACACACAAAACAACAATCTGTCAACAGTTGTTTTCTCTTTGTCACAATAACATCTATCCATCCATTGTAACTTTATTTATAAGTGACAATACCCAACAGACAACAACAGTCATCTGAAGCTGTTTAACAGTGTAAGGTAACCTTCTCCACTGTGAGCAGCACTTGGTGATGGTGGGAAGAAGAACTCCCTTTGACACAAAGATCCTCCCAGTGAAAACAGGCTCCAGGAGGAGCATCTACCATGACTGGTTGCAGGGTGAGGGGAAAGAGAAGAGATGAGCTCAGAGAGACAAGAACAAAACAGAGAGACAAAAGTTAAGGACATGCAGTAGTGACATATAAAAGCATCAGGAGTGAAAAGAGGGGAGAAGAAAGCAGAGCATCATGGGAAGTCCACCAACAGCCTGAGCCTATAGCAGCATAACTAAGTGATGGTTCAGGGTCACCTGATCCAGCTCGAACTATAAGCTTTATCAAAAAGGAAAGTTTGAAGCTGATCTTCAAAGTAGAGAGGGTGTCTGTCTCCTGAACTCAAACTGGGAGCTGCTTCCACACCCAGTCCAACATAGCCAGGCTTTCTTTGCTGCTTTGACAAAACCTCAAATCCCAGTCAGAGATGATGAGCATCATCACAGTGATGATCATTTCTCTGTAACCCAGGCTTTCTGCTTCAGGATCTGTGCACGCTCACAGAACAAGGAGACCTTTAAACATCATTTCACTAAATGGATGGACTGAGCTCAGCCTACAGATGAACTGGTGCCAGAGATCATAAAGAACATCAAACAGTCAAATTCAACACTTTTAATGGAAATATGAGATTAATGCTGCAGACAATCATGAACCTGCTGAATTCATGAACATCAAGAATGCAGCGAGTGGTAAAATAAAGATTTGACCTCAGTGTGCTCAGTGTTCCTGTCTATTCCTAACATGATAGCTGCACTTTAGAGCTCTAAAACTGGAACTGAAACAAATTCAAGTCTACATTCAGAACAGACCTGGAGACACGCAAGAAAAATGCCAACATTGTATATGTGAAAACTGCTGCTGGAGCCAGATTCAAGGAGCTCAAGTGTTTACCCAGATCTTACTGAACTTACTGCAGGAACAGAGGGTTGTTGGAAGGAAACCTGTGGAAGCAACAACATCCGAGCCACCAGAGAAGAAGTTGGCCCTGTTGGTGCTTCATCAGAGTGTGAACAGGAGGAAGACTCAGCTGAGAACAGTGTGGTGGATACAGAGCAGAGCCCACCATCAGTACAGAGGCCTGTCCATTAGAGTGCTGCTCCAACATGCAGCACATGTACTTGGCCACAGCTGCAACATCTGTACCTGTGAAAGCTTCTTCTCTGTTGCTGCTCATATTGTGCAGAAGAAGAGAGTTTCTTTATCATCAGAAAATGTCAATGAGCTTGTGAGTCTTAGCAGCTGGCTCGGTGCAGAGGAGGAAGAACATGTCAGTCAGAGGAAGATAAATGCAGTTCATGTTGTCAACTCAACCTGGACTGTTGAAAGAGTTTTTCTTTGTCTGGTTTCTGACTGAGATTCTCCAAAGGAAATCCAGCACAAACACACACTTCACACACTCAAAGTCCTGCACAGTAAATGAGCTGATGAGCGTTTGTGCTGCTGCCTGATAACAGAACAATAGTTCTGCTGCTTCCTGTTCTGGAAACACACATTTATAAATGTTCACTTGCTGTTGATCAAAGGTATCATCCGCACCATCCGCTCCGAGCTCCCTGACCTGCACTCAATCTACAGCAGGCGGTGCTGGACCAAGGCCAGGAAGATCGTGAAGGACCTCAGCCATCCCAACGACAGACTGTTCTCTCTGTTGAGGTCAGGAAAGCGATTCCGCTCCCTGAAGACCAACACAGAGAGACTGAGGAGGAGCTTCTTCCCGCAGGCGATATGGTCTCTCAATCACAATCACACCACCACACAGTACTGACCCACACATATAGTTCTTACACACACACTGGACATTCTGGACATTGTTTTCACTTCATCACTTAAATCACTGCTGCTGTTATTGTGTATATATTTATTTATACTTCTTGTGTATTTTGTTCATACATTCTTATATAGTTCTATATTGTGTATTTTGTTGTACAGTTATTTTATTTTCAATTTAATTTATATATTTTATCTTATTCTTTCCCAGTGTGTTGTACAGTTATTTCATTTTTAACCTTAATTTATATTTTATTCCTTCCTAGTTAAATTTACCCTTTTTAATTTTTCATATTTATTTCCTATCTTATTCATAGCCTTTTCCTTTTTTGTTTTCTTTAGGTCACGAGCAGTTGTCCAAGCATTTCACTACATATCGTACTGTGTATGACTGTGTACGTGACAAATAAAAATTTGAATTTGAATTTGAATTTGTATGTTGAACTGCTGCTGTGTTAAAGGGAACACTGCTGTTAGAAAGCACCTGATCTGTTTCTGCACACTGAATGTTGCACTTCTCATACTGCAGTACTATTAAAATAAGTACACAATGCACTACTTTTGAACTCATGATTGAATGTTGCTGTAACAAAGCCATTAATGTGATTCAAAGTGTTCATGGTTTCCCAGCACAACAAATGATTGCACAAGTGTGACTGATCCACTTTCTAATGTGTGTGTAGCCCACACTGTGTGTCACTGTGTCACAGGTGAGTCTGTGTGTCCAGGTTCTATGAGGACAACAGGATATAGTGACTGAGTCCAGCAGCTTAAAGTCTGACTCCATCCTCCATTTAAATAACTCACAGCAACAACTGAATAGCTTTGCCTTTGTGTAGCTGACACTTCATTTTAATGTCCTTCTATTCTGGTTCATCTGGTCTCAGTTTCTATAAGCACACAGGTTTCATCAGGACTCTATGACCTCAGTAATCTTTGCTGGGCCTTAATGCTCTGAACAAAGCTGCACATCACAAGACTAAATAGAAATGAATCAGTCTTTCATTCTCACTGCTGTTTGACTTCAGCTCTCAATGTCCCACCATAACCCATGGAAAGAATTACTGTCCATCCAGGCTGCTGAACATGAAGCTGAAGAAGGTGGAGTATTGTGAGGGCTGATGGAGATGATGATGAGGAATCCAGGAGCAGTGGGTGGATGGCAGCATCAGCATGAAGGATCAGTGTGAGAACACATCATCATCCACAAAGAAAACCAGTCTGAGTGTCTGACTCTCTTGTTAGAAAGACGCAGTCCCAGCAGTTAGCTTGTCTGCTAGTTAGCTGAGAGCTAGCTCACTTGTACATTGAATACCAAACTGTGTAAACCAGGGGTGTCAAACATATGGCCCGTGGGCCAAATCCAGCCCTTGAGATAATTTCATATGTCAAATATTGATGAATTTTCAGGCTTGCTGATAATCAATGTGAGCACGGCTGAGGTTTTATTCTGATGAGCAAACCATGTGGCCAAACACTTTAAGAGACAGACTGGGATCATACCATTATGTGAAAGAAGACATGTCCCATAGACAGCAAGGGTAGTGGTATAGACCAGGGCCCGTATCCCTAAAGAATCTTTGTGTAAAAAGTGGCTCCTAGCAGCCAAATTATAAGAAAATTCTCAGAATCATGACGTTTTCTTAAAATGTCCCCTAAAAGTGACACGACAATCCCAGTTAATATAAAATATAAAATAATATATTCCTCAAGATTCCTAGCGCTTAAAAGGGCTCCTAAGGCGAGATCTGCTAAGAGCAGGGAAGAGGACTTTTAGTGGAGTTCCCCTAAGCAGCTGCACAAAATGGCCAACAGAAGAGGCAGGAGTGATGTCCTGCAAACACTGCATGACAGGGAATTATTGAGACGCTACAGATTGGATCGTGCAGGAATCATGTTTGTGGTGGATCTCCTTAGAGATGCAATTACTTCACCAACTCGACGCCACAACGCTATTACACCGGAGACGAAAGTAATCACAACACTGAGGTATTTGGCAACCGGGCAAATGCAACAATGCAGCAGTGATGACTTGGGTCTGTCCCAATCCTCTGTCAGCAGAGTCATCACCCAAACACTGACAGCTTTGTCAGAACCTAATATTGTGACACAATTTGTTTCATTCCCGCTGGATGCCCGCACTTTGCACACACATAAAAGGGCATTTATGGACATTGCAGGATTCCCTGGCGTTGTGGGTGTAATTGATGGAACACATGTGAGAATAATTGCGCCATCAGAGGACGAGGCTGTCTTTGTTAACAGGAGGAATTTCCACAGCATCAATGTGCAAATAGTCGTCAATGCGGCCTGTAAGATTTTGGACATGGTGGCTAAATGGCCAGGCTGCACACATGATGCGAGAATGCTCTCCGAGAGTGGCATCAGACAGCTTTTTGAGAGACGCTATGTGCCAGCTAATTGCCACTTGTTAGGGGACAGTGGCTACCCATGCAAACCATGGCTCCTTACACATTACCTCCAGCCACGCCAAGGGCCCCAACTAAACTATAACAGGTAAGCCAAACAATACAAAAATCATGGAAATGAAATGCAAGCAATATGTTAGAGCATCCAAGTAGTGCAATATTTCCATCAAATAATTAAAGCAGTATTCTATTGTAGGGCCCACAAGACAACAAGAGCGGTGGTGGAGCGGTGGTGGAGCGTGGCATAGGCCAGCTTAGGAGGCGCTTTCATGTTCTCCACGGAGAGGTGCGTCTGAGGCCTGAAAAAGTCAGCAAAGTCATCATAGCCTGTGCAATATTACACAATATTTGCAAGGTTAGACAGATTGCAGAACCTCTGGAGGATGGCGATGAGGATGAGGATGAAGACAACGATGAGAATGGTGGTGAAGAAGATATTTACATTCCACAGGGGAACCTAGCCCAGAGTGTGTGGTAATGTGGGGGTGTTCATGTGCTAATGGGGTTTTGCCAGTAGGGGGCGCTGTATTTGAGAGGGCTCATGAATGCCTCTATAAAAGAAGACTGACTTGTGAATGATAATAAAATGTTTGGAGCAGACGCTCGCAAAACACAAGTGGATGCTGTGTAATTATTCAAAGCTATACGAAGACAACACATGGTACCAGGAGTAAAAGTGGGAGAGCGGAAGCAATAGCAGCTCAAAGTTCTGTTTGAGATGGAAAGTTTGAAGCCTCCGGATGGACTAAAACTGGTGGGGAATGTGGACAGCAACTGGCGGTGTTTTAAGCAGCAGTTTGAGCTGTACATGGCTGCCATGGGACTGGACTCTAAACCCGATGCCAGGAAGATTGCATTGCTGCTCACGGTAGCTGGTCCTCAAGCCATTGAAGTCTTCAACACGTTTGAGTTTGAGGAAGTTGGTGACAGGAGTACGTATGACAGAGTGATTGAAAAGTTTGATGCACACTGTTCACCACAGAAGAACACAGTATATGAAAGGTATGTTTTCCGATCTCGGATGCAGCAACCAGAAGAGACTTTTGATTGCTTTGTGACTGATTTGAAGCTAAAGGCACAGTCATGTGATTTTGGAGAGCTGAAAGATTCTATGGTTCGTGATCAAATTGTGTATGGGATCCATGATAAACGGACTAGGGAACGGCTGCTCAGAGATTCCAAGCTAACTCTGGATGAGGCAGAAAGACTGTGTCATGCGAGTGAGTTAGCCCTGCAGCATGCAAAGACATTTAATGAGACGAGCGTTGCTGCAGTACATGATGGTGCAAGAATAGCTGTGGTTAAAAAGAATATGTCGCAGAAGCCCAGCAAAGAGGATACAGTGTATTCCTGTAAGCGATGTGGTAGCAGACATGCACTTAGACAGTGTCCAGCTTATGGGAAAAGATGTTTGAAATGCGATGGAAAAAATCATTTTGCCAAACAATGTCTGTCGAAAGTCAAACCCAAATCAGTGCATGTAGTTGAAGAGACTGACTTAAGCGAGACTTTCTTTGTGGGCATGGTGTCACTTGAGGATGTGAAAAGTGAGCATAACGAAACAGAGGACAGTGGGCGATGCTCAGAGTATGACGACACGTGGATTGTTTCACTCCCAATACAAGGAACTTTGGTGGCGCTAAGGATCGATACAGGTGCGCAGGCAAACCTAATCAGCATGACAGAGATCCATGCTATGAAACCAAAGCCCAAAATAATAAAGAAAAGAGTACCTCTAAAAGACTACAATGGAAAGCATATTGAAAGCAGTGGTCAATGCAGGCTTAAAGTGACAATAAAACATAAAGATTATGATGTGTTGTTTAATGTTGGTCCAGAAGGTCGTGAATCACTGCTGGGTGGCGTGACATCCAAAAGATTGAACCTAGTAGAAAGAGTGTACCACATCGGCTGTCCAGAAATAGAAAGTGGACAGCGAGGAGCAGTTGACTCCATTGTACAGCATTATGAGGATGTCTTCAAAGGTTTGGGATGTCTACCATGCAATTACAGTATCCAGCTGAAAGAGGATGCAAAGCCAGTGATCCATGCACCACGTAGGGTCCCAGCTCCACTGAAGGACCGTTTGAAGAAAGAACTTAACAGGATGTTACAGTTGCAGGTCATTACAAAAGTGGAAGAGCCGACTGCGTGGGTAAACTCAATGGTGTGTGTGGATAAAAGGAATAAAAACAATGATTTGAGAATATGCATGGACCCTGGTGATTTAAATCAAGCCATAAAACGTGAGCACTACCAGATACCAAAGCGTGAAGAGATTGCAAGTGAAATGGCAGGTGCCAAATACTTTTCAAAGCTAGATGCAGCACAGGGTTTCTGGCAAATAAAGCTGGATGAGAAAAGTTCAAAATACTGTACTTTCAATACACCTTTTGGCAGGTATAGATTCCTCAGAATGCCATTTGGCATAATCTCAGCATCTGAGATTTTTCATCGTGCCATGGACAACATGTTAGAGGGTTTACAAGGTGTTCGCTGTTATGTTGATGATGTGGTTACATGGGGCTCCACCCTACAAGAACATAATGAAAGACTGGTGAAGGTGCTGCAGTGGATGAGGGAGAATGGATTAAAGCTAAATCGTGACAAGTGTCATTTTGGTGTGAAGGAAATAACATTTCTGGGAGACAAATTCTCTGCTGGAGGTATTGAGCCAGATGAAAGAAAAGTAAAAGCCATCGCAACAATGCCACGCCCGACAGATAAGAGAGGTGTGCTCAGAGTGATGGGGATGATAAACTTTGTAGGAAAATTCATACCTAACTTGTCAGTGAGAACATCAGCACTAAGGGAGTTACTTCGTGATTCCATAGAATTTAAATGGTCAGCGAGGCATGAACAAGAATGGAATGATTTAAAAACCACACTGACAACGCGCCCAGTGCTTGCCTATTATGATCCAACTAAGAGTCTGAAAATCTCGACAGATGCCTCAAAGGATGGGCTTGGAGCTGTTTTACTTCAGGCTGAAGAAGGGGGCTGGAAACCGGTTGCTTATGCTTCTAGATCCATGACTAAGTCTGAAGCTAGATATGCTCAGATTGAGAAAGAATGTCTCGGAATGGCATATGGATTTGATATTTTTCACTGTTATGTTTATGGTCTTCCTACCTTTACAGTTGAGACAGATCATCGTCCTTTGGTGTCAATCATTAAGAAAAATCTGAACGAGATGTCGCCGAGGATTCAACGTCTCATGATGAAACTACAAAGGTACAGCTTTGACTTGATATACACACCAGGGAAGCATTTAGCTTTAGCGGATGCACTGTCGCGACCATCAGAGGTGTGTCACGCAAGCTCCACTGAGAAAGACGTAGGCGATCATGTTAATATGATAGTGGAGTCTCTGCCAGTTTCTGACGCAAAAATAAAACAAATATGCGAGGAGACAGCTGCCGACAGGGAGCTGCAAATGGTGATGGAAAATATCCAAGGAGACTGGCCCAAAGGGTCTTGTTCAAAGTATTATCATGTTAGATCGGAGCTCAGTGTGGTAAATGGACTGCTGTTGAGAGGCAATAGGATTGTGATACCACATAGTCTGAGACAGTTGATACTTCAAAGAATACATGAGGGACATCTGGGAATAGAAAAGTGTAAAAGGCAGGCTAGAGACACTGTGTACTGGCCTGGCATTAATAAAGACATTGAGACCATGGTCGGAAAGTGTGAAACATGTAACAAGTTTCAGAGCAGACAGGCAAGAGAACCCATGATGATTCCTGAACTTCCTACAGCGCCTTGGAGGAAAGTCGGAACAGATTTATTTCATTTTAATGGGAAAGACTATCTGTTGGTGATCGATTATTACTCTAACTTTCCTGAGATTGCTCTGCTTACAAGTACAACTGCTAGTAATGTGATCACACATGTGAAGTCTATCTTTTCAAGGCATGGAATACCTGAAACTGTCATTAGTGACAATGGTCCTTGCTATAATTGCAAAGAATGGCAGAATTTCGCAAGAGAATACGGCTTTAAATATGTCACATCAAGTCCTCAACATCCACAGGCAAATGGCAAGGCTGAAAAAGGAGTGCATATCATCAAGCAGCTTCTGAAGAAGGCTACAGATAGTCGATCAGATCCTTATTTAGCTCTGCTGAGCTACAGGACTGCTCCTCTTGACTGTGTTTATCCCCTGCAGAATTGCTGATGAATCGTAAGCTACACACAACTTTGCCCTGCTATCCAGAATGCAAGCAGAGTGAAGGAATTATAAAAAAACAAGAGCATCTGAAATGGAAACAAAAACTGCGATACGACAAGGGGACAAGAGCACTTGGGTTGCTTGCAAAGGATGATGTAGTGAGAATTCAAGATCAGAATGCATGGAGCAGGAAAGCCATTGTTCTTCAGGAAGCAGGTCCGAGATCATATGACGTAAGAACTGAAGAAGGACGTGTTCAGAAGGAACCGTCGTAACTTGCTGAAGACTAAAGAGACATTTCAGGAGGAACAATCTGGTGAGGAAGATGAAAATGTTGATGTGTCACATGCAGAGACAGTGTCTGGTTTGAAACCATTGGATGGACATGAGGAGAAGAGTGCAGTTGTTTCAGAACCGGTATTGAGGAGGTCAGAGCGTAAGGTCCAAAGACCAGTTAGGCTTAATTTGTAAAGCTACGACTGGATTTGTTTTTATCTAATATTCTGATGGTGTAAAAAAAAAAGAAAAAAAAAAGGAGAAGACATATTGATGTAATACAATTATGTGTATATGTTGATTCGTGGGACCTGTGTTGTCAGAGAAAAGGGGATGTGGTAATGTGGGGGTGTTCATGTGCTAATGGGGTTTTGCCAGTAGGGGGCGCTGTATTTGAGAGGGCTCATGAATGCCTCTATAAAAGAAGACTGACTTGTGAATGATAATAAAATGTTTGGAGCAGACGCTCGCAAAACACAAGTGGATGCTGTGTAATTATTCAAAGCTATACGAAGACAACACAGAGTGGACTGCCTTACAGGGCAAACTTCACAAATTTACATTTCAGGCAAGCTGAAGCCCCATGTCTTTTGAGAACTTTTGATGGTATTAAGAACTACCACAGTTTTACTGCACATCACCTGCAATTGTTAAATGCAAGACACAGAACACAATCTGTAAATGGTTTATTTTTTAGGTGTTCAATGTTAAGGCGGTAGTACTCCTCCTGTAGGGAAAGGACTTTTTTTTGTTGTTCACACACATCAATTGTGAGTTGCAATCTGCTCTCCTGCAGGGATGCTGACGGAGCAGGTGCTGCGGATGGGAATGGTGTTTGATCAGCCGGGCTATTCTGATATTGTGTCCCAGGCGTGCCTCTTGCCTTGGCTAGTGACAGTTGGGCCACATTTTCCTCGTAACATACCTTTATGTTCGTTCACCAACTGGGCCAGCAACAAACCTATAACCCCTACAGCTTACTATTAATTTTCCAGATATTTTCTTGAATGTGAAATATTATTTACAATTACAGTTAGCATAAGATTAGAGTGTATAATTATGTTTATTGATTTGAGGGTACATCCTTTGCTCATTATCACCAAAAGCTCATTTCCATCAAACTTGTAGGATCAACCAATCACGGCTTTTGAAATGATGACTCATACCTAGCAACGGGTCAACCACACCTCCTCACTAAGATAGGATTTCCCATCCATTCCTTGCTCAGAGTTCACTGAAAATGTTCTGGAATCACTTCTAAGCTAAAACTCCTGGCAAGGAATTTTTAGGTTACGTTAGGAGCTCTCTGAGAGGATTCTCAGAATCTTTAGGGATACGGGCCCAGGTACACAGAGAAATGGGAGCTGTATTGAAATGCAAGCGTGTCAGGAAAGAGTGAAAAGGCAAAATGAGCAGCATATGGCTGCATTTCAGTGATATTGGAGACCACAAAGCTGAGTGCAACATTTATACAGGAGATATACAGGAGACGCTGAGAGTAGAACTGATAAAATTAGGAGCTGGCTAAAGTGAGACCCATTTTTATTTCCACCCATTTTCCACTGTGGAGGACAAAAGGTTTCAAACTGGTCCAGGTCTTAAACCTCACCTGTTCTTCCTAATAGCACTAAATGGATAAAAATAAGGCTTTTATGAAAACACTGAATAAAACTTGCTGCCTTTAAAAAGACTAAATGTACAGTTCAGTATTGAATACTACATAAAATAAACTATATATAAAGTGTGTCTGAATGGCAGAGATGCAGAAATATGTGCATGTAGCACAGAGCCACGGCTCAGTGTCTGAATGAGTCTCACAGACCTGAATGTGCTGTTGAAGCCATTTATAATTATAACGTAATTCTTTACTCATTTGATCTGCTCCTTACCACAAGCCACCAGACGTAGAAGGTTTTGGACTTTTAACTATATTTTCTGAAGTTTTACAACTTTTCTGACTGTTAAAAACCTCGTTATGGCCATTCATGCTGTACAAAGTAATTAGACATGTGTGGTATCTACAGAAACGTCAGAATCTCAGCTAAAAGTTCACAAAACCATCTCAACAACCACCAAACAGCTGAAACAGCAGGTGAACAGATTACACAAAAAAGATGTAAACACAAATCCCCCTGATCATCTGTTTTTTAAACATGAAGCGTCGTTTTGGACGTTCATTTACTGCTGGTTCAGTGAATTTTGGTTGGACAGTGATGAAACCTGCAGCCTCAGAATCTGTGAGAAGTCTGCTTCCAGCACGCAACAGCATTGTTGTGTTGTGTGCTGTGGATCCACCTCTGCAAACTCATCACTGTTTCACCATCATGTTTCTACTTAGACAATAACAAAGGAAGCAGTTCCCAGGAACTACTTCCTGTCTTGTTAACATAAGAGTATGTTGCCCTTCAAAACACCTCCACTTCTCCTCTTATTAGAGGACTGCCTTATTATTAATCTGCTAATTCTGTCAGTTGATGAAAGAAAAATGCTTGATCTCACCTGAGAGTTTCCAGTGTACAGCGTGGACTCTTCAGTCCTTCAGACAGAAGCTTCACGCCTGAATCCTTCAGGTTAATGTTACTCAGGTCCAGCTGTCTCAGATTAGAGGTCTGAGAGCTGAGACCTGAGGCCAGAGCTTCACAGCTTCTCTCTGACAGGTCACAGTGACTCAGTCTGAAAAATAACAGATAAACAATTACAAAAATAAAACACTTATGTTGAAGCGTAATGAGATACTATTATATTTAGCAATATTTCATCTTGTTTTGTCAGGAAACTGAGCACTGATGCAGAGCAACATGTGGAGAGAATCAGAGGAGAAGAAGTGAAGAGAGAACAGCAGTAAAACAACACTGAATTGTTCAGTGTGCTTTTGATATCAACAGAATGTGTCAAATTTCTTTATTTTGTATTTGTTTTAGTAGAATTGATGATTATCACTTAGATAACAACCACAGGCCAGGTCTAAATTGCACTTTGGTGACAGTTACACCCAGAAATATTTCAGAAACGTGGACAATTTGTGCTCCATTGTATTCAGTATTGAACAAACTGAGTACCGATGACCACTTAATATTTTTGATATTTTATTTGAGTTGTTCCACCTGATCTGTGTTAACTAGAATAAACATTTAAAAACTAAAGCTATGATCACATATTTACTTACAGAGCTTTGTTGGAGGTTTTGACCACTGGCAGCAGCCTCAGAAGAGCCTTTTTAAAGGCTCATGTTCTCACTTAGATCATCGATTTCTACTTACATTTCATTCTGGGAAAAATGGGGATTACTTTGAAAACAGGAATTATTTTCCCCAAAAATCAGCCCTGGATTAGTAAATCAGTCCAACATGTTCTCAGGCAGAAGAAGCTGTCTTGTTATGAGGGAGAGAAGAAAAAGATCGAGGCACAGAAACTTGTTGAAAGAGAGATAAAGCAGCTAAAATCAGGTCTAAAAGTAAAGCAGAGCATAGGTTGAATAAGTTCGCAGTCATTGGGGTGGCTGTAGCTCAGGCGGCAGAGCAGGTCAGCCACTAATCAGAAGGTCGGTGGTCCGATCCCAGGCTGCCTCCTGGCTGCATGCCAAATATCCTTGGGCAAGATACTAACCCCATGTTTGCCTACTGGTGGTGGTCAGAGGGCCCGGTGGCGCCTGTGTCCGGCAGCCTCGCCTCTGTCAGTGCGCCCCAGGGCAGCTGTGGCTACAATGTAGCTTGCCAGTGTGTGAATGGGTGAATGACTGAATGTAGTGTAAAGCGCTTTGGGGTCCTATGGACTAGAAAAGCGCTATACAAAATGCAGGCCATTTACCATCATCTAAAGAGCTTAGAAAAAAAGGCATCTGGACTTCTTTAAGTTTCTTGAAGACGTTTCACCTCTCATCCAAGAAGATTCTTTATTTCTAGTGTCAAATGGTGGAGAGTCCCAGATTAGCCTGTGTACAAACAGACTTCAGCCATATGAGAGTGAGTGTGAGTGAATGAGAGCACACACAGGACACTCTGATCTCTGAATGTGTGTGACGCAGTGAAAAAGAGGATTGTACTGGATATACTGTGACTGACAAACAGAGTTTAAAGAGAAAGGTGTTTGGATTAAAATGGATTATGCTAAAGTGAACGTGCTAATGAAATCTGAACTGACTGAAATGTGAAGTGAAGATAATTGAGGTGTAAAAGAGAGAGAGAGGGGGTGATGATAAGGTGAGGCTGAAGATCAGTGAAGGGCATGTAAACACCTGATTGGCTGAGTAGATATCAGATCGACAGTTTCACAGTTTTCCCTGTGGATTATAACTTTAAGAAGATGTGACATTCATCAAGGAATCCTGCTCTCCGGATTATTTCCATGAACACTGATCTGGATCACATCTACAGTGCTGGAAGTGCCCGTATTACCACCAACCTCTCTGTGCACATTCACTTTTCAACCCTTTGTGAGACACTAAAGGTGTAAATCTGAGTATTTATCTATGTTAGTGCAAACACCTCTAATAGGTTGGTTTAGTTAGTCTTTCCAAGTCATATCTTCCCTTAGATCTGCGGTCCAGGCTCCTAAAATCATCCTAGTTTAACAAGCACTACAATCTAGAGGAGAGCTGCACTAACAGGTGTGACTGATGAGATCTGACCTGCAAGGATACTCATGTTTATTTGTATCAGGACAAGCAGGGAAGACCTGGACATCAACTCTGTCAGGCTGCCTGAGTCCTCTCACCCACATCAGCTCAGAACTCTGCATTATCTACTGAGTCAGACTCAGAGGATCAGGGATCAGAAGTTCTACAAAGAGTAGAACCAGACTTCCTGTATAGAGGTCTGCGGGCCTACTGATCCACAGTGTCAGCACAACTTTCACATCATATTCATCTCAGCACAACTAAAACATGTGAGTGACCTCAGAGTTTCAAGTCCACATCCTGGACTCTCCAGAAGAACACACAGCTGCTTCACTCCTGAATCCTGCAGGGTTTCGTTGTGACTCAGGTCCAGCTCTCTCAGATGGGAGGGGTTGGACTTCAGTGCTGCTGCCAGATAATCACAGCTGATCTCTGACAAATCACAGTCCTTCAATCTGAATAAAAAATGAAAGATGTAAGTTTATTAGACAAAGTGCTTGAAATCATTCAGTGTTTCATCATCTGTTCAGAGCTGAAGAAGGTTCAGAATGTAGAAGTTTAGAAAATGGAAACTCCAAACAGCTGAAGCCAACAGGAAGCAACTTCAAACAAACAAGAGAAAAAAAAATGAATTTTTCACATTGAAGTTGTACATTTATCATAAAGTTGTCAAGTTTTGCCGTGTGAAAGAGAAAAAACTGAACAGGAATCCTCAGAGTTGAAACCTCTGCACAGAGGTTCAGGTTCCTCTTCAGGTCCTAAAGTGCAGAACAACAAGGTTTCAAACAGCTTCGTTCCAGCAGCATCAGCCACAGAAATGCAGAGAAAATTCTTTGGATCTCTTGGTTGTGTTGTATGATGCTGTGTTTGCATATCTGGTATCTGTGAGGATGGATCACCCATCTACTGCAGCCCCAGATAAACAGAGCTGGACCTGAACCTGGTAGCTTCACTTAGAAGACACTTGTGACGGGAACGTGTGAGAAGTTTTGAGCAGACAAGTGTTGATTTTGAGTCTGGGACGAGGTCTCCACAGTCTTTGTGGAGATCCACATTCTGCGTACTGCCTGTGAGAAGCTGCAGACATTTCTCCTCCAAATCCACTGAGCAGCTGCTCGTGGTGGTATTAGCTTCATGTGTGCGTGTTAGCATTAAGCCTCGGTGACACTCTGCTGTGGACACGGTCACAGCTGGACGCATGATGGACGAGTCGTCCTTCCTGTTAAACTTCTTTGAGGTGAGCTTGAAGCTGCTGCTTGGGGCGCATGCACAGCTGGTTATTGTACTGGAAATGTTCTGCAGACGAGTCCACGTGCTCACAACAAAGCTCAGTGTGGACGACGCTGTGCACGCTCCAATGCTGATTGGTTAGAAAGTGGGCGGGAACAGGGAAGAGAGCGACAGCAGTGTTCAGCACAAACACAAAGGATCAAAGAAGAAGAACATGAGAAGCTCAGATGGAGGCTGCAGTGGACACTTCATTGTTTTAACACTCGCTTTCACTTCAGCTTCACCAACAACAGCATAAGCAGAGCAGCCCACTGACTGCGTGGCCGTGACGGCACCCCCTGGTGACTGTAAACCACTACAACATGTAGACGGCCGTCTGCTGCTCATTTCTTTGCCACCATCACAGGAGCTCTTTATCCTGTTCTTCACTCTCATTGGTTCTTTGTGTGCTTGTTTTACCAACAGTAGTCATTGTGATTGTTCAAAGAAGACAGTCAGCTGTGACTAAATGTAGCTCCTACAGCAGTGATTGGAATAACTACTGTGATACCACATAGTCTGAGACAGTTGATACTTCAAAGAATACATGAGGGACATCTGGGAATAGAAAAGTGTAAAAGGCAGGCTAGAGACACTGTGTACTGGCCTGGCATTAATAAAGACATTGAGACCATGGTCGGAAAGTGTGAAACATGTAACAAGTTTCAGAGCAGACAGGCAAGAGAACCCATGATGATTCCTGAACTTCCTACAGCGCCTTGGAGGAAAGTCGGAACAGATTTATTTCATTTTAATGGGAAAGACTATCTGTTGGTGATCGATTATTACTCTAACTTTCCTGAGATTGCTCTGCTTACAAGTACAACTGCTAGTAATGTGATCACACATGTGAAGTCTATCTTTTCAAGGCATGGAATACCTGAAACTGTCATTAGTGACAATGGTCCTTGCTATAATTGCAAAGAATGGCAGAATTTCGCAAGAGAATACGGCTTTAAATATGTCACATCAAGTCCTCAACATCCACAGGCAAATGGCAAGGCTGAAAAAGGAGTGCATATCATCAAGCAGCTTCTGAAGAAGGCTACAGATAGTCGATCAGATCCTTATTTAGCTCTGCTGAGCTACAGGACTGCTCCTCTTGACTGTGTTTATCCCCTGCAGAATTGCTGATGAATCGTAAGCTACACACAACTTTGCCCTGCTATCCAGAATGCAAGCAGAGTGAAGGAATTATAAAAAAACAAGAGCATCTGAAATGGAAACAAAAACTGCGATACGACAAGGGGACAAGAGCACTTGGGTTGCTTGCAAAGGATGATGTAGTGAGAATTCAAGATCAGAATGCATGGAGCAGGAAAGCCATTGTTCTTCAGGAAGCAGGTCCGAGATCATATGACGTAAGAACTGAAGAAGGACGTGTTCAGAAGGAACCGTCGTAACTTGCTGAAGACTAAAGAGACATTTCAGGAGGAACAATCTGGTGAGGAAGATGAAAATGTTGATGTGTCACATGCAGAGACAGTGTCTGGTTTGAAACCATTGGATGGACATGAGGAGAAGAGTGCAGTTGTTTCAGAACCGGTATTGAGGAGGTCAGAGCGTAAGGTCCAAAGACCAGTTAGGCTTAATTTGTAAAGCTACGACTGGATTTGTTTTTATCTAATATTCTGATGGTGTAAAAAAAAAAGAAAAAAAAAAGGAGAAGACATATTGATGTAATACAATTATGTGTATATGTTGATTCGTGGGACCTGTGTTGTCAGAGAAAAGGGGATGTGGTAATGTGGGGGTGTTCATGTGCTAATGGGGTTTTGCCAGTAGGGGGCGCTGTATTTGAGAGGGCTCATGAATGCCTCTATAAAAGAAGACTGACTTGTGAATGATAATAAAATGTTTGGAGCAGACGCTCGCAAAACACAAGTGGATGCTGTGTAATTATTCAAAGCTATACGAAGACAACACAGAGTGGACTGCCTTACAGGGCAAACTTCACAAATTTACATTTCAGGCAAGCTGAAGCCCCATGTCTTTTGAGAACTTTTGATGGTATTAAGAACTACCACAGTTTTACTGCACATCACCTGCAATTGTTAAATGCAAGACACAGAACACAATCTGTAAATGGTTTATTTTTTAGGTGTTCAATGTTAAGGCGGTAGTACTCCTCCTGTAGGGAAAGGACTTTTTTTTGTTGTTCACACACATCAATTGTGAGTTGCAATCTGCTCTCCTGCAGGGATGCTGACGGAGCAGGTGCTGCGGATGGGAATGGTGTTTGATCAGCCGGGCTATTCTGATATTGTGTCCCAGGCGTGCCTCTTGCCTTGGCTAGTGACAGTTGGGCCACATTTTCCTCGTAACATACCTTTATGTTCGTTCACCAACTGGGCCAGCAACAAACCTATAACCCCTACAGCTTACTATTAATTTTCCAGATATTTTCTTGAATGTGAAATATTATTTACAATTACAGTTAGCATAAGATTAGAGTGTATAATTATGTTTATTGATTTGAGGGTACATCCTTTGCTCATTATCACCAAAAGCTCATTTCCATCAAACTTGTAGGATCAACCAATCACGGCTTTTGAAATGATGACTCATACCTAGCAACGGGTCAACCACACCTCCTCACTAAGATAGGATTTCCCATCCATTCCTTGCTCAGAGTTCACTGAAAATGTTCTGGAATCACTTCTAAGCTAAAACTCCTGGCAAGGAATTTTTAGGTTACGTTAGGAGCTCTCTGAGAGGATTCTCAGAATCTTTAGGGATACGGGCCCAGGTACACAGAGAAATGGGAGCTGTATTGAAATGCAAGCGTGTCAGGAAAGAGTGAAAAGGCAAAATGAGCAGCATATGGCTGCATTTCAGTGATATTGGAGACCACAAAGCTGAGTGCAACATTTATACAGGAGATATACAGGAGACGCTGAGAGTAGAACTGATAAAATTAGGAGCTGGCTAAAGTGAGACCCATTTTTATTTCCACCCATTTTCCATTGTGGAGGACAAAAGGTTTCAAACTGGTCCAGGTCTTAAACCTCACGTGTTCTTCCTAATAGCACTAAATGGATAAAAATAAGGCTTTTATGAAAACACTGAATAAAACTTGCTGCCTTTAAAAAGACTAAATGTACAGTTCAGTATTGAATACTACATAAAATAAACTATATATAAAGTGTGTCTGAATGGCAGAGATGCAGAAATATGTGCATGTAGCACAGAGCCACGGCTCAGTGTCTGAATGAGTCTCACAGACCTGAATGTGCTGTTGAAGCCATTTATAATTATAACGTAATTCTTTACTCATTTGATCTGCTCCTTACCACAAGCCACCAGACGTAGAAGGTTTTGGACTTTTAACTATATTTTCTGAAGTTTTACAACTTTTCTGACTGTTAAAAACCTCGTTATGGCCATTCATGCTGTACAAAGTAATTAGACATGTGTGGTATCTACAGAAACGTCAGAATCTCAGCTAAAAGTTCACAAAACCATCTCAACAACCACCAAACAGCTGAAACAGCAGGTGAACAGATTACACAAAAAAGATGTAAACACAAATCCCCCTGATCATCTGTTTTTTAAACATGAAGCGTCGTTTTGGACGTTCATTTACTGCTGGTTCAGTGAATTTTGGTTGGACAGTGATGAAACCTGCAGCCTCAGAATCTGTGAGAAGTCTGCTTTCAGCACGCAACAGCATTGTTGTGTTGTGTGCTGTGGATCCACCTCTGCAAACTCATCACTGTTTCACCATCATGTTTCTACTTAGACAATAACAAAGGAAGCAGTTCCCAGGAACTACTTCCTGTCTTGTTAACATAAGAGTATGTTGCCCTTCAAAACACCTCCACTTCTCCTCTTATTAGAGGACTGCCTTATTATTAATCTGCTAATTCTGTCAGTTGATGAAAGAAAAATGCTTGATCTCACCTGAGAGTTTCCAGTGTACAGCGTGGACTCTTCAGTCCTTCAGACAGAAGCTTCACGCCTGAATCCTTCAGGTTAATGTTACTCAGGTCCAGCTGTCTCAGATTAGAGGTCTGAGAGCTGAGACCTGAGGCCAGAGCTTCACAGCTTCTCTCTGACAGGTCACAGTGACTCAGTCTGAAAAATAACAGAGAAACAATTACAAAAATAAAACACTTATGTTGAAGCGTAATGAGATACTATTATATTTAGCAATATTTCATCTTGTTTTGTCAGGAAACTGAGCACTGATGCAGAGCAACATGTGGAGAGAATCAGAGGAGAAGAAGTGAAGAGAGAACAGCAGTAAAACAACACTGAATTGTTCAGTGTGCTTTTGATATCAACAGAATGTGTCAAATTTCTTTATTTTGTATTTGTTTTAGTAGAATTGATGATTATCACTTAGATAACAACCACAGGCCAGGTCTAAATTGCACTTTGGTGACAGTTACACCCAGAAATATTTCAGAAACGTGGACAATTTGTGCTCCATTGTATTCAGTATTGAACAAACTGAGTACCGATGACCACTTAATATTTTTGATATTTTATTTGAGTTGTTCCACCTGATCTGTGTTAACTAGAATAAACATTTAAAAACTAAAGCTATGATCACATATTTACTTACAGAGCTTTGTTGGAGGTTTTGACCACTGGCAGCAGCCTCAGAAGAGCCTTTTTAAAGGCTCATGTTCTCACTTAGATCATCGATTTCTACTTACATTTCATTCTGGGAAAAATGGGGATTACTTTGAAAACAGGAATTATTTTCCCCAAAAATCAGCCCTGGATTAGTAAATCAGTCCAACATGTTCTCAGGCAGAAGAAGCTGTCTTGTTATGAGGGAGAGAAGAAAAAGATCGAGGCACAGAAACTTGTTGAAAGAGAGATAAAGCAGCTAAAATCAGGTCTAAAAGTAAAGCAGAGCATAGGTTGAATAAAGGACACTCAAGGCTGACTCGGAAAGGAATGAAGTCCATGGTGGGGATGCAGAACAAGGACCAAAGATGAATGTGATGCTGAATCAGCAGAAGACTTGGACTCATTTGATTCCAGCTTTGATATCATTGATTTCAATGAAGATCTTTGTGATTGTAGCAAAGGGCTGGTAGCTCTGAGAGTCCCACTGATGAGGTGTCTGTGAAGGTTCGCAGTCATTGGGGTGGCTGTAGCTCAGGCGGCAGAGCAGGTCAGCCACTAATCAGAAGGTCGGTGGTTCGATCCCAGGCTGCCTCCTGGCTGCATGCCAAATATCCTTGGGCAAGATACTAACCCCATGTTTGCCTACTGGTGGTGGTCAGAGGGCCCGGTGGCACCTGTGTCCGGCAGCCTCGCCTCTGTCAGTGCGCCCCAGGGCAGCTGTGGCTACAATGTAGCTTGCCATCGCCAGTGTGTGAATGGGTGAATGACTGAATGTAGTGTAAAGCGCTTTGGGGTCCTATGGACTAGAAAAGCGCTATACAAAATGCAGGCCATTTACCATCATCTAAAGAGCTTAGAAAAAAAGGCATCTGGACTTCTTTAAGTTTTTTGAAGACGTTTCACCTTTCACCTCTCATCCAAGAAGATTCTTTATTTCTAGTGTCAAATGGTGGAGAGTCCCAGATTAGCCTGTGTACAAACAGATTTCAGCCATATGAGAGTGAGTGTGAGTGAATGAGAGCACACACAGGACACTCTGATCTCTGAATGTGTGTGACGCAGTGAAAAAGAGGATTGTACTGGATATACTGTGACTGACAAACAGAGTTTAAAGAGAAAGGTGTTTGGATTAAAATGGATTATGCTAAAGTGAACGTGCTAATGAAATCTGAACTGACTGAAATGTGAAGTGAAGATAATTGAGGTGTAAAAGAGAGAGAGAGGGGGTGATGATAAGGTGAGGCTGAAGATCAGTGAAGGGCATGTAAACACCTGATTGGCTGAGTAGATATCAGATCGACAGTTTCACAGTTTTCCCTGTGGATTATAACTTTAAGAAGATGTGACATTCATCAAGGAATCCTGCTCTCCGGATTATTTCCATGAACACTGATCTGGATCACATCTACAGTGCTGGAAGTGCCCGTCTCACCACCAACCTCTCTGTGCACATTCACTTTTCAACCCTTTGTGAGACACTAAAGGTGTAAATCTGAGTATTTATCTATGTTAGTGCAAACACCTCTAATAGGTTGGTTTAGTCTTTCCAAGTCATATCTTCCCTTGGAGTCTGCGGTGCAGGCTCCTAAAATCATCCTAGTTTAACAAGCACTACAATCTAGAGGAGAACTGCACTAACAGGTGTGACTGATGAGATCTGACCTGCAAGGATACTCATGTTTATTTGTATCAGGACAAGCAGGGAAGACCTGGACATCAACTCTGTCAGGCTGCCTGAGTCCTCTCACCCACATCAGCTCAGAACTCTGCATTATCTACTGAGTCAGACTCAGAGGATCAGAAGTTCTACAAAGAGTAGAACCAGACTTCCTGTATAGAGGTCTGCGGGCCTACTGATCCACAGTGTCAGCACAACTTTCACATCATATTCATCTCAGCACAACTAAAACATGTGAGTGACCTCAGAGTTTCAAGTCCACATCCTGGACTCTCCAGAAGAACACACAGCTGCTTCACTCCTGAATCCTGCAGGGTTTCGTTGTGACTCAGGTCCAGCTCTCTCAGATGGGAGGGGTTGGACTTCAGTGCTGCTGCCAGATAATCACAGCTGATCTCTGACAAATCACAGTCCTTCAATCTGAATAAAAAATGAAAGATGTAAGTTTATTAGACAAAGTGCTTGAAATCATTCAGTGTTTCATCATCTGTTCAGAGCTGAAGAAGGTTCAGAATGTAGAAGTTTAGAAAATGGAAACTCCAAACAGCTGAAGCCAACAGGAAGCAACTTCAAACAAACAAGAGAAAAAAAAATGAATTTTTCACATTGAAGTTGTACATTTATCATAAAGTTGTCAAGTTTTGCCGTGTGAAAGAGAAAAAACTGAACAGGAATCCTCAGAGTTGAAACCTCTGCACAGAGGTTCAGGTTCCTCTTCAGGTCCTAAAGTGCAGAACAACAAGGTTTCAAACAGCTTCATTCCAGCAGCATCAGCCACAGAAATGCAGAGAAAATTCTTTGGATCTCTTGGTTGTGTTGTATGATGCTGTGTTTGCATATCTGGTATCTGTGAGGATGGATCACCCATCTACTGCAGCCCCAAATAAACAGAGCTGGACCTGAACCTGGTAGCTTCACTTAGAAGACACTTGTGACGGGAACGTGTGAGAAGTTTTGTGCAGACAAGTGTTGATTTTGAGTCTGGGACGAGGTCTCCACAGTCTTTGTGGAGATCCACATTCTGCGTACTGCCTGTGAGAAGCTGCAGACATTTCTCCTCCAAATCCACTGAGCAGCTGCTCGTGGTGGTATTAGCTTCATGTGTGCGTGTTAGCATTAAGCCTCGGTGACACTCTGCTGTGGACACGGTCACAGCTGGACGCATGATGGACGAGTCGTCCTTCCTGTTAAACTTCTTTGAGGTGAGCTTGAAGCTGCTGCTTGGGGCGCATGCACAGCTGGTTATTGTACTGGAAATGTTCTGCAGACGAGTCCACGTGCTCACAACAAAGCTCAGTGTGGACGACGCTGTGCACGCTCCAATGCTGATTGGTTAGAAAGTGGGCGGGAACAGGGAAGAGAGCGACAGCAGTGTTCAGCACAAACACAAAGGATCAAAGAAGAAGAACATGAGAAGCTCAGATGGAGGCTGCAGTGGACACTTCATTGTTTTAACACTCGCTTTCACTTCAGCTTCACCAACAACAGCATAAGCAGAGCAGCCCACTGACTGCGTGGCCGTGACGGCGCCCCCTGGTGACTGTAAACCACTACAACATGTAGACGGCCGTCTGCTGCTCATTTCTTTGCCACCATCACAGGAGCTCTTTATCATGTTCTACACTCTCATTGGTTCTTTGTGTGCTTGTTTTTTAGAACAGTAGTCATTGTGATTGTTCAAAGAAGACAGTCAGCTGTGACTAAATGTAGCTCCTACAGCAGTGATTGGAATAACTACTGAAGCTAATCCAGTATCAAAGCTCAGGAATCAGCAGCTCCCACCTCGTTTTCTTTGAACAACTATTTTTAGCTGCTGTGTTTTTGTGTTTCTGCGGACCTCAGACATCCTGCTGCTCTGGAGAACTGAAGCTCTAAAGGCTTCAGCCTTTATCTCCAAGAAACAAAGCTGATCATGGAGACCCAGCAGGTCAGCTGATCTGTGGACAGCACCAGCATCTTTAAGTAAGTCTGAGAGGTGAGCAGTCTTTGGAAGCCTTTACACTGATAGTCTCAGAGCAGGATTTGGATCATTATTTGGCTTTTCTTCTATTATTATGTTTCGTTTCTGCTTCACAGATATTCTCTGAGATGTTCTCTGAAATGTTTCCCACTGTTGGACAAACTTTCACAATTTCTTCATAAAAGAGATCTTCTGTGCAGTCCATCTGTGATAATATGTTAAACACTCAATTATGATTCATATCTGAATGTACTGACTGTTAATTACTGATGAGAACATAATCAGTAAATATAAATATGTTTGAGTTTGGCTTTGATGAATCAGAATAAAAGTAATAAAATAATGATTTTAGAGACAGGCCTAACTCAGGCCAGCTGACAGCCTGTGTACAAACAGACTTCAGCCATATGAGAGTGAGTGTGAGTGGATGAGAGCACACACAGGACACTCTGATCTCTGAATGTGTGTGACGCAGTGAAAAAGAGGATTGTACTGGATATACTGTGACTGACAAACAGAGTTTAAAGAGAAAGGTGTTTGGATTAAAATGGATTATGCTAAAGTGAACGTGCTAATGAAATCTGACCTGACTGAAATGTGAAGTGAAGATAATTCATTATTTACTGAGTCAGACTCAGAGGATCAGGGATCAGAAGTTCTACCAAGAGTAGAACCAGACTTCCTGTATAGAGGTTTGAGGGCCTACTGATCCACAGTGTCAGCACAACTTTCACATCATATTCATCTCAGCACAACTAAAACATGTGACTGACCTCAGATTTTCAAGTCCACATCCTGGACTCTCCAGGAAACCACACAGATGCTTCACTCCTGGATCCTGCAGGTTGTTATTGTTACTCAGGTGCAGCTCTCTCAGATGGGAGGGGTTGGACTTCAGTGCTGCTGCCAGATTATTACAGCTGATCTCTGACAAACCACAGCCCCACAATCTGTATAAAGAATGAAAGATGTAAGTTTATTAGACAAAGTGCTTGAAATCATTCAGTGTTTCATCATCTGTTCAGAGCTGAAGAAGGTTCAGAATGTAGAAGTTTAGAAAATGGAAACTCCAAACAGCTGAAGCCAACAGGAAGCAGCTTCAAACAAACACAACAAGAGAAAAAACTCTGAATGTTTCACATTAAAGTCGTACATTTATCATAAAAACAGGACAAAGACTTGAAAAAGTCGTGTTTTTCCTTCCAGGAACCACAAGGCTTCACTTTTAAAGGTGAAGTGTGAAAGAAATGGACATATTTGAAGTCCAACACCTTTTTCCAGTCACATTATTAAAGCAGACAAACTACAAGCTCATTTTCATTCCAACAAGTCATCTTCTGACCTGGACTAACAACACTGGTCTCTATGTGCAGCTGGCTGTGAGACCAGTGCTCAGGGAGCGTCTACAAAGGGCAACACTGAAAGAACATCACACACTCATTTGAGGAAATATGATGAAATGTTGTGTATTAGCAGCAAGTTATTGAATCATTTTCCTCAGAAACCAAACAAAATGATTGACAAACACGTTTTTACAAACTCAGTGTTGGACTTGGATCAGCAGGATAAGCTGATGTTTAAAGGCATTTGAGTCTCGCTGTATGAGAGTCCAGTTATTACTCAATATTTATGGATGATTTTCTTTCAGTGTTGCACTTTGTAGACGCTCCCTGAGCCTCACAGCCAGCTGCACATGGACCAGCTGACATTACCCAGCATTAGAGGCGGCTGTAAAAAAATGGATTTTCCTATTTAAATGGTTTTAATTTGAATAAAGCGATGTTGATTCATTCAATCCTGAATCGATTTTTAATATAAATGTATTTTGCCAGAATCTCAGGTTAAAGCTCCCAAAAGTATTTCAACAACAAGCAAACAGATAAAACAGTAAATGAGAGCAGCTAAACACACAAAGATGGAAACACAGAGCGTGGATCGTTCACTCGACGGCACGTACACGGACACGCCGTCGGGGCTGAAAGTGGACAGCTCACAGATCCTGAAGCTGCAGGTTTCATCTGTCTCCAACCAAAACTGAGTGAACCAGCAGCAGAAGAAGATCCAAACTCTGCTTTACGTTTGATGAACATCGTCATGAATTCTCTCCGACTTTGACGTTTACTTCCTGCACAGCTCTCCCTCTCTCAGTGTACTTCAAGAACAGTTTACCTTCAAAAATCTGTTTCCTGCATTATTCACTGCTTATTACGCACCAGTCTGCTGTTGTGTTCACTGCTGTCGGCCTCCGAAAACAAAGCCTCATTTCTGCTGTTCAATACTGAAGAAATTTAAACCTTTTAAAATGATGACAGATTACAAACTCTCAGCTGTGTCTGTAATCAAACCTCTGTAACTTTGCTTCACTTCAGCAGCATCAGCTCATGTTCACATGTTGATTCATGGTTTGCTTCAGTTTTTGATGGACTGCAGAAGATTTTGAAGGTTATCTGCTATAAAAAGCCAGAACAGGAAAATCTGCTTCATGTGTTTCTGTTTGATCCTCAGTGACTTTGACACAAAGGCCTCTGCTGTGATGATCACACCTCTGATCAAGTCTCACAGTGTCAGCTTTGTTTTTATACATATGGACATGTGCTGATAAATGATCAGAATTATAATATTTCCCACTGTCTGCTGTGTGCCGTGACCCTTGACCTGCTAAAGACAGTCAGCTGTGGATTATTCATTGTTGTGTCTGATACTTAGAACTGTGAGGAAGAAGCTACACAGTTAATCAGGGTCCCCTCTCTCTGAATCAGGAAAGGTGTGGGCCGCGGGCCATACGTTGAGTCTCACTGTTTGAAATGCAAACATTGTTCTGCTGCAGTCAATGGACTAAACCAGAGAAGAAGAAAACAGACTTTACCATGAAGATCCTCAGTGTGGATCAGTATAATATCAGCCTGATGTCTGCAGTTTAGTGTCAGCACAACTTTCACATCATATTCATCTCAGCACAACTAAAACATGCTGACTGACCTCAGAGTTTCAAGTCCACATCCTGGACTCTCCAGGAAACCACACAGATGCTTCACTCCTGGATCCTGCAGGTTGTTATTGTTACTCAGGTCCAGCTCTCTCAGATGGGAGGGGTTGGACTTCAGTGCTGCTGCCAGATAATCACAGCTGATCTCTGACAAACCACAGCCCCACAATCTGTATAAAGAATGAAAGATGTAAGTTTATTAGACAAAGTGTGAGCTTGAAATCATTCAGTGTTTCATCATCTGTTCAGAGCTGAAGAAGCTTCTGTGAGATTATTCTGAATCATATGTTATCTTATATCTTTAGTTAAAGTAGTTGAATTATGTTAACTGCTGTAGGTCATATAATATCCTTTAGTCTAGATTGTGTGCTGTGTATGTAGCTTAGTTTCCATTATATTTTTGGGTTAAACGAATGTGACCACTTTTGGATTTGTTAGACAGGTGTGCATTACCCTGTACCCTTGATCTGCTGTGAATGTGTTACACTGTTTCTTGACATTTCATACTGCTGAATCATGAAGAGAATGTTGTATGCAGAGGACCTTGTGCTGATAATAGAAGAGACAGACCACATTCCATACCCCCACCTTTACAGAGAGCAGAAAGACAGGGAGCCGAGTTCATAACTTAGGCGCCGTAACAGAGAAAGAATGTGAATGTTTAGGCTTTTACAACTAGGTGGGGGCCACTAGAGGCTATAAGAAGCTGAGTAACCCGTCACCATTTTGAGATTTGCTGTGACCCTCTTCATGCATGTCTCCCCATCTGGATGGCTTATGCTCATAAATGTTGGATTGTATGGAAATAAAGGATTGTTGATTGAGCATTTATACACCGAGTATTGTCCTTCCTTCAGCACAAAGATTCAAAGAATTGGGAGATCTTAACAGTTCAGAATGTAGAAGTTTAGAAAATGGAAGCTCCAAACAGCTGAAGCCAACAGGAAGCAGCTTCAAACAAACACAACAAGAGAAAGAACTCTGAATGTTTCACATTAAAGTCGTACATTTATCATAAAAACAGGAAAAAGACTTGAAAAAGTCGTGTTTTTCCTTCCAGGAACCACAAGGCTTCACTTTTAAAGGTGAAGTGTGAAAGAAATGGACATATTTGAAGTCCAACACCTTTTTCCAGTCACATTATTAAAGCAGACAAACTACAAGCTCATTTTCATTCCAACAAGTCATCTTCTGACCTGGACTAACAACACTGGTCTCTATGTGCAGCTGGCTGTGAGACCAGTGCTCAGGGAGCGTCTACAAAGGGCAACACTGAAAGAACATCACACACTCATTTGAGGAAATATGATGAAATGTTGAGTATTAGCAGCAAGTTATTGAATCATTTTCCTCAGAAACCAAACAAAATGATTGACAAACATGTTTTTACAAACTCAGTGTTGGACTTGGATCAGCAGGATAAGCTGATGTTTAAAGGCATTTGAGTCTCGCTGTATGAGAGTCCAGTTATTACTCAATATTTATGGATGATTTTCTTTCAGTGTTGCACTTTGTAGACGCTCCCTGAGCCTCACAGCCAGCTGCACATGGACCAGCTGACATTACCCAGCATTAGAGGCGGCTGTAAAAAAAAAAAAAGGATTTTCCTATTTAAATGGTTTTAATTTGAATAAAGCGATGTTGATTCATTCAATCCTGAATCGATTTTTAATATAAATGTATTTTGCCAGAATCTCAGGTTAAAGCTCCCAAAAGTATTTTAACAAGCAGCAAACAGCTAAAACAGTAAATGAGAGCAGCTAAACACACAAAGATGGAAACACAGAGCGTGGATCGTTCACTCGACGGCACGTACACGGACACGCCGTCGGGGCTGAAAGTGGACAGCTCACAGATCCTGAAGCTGCAGGTTTCATCTGTCTCCAACCAAAACTGAGTGAAGCAGCAGCAGAAGAAGATCCAAACTCTGCTTTACGTTTGATGAACATCGTCATGAATTCTCTCTGACTTTGACCTTTACTTCCTGCACAGCTCTCTCTCTCTCAGTGTACTTCAAGAACAGTTTACCTTCAAAAATCTGTTTCCTGCATTATTCACTGCTTATTACGCACCAGTCTGCTGTTGTGTTCACTGCTGTCGGCCTCCGAAAACAAAGCCTCATTTCTGCTGTTCAATACTGAAGAAATTTAAACCTTTTAAAATGATGACAGATTACAAACTCTCAGCTGTGTCTGTAATCAAACCTCTGTAACTTTGCTTCACTTCAGCAGCATCAGCTCATGTTCACATGTTGATTCATGGTTTGCTTCAGTTTTTGATGGACTGCAGAAGATTTTGAAGCTTATCTGCTATAAAAAGCCAGAAGAGGAAAATGTGCTTCATGTGTTTCTGTTTGATCCTCAGTGACTTTGACACGAAGGCCTCTGCTGTGATGATCACACCTCTGATCAAGTCTCACAGTGTCAGCTTTGTTTTTATACATATGGATATGTGCTGATAAATGATCAGAATTATAATATTTCCCACTGTCTGCTGTGTGCCGTGACCTTTGACCTGCTAAAGACAGTCAGCTGTGGATTATTCATTGCTGTGTCTGATACTTAGAACTGTGAGGAAGAAGCTACACAGTTAATCTGGGTCCCCTCTCTCTGAATCAGGAAAGGTGTGGACCGCGGGCCATACGTTGAGTCTCACTGTTTGAAATGTGAACATTGTTTTGCTGCAGTCAATGGACTAAACCAGAGAAGAAGAAAACAGACTTTACCATGAAGATCCTCAGTGTGGATCAGTATAATATCAGCCTGATGTCTGCAGTTTAGTGTCAGCACAACTTTCACATCATATTCATCTCAGCACAACTAAAACATGCTGACTGACCTCAGAGTTTCAAGTCCACATCCTGGACTCTCCAGGAAACCACACAGATGCTTCACTCCTGGATCCTGCAGGTTGTTATTGTTACTCAGGTCCAGCTCTCTCAGATGGGAGGGGTTGGACTTCAGTGCTGCTGCCAGATAATCACAGCTGATCTTTGACAAACCACAGCCCCACAATCTGTATAAAGAATGAAAGATGTAAGTATATTAGACAAAGTGTGAGCTTGAAATCATTCAGTGTTTCATCATCTGTTCAGAGCTGAAGAAGGTTCAGAATGTAGAAGTTTAGAAAATGGAAACTCCAAACAGCTGAAGCCAACAGGAAGCAGCTTCAAACAAACACAACAAGAGAAAAAACTCTGAATGTTTCACATTAAAGTCGTACATTTATCATAAAAACAGGACAAAGACTTGAAAAAGTCGTGTTTTTCCTTCCAGGAACAACAAGGCTTCACTTTTAAAGGTGAAGTGTGAAAGAAATGGACATATTTGAAGTCCAACACCTTTTTCCAGTCACATTATTAAAGCAGAAAAACTACAAGCTCATTTTCATTGCAACAAGTCATCTTCTGACCCTTTATTATTATTGTTATTATTCAATATTTATGGAGGATGTTTTTAAATTGGGCTCAAATATGTGACAGACATTTCATCCCATGTCAGTTTGGCCTCATCCTGGGCCGGATTATCCAGCACACACTCTGACCACAGGCCCAGGGGCCACGCACAGCTGGGCTCCATCCAAGAGACCGGAAACAAACCAACACAATAATAAAAAGCACCATGTGATCTTCTTACATCTTCAAGACAAACATAGTAAAAACATGAGCATATTTGTTTCCTGATAAAATGATGTGACAGGTAGAACAGAGTAAAGTGGTGGTGTTACAGCCTTTCTCCCCTCTGCTGCCGAGGCTGTTAGTCTCTCCCAAACTCAGCTACAGGACTTCCAAATGAATGAAAGCAGCAGAAGTGGCTTTACAAATGAAACCACAGTGACAGACAGTAATTAAGAATCTCCTAAGCAATCCAAAGATAAGAAAAGTTCACCTGCCAATTCTATAAAGTTTGGTTGTTTATACAATAATATCATTTAATGATATGTTTGGATCCTGACCTGAGAGTTTCCAGTGTACAATGTGGACTCTGCAGTGCAGCAGACAGAAGCTTCAAGCCTGAATCCCGCAGGTCATTGTTACTCAGGTCCAGCTCTTTCAGACTAGAGGACTGGGAGTTGAGAACTGAGGACAGAGCATCACAGCTTCTCTCTGAGAGGTTACAGCCACTCAGTCTGGAAGAAAACAAACAAACAAATTAATTAAATCAGTCAAATGAAACATTTTTTTAACGCCAGCATGCAATACAATTATTGGTTAACTAAATAGCTTCATTAAAACACAACTCTTCTTCTATAGCAGCACTTACTCCTTGTAAGCTCCACCTGCTCCACCTTCTGAGTCAGTTGTTCACACCAAAGAAAGCCACCATCATTTCATGCGGCTAACATACCGGCGCCATCTGTGGTCTCAAGGCTGGAGCTGAACATAACAAATCTCACCCTGATAACAGACGGTGTTTAGACTGTTCCTTCCCATCCTAAGCATGCTTATCCCCTCCCGGTGCAGACGGTGGGTCGAGGGGACCAGCGCAAATGCTGCAGGCCCGGATGTGCTGTCTACACCGGCTGTCTCTCACCTTTTACCCATCCCTGTTGCTTGTCATGTGTTTCTATGGCACATTAAGAGTTTTCATGTGCTCTGCGCTAAGGTCATATTTTTCTGTTCTCAAACTGATCTCCCTGTTGGAGCTCAGTCTGGGGGGAGTTCTTTTTTCTCCTCATCTTTCCTGATGTTGTGCATTTTCTGCTGTTCGGTTCCGGGTCGCTGCTCTAGCGGCTAACCGGCCAGCTACCAACAAGGGGAAAACAGTGAGCTTGAATGACCAAGCTTTGACCAAGGGTGGCTCACTCCTTGGTCTTTTTGCCCAAGGAGTGAACCACCCTGCATGGCTATCAATGTGGTGCAATGAAGGCCATCATACAGTACAGGCCATCCAATCTGATTCTTAACTTTTCCTCCCAGATACCACCTTAGAAATCATCTCGATTAGGATATGTTGGCTGTTCTAGATCCAATCACAACAAACAGAGAGCTGTTGTGTGTCCAAGGTGAACAGGAAGAATATATACATGCATAAAGTCAATAAAGTCAGAAGGTTTGCTTTAGACTGTGCTGCAGTTTTTCATCAAAGACAAACAGGCACCATGCTGCCAACAAATGGCATCAAGTCTGACTTGAGGTTTTTTGTTCTTTTTTTTTTAAAATCAAGATTAAATTTTATAGCAACCACAGCAGAGATGACCAGGGAAGGTGTGCTTGAGGGGATATAGCTACAACAGCTGGTTTCAGACTGAAGATGAACTGAGGTGCTGCACCCAAGTCTGCAGGTTCAGGGAGGGACAAACATCTGCTGCAACCAGATTGGAGGGAGAGGAGAGAGCAGGCCAACAACAACAAAGAAACAACAAACACACTGTGGAAGACCGAAGCAGAGTTTAATTTAAAGTGGAACTAAGGATGTTTCTCTGGCTGCCAGGATTCACTGAGTAATTCAAATGCTTTCTTTAATGCAGGACCCACCATGCATGTAAACGCAAGTGTTTCACCAACATTTGTGACTAAAAATAGACCTGCAGTAGAAATGTATCTAGGAGCATGCATGTGAATATGAAGTATCACAACATCAGGCACATGCAGCCTAAGTGTTTAAACAAAGACTGATAACATAACAGCAGCAGTGATGATCAGAGTTTATGGTGAATCCAGCGTCTCGAGTTCTGGAGGCATCAAAGAGGTCACAGTTGTATTGGAGAAATCCCAAAACTTTAGGATACAAATTCATACAAAGACAGAAAGCCTGGTGAAATAAATTACTGACACAGTTGGATGTTAAAAGTAAAGACATGAGTACAAATGTACTCACAGAGCTTTGTTGGAGGCTTTGACCACTGGCAGCAGCCTCAGAAGAGCCTCCTCTGAAGCAGAGTATTTCTTCAGGTCAAACACATCCAGATCTTCTTCTGATGACAGTAAGATGAAGACCAGAGCTGACCACTGAGCAGGAGACAGTTCATCTGTGGACAGACTTCCTGATCTCAGGGACTGTTGGATCTCCTCCACTAGAGAACGATCATTCAGTTCATTCAGACAGTGGAACAGATTGATGCTTTTCTCTGCAGACAGATTCTCACTGAGCTTCTTCTTGATGTACTGGACTGTTTTCTTATTGGTCTGTGAGCTACTTCCTGTTTGTGTCATCAGACCTCGTAGGAGAGTCTGATTGGTCTGCAGGGAAAGACCCAGGAGGAAGCGGAGGAATAAGTCCAGGTGTCCATTTGGACTCTGTAAGGCCTTGTTCACAGCACTCTGGTGGAGAGATTGAAGTTTTAGTTTGTTAAATAATTTAGACCATGTAGAGCTTGTTTGTTGTTGTTCCAGCAGATTGAGTCTAGAGTTGATGAAGGTCAGATGGACATGAAGCGCAGCCAGAAACTCCTGAACACTCAGATGGATGAAGCAGAACACCTTGTCCTGGTACAGTCCTCTCTCCTCTTTAAAGATCTGTGTGAACACTCCTGAGTACACTGAGGCTGCTCTGATATCGATGCCACACTCTGTCAGGTCTGATTCATAGAAGATCAGGTTTCCTTTCTGCAGCTGATCAAAAGCCAGTTTTCCCAGAGACTCCATCATCTTCCTGCTCTCTGGACTCCAGTGTGGATCTGTCTCAGCTCCTCCATCATACTTGACCTTCTTCACTTTGGCCTGAACCACCAGGAAGTGGATGTACATCTCAGTCAGGGTCTTGGGCAGCTGTCCTCCCTCTCTGGTTTCCAGCACATCCTCCAGAACTGTAGCAGTGATCCAGCAGAAGACTGGGATGTGACACATGATGTGGAGGCTTCGTGATGTCTTGATGTGGGAGATGATCCTGCTGGCCTGCTCCTCATCTCTGAATCTCTTCCTGAAGTACTCCTCCTTCTGTGGGTCAGTGAACCCTCTGACCTCTGTCACCATGCCAACACAGTCAGGAGGGATCTGATTGGCTGCTGCAGGTCGTGTGGTTATCCAGAGGCGAGCAGAGGGAAGCAGTTTCCCCCTGATGAGGTTTATCAGCAGCACATCCACTGAGGTGGACTTTCTAGGGTCAGTTAGGATTGTAGTTTTGTGGAAGTCCAGAGGAAGTCGACACTCATCCAGACCATCAAAGATGAACACAACCTGGAAGTCTTCAAAGCTGCAGATTCCTGCTTCTTTGGTTTCAGTAAAGAAGTGATGAACAAGTCCCACCAAGCTGAACTTTTTCTTCCTCAGCACATTCAGCTCTCTGAAAGTGAATGGAAATATGAACTGGATGTCCTGGTTGGCTTTGTCTTCAGCCCAGTCCAGGCTGTGTTTCTGTGTTAAGACTGTTTTCCCAATGCCAGCCACTCCCTTTGTCAGCACTGTTCTGATTGGTTCATCTCTTCCAGGTGAGGCTTTAAAGATGTCTTCTTGTCTGATTGTTGTTTCTGGTCTGTCTGGTTTCCTGGATGCTGTTTCAATCTGTCTGACCTCATGTTCATCATTGACCTCTGCAGTCCCTCCCTCTGTGATGTAGAGCTCTGTGTAGATCTGATTCAGGAGGGTTGGGTTTCCTGCTTTAGCGATGCCCTCAAACACACACTGGAACTTCTTCTTCAGGGTGGATTTAAGGTTACGATGACAAACTGCAGCTTGAAGTTCTGAATGAGAAGAAAAATAAACACTCAATTCCAAAAAGAACTAATCTTTAAAACATGTTGCTCCATCTTCCATCTCTGGAAAATGTTCATTTATCCAGCAGCTTTAATCTTTAGATAAATCCTCTTACTGCTCTGCAGACGGTCAGCCAGCTCCTCCTGCTTCATTCTCACTGAGTGCTTCACGTCTGACCCTCTGATGCTTCTGTAGACATTTTGCATATTTAATGAATGTCTGACAGTTTTACATTCATTCTATGAACACAGTGGAAATGTTGTGTTATAGTCTCCATGTTGTTTCCAGCATCATAAATTCTTAAGTTCAGAAAATTTGATTCTTTCTTCACAGCTGAAAAACAACAACATTTATTCTCTATTGAAATCTGCATCGTCCACTCCAAAGGTCACAATCTGAAGGTAACATCTGGTTTTGTTCCCTGTGGTTAACTCTGAGCATCAGTATGGTGGGATTTATCCACTACATCCACACCACTGTGGTTCAGTGTTGTCCTGATGGAGTAACAGCAGCCAATATGATCCAGGCTTTAGCTGCTGGGTCTCTGTGTGACCTCTCAGACTGTTTAACAGATCAGACACAAAGAGAATCAGAGCAGCTCTGTTCTTTAAAGACAAACATGAACCCACTCAGGTCACACTTTCCCCACAGATATGAGCATCACTGTCCACAAACAGCAAATGACCAAGTCGAACATTTGGATCTTTTCTCTTTCATTGTTTTCTTTTTAATGAATCTTTGTAACAATCTGAGGATGTTTCAGGTCATATTTATCCAGGAAACACAAACATGTAAAGGAGTCATCACAGCTCTCTGACCTCGTTGCTCCAGGTTCACCACTGAAGAATGGAACGTCTCCTTTGGACCGGTCACTCCTCACAGACGGACAGCTGGACCCTGCAGACTCTGCTCTGTCCTCCTCTTCCTCCATCATCATCTTCAGTCAGTCTGAGAGGTAAACCACAAACACTCAGTGAGTTCACATTAACAGGAGGAACTGAGTTACAGTCGCTGACCTCTGACCTGTCATGTGACCTAGAAACCAGGTCACATGATTCACATCAGCTCACACACACTTTCTACCTGCAGAGGAAACACAAATCATTCATGTGTACATCAGCTGAAATCCTCCTTTCATCATGTGTGCTGTCCAAATATCAGCTGCTTCTTTCCTGCTTCATCTCAGTGTCAGCTGGATGCAGTCAGACAGCAGTGTGAGGCAGAGGAAGCTGCCATCAGCTGCTCTGCTATCAGTCCACTAGATGGAGCCTGAAGTACACACGATGCATTCACTGACACACACTGATTCACTGTGACTGGAAGCTTCAGTCAGTCCAACACGTGTGAACAACATTTTAAACATTTCAGCTGATCCAGGATTCAAAGGGGATCAGCAGAGTTAAAGCTTCACACTAATTCTTCCTGCTGTTTGCAGAGAACTGCACACACACTGATTCACTGCTAATGAGAAGCTTCTTCCATTAAGTAATAATAATAATAATAATAATGGATTGGATTCATATAGCACTTTTCAAGGCACCCAAAGCGCTTTATAATACCACTATTCAGTCACTCTCACATTCACACACTGGTGGAGGCAGCTACGGTTGTAGCCACAGCTGCCCTGGGGCAGACTGACAGAAGCCAGGCTGCCATATCGCGCCATCGGCCCCTCTGGCCAACACCAGTAGGCGGTCGGGTAAAGTGTCTTGCCCAAGGACACAACGACCAGGACAGAGAGCCAGGGATCGAACCAGCGACCTTCCGGTTACAGATACGCTTCCCAACCCCCTGAGCCACGGTCGCTCCTAATTCATCATCCATCAGCTCTGCTGCTGCTCTCAGTCCTGGACTCTGATCACACACTAAAAGCAGCTTTTTAACTCGTGTCTGTAAGAACTCTTAGTTTAGGGTTTAGGGTTAGTTGAACTGGCTGCGTAATGCAGACAGGGTAGGACCCGTATATAACGGCGAAACATCTTCAAGCAACTTATAGAAGTCCAGATGCTTTTCTTTCCAAGCTCCTTAAACTACGATGACCTGGATGACTGAGAACCTTCACAGGAAAAATGAAACACACTGAACAAAGAATGCAAGACTTTCACAATAAAACAGCAAACAAAGGAACGCAACACTGACACGTGAGCTTGACAGAGGAGTGGAGGAAAGGCAGACGAGAGTGAGTGAGGGAAAGAGGAGACAAGAGAGACATGACAGGCTGAGGAAATATAGAATGGAGCACCAGGCCTCACACAAACACACACAAACACACACAAACACACACAGAGACACACAGAGGCACACAGAGACACACAGAGACACAGAGACACAGAGGCACACAGAGACACAGAGGGAATCTAATGATCAAGGAACTAAACAGGAAGTATAAGAAACTCAAAGAAGCATAAATAAGACTAAATGAACCAGAACATAAACCATAATACAAAAAATGCAAAGTGCTTGGTCAAAGGGACCCAGAACCATTAAAGTTCTTTTCTTTGCTCTTCAGTGTTTGAGTTCAAACAGACTCCACATTAAACTATGACAGCACCGTCCCTGCTGCTGCTGTCAGACCTGTTATTCACTCACTGCTCGCCAGTGTTTCTAATGAGTTTTACTCATCCATGAGAGTTTAAAGCTTGCACTTACAAGCAATGTTCCCTCTAATGTTTCACTTGTCTGAGCGAACACACAACCTCCCTGAGCGATCCACTGTGAGCGACATTAGACGTGTGCACTGTGGTCACGCCAGCGTCGAATCCATCCAAGTTACATGTTTATTAAAATAATCAATTTACAGCGTTTACATTTCTGTTAAACTACTTTTAATTAACTGTTTTATCCCACTTACAATGAAAGTTAAAAAACAACCTTGTTCGTGACCTGTAGCATGTTAACACTATTGGAAGGAAAAATAACTTGAACTCCAATTTTGAAAACACAACTTTATTTTTTCCATTTTTAAAAAGCTCTGACTTGTATTATGAGTCTGTGGTCTGGGAGAGAGTCTGTAACTCTGTCTGCAAAATACAGTAAATAATGACCAATGTTGCAGTTAATTATACAGTTACTTCTTCAAAAAAGTAACTGAGTTATGCAAACAGAGTTTTTTGCAGCTGTTTACCTAAAACTACAGCCAAGGTGTTTTTTTTTAAATAAACATTTCAAACTATTTACAGAACAATCAGCTGTTCTGCATCAAATCTGATGCCACACAAATTATTTGTGCCACTCCAAAAAATAATTTCTGTCCACTATGAGATGAAGGAGAACAACAGCCTGATACCTGCAGGCCTGACAGCAGCAGATGTATCACTGCTGTAACACCTGTAAACCATTGTTCTGACACACACAACAACACTATTGACTACACTACACACTAACTACACTCTAACTACACAAGATTTGCTCTAAACGTCTCAAATCTCTCACATCTCAAAACACCGTCGTCACTCCGTGTTGCCATGTTTTGATTGGTCGACATGGTACATTTTTCGACCAATAGGAAAGGTTGGGGGTTGGTGTTGTTTTTGCTCACAGGCTTTCAAGCGTTTTCCTTATAAAACACAGTTTTTACCGTTTCTTCCTGCAGTAAATATAAACAACGACAGTATTCAGGAAGAAAACCAAACATTGCAGATATTTTTATCATAACTCTGGTTTTACGTGGTCGATCAACACAATTTAAAAACTGGTATAAAGTCCACACTTTTCCTGTCAGTTGTTCCGTCTGTCCTGCTCACATCTCCAATGGTTGTACACGTTGTCATTAACGTGGCTTCACTCCACATCAGCTGCTTTGCTAAAACACCGGCACATATTCTGCCATATTCTACAAATCTTTTTTACAAGTACAAAATATTTATGACCACATTTTGAGCCTTTTGAGCCTACACTTTGAGTGTAGAAACAGAGAAAATCCTCTGCTTCTTCTCCGTCAGCAGTCGTCTGTGTCTGCAGACTGCGTCAGATTAAACACTTCACACCAGCAAAGAGGCTGAAGCTCACAGGTCAAAGGTCAGCTGCTGCACCTTGTGTGATATTAATTTGATCAATCATTATCTTGCAGCAGGTTTCTGCTCCAACTCCAACACACAGAAAACAACCCTGAAAACAAATCAGATGATGTGTGGGTGTGTCTGCAGGCTTCAATAGATGAACATTAAACACTCAGCAAAGAGGCTGAAGCTCACAGGTCAAAGGTCGGCTGCCACACTGTATATAACAATTCACTTTTGAACAGTAGATAGCCTGTAGGCGTCTCTGCAGTGATAAACAGTTTACACATTAAACACTGAACCATAAAAGAAGCTTGAGCTGCAGCTCACAGGTCAAAGCTCAGCTGCTGCACCCAGTTATGAGTTTAAATAAATCATGAACAGTCCAACACCTATGAATGAAATTTAGAGGATTCAAAGAAATATTGATAAAAGTTCTCGGAGCTGCCGTGCAAATATTTTTAACTCACTATGGAAACTCCTGGTTTCAAACTTTAAGCTTTTTTGCTGAAGCAGTTGTACAGAAATAATATTAAACTATAACAGTACTGATATACAGTGATCCCCTCAAAAATAAACACAGATATAAAACTTCTGTCCATTCTGCCATTAAAACGGTAAAATAGATCCACTGATCTGATTTTTTTACTGTTTATGAAGAATAAGCAAATATATTATAAGATGATGAGAGGTGAGAAAAAAAATCCTCAGAATCACTCGTTTGTATTCAAATGTCAGAGTTAGTGTTCATCTGTTCCTCTCCTACACGTCACTATAAAGTTTAATCTTCTAAAAGTCAGAGTTTGAGTTCATATTCACTGCAGTTTAGTACAATATCTACATGTTAACGTTTGTTTGTGCTAAACTGTTCATTTGTTCTGTTTCATAATAAAATATAGATATAAACATCTGTAACATCTGCACTTTAATATCTGGTATTTTGTACAGACAGAAGACAAAAGGTTTACTTTAGTATTAAAATATGAGTCCCGTACAAATCAAATATGTATATATAAAACTTTAAACTGATTTTTTTCAAACTTTTTTCCTCACCAGGAAAAAAGAAAAACTTTTTTCACGCCAAAGCTCAACATCTGACTTACTATTAATATAAAAACCGTGACTGAAGCATCTTTAAATGTTCCGATTTATTAACAGTGTTTTAAACTTAATACAGTAACTTTTGTTCAGTCTGAGAAATGTAAAACATGTTTTATCCTCCATCTTTGTTTCAGTGTGAACAGTCTGAGCGGACAGTTCGTGATGTTTTTAACAGAGGCCGACCTGCTGAATCAAATTTGTTTTAAAAAGTCCTCTGCTGTCCCTCCACCTGCTGCCTCTGAACACAAAGGGTGAGAACTTTAAATTAACACTGTGGCAGATATGTAACATCTTTAAATGATCTCACTGACTTATAGACAAATGAAGGAAGACATCTGTGGTGGCTGAAACCTCCACCCAAAACATATCCACAGACAGCAAGGTTGTTGTAGTTTTGTAATTTTTAATTAGTTTTTATTTGCATTTCTTTTTCACTTTGTGTTTTTAATTCTGTTTAGTTTCAGTTAGTTTGCTTGTTTCAGTTTATATTTGATTTTTTATTTATTATATATTTACGGGGTCAGAGGCTGGACTGACGTAGATTAATGCAGATTTTATGATAAAAACTGAACTTTTTGAAAGCAGTGACTCAGTCTTTTTTTTTTAGCCAAACTAACAACACTAACACGCCATTTCCTGTAAAATGTTAATCAGTTTTCCAAAATCATTTCATTGATCATTCTCAATAATTTAGTTAATTTAGTTCAGTTTTGTGTGTTTTGTAACACTTCTTCCTGTTGGAGAGGAGCCAACAGTTTGTGACACAGTATTTTTAAGACCGACATGTTGAACCTGTATCTAACACACATCTATACGAAGTATTCATTTACAAAGTGCGCTCTCTGTCTCCTGCTGTGCGTGTAAATAAAAACATCTGGAGCTCAGCGGCTCTCCGGTTGAGCTCAGGCCACATTCAGTGTGTTTAGTCTGATTCCCGGACTCTGATCACACAAGGCCAGAAAATGGCGGAGACACTCGGCCTTGTTGGAAAACGTTACACACTGACTTTAATGGAGAGACCGGAAATACAAACACACACAGTTTGTTGTGTGAAGAAATCAAACACGAGCTGAACAAACAGTAAAGTTCCTAAAGACAAACTGTTAAAGGAGGAAACAAAGCAAACTTACAGTTTCTTCACACACCAACAACAAGCTCCACTCCACACCTGGACACTAAACACGGACACACAGGTGAGCTGCTTCCTGGAAGGAGGCGGGGCTCCACCTGAAACTCAGCACAGGTGGGAGGGGCTCAGCTCTGTGTGTGCTGATGTGTTAACTTTAAAAATATGCCGTCTGACTGCTCAGACTGAGTCAGAGTAAAGTTCACATGCTGACGTGTGGAGACATGAAACCTTGTTGTAGCTGCAGGTGTGAACACACTGATCCCAGATCAGCTCTGCTGTATTTGTAACATGAACATTTCTGCTGCAAAGCTTCAAATGTTCAGCATGTTTCTCTGTTTCCAGTCTATAGATCCAGTCACACTTTCTACCTTCACCTGTGCAGTAAAGACTGAGAGCAGAGCTGAAAGCAAGCGTCCAATCAGTGAGCAGCATCAACACCTGAGCTTCATTCAGACTCTGTTATTGAAGATGTTGTTGGTACAAAGTTCATCTGCTGCTCACATGAATCCATGAAAGATTTATTTCACTGAATGTTTCTTCAAAGCTCATTTCAACCTGTTGAAGTCATGAATGAAAGTGCAGACTGAGAGTGGATCACATGATGTTTGAGGTGTGTCATGTGACATGTTCAGTATTGTCACACATGTCTAGATTGTCCCTGATATCATAACTGCTCAAACACTGATGATTATATTTGAAGAATTATTCCTGATGGCAGCAAAGTTTGAATGGAGCTCTCTGTCTGTGCTGATTTGTCGCCCTCTGGAGGTCAAAGCACAAACTGCATGATGTCACTGTAACCACCACAGTGACAGGAAGTGTTTTTATGACTGAAACACTGAAATGATGCTAACGGCTGTCGTTAGGCTCACTGACAGCAGTGCTGATGTGTTCATGTCAAACACTGGCTCAGGTCAGACTCCTTCATCCTTCTCCAGCGTGAGGCCGCCCTCAGACCCACAGGAGCCCTGACCTTTGACCTCCTGACCCTAACCATTTTAGTCTTGTTGCATCTTTAAATGCAAATCCATCCAAACTGTAGCCGAGCAAAAGAAGCTGGAAGCTGTTCTATGAATGATGTTGTTGAAGGAGCTTGGAAAGAAAAGCGTCTGGACTTCTTTAAGTTGCTTGATGAGGGACATGGACGTCTTAACGCCCACTCACATCCTGGGACATTTGATCACAGGAAATCACATGATAGCGTGGGGCTAGATCTCACAATGGGTTCACCCAAAACCTTGGCTGATTGTGACCCACACCCGTTTTCACGGAGGAGGAGGAGTTTCACATGCTGAACATGTGACAACCTGGTTTAAAGGGACCAAAAGTAACTGGACACCTGATTCAGTTCAGGTTTATTCATCCGCTCCAAACCACAGCAGCAGTCACCTCCAGGGAACCAGCTGATCCATGTAACTGGGGACAGACCACAGCCCAGAGCACTGGTTCGTGATGTGTTTGTGGACTGTAGGTTGTTTGGATAGAGATGAGATGTACTCAGCAGTCTGTCTCTAATGTTTAATGAAATGTTCTGAAGATGATAATAACTTGTGATTTTCTTTTGAATGAATCTTTAATCGTGTTGTAGGGCCTCTGACTCTCATGAAGATTTTCACATCAATGTGCTTTTCACAAAGATATTAACAATGAAAATGACGTGCAGCCCTGAACTACTCATGCGTTAACTCAGCGGTTCCCAACCCCCGGGTCACGGACCGGTCCGTGAGTCGTTTGGTACCGGGCCGTGAGAGTCGAGGCTCGGTGTGAAATTGATGGTTGATAGGTTTGTAGCATAAACCTGTTCGCTGGATCGTTCAATCCAGCTACACAGCAAAGCAAGACACGAGTAGTTCTTTATGTTTCTCGTGCACGGGAGAGAACTGGACCAATGCCGTTCCTTCGCTTGACCACAGTCGCTCTCGTCCGTTCCCTCGTAACACTGTTCTTTTATTGAGGTTACATGAACATACATAGGTTCATTAACATACACGTGAACAAAGGTACCAGTCTGTATGTTATGTAGGTGTGTGTGTGTGTGTGTGTGTGTGTGTGTGTGTGTGTGTGTGTGTGTGTGTGTGTGTGTGTGTGTGTGTGTGTGTGTGTGTGGAGTCAGAGTGTGACCCCATAAACGGCTTCCCTAAACCTGCTGGTCTGGAAGTCCAGCAGTTCATCTAAACAAAAGGCACTTAGACTAAAACAGACATCCTACCACAAAACAATAAGAAGGTAGCACCTCTCCCATGATCCCAGGACGTGGGTGTGAATGCCAGAACACTCTGGAGTCACACAAAGTCTTTAAAGACTACTATCATTACACAATTGGTTCTACACCTCTGAGCATATATGGTTAGATATTCCCCAATAACAATGACAATGATAAAATATAAATCCAACAATGGTTTTCAGGGTTTTTATCGTTAACTTCGTTTCCCTGGGTCTTTTCCCGTGTTGTAGTCGTGTGTCTTATTTTGAAAGAAATGTTTACGCGTTACCATAGCGACCAGAGAGCATTAAGGCTGCAGACAGGTGCATCCAACAACATTTTATTTTCCCTTATTTGATTTATGGACCTAACTGTATGAACTGGACTTTGGCTTTAATGCTGCTCCTCTTCATCATTGCTGTGTTGCATTTCCATCATTCTGCTGCTGGATTCACTGCAGGCTTTAACAAACACTCCTTTGGGTCCAGGCCCAGCCACGTGTTTGTAAGCTGCTGTGCTCCTCACAAATAAAGCCTGAAGCAGCTCAGACTGTTAGAAGCAGCACTGAGCCCTGTTACAGTTATAGTGTTAGAGCAGCGGCTGCAGCCTACAGCATTTAAACTAGCTGACAGTAAACACATCAGTCCAGATGTTACCACATTACTTTGTGATGCTGAGAGTTAAAGGAGACTGGCTGATTAAAATCCCATTCCTTACATCACCGTCCTCTGCTCTGACTGCTTTCATTTAATCACAATCAGAATACTTTTTTGATCCCCAGGGGAAATTATTTAGGTTACAGTGCTGCAGCACAAACAGGAACAAAGACACAACACACTAAGTAAGAAATAGCACAATATACACAATATATACATGCATACATATGAGTCACTTATAAGTAACATGTGAGTGCTGGGGTCTATGACAGCAGGCAGGTCTGTATTTATGTCCAGGCTGACATGAACAGCTAGTAGTTCAGGGTTCAACACTCAGGAAAGTGTGTGACCTTCCACACTGACAGAAGATGCTAAACATGACTTTAAACTGTTGTTTGTTAAAGCCTCACAGATCTGAGAGCAGGGCTCAGTGGGTACATGAGCCTTTATACATGAAGGCTTTCTGTTTCCAGGAGAGGAAACATGTGATCCAGCTGTGTTTGGTCACATGGATCTGCTCTGCATGGATCACCTGACTAAAACATGTTGTTATTATTGTTCTTACAGTCTTAAATCGGTACATCAGGCGGGTCACATGACACCCGGGGGTGACAGCAACATCTTTCCTCTTTAGAAAGCTGCTCTCTGTCCCAGGAGCTGTTGTCACAGTAACAGCAGGAACAGGAAGTCACATGCTCTCTGCTCTGTGATTGGCTGCTTCTTATCTCAGCTTCCTGCAGAGGGTGGGGTCTGCTGATAACGCACACCAACAGAAGTGTGACTTTCACTTCCTGTTTATTGCTGTTGTTCTTAAAGCTCTCAGGCGATGCTGCAGCGCCCCCTGCTGACACAAACTCCTCCCTCTGTCTCAGAGGTCACAGGTCAGCCTGCTGCAGAGGGTCTGCCTGTTCATGGACTTCCTGTTACAGAGACGGGTCTCAGCGTCAACACTGGTTTCTGATTGGACGGTGTGGAAAATGTTACGAGTTCAAAATATTGGGGATGGAGACAAGAGAAAAACCACAATAACAACACTGGTCCGGTCGGGTCGAGTCAAACGATGATTTTAATGATCACACACGTGGGAGATGGACACTGATGCAGACAGCCTCTGATCTCAAAATGGTGGAGCATTGATCAAACTCTTATAGCCTCTGGTGCCTCCACCTTATCATAAAAGCCTAAACATTCACATGCTTTCTCTCACACAGCGCCTAAGCTACGACCTTGGCTCCCTGTTTATCTGCTCCTGCTGAGATGGGGCAGAAAACTCCAGCATGTTCTCTTCTAATCAGACAAATAAGGCGATGACTTTCTGCAAACAGTATTTCTTATAACTCAGCAGTATAATGCATCATAAAACAATATCATTCATTCACAATAAATCAGCAGTTTAATATAATGCACATCAGTTTAACTAATGCAATAGTTATCAGCTTCTTCTAATTCAGGAGAATAATGCAAACTAAAACTACATAATAATTCACAATCTTTAATTAGGGGTATAACATGGCATAAAATAATATTATAATCTAACAAAACCCAGCTTCCTCCAGCCGAGTGATGTGTGGATTCATCACTCTCTGTGGATCAGTGTAAGTCTGTGTGTGGGTCAGCTGCAGGACTTGTTTGACCTTTGACCCTGGCAGACAGAGCTGGTTACTGCTGTGTGACTCCTGCCGTCGCTCCACTTTAAATGTTACTTAAAATAAGTCCTGACATGGCCCCGCCCCCACTGACCTGCTGCTCCTGGATGTGCTGAGGACACAGCGGAGGCTCAGAGGGGGCGGGGCTTTTCCCGTAGCGGTAACCAAACTGCATTAGGTCACTGCACTGCCAGTGTTTAACCACACCTCTTCTGACTGACCTTTGACCTCTGACATGTTGATTTGATCCTTATTTAATGACGTCTTTTATCTAGTGATTTAATTCTGTGTATTTATATGTGATGGTGTTCCTGAGTTCAGCCTCAGCTGATATCCACAGACGCTCCTATTGGCTGGTTTTAAAAACACATTTTTCCATTAAAGAGACTCTTTTAAAAACACGTCTGCCTGAAAGTCACATTTCATTTATTTTGGGGGATTTTAACAGAGAGATAGAACTTTATGAATCCCTCATGTTTATCCTCCAGGAAATCCAGTTTGTAGCAGCAGAACACCGACAAATCTTTACACAGCACAGAATTAGGATATCAAATAAAGGGGAATAAGAGAATATGAATATAAGCATAAATATGTACATATATACACAGACCTCACACAGAGACAGCAGCTACACTGTGTGTGGATGTGATCCACAGTCACAGCTGTGGGTTTCAGTCAGTGTGTCTCTGACTTCATGGTCACATTTCAAAGCTTATTGGAGCCAGAAGATGTTCAAGTAAAAGATTTATTGCTGTACTCGTCTACCAGGATAACAGGAGGTTCATAAAGCTGTGTCATACTTCAGCTTTACATCATGCAGTAGTAGTTTATTAAACCCCCCAAAATATGACTATCCAGAGTTGGGACCAGGAAGCAGAGTTGCAGTCTTACACGCCTCTCTGCAGCTTCTCTCCTCCTGCTACCCCCCAAAAACCCATCTCCATAGAGACTGTGTCAGCTTCCAAACAGAAAAAAACAAACTAAAAACCAGCAACAAACAACTTAAACATAAACAATCACAAAGAAAGAACAATACAGTATCCACATCTGAACCAAAGAGTAACACAGTGAAATGTGGATTATTAAACATTAGGTCTCTCTCCTCCAAGTCTCTGTTAGTACATGTTAGTAAAAACATTTCTGCCTTTTATCCATATTTTATTTTTAACTCAAAATCAAAGATTCCAGATTCTCCTACATGTTGGTTTTGAATCAGATAGGACGACAGATTTCAGGTGGCCCTGTGTCTTTCTCTATTACATTTGCCACTGTGTAACTCAAAGTTATTTAAGGACTAGTTTATTTCAATGGATGAGTTTACTGACTGACGCGCAGAAGAAATAGTTCTTTATGGAGCCTAGATGGTGTGAATGATGAGACCAAAGACTGCAATATCTTGTACCAAAAATATATTGAATAAATGGAGGAAAGGGGAAATGGAACAAAATAATTAACACAACACACAACATAAATGCCCACAATTAAATAATAAATCAATGCTGTGATCTTTCTGTGCAAAAGTCCTTTTTGGTCCTCTTCTTTTTAAAGTTCACTTTTAAGGTATTCCTCCTTAGAGTCCAGCTTCATACAAATGGGGAAATATGTCCGTAATCCAAAGACGGCTAAGTGGGGGAAAGAGGGGAAACAAAGAATGGTCCTACCGGCTCGCCACTTCAATATGAAGAAGATTAATTCAAAGGGAGGGAACAAAACCTGACCTGTAGGTCAGAAAAACGTCCATTAGCACATCAAGTTCGATTCAGTTTATCGGTAAACAAATATATTTTTCTGCAAGCCTATGTAACAATGCAAATCATCATCAACCAATGTACAACAGTTAAATTATTAATTATCTTGGCTACGTAGCTTAATCTATACATTCCAGTAGCGTTCGCTACAAACAATACAAAAACAACAATAAAGGAAAACAGCTGTCTAACAGACAGCATAGCCGAATTCAAGGCAACACATAACAATAATCATTCAATCGCACTTTGTTTCAAAGTAAGCCCATTAAAATGCTTAAGTAAATAAAAGTGTTCAAAAACAGCGGTTTTTGAGCCGGAGTTCTGCTCGCGGTGGGAACGCCGCCGCAAAAAGCCACTTTTTAATCGCGAAAACGATCGGCTGGTTACTGACAACCAAAAGGTTGTTTTTGGTAGATATTAAAGATCATGGGTGGGCGGGGCAAATGGAGCAGTTTTCTACAGTCGAGTAAAATTCCAGGAAAGAGCTGGGTGTGGCTTTCCTTTAAATCACATGATCAACAGCTTTAAGATGGAGGCAACTCGCTCAGTGTTTCCTGTTTCATTCTTAGACTGTGGCGATGGTAAGTAGCAGCTTTTCACTTGTTACCTGGCATCTTTTCAGCCACCAATGATAGTCATTGTATGTTATCAACATTTCACTAACTATGTTTTCTCTCATGTTTAAAATAGGCCGACCAAGAGCAAAATAGGTATGTCTGCAGACTCTGCTGTAGCCAAAGTTATCAGATCTCCTGTGTCTTTAAATCCCTAACTGCTCGATCATTATCATTTTAGAAGACAACAATTTCTCAAAGGAGGTTCAAAACTAATGCCTACAAGATTACCAAGAGGATGGTTCGGGGCTCTTACATGACTCCGGGAAGTCAACACTTGGTGGATGAGGTGTGTTACCTTTGACACTTTTAAGACAGTCCTGTTTATCACTACTAACAATAAGCAAATATGTTTTCACTCAACAGATCCTTCACAGCATGTTGTTTCTGGGCAAAATCAACAACATCCCCTTTTCTCCAGAAGAAATCTTCCCTAATCCTTTTGTGTTGGGTTCTTTAATGAGAAGATATCCCAGGCCTTTAAAGTTGTATTCGACTCAGCTTCCCAGGCGAAGTCCCTTCTCCTGTGTGCTCGACATGGTAAGATAACTCTTCTCACATTTTCAGTCAATCTGACAAACTTCCAGTTTTTAGGAAAGTATAATGCAAAGTGCTTTTTTACTGAGAAATCCAAAGAAAATCCATACTGTACCTTATACTTCAACATATGCTTCTAGCTATACTTCTCCACCAAACACAGAGACTGCAGGAGAGCTGGAGACTTGCTTCAGAATTTGTTAGTTCTAAATAATGTCTAACAGACTCATTATTGGAGATGCTTACAGTCTTCAAGGCGTATATGATGCTGTCACTGTGTAGCTGCTGGATCTGTTAAGCTCAAAGACTCTAAATTCAGCGTGTTTTGACAGCCCGGCATAGCAAAATAGAAAAAAAAAGGTCAATTAGCAAATTTAATTATAAATTAGTGAGAACAAAGATGGATTTTTGCTTATTGATTTAAAATTAAATAGATTTTTGTGACTTGTTTCACCCCCTATCTTAAAATGTCTAAATCAAAAGCATCCAATGGTCCTGCATAGTTAAACAAGTCAAGCAGCGAAACAAACATGTTGATCAACTTTCTATGAAAAACAACTATATAATCAGGTGCAACACTTTGACCAGATCTGTAACTGTTTTCAGATCGTCCTGCAAAATAACTCAGAGAATGAAGAGCAAATAAAGCAGAGTCTGCAAGATCTCCTCACAGACTTGGACTTAGAAGAGAATAATAAAAAAACAGCTTTCGTCTCGTCCACCATCTGCATTTCTCAAAAATCCCAAACCAACAAATCAGAAAGGTACTGCGGAGTCTCCATGTCCACCAAAGGTCCTAACGCTGGGAAAATTATGATTGCTGCCTCCTGTCTTAGCAAATGGCATAAATATGTATCTGGTGCGGTGATGACCTATTATCCAAACACAGTCCAGAAAGATTACTTTGATGGAACAATTGAAGTACCTGGAAATATCAGGTGTGAGGCTTTTTGTCTCCGTGATGGTGCCAGAATGAAGCCTTGCAGATCATGTAAGAATTTGTTTGGCTTGAACACAGAAGACCTCAGAGAGTGGCCATATGGTAACTGTGCTGAAGCTGAGAGCCTGAGCAATTTGCTTGAAAATGAGAGAGAAGTTGAAACACATGTGGATGAATACTCAGCTGAAAAGGACAACAGGCAGAGAGCTGAGGATGAGGTTGGTAGGGTTCTTAGAACTGTGTTGCAAAGGATTCGGTTTAACTGGACAGGTGAATTTTACAACCCAGAACAAGAGTGAGATTTCATGAAATCATTTGCATTCATCATTCTGATAAATCAAAGATTCTCTGCTCTGACAGCATCTGTGTGGATTTTCTGTAATCACAGAGACGTGTATAAGCATGTTTACTTTCCATCTCCATGTAATTGTCACATTTAATAATTAAAACTGGCTTCTATGGGTTTTTGTTTGTTTGCTTACATATCTAGTGTTTAATGCAATATGAAGCATTATCAGACAGCATTTATTGGGAAGAATCCCATATTTATACTGGTCTGTACCCAGGGTACACAGAAAATAAAAACACATGTTTTCTTATTATGATCCCAACTATAATTTACTTAAGCAAAAGCACTACATGTGTAGTTATAATATTTATAGCAGTTACTGTTGAGCTTTAAATTTATCATCTTAAATGTTTATATGCTGATTATATTGCTTTATATAAGAAAGGCCTAACTCTGAGTACACTCTGTGCCAAAAAGTGCTGACAGGAAACTGCATGCTTTTGCAGAAACGTGCTTTTGCAGCTAGAAAGTGAAGCTGATATATATCAGTTTTAATTAGTTTTTACCAACTGCTTGCTAGGGCAATCCCACGAGTTTGGTGTTTTTGTATTGAACATGATTCCAAGTGCTTTCTATAACACATAGCAGAGGTGCCACAACAAAGACTGAGAAGAGGACAGGAAGAGACAGTGAAAGAGATGCACTCCTTCGCCATTCATGTTAAAGCGTTGCATAGCTTTAATTTTAGAGAGTGTTGCATAACTTTAGTCATTTTTCTACCACAGGTGAAGCCAAGAATTGTGAAGCTCTCTTTTGGCCAAATACCAGAATCTGTAAGAAGAAGAAAAAACAAACAATCAAATAGGTCATTATTAAGAGGACAACAATCTCTTGATGATTATCCACAGTGTCTTTGATAACTCTGAGATACAAACTGTCAAGGATATACACATCCCAGCAAACAATAGCTGTGTTTGACTAAAGCGATTAATAACAAGGACAGAGCTACAATCACTACAGTCAAACATAAAGGGCTTAATCCTGAATCCAAGTCTGAGCTGTGATGCCGTTGGTGCTGAAAGCTGCTCAGATCCTGAAGCTGCACGTTTTGTCTCTCTCTAACCAAACCAGCAGCAAAAGAAGACACATTTCGCTTGACATAAACATTGTCATGAATTCCCTCTTACTTTTGCTGGTTTGCTTCCACCACCATTAAAACACACACAGAAAAACAACACAGCACAGCTCTCTGCCTCTCTCAGTGTACTTTAAGAACACCGTTTCCCATCTCAAATCTCTGTTTTTGGCATTATTCGCTTGCTTGTTATGAAGCAGTCTACCGTTGCTTACAGCCATTTTTTTTTAATGACTTCCGACAAGACAGCCTCATTTCTGCTGTTCAATACCAAATTGTATTTATTTTTTTCTAATTAAGTGAAACTGCAAAATGCTCTGCTGTGTCTCTATTAAAACCTCTTATTAAAACCTCTGAATCACTTCAGCAGCATCAGCCAATGTACATTTGTTGAGTCGTGGTTCTCGTCTGCTTTTGTTCTACTGCAGAATAATATTTTTAAGGTTATCTACTGTAAAAAGCTAGGCCAGGAAAATCTGCTTCATGGTTTTGTGTTTTATCCTCAGTTACTTTGACACAAAAGCATCTGCTGTGATGCTCACACCTCTGATGAAGTTTCACAAGTGTCAGTACTGATAAATGATCAGAATTATAATGTTTCTGACTCTCTGAGTAAGAATTAAATGGAATCTAATTGGGACCTTGTGAATTGGAATTGAACAGGTTCTAGAAATCAGTGATGATACTCAGCTCCAATACCCACCTATGATATTAGGCTGACGAACGCTGACTGGGTTTCATTTACCAGCTTTTTATGTTCTTCCTGCAGTTTCCTCCCCACATCACTCATCTTAACTTTTTTCCAGTCCTCCTCAGTGTAAACAGAACACACAACAATACAAAGAAAAGCTCAGGTGATTGATCTCTAACACTAGGCATCCCCAGTCTTATTCTTAGCAGTCTAACTTCTCACCATATCTTTGAAGGCCTCTCCATTGTAGTAGCGCTTGGATGCTGGATACTCTATCGTTTTGTCACATAGTTCCAGGAAACTGGAAGCCACCAGATGCAGCTCCTCTCCGTCATAGCCGTACAGCTTTTTGTCCTCACGCGTCATCAGCACAAGCTCGTCACATGGACATGAGGTGCCCTTTACCACACCAATAACCTGCATTTTTACAATCTCGGGAAGGTAGAATTTTCCCCAGGCGTTAACTTCATCATCATCCCCGTTGTATTTGGTGTTCTCAAGCTCTTCTATCCACAGGTCAGCACCACTTGGCTTCTTCAGGTGAACGCACATGCTTTTGTTTTTGGAAACAAAATCTTTCACCCATTTCAGGTACTTTTCACCTGGAAAGAAGCAGACAAGGAAATATGGATGAATGTAGAAGTGTTGGAAAAGACAAATAGCAAGGTTATCCTACAGCAGTTTGTGAAAATGTTGTATCTTGAAATAAGCAGGCAAAATGAGGATCTCACTTATCTCATATGTTCTGACTACCGACTTTCTTCAGTTAAAGGACAAAAAAAGGGCACACTGGAGGCTGACAGAGTGTGCAATGGTGGGAATCATTTTGCAGAACTCACTAAAGTTTGTTTCTCCTGGAACAAGCTTTTTACACTTCGGCAAATGAAAATACTGTGTTAAACTAAAAAAGAGCACCAGACCAAGGTCTACAGTACTAACAGAAAAGCATGCCGTTACCTGTTGCCTGTCGACACAGCTGCTGATCTTCCGTACCAAAAAAATGAGGATCCCTGAAAGGAATAGAAAGGTTATGTTAAAATGAATGACTGTCACGGTGATCATGGGAAGCTCCGAAATATCACAACAATAGCTACGAAATCACAAAATGCAGTGTGATGTCTGTAAGCACCAAACATGACATCTCTGCAAATTCATCTTGAAACATGTAGGTACCTCACACGTACAGCTGCAGCCATCTCAGCCATTTATCACTGTGGCTGCCAAGTGGCTGCCACTTCACAAGCGCATGGCACAACACAGAAGAGCCACCTCCACAGGACAAGACTCAGCAGTCCATCTGCATCTTAAGGATAAAGGACACTCTTTGAGGATGCTAATGTTCACATTTTGGACAGAGAGGACAGATGGTTTGTAAGAGGAGTGAAAGAAGCATCTATGTCCACTGTGAGCGACCATCTTTGAACAGAGGCGGGGTTTACGACACCAACTCTCTGCCATCTATAATCCAGTTTTGAGATCCTTCCCAGACGCCTTAACGCCCACTCACATCCTGGGCCATCTGACCTCAGGAATTCGCATGATAAGGTGGGGCCAGGTTTCACAATGAACTCACCCGAAACTCTGGCTGATTGGGACCCACACCCAGTTTCACACCTTGGCTCAGGCGATTAGAGGATCATCAGGGGTCCTTTTGTCCCTCTGTTGGGGGAAACTCCCACTAGGTTTATATCTGGGACTCTCCACCATTTGACCTTAGAACTGAAGAAGCTTCTCGGATGAGAGGTGAAACGTCTTCAAGTAACTTAAAGAAGTCCAGACGCTTTTCTTTGCAAGCTCCTTTGACTACGATGACCTGGATGACTGAGAACCTTCACAGACATAAGGTGAATGTGACAAACAAAGCGCCTTCTTGTTCTCTGTGATAATGTAAAGTTATTAATGAAAAAACAAACGAGTAAAAAACGGACTGGAAACATGTCTTCAATCAAAACTCGACAAAAACAAAGAAACAGCCTCACTTCTCTGCGACGCTCCCTAAAAATGACGTTACGTGTTACGTACCAGAGATTTCTATACAGCCCTTTATCAAGCCGAGAGAAAGTGACGCAAAACCCTCCAACTAATAACGACTAGCAGAGAGGCTCAGCTGAGTGTAGTTACCTGGTTTGCAGACGCATACAGACGTTTCCTGTCCTCTCGGACGCAGCTGTGATAGAACATGTGGTGCATTACCGCCACCAACTGGCTTGGAGTGAGGACCGGAAATCGCTCATGCCAAATCAAAAAAAAAAAACATAAAGAAAGATTAAGTGAAGAGATAAATGAATACATTAAATCAAGAAGAAAAAAACCCACCACCGGACATATACATCCTCATATCCTTCTGTACAAATGAGTTTGTTTTAGAAACTGAAAAAAGCCACAAAACCTTCACATCTAGAAATCCTTTGCAGTAAAACTTGTTTTTTGGCAGGTTCCACAGGTTTTGAATCAGTTTTCTTCTTTATTCCTGATAATTTTGACAATGAAAAAGAACATGTTCTATAGGGCTTTGGAGTTGACGTCATGCCGCAATGCATTGTGGGAGCGCGGCACCATTTTCGAGGTCTACGAATCAAAACAAACACACTGTGTTGGAACGACGATTACAAGATGCTTAAAAGCAGCTCAAAAGAGAACGGACTGTATAGAGACCGATTGCGTCCAGAGGCGAAGCGGCGGTACTTGCAGAAAATAGCGTGCAGTGGAAATGTGGACCCGTATGAAATACGGCCGTGGAGTAGAAACCCTGAAGACGTAGCCTGACATATTTTCGTACCTTATCTGTGGAGTCAGCGCGTACAAGTCGTCATTCAAACAAAGGTAAGTCAGCTCGAGTACTGTGTGTGAAATGCGTTTGATTTCCCTGCAAACATTCACATTAGTGCAGCATAACTTCATTCATGAGGGGAAATTACAGTGAGAACATGTGGAGGCTGTTAGAGGGAGAAGATAGTGAGGTCAGTGCAGGGCTGTGCAGAGAGGTTTAAAGGGGCGGGTGCTCAAAGTTAAAAAGGGGCACATTGAACCAGGCTGAATAACAACAACACACATTCATCAAGAATCTAATATGGGAAGGGCAGGGCTGTGTTGGTCTGAGACTGTAGACATTAAAAAGTCCACAGGAGAGATGGTAGCTGATTAAACAAGTGTCATGAGATAATAACAAAATGCAAAGATTGGTGACAGCGCTTGGAACCATAAGGCAACAAAAAACTATGTATGTAAAAAAAAAAAAAAAAAAAAAAATATATATATATATATATATATATATATATACATACATACAGTGGGGCAAAAAAGTATTTAGTCAGCCACCGATTGTGCAAGTTCCCCCACTTAAAATGATGACAGAGGTCAGTAATTTGCACCAGAGGTACACTTCAACTGTGAGAGACAGAATGTGAAAAAAAAATCCATGAATCCACATGGTAGGATTTGTAAAGAATTTATCCGTAAATCAGGGTGGAAAATAAGTATTTGGTCACCTCAAACATGGAAAATCTCTGGCTCTCACAGACCTGTAACGTCTTCTGTAAGAAGCTTTTCTGTCCCCCACTCGTTACCTGTATGAATGGCACCTGTTTGAACTCATCATCTGTATAAAAGACACCTGTCCACAGCCTCAAACAGTCAGACTCCAAACTCCGCCATGGCCAAGACCAAAGAGCTCTCGAAGGACACCAGGAAAAGTATTGTAGACCTGCACCAGACTGGGAAGAGTGAATCTACAATAGGCAAGCAGCTTGGTGTGAAAAAATCAACTGTGGGAGCAATCATCAGAAAATGGAAGACATACAAGACCACTGATAATCTCCCTCGATCTGGGGCTCCACGCAAGATCTCATCCCGTGGGGTCAAAATGATCATGAGAACGGTGAGCAAAGATCCCAGAACCACACGGGGGGACCTGGTGAATGACCTGCAGAGAGCTGGGACCAAAGTAACAAAGGTCACCATCAGTAACACACTACAACGGCAGGGAATCAAATCCCGCAGTGCCAGACGTGTTCCGCTGCTGAAGCCAGTGCATGTCCAGGCCCGTCTGAAGTTTGCCAGAGAGCACATGGATGATACAGCAGAGGATTGGGAGAATGTCATGTGGTCAGATGAAACCAAAGTAGAACTTTTTGGTATAAACTCAACTCGTCGTGTTTGGAGGACGAAGAATACTGAGTTGCATCCCAAGAACACCATACCTACTGTGAAGCATGGGGGTGGAAACATCATGCTATGGGGCTGTTTTTCTGCCAAGGGGACAGGACGACTGATCCGTGTTAAGGACAGAATGAATGGGGCCATGTATCGTGAGATTTTGAGCCAAAACCTCCTTCCATCAGTGAGAACTTTGAAGATGAAACGAGGCTGGGTCTTCCAACATGACAATGATCCAAAACACACCGCCCGGGCAACAAAGGAGTGGCTCCGTAAGAAGCATTTGAAAGTCCTGGAGTGGCCTAGCCAGTCTCCAGACCTCAACCCCATAGAAAATCTGTGGCGGGAGTTGAAAGTCCGTGTTGCTCGGCGACAGCCCCAAAACATCACTGCTCTCGAGAAGATCTGCATGGAGGAATGGGCCAAAATACCAGCTACTGTGTGTGCAAACCTGGTAAAGACCTATAGTAAACGTTTGACCTCTGTTATTGCCAACAAAGGTTATGTTACAAAGTATTGAGTTGTATTTTTGTTATTGACCAAATACTTATTTTCCACCCTGATTTACGAATAAATTCTTTACAAATCCTACCATGTGGATTCATGGATTTTTTTTTCACATTCTGTCTCTCACAGTTGAAGTGTACCTCTGGTGCAAATTACTGACCTCTGTGCAAGTTCCCCCACCTAAAATGATGACAATCGGTGGCTGACTAAATACTTTTTTGCCCCACTGTATATATCAGCAATCAATCAGAAAATCATTGGTTCATATTACAATTAAATATGAACAGGCTCCTTAGATGTAAGCAGTTCAGATCTGATGTCATTTACATTCTTCACACAGCACATTCGTCCAGGCTGACAGGTAAACATAGAACTAATCTCAGGTAACATGACTCATAGTAGAGATCCAGTAAGAAAGATTGCAGGCTCTAATATTATTACCACACAATCCAAGGACACACCAACAGCTCAGATTTGTAGAACTATTTAAACAAATGTCTTCTGAATATTCAATTCAGGTTCACAGTGGGGGGGGGTTCGTGGAATTTTTTAAATAAAGTCTGCAACACAGAAAGAGCTGTGATCAAGCTATTTATTACTGCGCCAACACACATCAAACATCACGGTTCAGTCATGTCAGCGCTGCCACAGAAGTCGTGCTCCTCCTCCTTTATGCATTCCAAGGAAGAGGGAGGAAGTTACAAACTGATCCTACCACACTTCACGTGTCTCGCTATGAAACCTAACGCATCAATGGTTGTGCTGTTTTGTGCCCTTGGCCTTATCAGCGCCTGTAAAGGGAGTTGTTTTCTCAAACTGCTGAAGTAAGTTCATCTAGTTTTAGCAACTTTCACTGAACAGTAACAGTGTCACAACTAAGCATATGCATAAGCACTTAAACACTTTAAATGAGAATAACAGAACATTTCTATTACAGAGGCTGGAACCTGTCCCAGTAGTAGGTAGAGCACACCTGGACAGGTCACCAGTCTGTCAGAGGACTAACACAGAGACAGACATCAGAGTAACAAATCTATTTAAAATTAATGTAAGTTTGCTGCAGCTGTATGTATGAACATGTGTTTCTGTGCTCACAGTCCACCTCTCAGGAACCTGCAGTTCACTTTTAGTCTACTTTAAACAGACCTCACAAAAGGCTGATGTGGCTGGATCAGTAGTCTGATTTGAGTACGATACCTTTGGCCAGGGATTAATCTGGTGCATCGCTTCACTGCAGTCTTACGTATTTTCCCCACACCTGAATAAAAAAATACTGATATATACAAATAACAGCTTCAGCTGATGCAGCCTGACTCAATCCTAGATGTTCAGCACACAGAGACACAGAGGTGCCGTTTAAAGTTTAGTGTTAACCTGAGTCACTGATCATTTGCAGTATTACAGAGTCTGGCAGTCTTTGCATGATATCCACGTCACTGTAAGTTTCTAGCTGACTTCACTGCAATTTCAATTTCAATTTCTGCTGTTCACAAACGCTGTCCATCTAATCTGACTGAGCTGGAGCTGTTTTGCAAAGAAGAATGGGCAAAGATTTCAGTCTGTAGATGTGCAAAGCTGGCAGAGACAGACCCTAAAAGACTGGCAGCTGGAACTGCAGCAAAAGCTGGTTCTACAAAGTGTTGACTCAGGGGGCTGAATAATTACGCACACCCCACTTTGCAGTTATTTATTTGTAAAAAATGTTTGGAATCATGTATGATTTTCGTTCCACTTCTCACGTGTGCACCACTTTGTGTTGGTCTTTCACCTGGAAGTCCAATAACATTGATTCATGTTTGTGGCTGTAATGTGACAAAATGTGGGAAAGTTCAAGGGGGCCGAATACTTTTGAAAGCCACTGTATATGTAGACACAGGACTACAAGTAGAAGATCAGACATGAAAGTGGAGATAACACAGAAGACCTGCAGCAAAGGTCAGAGGTCAGACTGGGCCCCTGGATTCAACAATGAGCCAATGATCATCAAGCAGTGACTAAAGCAGAGCCCTGACGTTCTGACATTCATCACACAGTCAGAACAAATGTCTGCTGATGACTTCATCTCATGAAACGACTGATAGATGTCAGTTCATTGATCAGCTGAGCTGCTGATCTTCATCGTCACAGAAACATTCAGCTTGTTTCAATCAGTAAATAACTCCCACTACTCCCAGTTTGAACTGTTCCCACTCAAAATGCTGTGAGAACAATGATCATTGTAGGACTTCACAAACATCACGTGTTGTTTTCCACATGTAAGATCAGCAAACACACAGAAACTTCCTGTTGCCACACACGGCCTCTAAAATCTCTTCCACGCTTTCTGTCTGAAGTCCACTCTCTGTGTCGGATCCACAGGAAACAACAAGATCTTATTACCATGGTTTTCAATGTGTCTCCTTCCAAAAAGTCCAACCAATGAACAAATGTGTGTATTTGTGGAGGCCGAACAAAAGCATGACACATTTCTCTGTTTCTATAAACTGGAGTCAAACACAAACATGAAGAGTTTCACTGACAGACTCCAAAATGCCCCCACAGTGGATCAAAGGGAAATCCTACAGTGTGGCCAGAGACTCTTAATGGCTCCAACATCAACACATCCACAATGTTGGATCCAGTTCTGCCTCACAGAGTTACTAAGACACACCCTCTGCAGCATCACAACAGCTCCACCTGCTTCACCTGCCTCCTCAGCATCTGTACACCTGAAGAGAAAAGAAAGGCTCCAACAGCTCAAATCTACAAAGGATTCATGAAGTTTCATCCAACAATAACATGTTTGCCTTCCACAGTGTGCTGTTAGACACCACTGTACCTCTGCCATTTCAAAAAGAGCAGCTTGGGAACATTTTGGCTCCAAACACTTTGTGTTTAAGTTCTTTGTTTTCTTTGTGAAGCCGACAACATCTGGAGCTTTGTGACTCATAGAAACATCATTTTGTTCTTTAGATGACAGCAGATTGGGACTGAATAATCAATCACTATCAAACCAATAAAGACAAACATGCTGATTTTACAGGAACTTTGTTGGAGAAGCTGCAAAGACATGAAACTGGTGGAGATCCCAAACCAGTTGATAGTGCTGGTTATTCCAAATAAAGCTGTTTCCCTTTGAGATGAAATGACTTTGTGTCCTGATATATAATAAAGATGTTGTTGTTTTTGAGCCCCTGTATTAAAAGTAGTTTAAAGTCAGCTTGAGTTTGATGTCTTTATGTCAAAGCTGCTCATGATGTTGAGCTGCTGATGGAATAAAAACAATATAAAAGCATGTAGTCCAGACTTAAATGTAGCCTGTTGTTAGCTGAGGTCCACACACAGTGTTTGACAGTGTAAAGTGTGTGAAAGGGCTGCTGGTGGAGCTCACTAGGATGAGCAGGTGACCACGAGGTGGAGAGCAGCTGGCCTGGCTTTGACCCGGGCCACGCCCCCTTTCTCTCTGCTTTGCTGTCACTTATCTTCACTGCTCTGTCCAATAAAGCTGAAAAAGGCCCCGAATCAAAGAAATCTGCTGCAGCCTCTGAAATGTCTTCTGTTTCCTTCCCGACGGCTTTTTCACCGTCAGCCCATCAGACAGTCCAGCAGCATTTATGATGATGTCATGATGTTGAAGAGGCTGCTACGGTGGCCTCCCATGACCCCCAGCCTCATCACAGCTGAGATGCAGACATTTGAAAACATTCAGCAGACAACTGAATAACAGTCCAACACAACAGTCTGTGTGCAGACACACACTGACCTTTCATAGAGTCAAACACAGCTGGTTGAGTCATTTCTCTGTGAGTCTAAAGTGAATCTAGTATTTGAAAGTCCACTTCCTGTATTTGTTGTTGAAGACTTCTTCAGCTTCTTCTCAAGGACATCAGCTGCTTGTTTGGCAGCAGAGGCAGTTAAGAAGCTTCCTGAAAAACACTGAACAGTGAGTTCACTGTGGCATATGACAGATTCAGCTTTCTGTGTGCAAATGTGTCTGTGTCGACCTTTCAAATGCTGTTGAATCCAAAACATCAGCGGCTCCTCGGCTGCTCACTTCATGCACTTCTGTCTGTGTGACAGTCCAATGACATCACAGCTGTTTCCAGCCCCAGTGTCTCAGGACTGGACACCTTTAAACATGTCGAGGATCAAACAGCGTCCAGCTAAACACACATGAAACTATCAGAGCTGACAATCATTCCAATAACATCTAATGGTTCATGTATGTAGACACAGGACTACAAGGAAATGGCTCTCAGCATCTGGCTGTGGGAACACATGAGTCCCTGTTTGTGTTCAGATTGTGTGCATGTTTTAGACGTGTGTCACATGTAGAAACACAACAATCCCACAATGACACACAGATGTGTTTGACACAGCTGTGCAGCTGTAAGTTGTTTCTAATGATTCATTGAAGCTCTTCTAACATTCTGGAGACGATCAGTACATGAATCTGTTCAACACGACAACAATTTGACTTCAGTGTGAACGTTTGCATTAAATAACCTTCTTCATCCAGCTGACAGCATCTTCATCCTATGATGTGAACAGTTCCTCCTGTTGATGACAAACCTCTGACAGGATCTGCTTGAGGAGCTTTTTCATGTGCAGCTCTCTGAGCTCAGGGCTGAGCTGCTGTTTCATCTTTAAGAGCTGCTGCCTCCTCGCCGGACTTGTTCTCCTCTTCTTCTCCTAATGACACCATTTCTGCTTCATATAAAATTCAATAAAGATGCTGACATGTATCTGTAGCAACAACATCATTGAATCTAGAACAACTGGAGCCAAACCAGTGGCTCTGCTGGGATCACTGGTGAGCCAACACTTCCTTGTTGATGCAGATTTCAGGGCTTCCTTTTGCTCCTCCGTTATAACTGTTCTCTCTTCTCAACACATGATGACACAAAGGAATCAGCAGTGACAAAGATGATGCTGAAGAGAAGCACACACTTCACACATATAACAGAGCAGTGCAGTTACACACACCTCTGCTCGACATCAGGCCTCAAACAAAGACACAAAACACTAACTTGACTCTAAACAGAAGAAACGAGCAGCTGTTTCTGTTCTGTGCTTATTTATATTTGACACACATGCTTCTCTTTGTGCAAACACACATCGCACTATAAGGGTAACCTCGCACACAATGATTGGACAGCACAGTGATGATGCTGGGAGATCCTATACGCAGCAACACAGAAACACTGAGAACTTTAAACAATGATGGAAAGTGTTATAAATGACTTGTTGGCCTCTGATCTGTCACAAACAGCTGAAACGTGTCTCTCATGAGTCACATGAAGGTTTTTGACAGAAAGGACAAAAAGTAGCTGCAGTCAGTTTGTGTCATTTTTATATTTATTCATCTGGGAGAAAAATCTGAGGGACATTAAAATGTGTTTTCAACAGAGACAAGAACATGAATATAACAGAACAGGTAAATGAACATGTTTCAAGTAAACAGCTGGACTGATCAGGTCCAAACACAGAGTGATAAACTTGTCAAACAGCTGTCATATCTTTATATAGAAGCTCTTTATAAATGCTGCTCACTGCAGTCTGTTTACTAATAATGTCAAAGTGTTAGAAACACAGAAACATCAGAATGGTCTTTGTTCACAGAAACCTGTCTGGGATCCTTTGTTGTTCTTTTGATGCAGAGTTACATTATAAATATAAAGAGTTATTTCAGAGTCTCATCAGTTTTCCTGCATGTCTTTATTTAACACATCAGCAGGGCTGAAGCTCTCATGTTAAACACACACTGATCTATGGACACGTTCATGTGTTTCTAACAGAACCAGGCTGTTATCAGCCTGCACTAACATTATGTCACACACACTGAATGTAACAGTGACAGTTTACATCATCACACAATCAGCTGTGATTGTTTCACTGTCATCAAACCAGTCAACAGGAAGTAGAATCAATAGAAACCAATCATTTACTGACAGCATGTCTGATGGAAATAAGTGCAGATTATGTATGAAGTCTAACTGCACACAGTAACTGTGTTACAATAAGGACTTAACAGCGCCCTCTGCTGGAGTGTTTCAGTACTGCGTTAACTAGAATACACCACCTCCTCCTCACACCACCTGCTACAGCTCTACTCTTCTATGACTACAGTCATCCACAGCACTGATGTGAGGTCACATGGTTCATATGTAAGGAGCACAGCTGACCTCAGGTCAGTTTAATGACTGTGAGCAGCAGCTGTGTTATTGTCACTGTGACAGGGAGACACTCTCAGACACAGCGCTCATGTCAGCTTGTTCTCATGCAGGAGGATCAGGAGCTCCATGTTTGTCTTTCTGTTTGAATCATGATGTGTTTGTGCCATCAGAGTCTGTCATGAGTACTCAGGGTTTCACAGCAGCTCTTCTGGATGCTGACGAGGACTCCAACCTCATGTTTCACCTCTCTGAGCTTCTGATGTCTGTGAACACTCGTGTTTCTTCTCTGGGCTCATCTGGACAAAAACACCTTTCTGTGTTTGGCTGCAGCCTCATTCTGACTGACAGGAAGTGTGTTATCCATGAGCTGCACTTCTGTGAGGAAGTTTCCTGCTGTGTTTCCTGTCTGTGGACAAACACGAGTGTTCCAGCTGAGGACTTGGTTCCTTCCACCTGTCCATACAGGACATCACGCTGTCTGCAGCTCTGTAAATGCAGCTCCAGGTCCTTCCACGTGCTGCTCTGTATTTGTGCAGTTTGTAGTGTGTCCTGGGAAACGTAGCACACATGGTGTTCTTCTGCTGTTTCCTCCTTTCACTGAGTGTGAAACACTGACGCTGTGCTGTTGTTCACAGAGGGGAGCTGATTCTAGCTGCAGCTGGACTCTGTCATCTAACTGAATGTGTTGGTGCTGATCACGGGGCTCTGAGGGGGGAGCAGCAGGAGGACTCTGGATGCTGACGTCAGTGTATCTGTGGAAGCTCCCACAGCGTGTCTGTCATTCAATATTGTGCTGTATATTGTATCTATGCAAAGATGAACAGACTGTGTGTTCACTGGTCTCTGTGCTGCAGCTCTGATGTCATCATCACTCCCTCCTCCACCCTCAGCAGTCCCAGCATGCTGCTGTGGTGCACCCCACCCTCACTCTACACCTGAGCCACAGACCACACCCTCCACCTCAATATACACCACAGTTTTCTCTGCTGTGGAAATGAGATCAGGAGGAAATCATCATTATTATTATTTAATAAACGCTCACATTAATGTGGGCTTATTTGTTTCATATTAGAAACATTAGTTGAGTGTTTTTAGTATAAAATGGTCAAAGTCCCTCTTTTTGCTCCTCCCCTCACCTGTGGATGGGCGGTGCTGTTACCGTGGTGACAGCTTGGATGTGTTTCAGTCCTGCCTGGTTATCACTGCAGGAATCTTTCACATTTATTACAGGTAATAACTCTGATTTTTCTGTGTATTATGAACCAAATGTATCCTGATACACACAGAGATGGATGAGCAGAGGTTGTTTTTGCAGTTTATGTAGTTACTATGGACTTAATGCAGACATATTATTAAAATTAGGGCTATAACAGTTGTATTGATGTATAGCAACTTGAAATGCTCCCACAAATGGCTCCACAGCATGTAAAAATATAACAAAAGCTCTGGCGGACTTGGTTCTGTGGTCAGTCTTAAAGGGTGAAGTTAAACTCTGTAATCTTCACTGTGTCACAGAGTTCAGTGAGTCCCGTTATTCACAGTATCAATCAGATCATCAGAGAACAGCTGATCAGCAATCAGTGGTGCCAACAGCGCCTCCTGTGGTGAGAGGATGCAATAATGCAATGTAGCATTTTTCCACTCAACACTTGCAGTCATGGAAACTGTCTGTTGGATCTGTGTGACGTTGCTTTCTTGGTTAGAGTTCCTCACAAATGTCCAGATGATTCTTCTAATGAGGCGTCGACCATGTTTGCAGCTCTTTGGAAGAAAACGTCGCCCTTTGCCATCCTTACTTTTCTTTGACTTCTTCAAATGCAGCTGAACTCCAGCTGGTATTTTCTTGGACTTTGCAGCTGTTTCTGGTCATCAGTTCATTCCTGCAAACCTCTGAAGCTGAACAACAATGATGCTGCATTGCTGGCTGATCCCAAAAGGTTGATTCTGTTCATCTGGACGTTTTCAGAAACGTTTGCTCACTGATCAGGTGACTTCTTCAGTCTCAGCTGACTGCAGCTTTACAAGCTTACAAACAGCACATTTGCACAATGACTGAAAGCAGCAGCACCTGATATATATGATACTAATATAATACATATACATATATAATCCATACTAATGATGAAGGAACTGAGCTCACAGTCCATTGTTCATTCAGTGAACTACTCAGTTTATTTTGGGCCTCAGAAATGCTCACTCTGTTTGTACATCACTGTCAGCAATAGACTCATTCTGCTGTGTGGACAGGAACACATGTGACATCACTTCCTGTTTGTTTGTGACTGAAGAAGTTTACAAGGAATCATTTAGAAGAGTTTCAAACATCAACTGATTGAATCCATGAATCTGAAAACGTGTTTGTGAGTGAAAGAGACAGACATGTACAGACTGAACTATCTGTTCAACAGTCAGAGTGTTTCTGTAACAGGAGACACTCTTTACACTCCACTCAGCACAGGGACACTGAGCCACCAGGAGACCAGAACATAAACCCAGGATAAAGAGTTTGAGTGAATGTGGTGTTGAAGGTGTGGAGGTGGATCAGAGTGTCAGAGGAGACTCTGTAGAAGGACAGAGTGCCAGCAGGACAGTCCACATACACTGCTGCTCTGTTAGAGACAGAGGAGGAGGAGGAGGAGGAGGAGGAGATGGATGTTTCTCTGTTATTGTGCCTGACATAACGAGGACCATCATCAGAGCAGATCAGACTCCAGGACTGATCATTGTATCCAAACACACAGTCTCTGTCTCCTTTCCTTCTGATGCTTCTGTAACTCACTGATATATAAACGCCTCCTCTCCACTCGACCTCCCAGTAACAGCGACCAGTCAGACCATTTCTACACAGCAGCTGTTCCCAGTAATCAAATCTGTCTGGATGATCAGGATATGACTGAACCTCCTCCACATGTGTCACCTTCCTGTTGTTGTCAGACAGTTGGAGCTTTGTGTTCACTGTGTTTGTGTCGATTGTGAGTTGACAGGAATCTGATGGAGAGAACAAACACAATCCAGCTGCAGTTATTGATCCATCATCTGTTCATTGATTGACACTTTGATGATGACTCCTGACATGATGAAGATGGTTGAATGTGTGCTGCTTTGTTTTCATGAATCCCATTAAAAACACACTTACACTTCCTCAGACCTGGTCTCAACCATCGGACTCCAGCAGGCTCCACCCTGAAAGGAGGAGGGGGGTCAGAGCAGCACAGTCAGCATGCACACATGGACATTACATGGCTCTCACACACACACTGTTACACACTGAGCTCAAAGCTGGGCTCCACTGTTTTATTCAAAGAAATCTACATTTATTTATCAGCACATTTAAAAACAGCTTGAGCCAAAGTGCTGCACAGAGTAGAGAGAAAATAGGAAACATACACAGTAATGACTATAAAGACTGGTCAGGATTGAAAGCTACAGAGTACAAATGTGTTTCCAACCGGCTTTTAAAAATGTCCAGTGTTGGTGACGACCTGATGTGAAGGGCGACTGTTCCAGAGTTTGGCTGCAGCCATCGATAAAGCTCACCTCTGTTTTTACGTCTAGTTCTGGTCAGAAGCTGCTTATCTGCAGACCTGAGGGCTCCACTTGGATTCTTTTGTTAAAGAGAGATAAGATGGAGCCAATCCATTCACAGATTTAAAGACAACCAGATCTGGAAGTGGATTCTACCACGTACTGGTAACCAGTGGAAAAAGCTGGTGATGGGTCGTCTAGCACAGACCCACCGCTGGAAGCAGACAATTGATGAGGGAGAGAACTGTGACAGCGCCGTTCCTTCACTTGACCTCAGTCGCTCTCGTCTGCTCCCTCGTAACACTGCTCTTTATTGAGCTTACATGAATATGCACAAGTTCATTATGACGTCTTACACAGGTATGAACAAAGAGTACCAGTCTGTGCATAGTGTGTGTGTGTGTGTGTGTGTGTGTGTGTGTGTGTGTCTGTGTCTGTGTGTGTGTCTGTGTGTGTCTGTGTGTGTCTGTGTGTGTGTGTGTGTGTGTGTGTGTGTCTGTGTGTCTGTGTGTGTGTGTCTGTGTGTGTCTGTGTGTGTGTGTGTGTGTGTGTGTGTCTGTGTGTGTGTGTCTGTGTGTGTGTGTGTGTGTGTGTGTGTGTGTTCCAGATGTGACCCTGTGACCCCAAAGCTGGTGCTAAGAGTCCAGCGGTCCCCCTAACAAAGGGCTCTTATACTTAACCAGACACAGAGTAGGTGTCCTCCTACACCAGGGGTCTCAAACTCGTGGCCCGCGGGCCAATTGCGGCCCGCAGGACGATAGTTTTTGGCCCCACCTTAATATGAAAATGTAATGTTAGTTTGATAATGTATGACACTTTACAGTGTTGTGGGCGGAGCTGAATTAACCCACCAATCACATCACAACACGTCTGACACAGTGGTCAGCAGCACAGGAGCACCACAGGGAACTGTGCTGTCCCCTCTTCTCTTCACCCTGTACACCTCTGACTTCTGCTACAACTCTGAATTATGCCATATTCAGAAGTTTGCAGACGACACGGCCATCATGGGGTGTATCTGGGATGATCAGGAAGAGGAGTACAGAAGTCTGGTGAGGAACTTTGTCGCATGGAGTCACACAAACCACCTGCAACTCAACACCTCAAAGACTAAGGAACTGGTTGTGGACTTCGGGAGGTCCAGAGAAGGTCCACTGCCGGTTCAGATAGAGGGGGAGGAGGTGGAGGTGGTCAACAAGTACAAGTACCTCGGGCTGTGGGTGGACAATAAACTGGACTGGTCATGCAACACAGAGTACCTGTATAAAAAAGCCCAAAGCCGACTGTACTTCCTCAGGAGGCTGAGGTCTTTTAACATCTGCAGGAAGCTCCTGAGGATGTTTTACCAGTCGGTGGTTGCTGGAGTACTTTTCTATGCTGTGGTGTGCTGGGGGAGCAGCACAGCAAAGAAGCACTCATCCAGGCTGGAGAAACTGATCAGGAGGGCTAGCTCTGTGGTCGGCATGAAGCTGGACACTCTGGTGACAGTGGCAGAGAAAAGGACATTAAAGAAACTGATGGACATTATGGACAATGCTGGGCATCCTCTGCACACGGCCATAAACAACCAGAAGAGTCTGTTCAGTGACAGGTTGCTTCTCCCCAAGACAAGAACTAACAGACTTAAAAACTCCTTTGTCCCACACGCCATCAGACTGTTTAACTCCTCTCTGGAGGGGAGAGGGAGGGGAAACAGGAGGACAAAGGAGGGGGGAACAACTAAGCTGTAGTGCCTCTTCACCTCACTGTACAATACCTTGTGCAATACTTTTGTAAATAGTCAACGGTGCAATAGACTCAATACTTGAAATGTGCAATTCACTTGTATTTTTATTTTTTATTCCTATTTATTCTATTTATCCCCTTCGTATATTTTATTTATATTTGTCTCTGTATTTATATATATGTGTGTGTGTGTGTATATATAATATATATATATATATATATATATATATATATATATATATATATATATATATATATATATATATATATAATATTCTGTAACTCTGTAACTTCTGTCGGTGCTGTGCTTTTTTGGAAATCGAATTTCCCAGAGGAGCTGAATTAACCCACCAATCAGGGTGGGATATGGATCTCAGGGGACACCAGCCGGGCTTGATGCAAGCAGGGAAACATTTCTCAATGAGTCAAAGTTCCAGCAGCGTTGCCCTGGAGTGTTTCTTTCTTTCCTGTGCCTGGCTGGCTTCCTCCTTTCTATTGGGCAAACGCCGACATTCGCCCCAGCGCGCTGCGTTCACAACACTTCAAAAAAAGTTGTTTTTTTAAGTTGCTGCCCAGCGGGACATTATACGTATATAGATTTATACACACGTCAGTGGGATTTAAAGTTATTTTTCCACAGAGAGAGATCTCATATTAACTCTCACAGTGATGCGTAGGCGGCGGGATAAAAGAAAAGTCATGAACTCAATGCAGCCCAATTTAGTCTGCAGTCACATAGCGACACCTGTTCATCGGCAACAACAGTCCCCGGTAACCCGGACTAATTATAGGGTCGCACCGTAATTTGTGGCTCCATGTTTTTATTTGCATCACTGCGTTTGCATTGCAGCAAACATGAACATTACATATATTTCAATATAATGTAAAAGCAGTCAAAACAACTAACATCAGAAACAGCTGATGTTATTTGTTATATGTCACGGTGTCATTTCCGCTTCTTTCTCCTGTAACAACAGCCCGGCGCTGTGAGCAGTCGCCTTTTTTGCGCTCGCTATCCCTGCACTTTCTACCATCTGCAAACGCCACGGTGTTCGTGTCGTCATGAAAGACATGAACATCGAGCGTAAAAACAAAGGAGACTGCTACCGGCTTTTTATCTGCCGATCGCCGTGCTACGGTTGCAAGAAAAAGAAGCAGAAATGACGTTCTCTACGCGTTGAGACGTTCCCCGTCCGTCGGCTAAACGCTTGATTGAAACTTCAATGCGACAGTGACACCAAGTAGAATTATAAATGTCACATAGCCCCAAACATGTCTTTTTCAAAGCCTGCGGTGAAGAGAAAGGTTGGTGATGAGCACCGACAATTTCAGGAAAAGTGGGAAATGCAATATTTCTTTGTTGAGCACAGGGGCACCCCGACCTGTCTTATTTGCACAGAGAAAGTTGCGCTGCACAAGGAATACAATTTGAAACGTCATTACACAACTAGACATGCTGAGCTGGATGCAAAATACCAGGGAGACGAGAGAGCGAACCGGGTTGCCAGTCTTAAAACAGATCTACTGAGGCAGCAAGATTTCTCCAAGAAAGCAACCAAAGAGAATAATGCAGCAGTCGGAGCCACGTGGTTAGTGAGATGATTGCTAAAGCAGGGAAGCCATTCACAGAAGGTGCATTTGTCTAAAAGTGCATATTGCAGGCTGCAAATATAGTCTGTCCGGGAAAGAAAGGTCAGTTTAGCAACATCAGCCTTTCTGCCAACACCGCAGCAGATCGCATTTCTGACCTGTCAAGTGACATTTATGACCAACTGTGTGAGAAAGCCAAATGTTTCAGTGTATACTCAGTCGCTCTTGATGAGACCACAGACATCACCGACACTGCCCAGCTCCCAATGTATGTCCGTGGTGTTGATGACAGTTTTGAAGTGATGGAGGAGCTGCTCACAGTAATTCCAATGCATGGCCAGACCACCGCTCAGCAGATATTTACAAGCTGTGTGATGCCATTGAGAATGTTGGTTTGCCATGGAAGAGGTTTGTTGGAATAACAACAGATGGAGCGCCATCAATGACAGGGAGGAAACATGGACTGGTGGCACAAAACAAACTGGAAGAGGAAGGCGTGGAGGAGGCCATTGCTCTGCACTGCATCATCCATCAGCAGGTCCTTTGCAGCAAATGCCTGAAGTTTGACAATGTGATGTCTATTGTTGTGAAATGCATCAACCAAATCAGATCCAGGGGCTTAAAGCACCGAAGGTTCTGTGCTTTTTTAGAGGAAATGGAGTCAGAATATGGGGATGTGCTCGACTTCACTGAGGTACGTTGGCTCAGCAGGGGAAATGTATTAAAGAGACTTTTTGAGTTGAGAGCAGAAGTGAAGCCTTCATGGAGAAGGATGGAGTTAGTGTTCCTGTGCTAACTGATCCCAAATGGCTCATGGACTCAGCTTTTCTTGTTGATATGACACATGAGCTTAATGTACTGAACAAGACGTTACAAGGCCAGGGGCAACTTGTCAGTGCTGCCTATGACAACGTGAGAGCATTCTCCACAAAACTGGCGCTCTGGAAAGCTCAGCTCTCTCAGACAAACCTTTGCCATTTCCCAGCATGCAAGGCACTCGTGGATGCAGGCACACCATTCAGTGCTGACGAGTATGTTGATGTCATTTTGAGGCTACAGGAGGAATTTGATCACAGATTTGCTGACTTCAAGACACACAGAGCCACCTTTCACATTTTTGCGGACCCCTTCTCCTTTAATGTGCAAGATGCCCCTTCTGTGCTTCAAATGGAGCTCATTGAGCTGCAGTGCAACTCTGAACTCAAAGCAAAGTTCAGGGAGGTGAGTGGAAAAGCAGACAAGCTTGGACAATTTTTGAGAGAATTGAGCCCTAGTTTCCCTCGGCTTTCCCGAATGTTCAAGCGGACCATGTGCCTTTTTGGTAGCACATACTTGTGCCAAAAGCTCTTCTCCACTTTGAACTTCAATAAGTCCAAGTACAGGTCCAGACTTACGGATGATCATCTTCAAGACATACTGAGGGCCGCAACTGCTTCCTCCCTCAGGCCAAATCTGGCTCGGCTATGCGAGAGGAAACGCTGCCAGGTCTCTAGCAGCAAGGAGTAGGCAAGAGAAGCCATGTTCAGAAGAACAGTTCATTTTCTACAGTGTTCCATTCATGTTCAGAAGAAGGTTATAGAACTGTTAATACAGACATTTCAATCTAAATACAGCAGATATAGAAGACTGAAAGAAACACACAAGTTCACTGACTAAAAATATCTTATTATTATTTTATTTATGTATTACAGATTGATTTTTTTTCTTATTCATTCTTAATTTGTTTATTCATTTTTCATATTTTGTGTTAAAAAATAAAAATAAAGAGATTTGAGAAGATTGGAATTTTTTAACCATGCCTTTCTTGTGGAAAACCTAATGCGGCCCAGCCTCACCCAGACTCTGCCTGCAGCGGCCCCCAGCTAAATTGAGTTTGAGACCCCTGTCCTACACCATAAATCAGTAAGAGAGGGTACGACCTCTCTCATGGCCCCAAGTGGTGTGTGCATGCCAGAGCACTCTGGAAGGCACACAGAGTCTTTACAGACTACTAAGGATCAAACCTCTATCATCATCCAATCGATTATAAAACTAAGCATGTATGAGTAAATATTTTTAAGCATATCCCATATGGAAAAGACTAAAAACTTATATGATGAAAGTCATACTCACGAAAGTGGCCACTTTCTCATTACTTTCATATATTGTTTTAGTAAGTATCGAAAACATACAAGTTTCATTATATAATTTTTCAAGGGATCTTATATCTGTTTTCACTCTTGTATGCTTTTCATACAAGTTTCACACAAGACAGATACAAACTTTATAAGATTTATATATCTTTTCCATATGGGAAATGACAATCAACAATATAAAGCTTACAGCTGGTTTTAATAACAACATTTATTTGTTTCTCAAATGAGAAAGAGCTATCGAGAAACACTCCTAAATCTTGAGTTCTTAACTTTTCCAGTGGGCCAAATTCAACATTATCTGCTAATGCTAAATAGGCTGCCGTTATTAACTAATGCTAATTGGATGTGAATTAGCATTATGCACTAATGCTAACACTTACTTTTTAACAATGTGAGTAGCTAATGCTAACACTATTTCCCTTAACTTTATAACAATGTGAACGGCTAATGCTAACACTCTTTTCCCTAGCAATACAACATCTGAGCTGCTAATGCTGAGTAGGTCGCCATTAGCACCTACGTCTAATTAAAGGCAAATACGCATTAGAACCTAATGCTCATATCGTTTTCCTTTGCTTTATAACAATGTGAGCAGCTACTGCTAAATAGCATTAGCTAATAACAGCAGTCTAATTTAATGTAAGTTAGCCTCATTTGCATTATAACGATGTGAGGAGTTAATGCTAAGTATGCTGCCATTAGCAGCTAATTCTAATTAGGGGTGAATAATTATTACCAGCTAATGCTAATATCGTTTTCTCTTCCCTTTTAACAATGTGAGCAGCTAGTGCTGGGTAGGCTGGTGCTAGCAGCTAATACTAAAGCTAAAGCTAATTTGATGTGAATTAGCATTACATTAGTGAGGAGTTAATGCTAAGTAGACTTCCATTACAGGTAATGCTAATTTTAGGTATTTAGGAATTGGCAGCTAATGCTAATACCATATTTTCTTGCATTATAACAATATGACCAGCTAATGCTAAGTAGGTTGCCGTTATTAGCTAATACTAATTTGAGGTGAATTAGCATTATCCGCTTATGCTAACAATGTTTTTTCTTACTTTTTAACAATATGAGTAGCTAATCTGAACATTTTTTTAAATTTAATTTTAACTTTTCCCCTGCGATGTGAAGAGGTAATGCTAAATAGCACGCCATTAGTGGCTAATTCTAATTTTAGATGAAAAAGCATTAAAAGCTAATGCTAATACCATATTTTCTTGATTTATATCAATATCAGTAGCTAATGCTAGGTATGTAGCCATCATTAGCTAATGCTAATTTAGGTGAATTAGCATCATCCGCTTATGCTAACAATGTGTTTTTTTACTTTTTAACAATACGCCATTAGTGGCCAATTCTAATGTTAGATGAGAAAGCATTAACAGCTAATGCTCATACTGTTTGCTTTGTAAGAATGACAGCAGCTAATGATACGAAGTCTACCGTTGTTAACTAATGTTAATTTGATGTGAATTAGCATTATCCGATAATGGTAACTCTTTTCCCCTGCATTACAACGACGTCAGGAGTTAATGCTAAGTAGGCTGCCATTAGGGGCTAACTCTAATTAGGGGTGAACAATTATTAGCAGCTAATGCTAATACCGTTTTCTCTTTCCTTATAACAACTTGAGCAGCTAATGCTAATTTGATGTGAATTAGCATTATATTAGTGAGCAGTTATTGCTAAGTAGGCTACCATTAGCAGCTAAAGCTAATTTGAGGTGAATAAGCATTAGTAGCTAACGCTAATACCCTTTTCTCTTGTGTTATAATGATGTGAAACGTTAATATTGTTCTCAAACAACAGAATGAGAATGAAATATTGATTCTAACAGGGCCCATAAACAGTATTAGCTTAGCAGCATTAGCTTATCAGAGTTTTCATCATGGTCACATAAATCCTTAGCAGAGCAAAGTGGCCTACTTAGCAATAGCTGCTCAAGTTGTAGAAAGCAAGGGAAAACAGTAATAGCATTAGCTGCTAAATGTGCACTTGAGAACAAATTTATTGTTAATTCAGCTGTGAATGTAGAGTTTGTCATTATTTAAGCTTCCATTTCCAAATGTTAGCTGCTCCTGTCTGCCTCTTTGTCACAAACACAGACTGAAATGATTCACAGCCTTGTTTCATCCTTCTGTCACTGTGGACATACAGCATGGGAAACATACACATGGCTGACACTTTATTAGGTACACTGGTATCTATCTCAGGTACACCTGTGACCTAAATGTTCCTGCAACCAGACTCCTTGGAGACCCCTACATAAATATCCATGAACTATCCAGCTAGACTAGTGTGTCTGTCCCTGAAAATATTCCTGCATGTGTGATTGTTCATGTCTCATCTGCAGGAAACAAACAGGAAGTGAGTGAAGGACACAGGAAATGTTTCCAGCTCTTCCTCCTCTATCAGACATTCTCTCCATACCTGAGAGTGTCCAGTCTCCAGCCTGCATCCTTCAGTTTAGCCGACAGCAGCTTAATTCCTGTATCACCTGGATGATTGTAGCTCAGGTCCAGCTGTCTCAGATGGGAGGGGTTGGAGGTCAGAGCTGAGGCCAGAGAAGTACAGCCTTCCTCTGTGATCAGACAGCCTGACAGACTGCAGACACACAAAACAACAATCAATCTGTCAACAATCGTTTTCTCTTCGTCACAATAACATCTATCCATCCATACATCCATTCAATGTAACTTTATTTATAAGTGACAATACCCAACAGACAACAACAGTCATCTGAAGCTGTTTAACAGTGTAAGGTAACCGCCTCCACTGTGAGCAGCACTTGGTGATGGTGGGAAGAAGAACTCCCTTTGACACAAAGATCCTCCCAGTGAAAACAGGCTCCAGGAGGAGTATCTACCATGACTGGTTGCAGGGTGAGGGGAAAGAGAAGAACATGAACATCAAGAATGCAGCGAGTGGTAAAATAATAATAATAATAATGGATTGGATTTATATAGCGCTTTTCAAGGCACCCAAAGCGCTTTACAATGCCACTATTCAGTCACTCTCACATTCATACACTGGTGGAGGCAGCTACGGTTGTAGCCACAGCTGCCCTGGGGCAGACTGACAGAAGCGAGGCTGCCATATCGCGCCATCGGCCCCTCTGGCCAACACCAGTAGGCAAGTAGGGTAAAGCCCAAGGACACAACGACCAGGACAGAGAGCCCAGGGATCGAACCGGTGACCTTCCGGTTACAGATGCGATTCCCAACCCCCTGAGCCACGGTCGCCCTAAATAAAGATTTGACCTCAGTGTGCTCAGTGTTCCTGTCTATTCCTAACATATTCCTAACACGATAGCTGCACTTTAGAGCTCTAAAACTGGAACTGACAACATAAAAATACTGAGAACACAGACTAGCAGCCACTGCATGGCCTCGAGTACGTATGTGGTGCGTTCAAAGAGCATCAGCATAGACATGGTGGGTTCAACAATATAGGACATAACAATTTCTATGGCGAAAATACTATCAATGAATGAGCCATAACATTTTAGCCATGTAAACATGTTATCAGTGGGCTTTCCAACAACTTGCATTGATCATTAAAGGATAAAATACGTGAGTCGAGGTCACTACGAGCCATGCGAGGGTCAAACATGGCAGAGAACCTTCCAGCAGCATCTTGGTTTATAATCCGCCTTTGGATCATCAGTTTAGGAGATGAAGGATCCAAGTAAAATAACAAGTTAAAAAATATGCAGCTATGGTCACTCACATGGACATCCTCCACACATACATCATGTATATTTAAACCCAGGGAGAAAACAAGATCCAGTGTGTGACCCTTTGTATGTGTGGGGCCAGAAACATGCTGCCTAAAGTTAAAAGACTCAGTGACAGTGATGAGCTCAGCAGCAGTGTTACAGGATGCTTCATCAATATGACGGCTCAAATCTCCCAACCTTCTCCAATGAAATGATGGATGTCAGAAGGTCATTAAATTCAGTTAGAAAGACCCCATCAGGTAGAATAAAATACAATAATTGGTTTTTAGAGAACTGACCATCATCTGTGACTCAAATGCAGAAAAGGAGTCCGAGGTCATCAGACTGCATGTGAATCTGTCCTGGTAAACAACAGCGAGTCCTCCACCACGTCCTAAAAGACGCGGAGTTCAGATGACGGAGCAGCCAGCCGGGCAGATTTCATTCAAGTGGACATAATCAATGTTCCCTCTAAGCTGCGCACGGGCGCAATCCGCTGACACGCTCTCTGCACACAGAGTATCTGCATTGCGCACAAAAAGATATCTAACAGGCTGTGAGGCTCCTGAACTCTCTGCCCCCCTCTCACGGACAATAACCATATCCAACTTCTTAATAGCAATGAACTGGTCTGCATTGGTGCATCATATCTTTATTCTCTTCCCCCTCCTGCCCCCCCCTCCTTCTTAAATAGATAACTATCATATCTGATATCATATCTCACAGTACAATAATATTGAATGGGTTGCATTGTTGTACTTTGTCATGTTTCTCAGGTCTTTGTCTGATTTTCTACGAACATTACTTGTCATGTTCTCATGTTGTTGCTAAGGATTGTCTTATTGCATTGGAGTCACACTGGGTTAAATATGTACACTTGGGTTTTAAGGGGTATTTATTATTTTCTTCTTTTTTTTTGGGTTGTATGGAAGCCCCAAACGCAATTTCATTGTTCTTGACAATGACAATAAATAAATAAATAAATACTAAATACTAAATACTAACCTGAATTGAAATTAAAATAAATACGTTAACAATTCTGCTTTGCAGTGTTAGTCAGTGACTGGCTGCTCCAGTATTTAGAACGATGCCGCCTTATCCCATAGTCCAGCCAATGATTCACATTCGTATATACGCAGCTAATCAACGTCGCTGACGGGCTATGACAGCGTCCTCATGTGCCGACACCGGTGTTTTGGTTGATGTAGAGTGAAGCCACGTTAATGACAACGTGATCCAGTGATCCAAGGGACCGCTCAGGGAGTTTGTGTGTTCGCTCAGACACATGAAACATTAGAGGGAACATTGGACATAATTCTTATTTTGCTGCCACGTCTCAGTCAGACACATGAAATCTAGAGACTCTTTAATAAAGAGATCGCTTAGAATAAATGATTTGTTTGTTATGGAGCGAACGTTAAGCGGGGCCAACCGAGTTGATGACGGTCGATCTGCAAAATCAACAGCTGACTGCAGCGGCACTTGAAATAAAGACAATGCAGACCTGTGGACCTGCTGGGCAGGGCAGCGACTCCAGAGCTGGGGGAAGCAATGATCGATGAGCAGACATAGCTGTTATCAATAAAAACAGTGAACGTTTGACGGACACACCGTGAGAAAAACTGCTTCTGAGCCACAGAGCCCAGGTCCCAGTCACCGGCGTAACATATTAACTAAATGTCAGGAGAGGAAGTGGACGCAGGCACCAGGATTCTCCCCACAGCCAAGAAGCTAGCCTCTGGTAGCTTCTCAGTTTCACCTGGACGTCGGCCCTCGTTCCCCTTTTCCATCTCTTGAGGGTGAAAGTCCTGCGGGTTGTGAAGAGTAGCACACCAGGGGAGGAAGAGTTTTTCTGTTCAGCTGTTACAGTAGCTCTCCACTGAATCTTTGATGTTAAACCCTTTAAGACCTACCATAGAACCAAGTCTGCCAGAGCTTATCTTTAGATTTTTACATGCTGTAGTGCAGACCTTCCCAAACTGTGGTGCCCGCCCCCTAGGGGGGGCGCAGAGCCATGGCAGGGGGGGCGCGGTATGAAAAGGGAGGGGAACAAAACGCTTGAACACTGCTAGCACGTCGCCCACAGAAACGCAAAGCAGGAGATGAAGCATCGCTGAATATGTTTCCAAACCAACTTCATTCTAAGCCAAAGACTAGAAAATATGGTGAAGCAAATCTGCTCTTTGGCTTCACCTGCACAGGTGCTGAGGTAGGTCCCTGCGTCGGGAGCAGCGCTGGGCTCTTCCAATCATGGACAAACAGGATCCCACATTCTTAATTTTTAGTTCACAAACACTTGTTGTAGTGACTAACTACTCCTGACATTTTGGAGATGTTTGCTCTTTATAGAGTAAAGTTACAGCGGGATACAAATAACATCAGGCTGATCCTGCCACGATTTGTTCCCTCGATTCAAATCACAGACAAACAGGATCCCACAGCTGTTTATGTTTTTGAACCCATTTTGCACAGAGAGGCATTTTTTGAAAATGTATTGACAGCAATGTTGATTAGTATTACAGAAGAAGAAAAAACAACTACCCGTGACGCCTTTGTAAATGGAGGGACAGTAACTGCGTGTGAAACCTGCAGATACTCAGAGTAACAGTATTTTGTCTCTGTCTGCCATTCTGCAATTCATCTCACATAAACAATAACGTGACGTGAAAAAACCTTTGACGTTGCCAGATGAACTCTGTATTCCTCGTCCGCAAAAAAGGAGTTTTAAAAAAATCTCAGTTTTTGGTGATTTGAAACACTGTTTGGATGAAACAGCTGCGTTTTCAAAAATACCAGTGTAGGTGCGGACGTAGCGTAAAAGATTTAGGAGTTTATTTTCTTACTACCTGTAATTTATTGCAGATTACTTGTATTTGCTTAATTGTTTACTAAATGTTTGAGGTGTGAAATAAACCGCAATGGAGCAAAATATGGGCGTGTGTGGTTGGAGGATGTGTTAGTGCGTGTGCGTGCTGTTCACGCGCCGGGGGGGAGGCGAACGTTTTTCGTGTAAAACAAAGGGGGGCCCAGCAAAAAAAGTTTGGGAACCACTGCTGTAGTGCCATTTTGGGGAGCAGTTCAAGTTGCTATACATCAATACAACCGTTATAGCCCAAATTTTAATAATATGTATGCATTCAGTCCATAGTAACTACATATACATATATACATATACAGCAAAAAGTGCAATAAACTAGAACAAATTGAAAATTGTTTTGTTTTGTATTTTTACATATAGTTGTAGATGTCCGTACAAACAAACAGGCAACCAACACATCACATACACACTCCAAAATAATATAATATAATATAAGCCTGAGAAAACAACCTAGATTTTTCATCAAAAAAGTACAATGTGCAATGGCAACAACACATATGGTTCAGTGTTATTAACTATGATAATAGCAGTAGGTACAAAAGACAATCTATGTCTCTTTGTCTTCACTGCAGGCACTTTATAACGACGACCTGATGGAAGCAGTTGAAAATCATTAAAGAGAGGATGATCTGAACACAACATGACAGAGGTCGCCTTCCTCAGCACATGCCTGTTATAAAAGTCCACAAGCTGGACCTGAGACCTCCCTGAAATCTTACCAGCCACTTTAACCAGGTTGTTAAGTCTGGTCTTATTATTCAGAGACATATTACCGTACCAAGCAATGATACAGAAAGTTAAAACAGATTCAATAAAACTTTTATAAAAAACGAGTCATCATTGCAGATGAAACATTGAAACCTCTCAACCTCCTTAAAAAGTCTTTGTTGAACCTTTTTCACTGTAGCAGCAAGATGTGACTCAAAGCACAGAGCTTTATCAAGAACAACCCCCAAATACTTATAACTGTCCACCAGTTCAATGGCTGCACATTTACCACTGTTAGCGCAGGATGAGGGGATGTCTCCCTGAAGTCAATAACCATGTCCTTGGTTTTCAAGGTGCTGATCATTAAGAAGGACTGATCACACCACGAAACAAACTCATCCACAACAGGCCCATGGGAATCCTCTTCACCATGAAGGAGGCTTACAATGACTGTGTCATCTGCGTATTTAATGAAATGCCTGTTGGCCTGTGTACTGCGACAGTCATTAGTGTACAAAATATACAGTAGAGGAGAGAGACAACAACCTTGCGGTGAGCCAGTGGAAGAGTTCAGCTGTTTGGAAAAACAGCCGTTCACTCTCACACACTGAGATCTGTCAGTTAAAAAGTTTAAAACCCAACCAACGAGATTAAGATCAAGTGTAAACTGGTTAAGAAGTTTATCAGCTAAAAGATGTGGCTGGATAGTATTAAAAGCTGAAGAAAAATCAATAAATAAGAGCTGAGCATGAGCTTTGGCGCCATCAAGATGGCGATAAAGGAAGTTCAACAGAGTGACCACTGCATCATCAACACGTCTACGAGGCCTGTATGCAAATTGTAGAGGGTCTATAAGCTTCTCTACTTGCTAACTGAGAGTCTGAACTAAAACCAGGAAGACTTATCTTATTACAGTCACTGTAACAGTGACCAGTCATGTGTTTCATGCCTGCCCAGGCCACCCTTAAGTTATTGCTACCCATCTCCGCCTCTACCTTATCCTTGTATTTTACTTTGGCTTTTTTAATTTCTGATCTGATCTCCTTCCTAATTTCTCTAACTTTCAAGATATTCCCTTCAATAAAAGCTTTTTTCCTTTCATGAATCAGCCTCATAAGACCTTTTGAAGACCATGGTTTGTTATTAGGAAAAAAATGGAGATGGTGTCAGTCACATTCTTAGGATTCGCTTTAGGGTGGATGTAAACAATGGTGACGTTGATCTGTGGGAATTCCCTCGGCAGATAAAACGGCCTCAAAGACACAGAGAGGAGCTCAATGTCAGGCAGACACACTTGTCTACGAACGGTCACATTTTTACACCATTTCTGATTTATATACAAACACACTCCTCCTTGAGATTTCTGGGTAGCTCCGGGGTCTCGATCCAAACGTATGGGAAACCCGAAGCCATTTAGTTCCAGAGAACAATCAGGGTCAGAGTCCTTGAGCCAAGTCTCTGTGAATGCCATTAGACATGTATCCCTGTAGTCACGTAAGTGTGCAACATTCAAATGCAGTTCATCCAATTGACTCCTCAGAGACTGCACATTAGCCAGGATTATTGATGGTAAAGGAATGACTCCAAACAACCGTCAGGATTGCCAATAAAATCATGCGAAATAAAAAACCCATCTTCGTTAAAAGAAGTTCCACAAAACACAAGCCGATGCTATAGAATTTCCTCAGGCAAAAAAATATATATATAAAGGAATAAAAGAATGAAATAAAATAAGTTAAAACACTGACAGAGAGAGACAACCTGCTGCTCGCCACAAGAGCAGCGCCCCTCTTTCTAGTCTAGTCTAGACTGAGAATGCATCAAGACCACTCACTCACCCTTCCCTCCTGCCTCTCAGCTGCTGAAACTCACAGTTTGTTACCATGGAAGAGTCACTCCTTCATCTGAGATGAAGCCTGATAGTCTGACTGATGCAATATAACATTCAGTCTACACTTTGTTTTTGTGCAAAGATGATAAAGAGGAAATACTAATAACATAAACAAAAATAAATGTCCAATTTAGAAATCTTATTCTTTTTTGCTCTATAAAATAGTTGTTTTTATTTTTCAGTCACTCATCGTAGCAGTAGGATTTACATGAAAATAAAAACAAATTAAGTTTGAGAGAAAAAGTACATTTTTGGCACTCTCTGGGCAACTGACTCAGAGACTCAAATGACTTAAAAAACCCGATTCATTTTGGTGAGTGACTCATTTAAACTCGATTCGGTAAAAAGAATCAAATTTACCATCACTAATACAAATCCCTTTGGAGAAAACAGCTTTAAAACATGTATTGTTAAATTCCAGATGTTTCTTTGCAAGGAAAACTCAAACACTGAAGCAATACCACCAGTAACCTTCTACATATGGAAATGTGGTGTCATTAAAGACATAATAATTTCATTAATACCCAATATCCAGCAAAATATGTAATTTGAACATTTTGTTCCTAACGAAATCAAATGTATATATTGTAGAAGATTAGCCAAATTTATGTAAAATGGCCAGTACATGAATTAAAAATAAAAAATAAACAAAATCGTATGACTGTGACAAATTTTACACAGTAATTCAGTCTAATAATCCACTCAAATATAAATATAAGTTTAGCTAAAAGCTCTATAGATAAGTCAATCAATAATATAATTCACATTTTAAATGATCATATGTGTTAACGTTTGAATCCTGACCTGAGAGTTTCCACTGCACACTGTGAACTCTTTAGTCCAGCAGACAGAAGCTTCACTCCTGAATCCTGCAGGTCAGAGTTACTCAGGTCCAGCTCTCTCAGACTGGAGGACTGGGAGCTGAGGACTGAGCACAGAGCTTCACAGCTTCTCTCTGACAGGTTACAGCCACCCAGTCTGAAAAACAAAAGATAATCTATAATACTTATGTAAAGTTTGTTATTATATTACATGCCATCTTTTTATTTTTGATGAAACCTTAACATACTAAGATACAACATCATATGGATGAACTTGAATAAAATGTTTTTTTTTAATTATATCTTTATTTGGATTGGACAAGAAAAAACCATCTGCATAGCAGTATATGAATAACATGGGAACAAAGTCCTTCCAGGTTTTAGATTAAGTCCAGGAGAGCAAATGATAAACAAAGTGATCAGCGGGTGCATATTAACCTCCACTAGCTATTACTAGGACAGTTGCTCGCATGCTCCCCCAAAGGAGATATATAGAACACATTACATGGAACTATAAACACAAACTGGGAGGGGTGCCCATGCTGCAATCATTGTGAACAAATAAGTAAATAAACAAGCAATAGTAATAGAAGTAAATGTAAAAAAAATCAAACAAAAAACAACCAAGTAATAGTGAGATCAAGTGAAGTCAGCCCTCGTGGGGGTAATGAATTGGATCCAATTGTTCCAACTTTGGTAGATTTTGGCTTTTTGATTTCTTAACAGATATGTAAGTTTTTCCATCCTAAATATCTCTAAAATGATCCCAAACCAGTCGTCTAGGGTAGGCTGGGCTGGGCTTAACCATCTTCTAGTAATTGTTTTTTTACTTGCCACCAAGAGTAATTGCACCAACTTAATCTCACTCCTACATTCCAGAAAGGGGACCAAACCCATGTATAAAACCTTAAAATCTAAAGGTATTTGAACGTTAAAGACTGCACTTAAGGAGACCTGAACGTTTTTTAACTTGGGACAGTCCCAAAAGACATGAAAATGGTTAGCAACAGTCGAGCCGCATTGTCTCCATCATTGCATATAAGCCCCTTTGTACCTCTCCTGATATGGAGTCTTGAAGTACCTAATAATATTCTTCCAGCCATGTTCCTTCCAGCTCATAGAACTGGACGTGGACCACTGGCAGTACAAAACATTTTCCCACTCCCCCACAGAAATAGCAATCCCTGATTCCCTTTCCCATTTATCCTTAGTGTATAAAGTATTATCCTTGCTGGCACTAGAGAGGGCTTTGTATAGTTTAGAAATAGATTTAGTAGGGGTCATGGTTGTGGCATTTTTCAGGATGAGGAAAAAATGCGACTCAGCATCATTGAAGTCGGACAGTTTGCATTCATGATCAATATATGATCTCAGCTGTAAGTTTCTATGAAAGTTGTATTTTGTCAGGTTGTGATCGTCCCGTAAGGCCTCAAATCTGAGCACAATATTTCTATGAGTAAGAGAGAGGAATGTCGTAAGGCCATAGGATATCCATGCTTCAAAGTTAGAGTCGTGTCTGTTTGGAATAAAATCCGAGTCGAAAGCAACCCACCTGAAGATTTTTAGCATTTTGTGTATCCCACAGATGTTGATTACCTTCTGCCAAACTTGGAGGGTGTGGGTTAACCAGGGGTTCCCCAGCTTTTCCAGCCGGCACATTAGACCCTTATCTGCCATTACAGCTTGTAGGGGGAATCGGTCCAACAGGCTGGACTCCAGTTCCTTCCACCTAGCCGTGTATGTTTTGTTACACCAATATAAGAGGGGGGTTATTTGAGCGACATAATAGTAATTCCTGAGGCAGGGGAGACCCAGTCCTCTCTTTTCCTTGGGGAGCTGGAGGGTAGCATATTTAATCCTTGGCTTTCGGCCCTGCCAGATAAATCTGGAGATCCATTTGTCCCACTCAATAAATTGGTAATCGCTCACTTCTATTGGCAAGTTTCTAAAAAGATAAAGCAGTCTGGGGAGCGTGTCCATCTTGATTGCGGTTACCCGGGAGCTGAGACGCATAAAGGGGACCAGATTCCATCTGTGCAAATCAGCTTTTATACTTGCAGATATTGGCTCGTAGTTTGCCTGAAAGAGCAGCGAGAGGTCCGCAGTCAAATATATTCCCAGGTACTTAATTTTCTCATTATCCCGATTTACTGTAAATTTGAGTAGAGATGTGTAATATTCTCCTAATGTTGTCAGTTGTTTGTCTATAGTGAATGAAACCAGTCTGATCTAAATCGATGAGGTCAGGTAAAAACTTCTCCAGTCTACGAGCAAGAATAGAAGTAAATAGTTTGTAATCCAAGTTAAGGACACTGATTGGTCGATAGTTTCCACATTCTCGTTTATCTTTCCCCTCTTTTGGGATAATTGAAATAGTTGCCTCCCTCCAGGAGGGTGGGATTTCTCCCTCCTGTAGGATGTAGTTAAATGACTTCAGCAATGTGGGGACTAGATCTGCCCTCAGGGTGCGATACCACTGAGAACTGAACCCGTCCGGCCCAACTGCCTTACCTGGTTTTAATCTGGAAAAAGCTGCATTAATTTCTTCCACTAAAATGGGATGTGTTAGAAGCTCATTTTTGAGAGACGGGAGTGAAGGTAATTCTAGAGAGCTAAGAAAGGCATCAGTACAATTCTCCTCCGTAGCATTGGGCTGTGAGTACAGCTCCCTAAAGAAGGTCTCAAAACATTTCTGAATGTCTTCTAATTTTGATTCCAGAATATTAGTCTTGGGGTCCTTGATTTGGTATATCGTACTTTCCTCTAGTTGTTTGCGTTATTTATGTGCCAGATATTTTGCAGATTTCCCTCCTGTCTCATAGTATTTTTGCCTCAAAAAAATTAAGTTATTTTGGGCCTCCTGGGTGTAAATATCATTAATTTCATCCTGTATTTTCCTGATATCCTGCTTCAGAGTAGGATTTGTGGTGTTTATGTCTTCCTATTCTTTCAACTTTAAATTTGCCTGTAGTTCTGCTAATTTTTGCCCTTTGATTCTCTTTAAGTGGGAGGCGATAGAAATTAATTTACCTCTCATTACCGCTTTGAGCGTATCCCAAAGAATAGCTGGAGATACCTCTCCTGTGTCATTAACATCTAGAAATTCTTTTTAAAGGTATATTAAGTTACCACAGCGCATAAACTCAATAGCAGCAGGCAACCCCCTCTTAAAACAGTAACAAGTGAAAAAAGTTAGGAATGAACTGAAAACATTTGAACATAACTGGAGCTTGAAAGCTCCTAAGCTGGCTTCTGACAGTGGAGCACTTCCACTGACACCCTCACAACTTGAAGGGAAACCCCTTATTACTCCCTGAGTTAGGGGGCTTTCCACTGCGACGTCACTCACAGCACGAGAAGCCCCACCCATTTTAGCTCGACAGTAACCATATTTCACCATGTTGTCCATAGCTAATACATAACATTAAATTCGTTCTCTTCACGTCTGTATACTTGCAGCTTCTCTCTATATCCCGCAGCTCCTCGGATCTGACGCGGACGCCGACCACCAACTCCCCGCCACAGCGGGCATCTTTGTAGTTTTTCTCTGGGGGTTGCCGGTGGTGTAATCACCTTTACCGGCAGGCCCCGACTCGCCAGGTCAGCCATTGCCTCCTCCACCGTGTTGTAGGTTTTCACTCCTTCTTCGAAAAAAACCTTAAGGCGCGCTGAGTAGAGGGTCCTAAACCGTACATTCTTCTCTTTTAGGACCTTTCGTGCCTCTGCATACTCCTTCCTCAAAGCCATGATCTCAGGGGGGTAATCGTGGTCTAGGTTGATCTTGCTGGAATTTAACATAAAACCTTTCTTTTGCCAAGCGAGCCTCAGCACTTCTTCTTTAACCGTGAAGCACAGGAATTTTACCAGGATCGATCTGGGTTGGGAGCCGTCCGGAGGGAGTAATGATAACACTCTGTGTGCTCTCTGAATTTGTAACGGTGTTGATGGTGGGATGGCGAGATTCTCCCGGAGTAGCTTCTCCACAAAGTGGGCCATAGATGGAGCTCCCGATTCTTCTCCCTCCAGCACCCTGTACAGTCTGAGCGACTCCCTCCTCGAGTAAGCCTCCAGTGATGTTAGTTTTGTTTGAAACTTTTCCTGCATGCTTTCTTCCATTTGCGCAACATCTCTAAAGTTAGAAATATCCTGTCTCAGAGTGACGCTGAAAAACTAGTTCATGCATTTATTACTTCCAGGCTGGACTATTGTAATTCGTTATTATCAGGATGTCCAAAAAACTCCCTGAAAAGCCTTCAGTTAATCCAAAATGCTGCAGCAAGAGTCCTGACAGGGACTAGAAAGAGAGAGCAGATTTCTCCTGTATTGGCTTCCCTTCATTGGCTTCCTGTTAAATCCAGAATTGAATTCAAAATCCTGCTCCTCACATACAAGATCTTAAATAATCAGGCCCAATCTTATCTTAATGACCTTGTAGTACCATATCACCCCATTAGAGCACTTCGCTCTCACACTGCAGGCCTACTTGTTGTTCCTAGAGTATTTGAAAGTAGAATGGGAGGCAGAGCCTTCAGTTTTCAGGCCCCTCTTCTGTGGAACCAGCTTCCAGTTTGGATTCAGGAGACAGACACTATCTCTACTTTTAAGATTAATCTCATATTTCCATTAAAAGTGTTGAATTTGACTGTTTGATGTTCTTTATGATCTCTGGCACCAGTTCATCTGTAGGCTGAGCTCAGTCCATCCATTTAGTGAAATTATGTTTAAAGGTCTCCTTGTTTTCTGAGCGTGCACAGATCCTGAAGCAGAAAGCCTGGGTTAATAGAGAAATGATCATCACTGTGATGATGCTCATCATCTCTGACTGGGATTTGAGGTTTTGTCAAAGCAGCAAAGAAAGCATGGCTATGTTGGACTGGGTGTGGAAGCAGCTCCCAGTTTGAGTTCAGGAGACAGACGCCCTCTCTACTTTGAAGATCAGCTTCAAACTTTCCTTTTTGCTAAAGCATATAGTTAGGGCTGGGCCAGGTGACCCTGAATCCTCCCTTAGTTATGCTGCAATAGACGTAGGCTGCCGGGGATTCCCATGATGCATTGAGTTTTTCCTTTCCAGTCACCTTTCTCACTCACTATGTGTTAACAGACCTCTCTGCATTGAATCATATGTGTTATTAACCTCTGTCTCTCTTCCACAGCATGTCTTTATCCTGTCTTCCTTCTCTCACTCCAACCAATCACAGCAGATGGCCCCGCCCCTCCCTGAGCCTGGTTCTGCCAGAGGTTTCTTTCTGTTAAAAGGGAGTTTTTCCTTCCCACTGTCGCCAAAGTGCTTGTTCATAGGGGGTCATGTGATTGTTGGGTTTTTTTCTGTATTTATGAAGTGCCTTGAGGTGACTTTTGTTGTGATTTGGCGCTATATAAATAACATTGAATTGCATTGTTAGTATCTCAGACAAAATCTCGTCTGTGTTCTGGAGCTTATCTTTGTGTTCTGCAACCCTGGTTTCCACATCATTAAGCCGCGCATTGGCTTTATCCAACTCACCCCTTATTTCCACCAGTTGCGCTTTCGTGTCTTTTCGAAATTCTTTCACCTCTTTCCCAACGCCTCTCAGTTCTTTCAGTATCAGCGTCAAACTTGCTGGGTCAACCTCATCTTCTGTCCCAGAATCCTCGCGGCTAGGAGTGGGAGAGTGGCCTCGGCTAGCCCTATAGGGGCTAACGTTAGCCCCTTCTGTTAGCTGCACATTGCCATCTTCCACGTTTTCAAACGTTAACTTCTTAGCTATTTTGTTCTTTCTGGACATCATTTAAACCCCTTTTTCCTCTTTATGTGCACTTAGATAGTGTATTAATTTACTTGGGGCAGTTTTAATAAGTTTCAGTCGAGAGCTCTCGTACTAGGTGTCCATCCCCACGAGCGCCGGAACCGGAAGCCTTGAATAAAATGTTTAATTGGTTCATTTAAAAAAAACAAAATGTCAATTGATCTGACCTCAGAGTATTTAGTTTACAGTTTAAACTTTGTAGTCCAGCAGACAGAATCTTCACTCCTGAATCCTGCACATTTTTGATACTCAGGTCCAGCTCTGTCAGAGTAGAGGACTGAGAGCTGAGCATTGAGGACACAGCTTCACAGTTTTCCGCTAGAAGTTCACAGACGTTGAGTCTGAAAATGAAAACATGAACAAAGACTGATGTTAAAGTGTAATCAGGGTGCAATAACTAATCTTATATTTTAAGAATCCTTGTTGTTTTATGCTGAGCAGATGTGGTACGAAACAACAGTAAATTGATCAAGTTTACCTCTACTGTTTAAATTGCTGGATTTATTTTCTCAGTTAAAAACAAAACAAAACAAACAAACAAAAGAAAAAAGAATACAAATCGGTCAGACCTCAGAATATTCAGTTTGGCATGTGGACTCTCCACTGCAGCAGACAGAAGCTTTACTGCTGAAGCCTCCAGGCTGTCGGTACTCAGGTCCAGCTCTCTCAGACTACAGGACTGGGAGCTGACCACTGACAACAAATCTGTACAGACTTTCTCTGACAGGTTACAGCTGCTCAGCCTGAAAAAAATAACAAGAACAACAAAACAATAATATTTATTATCAAATAAAATCTCTTTATATGTTGAATCTAAGTAATCAAATGTGTACAAATGAGTACACTACAATGCACAATTAAATAAAAAAATGTTCAAGAATTTAAGTGTAACAGAAGAAAAATATTTCAAATTAAACACAATTATTCCAATGTATGTAAATGGAAACCAGTGAAGACCAGGTTGATTTAGTGACAGTGGTTCAGTGTCTGCTGGCACAGGCCTGTGAGTACTGCAGTATTACACTTACTACAGTACTGCTGGTCACTTTATTAATTCTAATATGTGTGATTACTGTAAATGTAGTTATAAATAATGTATCACATCCTGGACTCTCATTTCATTTTCTGTCTAAAAGCTGCTTTGGCTCATTCCCCTTTAAAGCCCCGCTCTCCCTAAAGGCCAACTTTATTTTGATTGGATGATTTCATAAAGCACGCTGAAGGGCAGTAGCCAGTTATCATGAGCTCCATCTCCTCAACCTTCTGGTTTAGAAATTATAAGAAACTGTATACCTCATAAAAACCCGTCTTGATCCATGCTCAATCATCCAGGTTAGTAAATCCCAAAAGTTGATTCTGTTCATCTGGACGTAGCGCTTTCAGTGGGAGAAACATTTCGTCACTCATCCAGGTGACTTCGTCAGTCTCAGCTGACTTCTGGTTTCCAACCCTATAAAAAGTACATTTGCATAATGACTGAAACCAGCCCACTGAAGGAACAATAAGGCTGGGAGGTCAGTTCCTTGACCATTAGGTTTGAGTCATTATGCAGATGTACTCTTTATAAGATTGGGGAAAGCTGCAGTCAGCTGAGCCTGAAGAAGTCATCTTGATGAGTGACAAAATGTTTCTCCCGCTGAGAGCGCTACGTCCAGATGAACAGAATCAAACTTTGGGGGCTCATAAAATCATGATTAGAAATCTTCTCAGATGTATTTTTACATTTTAGATCCACAGCAACAAAGTTCACAGCAGGATGTCTCTGTTCAGTAATTATTATGCCCATTACCTGCAAACTGTGAGGTACGCAGGTAATGTCAGGTAAACACTAGCTGTCTGAAACTGTTCCTGTTAAATGTGTGTATAAAGGAAATAAGCTGAAATACAGAGACTGGGTGGATCTGTGCTTTGACTTTGACACCAAAAATTTCTTCCTGTTAAAAGGGAGTTTTTCCTTCCCACTGTCGCCAAAGTGTTTGCTCATAGGGGGTCATATGATTGTTGGGTTTTTCTCTGTATCTATTACTGTACGATCTACTGTACAATATAAAGCGCATTGAGGTGACTGTTGTGATTTGGCGCTATATAAATAAAATTGAATTGAATTACATCCCATTTCAGGTACCTAGAACCTGAACCTTCTCTGGAAACCTGGGACGCTGGCGGGTTTCTCTTGCTTACCTATCTGCTCATCCTCTTTCTTTCTGCTCGCATGATGATTTCCTGGTTGAGTTTGTAAAGACTTTTGCTCAGGACCTTCTTGCTGTGCGGCAACAGTGCTAACCACCGTCCGCTGTATGTTTTTCAGTCATTAAATCAAACCATGAAAGATCAGCTTGCTTCTCGTGATGAACCTGTCTGTTTTCGATTCCACACCAGGGTCTGCCCACTGGAAAGTTCAGGGATAAGGGTGGAGGATACTCACACAAACATAAAAACCCAGATTGCAACTCCAACTCTCTGTTCTAGTTAACCAGACCTTTCAGGCTCTTGTTCAATCAGAACCTCATGGAGTCTGAGTTAGCGAGACAGTTAAACATCCCTCTATGCCCCCTTAATCCGCCCATTCCCACTAAGTCATTAAATAACCGAGTGTCCCCTCACATAACTCAGCGCACAGAGCCTGTCACCCCTGGCAATCACAAGAAAACACTTACCTTTTTTGCTTTTCATGCACCTCACAAACCACTCATACTCGGGTTTCCTTGGCTAGAATTACATAACCCCCACTTAGACTGGTCAGGTCAGAGGGTAATCAGTTAGAGTCTGTTCTGTCATTCAAATTGCCTTGTTTCTGCCCGTCCACCGGAACCTGTGGAACCATCAACCAACACTGAGACTGTTTTAGATCTCTCCTCTGTGCCCACCAAATGTCATGATCTTCAGGAAGTATTTAGCAAAAGTAAAGCGCTTTCACTGCCACCTCACAAACCACAGGACAGCACCATAGAACTACTCTCTGGCTCCACCCGGCCTTCTAGCTGGCTGTATAACCTGCTTAGACCTGAGTGTGCGGCTATGGAAAAGTACATTAAGGAATCCCTCGGTGCAGGCATAATCCAACGATTGTCATCTCAAGTTGGAACTTCTTTTTTGTGGGGAAAAAGGATGGCTCTCTCTGGCCATGCATTTACTTCAGGGGCCTCAGTGATATTACCATCAAGAATAAGTACCTATTACCTCATTAGCTCTGCTTTCAGGCCATTTCACAGTGCCACTGGGTTTACAAAACCCCACATCCGCAACGCTTACCACTTTTTCCAGATCAATCAGGGAGACAAGTGGAAGACCGTTTTAAACATGCCATTGGGGGACTACGAGTATTTGGTCATGCCGCCTGGGTTAACTAATGCTCCCGCAATGTTTCAAGATTAGTTAACGATGTCCTCCGGGAATTCCTTGACAGGTTCGTATTGGTGTATCTGGATGATATCCTCATTTTTCCCAAAACCTGCGAGGAACATCAGTCTCATGTCCATGCTATTTTTCCAACGTTTGCTGGAGAATAAACCTTATGTCAAAGCAAAAAAGTGTGAATTCCATTCCTCATCAATAACTTTTTTCAGTTACATTTTGGCACGGGGGCAGGTGAAGACGGATCTGGCAAATGTGAAAGCTTTAACAGAGTGGCCTACCCCTTGTACCCATTGTAGATTCAAGAAGCATCTCCAATGGGTTTTGGGAATAGCAAATTTTTATAGACTGTTCATTTTCAACTATAGTCAGGTAGCTGCACCACTCAAGTCTCAGCATGCATCTGGTCCCCCAAAGCTGAAACTGCATTCACCAAACTTAAGTATCTGTTCACCACGGCACCTTTTTGGTTCACCCTGATCACAGTTATCATTGCAAAGGTGGACACATCAGAAATTGGAGAAGGGAGAGGTAAATGATGCCAAGTGAAAGAGAATGCTTTGGGGGGGGTCATGCTGCTGTCATGGTCTGTGTGAGCGGCGGTGGTTTCCCACTAGACTCTGGTTTCTGCCTTTGGGTGAAGCCTGGTCAGCCTGTCCATTGTCCACACCTGACAGTAATCTACTAGGCTGAATATAACATCAGCACTCCCAATAACTCTGCTAACCTCCTAATCCTCGGATCATCTACTCACCCTTGCAGTTCAGTCACGTTTTCCTGGATGCTGGTCTTCTTGATTCACTCACAGCCACATTAATGCCTTTCGTCTCTTAGACTTACTGGACCACTTTGCCTGGATTCAAAGCTAACAAGTACTCACCCAGACCTCACCACCTGCCTTCCCCAAGTTGCTTTCCGACTGCTGACAAGTAAATGGTAAATGGACTGATTCTTATATAGCGTTTTTCTACTCTCCCGGAGTACTCAAAGCGCTCTATACAACATGCCACATCCACCCAATCACACCCATCCTCACAAACACTTTATCTGAACTTAGTGCTTTCTAAGTACATTCACGCACATTCATACTCTGATGGATGCATCGGAGAGCAAGTTGGGGTTAGTATCTTGCCCAAGGATACTTGACATGCAGACTGGAGGAGCCAGGGATCGAACCACCAACCTTCTGATCAGTAGGTCAGATCAGACCAGCTTTACCTCCTGAGCTACAGAAACCCCAAATAAGACATTGAAGATAACCTCGTTCACTTACTGTAACCTCCACCAGTGATCTTTCTGATGCTGCTCTACCTCTGTTACAGTGACTCAGATTACCATCAACCAAGACCCATTTCCGGAAACCTACCACAGAGCCCACTTCATGCTCACAGCTTCAAGTGCTTGACTTCCACCATAGTTCACAGTTCATGTTAAAAAATTCCAAGTGTCAAGTTCCTGTGTGTAAATAAAGCCTTGACGTCTAGTAATATTCAGTTCCTTCACCTTTGTCTGTATTTTGGGTTCACCATGTTGTTCTGGCCACACCGAGGTAACAGATTTATATTTGAAAAACAGAGAGACATGGGGGATTGCAATAAAGATGAGACACAAACCAGACCTTAAAATAAGAACATCTGAAAACGATGTAGGTGCAGTCTGGTAGCTCAAGTATTTGCTTTAAAAAACAGAGCTAGACTCCTGGTTGTTGGAGACAAGTGAAAAACTTGAGGATAATAAACCTGTCAGAGGGGCTGAAGGATCAGAGCTCATGTTCTTATAGGCTGGATCTGGATTGTGCTTTGATTCGAGTTGAAGACAAAAATATTTCAGAAATGCTGACATGTCCTGCTGGAGAGAAATATTTAAAGTATCATGACTATTTTAGTGACTATTTTTTAATTTTTCTAAAATGGTAGTGTTCTTTGAACTGAGCACCTCTGATTTATTTCCCATGATTTTAAGAATGAAGCGATGAGTTCATGTTTACTTACAGAGCTTTGTTGGAGGCTTTGACCACTGGCAGCAGCCTCAGAAGAGCCTCCTCTGAAGCAGAGTATTTCTTCAGGTCAAACTCATCCAGATCTTCTTCTGATGACAGTAAGATGAAGACCAGAGCTGACCACTGAGCAGGAGACAGTTCATCTGTGGAGAGACTTCCTGATCTCAGGGACTGTTGGATCTCCTCCACTAGAGAACGATCATTCAGTTCATTCAGACAGTGGAACAGATTGATGCTTTTCTCTGCAGACAGATCCTCACTGAGCTTCTCCTTGATGTAGTGGACTGTTTCCTGATTGGTCTGTGAACTTCTTCCTGTTTGTGTCAGCAGACCTCGTAGGAGACTCTGATTGGTCTGCAATGAAAGACCCAGGAGGAAGCGGAGGAACAAGTCCAGGTGTCCATTTGGACTCTCTAAGGCCTTGTTCACAGCACTCTGGTGGAGAGATGGTTTAAACCACCAGGAGGTTGTTTGTTGTTGTTCCAGCAGATTGAGTCCAGAGTTGATGAAGGTCAGATGGACATGAAGAGCAGCCAGAAACTCCTGAACACTCAGATGGATGAAGCAGAACACCTTGTCCTGGTACAGTCCTCTCTCCTCTTTAAAGATCTGTGTGAACACTCCTGAGTACACTGAGGCTGCTCTGATATCGATGCCACACTCTGGCAGGTCTGATTCATAGAAGATCAGGTTTCCTTTCTGCAGCTGATCAAAAGCCAGTTTTCCCAGAGACTCAATCATCTTCCTGCTCTCTGGACTCCAGTGTGGATCTGTTGCGCGTCCTCTATTATACTTGACCTTCTTCACTTTGGCCTGAACCACCAGGAAGTGGATGTACATCTCAGTCAGGGTGTTGGGCAGCTGTCCTCCCTCTCTGGTTTCCAGCACATCCTCCAGAACTGTAGCAGTGATCCAGCAGAAGACTGGGATGTGGCACATGATGTGGAGGCTTCGAGCTTTCTTGATGTGGGAGATGATCCTGCTGGCCTGCTCCTCATCTCTGAATCGGTTCCTGAAGTACTCCTCCTTCTGTGGGTCAGTGAACCCCCTGACCTCTGTCACCCTGTGAACATACTCAGGGGGGATCTGGTCTGCTGCTGCAGGTCGTGTGGTTATCCAGACGTGAGCATAGGGAAGAAGCGTCCCCCTGATCAGGCTTGTGAGAAGTACATCAACTGTGGTGGGCATCGTAATATCAGTCACACTCTTAGTGTTGTTGAAGTCCAGAGGACCTCGACACTCATCCAGACCATCAAAGATGAACACAACCTGGAAGTCTTCAAAGCTGCAGATTCCTGCTTCTTTGGTTTCAGTAAAGAAGTGATGAACAAGTCCCACCAAGCTGAACTTTTCCTCTTTCAGCACATTCAGCTCTCTGAAAGTGAATGGAAATATGAACTGGATGTCCTGGTTGGCTTTGTCTTCAGCCCAGTCCAGGCTGTATTTCTGTGTTAAGACTGTTTTCCCAATGCCAGCCACTCCCTTTGTCAGCACTGTTCTGATCAGGTCCTGTCTTTTGGGTGAGTCTTTAAAGATGTCTTCATGTCTGATTGTTGTTTCAGGTCTGTGTGGTTTCCTGGATGCTGTTTCAATCTGTCTGACCTCATGTTCATCATTGACCTCTGCAGTCCCTCCCTCTGTGATGTAGAGCTCTGTGTAGATCTGATTCAGAAGGGTTGGGTTTCCTGCTTTAGCGATCCCCTCAAACACACACTGGAACTTCTTCTTTAAGAGAGACTTGAGTTTAGGCTGACACTTCTGAAGAGCATCTGAATCAAAAAAAGGAAAAAAAGAAGGTAAAATACAAATCTGGTCTGAAGGAGCTATGTGATGTACTTTGGCCTTTATTTAACCTATCAAGTTTTTAATATACTCATTCTACCAGAAATCAAAAAGGGGCTTCAGGAATTCCTAAATGTATTTCCTGAAAAAAGCCACGTTAAATGTTTTGAACCTCCACATCTGCATTGCTTTGCAGCTTTTCATATGTACCTGATGCCAACATGTGCAGGCTAAACAGGTTTCTGCTTTCTGTGCTTCTTCTCCAAACTTTGTAACCAAAAATAACAACATTGAAGTGTCATAACGTTCCCCACTGCTATGTTATTTAAAGAAGCATCTGAGAGAGATTCAGTAATTCACATTTAATTCTTCTCGTAATTTACAATGGCAAAAGATAATGTAAACCCTTTCTGGCCACAATTTGCTTTATTATATGTAAATGTGGCATTTTTTTCATTAAACATTTAAGTCAAATGACCGATGCTTAAAGAGTGTCCTCTTGTTAGAGAAACACTCTGACTTTTCTTTTTTAAGGCAATCAGTTTGCATGGTTTTTAAAAGTAAAGAACACTTGTGTTTAATTAAATACAGATCACATTAGAACTAAGTAGTTTCACACGTTTATGACGATCATCAAAATTCCTCCATGTAGTTTAGAAAATACATTTGCAGGCATGTAACAAATCCAAACATTCGTCGTAGAATGACGTTCTTGCCCTCTCCTTTTTCTTACAATGAATTCTGAGGTTTCACTTTCACATCTCAACAAACTGCAAGGTGACCATTTTTATTCATGGTATCTGATGCATGACCTCACCTTGTTGAGCAGATGGATCAGAGTTCAAACGCAGCTGAGAGAAAAGAGAAGGATCTTTGATCTGAAGATGCTTGATTGTTATCTTGCATGCTTTGTCTCCTTTTTTCCTCACTGTGTCGATCAAGCTGCGTGCCTTGTCTGCTCTGAGTGGGTTCCCCTCCAGTATCGATTCTTCCTCCAACTTATTTAAGATACCATCACTTACAAGGGCCTCAAGGAGCAGTTTAAGGATTTCTATTGTTACCCTCCAGACAAAGGCTGACCGTACCCTGGCAAGCTCCTCCTCTACAGGAAGAAGAAAGAGACATAAACATGCTTCTCAGTCGAAATCATGTGAAAAATACAGTGGAACCCCGACTTACGAATACCCCATTTAACAAAAAATTCAAGTTACGAAGGCAATGAACGGCAATATTTCTGCCCATGGTACGGCAAAATGCCGGTGTAACGAAATCCGCTGGCTCTGATTGGCAGAGCCTACAATGCCCACAAGGCCTTCCGAATCATGTGACAACCCCTTGGCTTCCGTACTCGTGCTTCGCTGTTCCACTTGAACGACATATTGTTGTTCTAGTTAGCAATTAGCCTATCGTTCAGCATCACCTCACTCAAAAGGTGCAATGGCTGTTTCGACTTACGAAAGACCCTCGGGAACGGATTAATTTCGTAAGTCGGGGTTCCACTGTATTTTAACTTTGTTCAATTAACACTTCAACATCTCATCAACAAATACTAAATTTTAGGGTGTGTAGGGTTAAAATGATGCCAGCTTAAAATGAAACTGAAGAAAAAATTGAAACTGAAAAATAATGAAAAATATGAAAAACAAAATCTTGTCATTCATATCCTGCATTCCAGATTAAGTTTAAAATAAGAACGAGTGCAAGTACGAACGTGAGAATTATGTATATTGTAATAGGTATATTGTACCTAAATGATAGTATATTGTACAAACATGAAAAGTATATTGTTAGAACTATATCTAATATTGTTAGAACAATAGTATACTATAATAATAAACTTTTCACGTTATAATGTGACATAGCTCTATTTTTCTTTTGCCTGGGTGGCGGCTCTACGCTTCCGTACTACGCTTCTGTATCCAACACTTTTCAATGTGGCCTCACAAAATTATTATGACTACAACAACCATGAAAAGAGTTGGATGGACATTGCTACTCAATCACAGCTGCCTGGTCAATGTTTTTCATTAGTAATTTAGCAAAGTTGATGGTGTGTGTGTCTGTAAGACAGAGAGAGGGAGAGCGAGGGACAGATTTTGTATGATAAGCTTCATGTTATGAAGGCACAGTTTGAGCACTCAGGTCGCATCAGAGCATCAGGCCATATAGTGTGAGACCCTGCATCGTGACCTATGAACTTCTAACCTCTGCGATTTAATTGTACAGTTTGAGCAGGAGCTGAATAACGCGACTGAAAAAAAAAATCGCACAGTGTTTGCCCAGCTTAATGCAGACTGTTTAAACTAAACAAGCTGCTGTTTCACATAATAAACCCTGTCAGCTGCAGTATTGTCTTCTGTTTTAACAGTTAAAGCAGTAGAGACGAGCTGTTTGCATGTGCGTGGAACTCTAGCGTCATTAACCATGCTAGCTGTTAGCTTATAGCTCACGCTAGCTAACCAGCGAGCAGTTAAAAGGACAGCTGAAGCTGCACAAAATACCCACAAACTTATCTCACTACAATGTAGCGCCGAAAATACGACTCGCAGCTCAAGCTCGACACAGCGTCTGTAACATAAGACTGACATCCAGCTAACCACAGCTAAAAGATATTTAGAGAAAACTTACAGTTTCCTCAGGTTACATGAACTGAGTTGTTTCACGCTGAAAAGTTGGTTTGTTTTGGCTCTCACTGAAGACATAGCTGCTCTTTTGTGCTGCTTTTACCCAATGGTATCTTTTGCGAGTGTGGACGCGTCATCTGTTTGCTCCTTAAATGCTTTTCTTCTTTTATTGATTTTTATGCTGATTTTTTCCCTTTTTTCCGTATGAGCTTACCTGCGATAGCTTCTGGACACTTATAGATCATTAGGACTAAAGTGTTCTTAACAGAAACAGCAACATTTTTATAGTTACCTTATCCTCAGCGCTCCGTGTGTCTGTGGCCTAGACACAGCTGAAGCCTGATTACAGTGTCTGGGCACCGAACAGCCCCAATAGCCTGGAAAGGTGCTAACCGCTAGGCTAACTAGCAACAAGATGCCTTCCCTATCCACAGATGACTACCACAGCCTCCTGCAGAAGATTGCAGTACTGGAGACAAAAATTCATCGCTTAGAAGTAAACGTGGAGGTAAATGGACTGTGTGGAAATGAAACAACCTTGCCTTTGATTCAAAACAATGGCGATGAGCAAGCTAGTACACAGCTAAGGAGCACAGATAACATGACCAAGAAAGTAGACTCTGTGCATTATTATAAATCCTCAAGTGATAATCCCCCCTTGGACTGTCTTGGTGCAAAACCAAGACATAAATCATGTCTCCTGGAAGGCGGAGGACGTATCACGGGCAGAGCACAGCGAGCTGAAATCTCTGAAACCGACTGGCCTTCACTTCCTACGAGACAGAGAAGCTCTTCTACCCCTGTATACGAGAGGAAACAGGACTGGACAACAGTGAATAGGAAGGTTAACAACAAACCTCCAAAACAACTGAATGTGAAACTGCACAACAGATTTGCTCCACTATCAAAGGACCCTGGATCTATATCGGACAACCATCCATCTAAAAGCAGCGAAGTAAGGTCTTAAAATCTGTTGAAAAGTAAAAGACCACAGGGAAAGCTAAAGGCTAGGCCTGAAACTCTGATTGTGGGTGACTCTGCCGTAAAGGATGTACAAAGGATGTGCGGTAAGAACACTAAAGTCCTCTGCTTTCCTAATGATATGGTCAACAACCTGAAGGAGAGAATTCTTCAAATTGCAGATGAATATCCAACTGTGACAAACATTGTCCTGCATACAGGGTCAAACGATGTGTCCAAACAACAGTCGGAGGTTCTGAAACGGGACTTTACTGGATTACTAAATACTGTAAACTCTCTGAATGCAGCTGTATTCATCAGTGGACCTGTACCGCCGGTCAGAGGAGGAGACGAGAGATTCAGCAGGTTGTTTACACTGAATAAATGGCTTATATCAGCATGTACTGACCACTCGGTGCATTTTATCAACAACTTTAATATTTTTTGGGAACGCAGGCATCTGTTCAAAGCAAATGGATTTAATTTTAACAAGTCAGGGGTGAAACTGTTCACCTCCAACTTGTTTTATTCCATACGTCATCCATCTGTGCTTGGTGCCAAGGCTGAGATAAACGAGGAGTTATCTCATAAAGAGGAACAAACAGTACTCCAAGAACAGACAAAGCCCAGCAGAAACCTTGAGGAGGAGCTCCATCTGCCCCCACCCGGGAAGAGCCTCAGAAAGGAGAGACATCTGAGGCAAGAAGAGGGGTCCCTATTTGCCTCCAACTCTCTCAACAACACCAACGACCAGGACCAGGGACCACGATCTTCCCCAGTCCCCCAAACCCCTGACAGGCCATCACCCTCCTCCCCCTCCCTTTCTCCCTCCTCCCCACACCTGAAATTCACTGAGGTGATGATGGAGCGGGTCAATGCTGGGCTCAGATCTACCCCCCGGCCCAATCCCTTTTTGTCCCCCATAAACCCCCCACCAGAGCGGCCAAAGGTTCGCCATCGAGCCCCGCCCTCATCAGAGCAATCGAAGTCACATTGCCCAGCCTCGCCCCCCTTAGTTCCTCCTTACCACCTTCACGCTCTGTCTCCACAGTCTGATGTGTTTAGGGTCCGGGCTGCGAGGATTATGGCAGTGGTGACTTTTCCCAGGAGAAGCTGGGACCCTGTTTACTAGAAGGTTTTAAAATCTCTGTACTTTTAGGTGACAGAAGGAGACATGTGGCCTGGTCAAAACACAGAGAGGTGCACTCTAAAAGATCTTTAAACATAGTAAACATACCTTGTGTGCCACAGACTGCTCCCAAACACGAGGGGACAAGTAATACCTCTAAAACACTTAAGTTGGCTTTATTAAACGTTAGATCTTTAGCTGGGAAAACATTTTTAATTAATGATTTAATCACTGAGCACAGCCTTGATTTTATGTTTCTAACTGAAACTTGGTTGGACCAAAGTAACAGTGGAGCTGTTCTCATCGAGACGACCCCTCCTAACTACAGTTTTATCAGTGAGGTCAGGGCGAGCAGGAGAGGAGGAGGGGTTGCTGTCTTATTTAATGAATCATTTCAATGTAAGCAGCTATCTCCTGGAAGTTTTCAGTCTTTTGAATATGTGGCTTTACAGCTGAAGGCCCCATCCAAAGTTGTGTTTCTTAATGTTTACAGGCCTCCCAAATACTGCACAGACTTTTTTAATGACCTCAGTGAACTGCTGTCTGTGATCTGTGTTGATTTTGACTGTGTAATTATTGCTGGGGATTTTAACATCCATGTGGACAACCCTCAGGACAAAGGGACTAAAGACCTGAGTAACACTCTGGGCAACTTTGGGCTGACTCAGCATGTAACAGAGGCCACACATAATAGAGGACACACTCTTGACCTACTGATCTCCAAAGGCCTGAGCATTTCAAAGGTTACTGTGTCTGATGTGGGCCTGTCTGATCATTACTGTGTTTTCTTTGAAAGTAAAATCTCAGCCCACACAAATATATCAACAACAGTGATCACAAAACGGTGTATAACTGAACACAGTAGTGCAATTTTTAACCAGGTCTTCCCATTAACACCTGACCTGTCCAGAGGGTCAGTCAATGAGCTCGTCAATAGCTTCAATGCTAACATGTTAAATGTAATGGACACTATTGCTCCCATTAAGGTGAAGGTTATCTCTGGAAGGAAAAAGTCTCCATGGAGAAACTCCACACTGGTGAAAAATGAAAAAAGAGAGTGTAGGAAAGCTGAGCGCAGATGGAGAAAAACAAACCTCCAGGTTCATTATGACATTTATAAAGAGAAACTTCACAATTATAATTTACAACTGAGGAGTGCAAGGAGGTCCTACTTCTCTGACATCATCACTAAAAACAGCCATAATGCTCGGGTCTTATTTTCTACAGTTGACAGGCTAACAAACCCTCCTGTGTCAGTGGCAGCTGAACTTCATTCGACCATGGCCTGCAATGACTTTGCCAAATTCTTCACAGAAAAAATCCAAAAAATTAGACAAGCAATTGGTACATCAACAGCAGATCCAGGATATGTACTGTGTCCACCAAAAAACTGTTTAAACACCATGAAACAGTTTCACCCGATTAACAGCAAAGACCTGGAGGACATCTTAGGTCAACTGAACTCCTCCTCCTGCTGTTTAGATGTCCTGCCAACAAGTTTTTTCAAAAAGGTCTCAAAGACTTTAGAGTCAGACCTGTTACAGATCGTCAACTTTTCTTTATTATCAGGTGTGTTTCCAGAACCACTAAAAACTGCTGTAATCAAACCTATACTGAAAAAGGACAATCTTGACAAGACACAAATGAACAACTACAGGCCGATCTCAAATCTCCCGTTTTTAAGTAAGATCATTGAAAAAGCAGTTTCTCAACAGCTCAGTTACTTCTTAAAACAGAATAATTGCTACGATGCCTTCCAGTCAGGTTTTAGACAGAACCACAGCACTGAAACCGCTCTGACCAAAGTGTTTAATGACATATGTCTGAATACAGACAGTGGAAAAATGTCAGTCTTAGTTTTACTGGATCTCAGTGCAGCATTTGATACAGTTGACCACAACATATTACTCAAACGACTGGAGAACTGGGCAGGTCTTTCAGGAACTGTACTAAACTGGTTCAAAACATACTTAGAAAACAGGAAATACTTTGTATCAATAGGTAACTTCACATCTGAGCAGACAAGTATCACATGTGGAGTTCCCCAAGGTTCCATCTTGGGACCCTTTCTGTTTAACATCTACATGCTCCCACTGGCACAGATTATAAAGAACAACAAAATAAACTGTCACAGCTATGCAGATGACACACAAATATATATCACAATGTCACCAGGAGACCAAGGCCCCGTACAATTTTCTCCAGCTAAACAAAAACAAAACTGAGGTAATAGTCTTTGGCGCCAAAGAAAAACGATTACAGGTCACCAGAGAACTTCAATCTATACATCTAAAAACCACAAACCAGGCGAGAAATTTGGGTGTAGTGATGGATGCAGACCTAAACTTAGAAAAACACATTAAGACAATAACAAAGTCAGCTTACTATCACCTCAAGAATATTTCAAGGATAAAAGATCTGATGTCTCAACAGGACCTGGAAAAACTAGTCCATGCATTCATCTTTAGTAGGCTTGATTACTGTAACAGCATCTTTACAGGTCTACCTAAAACATCAGTCAGACAACTACAGCTCATTCAGAACTCTGCTGCTCGAGTCCTCACTAAGACCAAAAAAGTGGACCACATCAGTCCAGCTCTGAGGTCTTTACACTGGCTGCCTGTCCATCAGAGGATAGACTTTAAAGTTCTGATGCTGGTCTATAAAGCTCTGAATGGTTTAGGACCAAAATACATCAGTGACCTCCTGACCCAGTATGAACCTTCCAGATCCCTCAGGTCATCTGGATCCGGTCTTTTATCAGTTCCCAGAGTCAGAACCAGACACGGAGAAGCTGCATTCAGCTTTTATGCTCCTTATATCTGGAACAAACTCCCAGAAAGCCTCAGATCAGCTGAAACACTCAGTTTATTTAAATCCAGGTTGAAGACTCACCTGTTCTCAGCTGCATTTGAATAAAGCACCAAATCCACACTTTAAGCTTAAATTTCAAAACTTACATTTAACTACTGATTTTATCTACTGTTCTGATTTTATCTGTTTTGATTTTATATACTGTTTTGTTTGTTTGTTTGTTTGTTTGCTTGTTTTAATCAATTTTAAATCATGCTTTTTATTTGTTTTTGTTTCTAATGTCTCTGTAAAGCACTTTGAATCACCTTGTTGTTGAATTGTGCTATACAAATAAATTTGCCTTGCCTTGCCTTTAAGCGAAACATTCTTTGTATGTGAGGAAAATGCTGTTCATCCTCTTCAGCTCTAGCGTAGACAACTGGCTTTGCCATGTTTTCATGTGTGTCTTCTTTCCGTGTGTCCGCTACTTTGAAACGCTTGGGCCGCTCTGCCCGCCACAGTTTCAAGCTGGTCATGTGACTGCATGGCCACATCTGATTGGTAAAAAAGTTACCGGAAACTCCACTGGCGGCATGTTATCTAATGTGTTAAACTAATTATTTTTTAAAAAGTAACGAGTCAAATTTTGGAAATGTAGCAGAGTAAAAGTACCGTTTCTTCTTCACAAATGTACTCAAGTAAAAGTAAAAAGTATCGTGCAAAAAGGGTACTTTAAAAGTAAATTTTTTTTCCAAAAACTTACTCAAGTAAATATAACGGAGTAAATGTAACTCGTTACTACCCACCTCTGCAGACGGGCAAGTATACAGGTATACTATGAACAAATATACATATATAAAGATGAAGCACTGTGAGGTAAACAGATCTACAGAGTGCTATGAAAATATCTACAGTAGTGGAAGCGTAGCTCTCTGAACAGACTATAACAGTGTAGGCACTATAACAGAGACTACACCATGTCAGTGTCCTAAAACTACAGCAGTAACCAACGTGGTGAATGTTGATAATGAAAGGATCATGGTCACTGGGAGGAGGAGTGTAGAAGGGTTAGGTGAGTGTGGATGGAAAGGCTCAGCGGGGACTGAGTTCAGTAGGGTAACAGCTGTGGGGAAGAAGCTGTTCCTAAACCTGCTGGTTTTAGTCTGAAGGCTCCTGTAGCGCCTCCTGGAGGGGAGGAGGAGCTGGAAGAGTTTATTGGCAGTATGAGAGGAGTCTGAGAATGATGCATACTCGGCTTAGAAATCTCTTTTTGAGCGTTGTGTGATGGAGAACTTTGCTTTGTGTAATGTTATAAATACTTGGATAATCCTCAGAGTCTCTGGACTTTTACTTAGAGATATTATATTCAGTCCTGTGGATAGTTATATATTTAAAAATATATGATCCTCTCTGGTTACTCTGGTATGAATGACTCTGAATCACTTAATGGTAAATAACACACTATTTGCAAATTTGCAAACTGTGAAAGAATTCCAGATGACAAGTCTGTAGTTCGACATACAAGTGACGACCTTTGACCTTCATCAGTTTTTATTTAATTGTGTCAGAGAAACTCAAACGTGCTCTTCATGCAGCTGAGTACATTCAGTGTTTAAAACGGAAGCTGTGCAGGTCTGAGATCAGCAGCTTTGTGAAACACCAAGCTGAGGTCCTGTTAATGCTGATATATAGTGACACAGTTACATTTCAATTTAATTCAATTTTATTCATATAGCACCAAATCACAACAACAGTCACCTGAAGGTGCTTTATATTGTACAGTAGATCGTACAATAACAGATACAGAGAAAAACCCAACATTCATATGATACAGGGGTGATTAATCCTTTTGACTTTGTTTTTATCCATAAAACAGCTGCAGCTTTCACTACAGCACATGTGGTGCTTTAACCTTTGTACTGTTTGCATCAGTTCATTCTGCAGTTAACATGTGAACATGTTGGATGATCTGTCTGCTGTCACTGGGTGGTGTTGAGGTCTGAATCAGCTCCTGTAATCACAAAGAGAACTGAACCATCACAAACTGAAATATAAAGTTTATCTCAAATCTGAAATAGAGCTGATCCTTCTGTCCTCACACACCCAGGATCTGAAGTTCTTCTCTTACATTTCTTTAGTTCTTCAGCTCTGCTCACATACGAGCTGTTTATTTCTTAAAGCCGTATATACCAACAGATTTTCCAATATAATGTTAACCTTTGAGTTGTTGGTGCTTTGTGAATGTGAATCTGCATACATGAGCAGACGGAGCAGGTTTCAGTCCTGGTTCAGTCTGCTGCTGCACCGTGGTCACCAACATACAGAGGTATCATAACAAATATTAATGCTTTTTTCCCTCTCAAAGGATGTAAGCTGTACTGCACATGTAACTTTGTGAACTTACCTCAATAAGAATGATTCAGACTGTTTTATTTAACCTGAATATTTGAAACAAACTTAGTAAAAACAATACACAGAGTCAGTGCTAAAAATGTAATCCGAGGAAAAATGAAACACACATTTTAACTTAAGCTGCCAAGCAGAAGTATTTGGTTTGAGTACATAAATATTAGGCTTTGCTATTTAATCTGTAATTAATGATTAATGAGGGGTTACTGAAGTGCAAGCCTTTTTTAAAATATGTGTTAATATCCTTACAGATGTGGCAAAAGAGTGAAAACATGCTGCTGTTTGCACATATTGAATAATCAGCTCTGCACAGGAGCTGCAGCAGAGTGCAGCCTGTTGCTCTTACAGTGTAATACTCATAATAAAAGTACAGTAACTGTGGTTAGTTACTGACGGAGCAGCCCGGTGCGTTTCTGCTCATTTCGTTCACCTGCACGGGTTAGCTAAACAAACTTTACAAAACAAGTTTTGCCGATAGCCGAGTGCCCATCTTAGCTAGCTAGCTAAGGATGTTAGCTACAGATTAGCTTACAAACACCTTTCACTTACCAAAAATATTGTGGCGGCTCTCAGGTCCTTCTGTCAGGCAGACACTGAAGAACACCTGAGTCTGTCAGTTTGAAACAGTCGGTAAACGCTGGACCTCCTCTCAGCGTCCCCGCTCTATGTGCCGTTCAGAGATACGCAAGTTTCTTCATGACTGCGGCTGCTGCAGATATTAGGTCGTCCATGATTTCTACAGTCACTGGTCAGCAATATAATGTGCGCAAACATATGTGGCTCATATATGTGGCTCTGAAGCCCCGCCCCTCAAGCGCACCCTCAGATGCCGAAGCAGTGCCAACTAATTGAAGCTGAAAAAATAACTGTACGTGGAAAAAAACGATGTAAGTGTGAAAACCACACGAACAGTGAGTTTTTTCTTTAAATTTCTATATTTATGTTTTTTCACTATCATTTCACTTTCAATACATTTGTTTCAGTTTCAATATTTCTTCAGTTTCATTTTAAGGTGGCATCGTTTTAACCTCATATGTGGGTTCAAAGTACAAAAAAGTCCAGTTGTTTCTCTGCCAAACTCCTTAGACTGGAAGTTCTCATGTTATATTAATGTCCCACAGAAAGATTAAGGCAAAGATTAGGACAGGTTACAACTCGTGAATTTCATGTACTTGTCACAGTTACAAAAAAGAATCTGCCTGAAGTCTATACATCCATACGTCTCATCATACAAAGCACTGATCTCCTACCTGCTGATGGAGCTGCTTTGGCTGGCTGTTCTTTAGGTTCTTCCATCATCTTTCTATAAAAACACGAGAAGATGATTTTACCAAAAGAAACAGTGAACACAGTCTGGGTGTCACATCATATGAATTTGTGTCATGGTTTAGTGTACGGGCCACACACACTGAAACTGATCTGTGTGAAAGAACACATCGACGACATGTGAATGTAGTGATAACCTCGTCATAATAGAGGTTTTTACTTTTTCACATATTTGTTCAGTATAATGATTAAATAATCTGACAATACAAACCTAAAATACTTTGTTCCCTGTCTGCGACTTTGTGCGTCTCTGCTGTTAGTGCTTAAAGGAAGTTTTAAACTTAAAATCCTTCCCCACATATGTGACTGTGGTCTCTGGGGCCATTATCCTGAAACACTGGGGCTCAGCCCTGAAAGCTTTGCTATCTTCACCTGATAACAGCAGCTGTTTAAAGTTACTGAGTTTGACAGGGAAGTGAATGTAAATGTGAGACACTGTGTGCTCACAGCTAAAGGCTGCAGTCAGCTGTGTCAGAGCGTCCAATGATCCTTTAATAAACACTCAGAGCTCCATGTTGATGAAGCTGTCATGTGTGAGCTTGTGAGGCTCCTTTAAACTGGCTCTGCTCTGTCACATGCTCACCTCTTCTTCACTGTCTCTGCTGCACTCTCCATCTCCTCTCTCTCTCTGCTGTCCTGTTTAAAAAAAACAAACAAATCAGCGTTAGCCAATCAAACTCTGTGCAGATGCTGCAGCTACAGCTGATATGTCATTCAGCTGTTCATCAATCAGCTTCTGCTGCTGTTTATTCGGCTCTTACTCTGAACACGTGCAGATCTAGGAAGATTTTCTTGGGGTGTCAAAATCAAAGCGTTTGTTTTTTCAAACACACGTGCAGGTGTTTATATCACATATGGTTTAAATGATTCAAATGCAGTAAGTATACATGTTTCATATATCGTCTATAACTGAATTATGTTCTGTAGCCTACATAATGAAACACTTTAGTTGCATAAAACGTGAATTTTGATTTTATGTACTGTATATGTCACAGCATCGCAGTGTGGATGTGGAGAAGAGAGGACCCAAACGCAGGACTCACAGGTGGTGAAGGCTGGTGTTTATGACAGAATGACAGAGTCTGAGATGGATGACTGACTGGAAGACCAGCTGAACAGAAACGACACATGTAGGACTGACAAAGACACTGAACTGGAGGACACTCAGGACTTACACAGGCTAATGATAATGATCAGGGTTCATATGCCTTTTTCAGGGTCAAATTCAAGCACTTCTTAAGCACTTTCAAGGTCCCTTTTCAAACTTTTCCAGCACATCCCTCCCTCACCGCCAAAAAAAAATGCATGTTTCAATTCACATCACCTCAGTAAGACCATGTGAAAGTTAAGACAAATCATCCTAGGTGAACTTAAACACCTTTGTTCCCTTTTTGTTAAGAAATAGAAAAACACTCCACACAAAAATACTGCAAAAGGAAACTGTCGCCTTATATAAAGAGTGTATAAACTCAAAATGCACATGTCACTTAAAAATTAAGATGTGAACAAATCAACTTGTTAGATATTCTTCTCCTGTTGAAAAAACCCCCAAAAAGAAATAAATAAGTCTTCTCATCAGATATTGATGCTTCTTTCCTGTGTGACAGAAAATAGGAGACAGATGTTTGTTTGTTTTTTAAGTTAATTCCCAATAAAGCTGTTTTACTGCTAACAACATTGCTGTCTGTATTATTGCTGAAGTCCTAAACGATCACCTTTAAAGTAGAGCTGGGCGATATGAGATTTTTTCATATCACGATATGTTTTTTTCATTTCAGGCGATAACGATATCTATCACGATATCAGCCAAATAACTATATTTGTAAGATTTAAATGTGCCGTTGCTCACAAGTAAAATGTGAAATAATCAGCAGCTTGTTTTTAAATATTTATTTCCCATAATAAGTTCAACAGGGTAGATGTACTTAAGGAACATGAGACTTTTTCAGATAAATAAAGGCAAATATTGCAAACTACACAAAAGGCAGCCGCTAAAGCGTTTAAGTTTCAAAATAGAACAAACGAAACAGACTAAATTGTCAATTCCACTTAGAAACAAAATATTAATTCTAAAAATAAATCTTAGTTTGTTTTACAGAAGAACAGACAAAACTGACTAACTTTTGTCAATATCAAAGAAACTGAGAACTAAAAGGAAATTCTCAATCTCTCCTTGTTGTATAGCTGAGCTTTTCAAACAGTTTTAACAGTTACTTTAGTCTGACAAAAGCCGAATGACGAATTAGCGCTTCCAGTCAGAGACTGAGGCTACGTCCACACGTACACGGGTGTTTTTGAAAACGGAGATTTTCCGTTTTCGTTTTAAAAAATAATCCCGTCCACACATAAAGGCAGAAATGAAGGAAAACGCTGCTATGAACATGCCAAAGCAGCAGGTGGCGCTAGATTCCTAACCGTGCAGAAATGTTGGCCAATCAGAAGTCTAGAAGCCTCGGTGGGAAAAAGTAAACAAAGCTGGGGCATAGAAGCAGAACCGAGTCGTATGTGTGGACGGACAGTAACTGTGTGTATATGTAAGCATTTAAACACTGCAGAGAGTAGAATTAACAGTATTGTAGAAATTCATTTCACCGAAACAATAACGTGGCGCACAGTGTGACGCATGCACCAGTTTATTGTATTTCCAGACTTGCTTTCGGCACATTTACAGTGCACGCTACTGTTTTTTGTCAGACTTGAAATAGCCGAAATACCTTCACACTACGGAACTTCTATGGCTCTTCCGTTCGACAATCTCTCCGGCATTGGAACCATCATCTGTTTTCTCTTCGGTCACGCTCGGTTGAATTTTCTAGTCGGCACACTCATTTCCTCCATTACGCGCTGGCTGCTTCCCAAACAAACACACGTGCGGCTACTTAGTTTGGATTGGCTGACCTTTTTTTTTTTTTTTTTTTAAGAGGACAAGAGCGGCGAGGTCTATCGCAATAGTTTAATTTTTCTATCGAGAAAAAGTTATATCGCGATACATATCGTTATCGTTCTATCGCCCAGCTCTACCTAGAAACCAGGTCAATGTGTCTGTAGGTTCAGTCATCCAGGTCATGTGATCTAAGGAGCTTGGAGAGAAAAGAGACGTCTTTAAGTTTCTGGAAGACGTTTCATCAGAGAAGCTTCTTCAGCTCTAAAACCAAACGGTGGAGAGTCCCAGATATTTAAACCTGAGAGGGAAAGAAAGCATGTCGCTGACCCACCACTGATGTTATTTCAAGGAGGAAACTGAGAGCCTTTGCACCAGGAGCACAAACATCAGCTCCAGCAATGATCCACTGATGTGTTTTTATTCCATGTATGAATGTTGTTATTGACAGAGATGACGTTTGTGTGTCAGTGATGCAGTGACTGTTGTTGTTACCTGTACAGGCTGGTTAGACTCTATGAAACAGATCATACAGATCTCTGCATGTTAGAAGAGACTATTAAAGGTCATGAATGAGACAAAGGCAGGGAGGCGTCCTTTACAGCTAAACAGCAGAGTGAGAGAACAGCCAGCACCTCTACATTTATCACATTATACAGCACATGTATGATACTGACAGGGATGAGAAGAATTTAGTGATTCTGATCCCATCATTGATATTACTTATTGATTCTCAGTAGCTCTGCTCTGACAGTCACCACCATCACTGAGCAGCATATCAAAGACATTTGTGCACATTAACTGCATGTTGTGGCTCAAATGTTTGTGCATGTTGGAGGCATTTCCTCTTTGTTGTGATCAGTGTTGGTCATTACTCAAAACAGTCATTCTTACACATATTACACAGAACACTTTGATTAAAAGTAATGGAGTACGTTACTTCATTACTCCTCATAACATTACTTTGATGTTAAAATGAACAAATGAGCATGTAACAACATAAAGCTGAGGTACAGCCCCACACACCAACACAGATCCTGATGAGGTCACGTGATGTTTCTCTGAGTGTTTATGAACACAAATCAAAGATGAAACAGCACAAAGACACTTCAAAGTGATTCTACTGTAGAAACATGAACAGGTAGAAACCTGCAGCCTGACTGCTCATCACTTTGTTACCTGTTCAAGTTCAGCAGCAGCAGCTCACTTTATCACGGTGCTGGTCTGGGGTCAGTGTTTACTCAGCTTTAACCTCACTCTGGCTTCTTGGCTAGCTTAGCGTTAGCTTAGTGTTAGCTTAGTGTTAGCTTAGTGTTAGCTTAGCGTTAGCTTAGCGTTACCTTAGCGTTAGCATGCTGTGTGCTAGCTTAGCGTCAGAGCTCTGCAGGTGTCTCGTGTGTAAATATTAATCACAGTGACAGTAAAGGAGGTAAAGGGCTGTGACGTCATCACGTACGCTGCGTCCTCTGTGGGCTCTGAGTGAACTCAAAGTACAAACTACAAGTACACAAACACGAACGTAGCTCAGAGTGGCGGACACACTCGGCCTCGTTGGTCCAGCTGTGAGTCCGTTACCGTGAACTATGGAGCGGCAGATTTGTGCTGAACTAAGCTGCACACAGCTGATGTTAGCCAGGAAACATTACACACTGACTTTAATGGAGAGACCGGAAATACAAACACACACAGTTTGTTGTGTGAAGAAATCAAACACGAGCTGAACAAACAGTAAAGTTCCTAAAGACAAACTGTTAAAGGAGGAAACAAAGCAAACTTACAGTTTCTTCACACCAACAACAAGCTCCACTCCACACCTGGACACTAAACACGGACACACAGGTGAGCTGCTTCCTGGAAGGAGGCGGGGCTCCACCTGAAACTCAGCACAGGTGGGAGGGGCTCAGCTCTGTGTGTGCTGATGTGTTAACTTTAAAAATATGCCGTCTGACTGCTCAGACTGAGTCAGAGTAAAGTTCACATGCTGACGTGTGGAGACATGAAACCTTGTTGTAGCTGCAGGTGTGAACACACTGATCCCAGATCAGCTCTGCTGTATTTGTAACATGAACATTTCTGCTGCAAAGCTTCAAATGTTCAGCATGTTTCTCTGTTTCCAGTCTATAGATCCAGTCACACTTTCTACCTTCACCTGTGCAGTAAAGACTGAGAGCAGAGCTGAAACCAAGCGTCCAATCAGTGAGCAGCATCAACACCTGAGCTTCATTCAGACTCTGTTATTGAAGATGTTGTTGGTACAAAGTTCATCTGCTGCTCACATGAATCCATGAAAGATTTATTTCACTGAATGTTTCTTCAAAGCTCATTTCAACCTGTTGAAGTCATGAATGAAAGTGCAGACTGAGAGTGGATCACATGATGTTTGAGGTGTGTCATGTGACATGTTCAGTATTGTCACACATGTCTAGATTGTCCCTGATATCATAACTGCTCAAACACTGATGATTATATTTGAAGAATTATTCCTGATGGCAGCAAAGTTTGAATGGAGCTCTCTGTCTGTGCTGATTTGTCGCCCTCTGGAGGTCAAAGCACAAACTGCATGATGTCACTGTAACCACCACAGAGACAGGAAGTGTTTTTATGACTGAAACACTGAAATGATGCTAACGGCTGTCGTTAGGCTCACTGACAGCAGTGCTGATGTGTTCATGTCAAACACTGGCTCAGGTCAGACTCCTTCATCCTTCTCCAGCGTGAGGCCGCCCTCAGACCCACAGGAGCCCTGACCTTTGACCTCCTGACCCTAACCATTTTAGTCTTCTTGCATCTTTAAATGCAAATCCATCCAAACTGTAGCCGAGCAAAAGAAGCTGGAAGCTGTTCTATGAATGATGTTCATCCCAGAGTTTCTGTTAAACGCTGCTGCTGTGCTACATTTGTCATTTCCTGCTTTCACTACCATCCATGTCAAAGTGCTGAACTCATCTGATCACTTTAATGCAGTAAAGCAGGAGCTGTAAGTCTGACATTTATTTACTGTCATTACAAACACACACAGCTGGATTAGCATTCAGACAAAGGGCTGAAAAAAAATCAGCATTTGATTATTATTATTATATATCCTGTCTATCTGTCAGTGCTGAAAGCAGACGTCACTGATCACATGACTCTGAGGGATGTTTCCAGCACTTTGCTGAATCTGAGCCATGAAGATTTAAGGCTCAGCTCTGAAGGCAAAGCAGGTCTGAGCCTGTGTTAGCAAGCTGTACCTAATAAAGTGGCAGCAAGGACTCAGTCAGTAATGATCAGAGCCAGCAGGGGGCAGCACAGAGAGGTGAGGAGCTGTCAGAGAAGCAGGCTCACATCAGACTGGCCATATTCCATCATCTATACCTGAAATAATCATCAAACACACGCAGAGCAGAAACATGTGGAAACATCTGGAGCTCAGTCTCAGTTTGATCCCTCAGAGGTTTACCTCAGTCCTGCTCCTCTACTTCCTGTTTACAGCGCACATCATGCTGTGTACTGAGGGTCATGTGGTCAAATTGCTCGCTCTCTGTTACTCTGACAGAGAGCGAGCACAGTTATCCTAATGTGTGACATCACTTCTAACCACAGAGCATTCAGCTTTCACAGCAGCCAACATCCTGTCACACTGAGCATGTGCAAACACAGCAGCCAACATCCTGTCACACTGAGCATGTGCAAATAGAGCAGCCAACATCCTGTCACACTGAGCATGTGCAAACACAGCAGCCAACATCCTGTCAAACTGAGCATGTGCAAACACAGCAGCCAACATCCTGTCAAACTGAGCATGTGCAAACACAGCAGCCACCATCCTGTCACACTGAGCATGTGCAAACACAGCAGCCAACATCCTGTCACACTGAGCATGTGCAAACACAGCAGCCAACATCCTGTCACACTGAGCATGTGCAAACACAGCAGCCAACATCCTGTCACACTGAGCATGTGCAAACACAGCAGCCAACATCCTGTCACACTGAGCATGTGCAAACACAGCAGCCAACATCCTTTAATGATAGAACAAAATTCAGACATCAAAGTTTCTCACATTACAGAATCAGATGAACAGACATGAAGGGATAATTGTGGTTTTATGCACAGAGTCAGAATCAGACTCAGAGGTGTTCCTCGTGATGTTTGGTGATGGAAACAGTCTCATCGACGTTTCCATCACCAAACTAGAGAAACTAGTAGCTGCACGCAGCAGAGTTTAGCACAGCTGATCTCTGTGACACATCAACAGGAACAACATGTTGTTAAACAGGACTGTATAAAGACTCAGAGTCTGACTCACACCTGAACAATGAGGCTGTGCAGCATCGTCCTGTCACACCTGCTAAACCACTCGTATCAGTTTGAGCCCGAACAGTAACACGGTCACATGACCGACGAGGCCAACGCGCCCAGACGAACGTCTTCCTCGTGGAACTAACTTGTTCCTGTTATCAGATTTGTGAGCAGCAGCTGAAACTGCCACACGAATAAATGTTCTTCAAACTGTTTGATTCCAGCCAATCAATAATCTATAATCATGAGGATTCAAACACAAGAGCTGAACGTGTGGTTACATTGTAACCTTGGTTCTCTGAGTGAGAGACTCTCTCCCCTCTGTCACATATGGAACAGAGGGGAGAGAGAGTGTCGGTGTGATGGAGAACATCAGGTCCAAACATCACAGAAACAAACAAACTGTTAAAGGAGGAAACAAAGCAAACTTACAGTTTCTTCACACAGAGACACCAACAACAAGCTCCACTGTCCCACTCTGATCCTGTCTCCTCCTCTTTTATTCTTGCTCTGAGCTCTTTTTGGGTGTGTGTTTCTGTCTCCACCCACAGGAATGCATTGATACACTGTTGATAACGACACGAGAGCAGACGTGTGACAGAAAACAGAAAAATAACCTAAACACCTAAATAACGTAAAATAAACAGAATATTTATTAATATGTTTAATTTCTCTTTAAAAACTTTTCTGCTCCTCAAATCCTTTGTTTAAGTTCAATCTAAGGAAAGAAAAGCGTCTTCTTTAAGTTTCTCAAAGAAGTCCACGATCTGTAGGCTCATGGAGACACTGTGTGCTCACAGCTAAAGGCTGCAGTCAGCTGTGTCAGAGCGTCCAATGATCCTTTAATAAACACTCAGAGCTCCATGTTGATGAAGCTGTCATGTGTGAGCTTGTGAGGCTCCTTTAAACTGGCTCTGCTCTGTCAGATGCTCACCTCTTCTTCACTGTCTCATCAATCTGCTGCACTCTTCATCTCCTCCTCTCTCTCTCTGCTGTCCTGTTTAAAAAAACAAACAAATCAGCGTTAGCCAATCAAACTCTGTGCAGATGCTGCAGCTACAGCTGATATGTCATTCAGCTGTTCATCAATCAGCTTCTGCTGCTGTTTACATGTGCAGGTGTTACACATGGTTTTCATAAAGTAGCAGCCAGTTGAGGAGGATGACTCTGAGGATGATGAGGTAACTTTTACAAACATGAGAAACCTCATAGATGGGAGCCAGGAATCATAAAACTAAAATCAGTTGGCGTTATCATCACACCTAACGCGTTATTTACGAACACGTTAGTCCCAACACTGATTGTTACAGGATACAGCAGCAGGGAAAAGTTCTGGACTGTCACGATTGGTCAGAATTAGCCCAACAAAATATAACCAATTTTACCTTTTTCTAAAGACAGAAAACACATCTAGTCCTTTTTTCTTTTACATATATTTTTTTAATTAATCAACAATAAAGCTCAACGCTACACCAGCTTCTAGCTTTGATTGACACAAAACTTAAAAATCAGCCTAATTCTGAGGAGTCACTGCATGACACTCACAGTCTTTGTCATTGTTGATTCTTAGCTCACAAACAGTTCTTATAAGGACTAACTAGTGGTGAAGGTTTAGCTCTTCATAAAGTTACAGGAGGATAAAATAAACATGAGATCGTTGAAATAATCCTGTCTGATCACACGTGTGGACAATAAACGCTGTAACAGAAAATGAACAGTAATGTAACGACACTCATCTCTCACGTCTGCACTAAACTAAAACGTCACTACTTCCACATCTAGTTGGTTTTAATGGAGGCGGAGTCTCCCTGCCCAGTGCGCACTCAGGATAATTAACTTGTCACAACACAGGAAGTGAGCGCATGTAAATCAGAAAATCAGGTCTAGAAACGCAGTGAGGGAAATGAAGTGAAAGATCTTCGTTTTAACTGACAGGTTTCACTGACACTCAGAGACCTGCAACAACATGAAAACACATCACTGTAACACTCAAAACTCAATCATATGAAATCATAACTGAAGGACTGTGATGATGTTGTGTTATGGAGCGTCTGCTGAGTCCAACCTCTAAGAATTACGAGTCTGGACTTTAATGATTAATGATTCAAAACTCAGACATCAAAGTTTCTCACGTTACAGAATCAGATGAACAGACATGAAGGGATATTTGTGGTTTTATGCACAGAGTCAGAATCAGACTCAGAGGTGTTCCTCGTGATGTTTGGTGATGGAAACAGTCTCATCGACGTTTCCATCACCAAACTAGAGAAACTAGTAGCTGCACGCAGCAGAGTTTAGCACAGCTGATCTCTGTGACACATCAACAGGAACAACATGTTGTTAAACAGGACTGTATAAAGACTCAGAGTCTGACTCACACCTGAACAATGAGGCTGTGCAGCATCGTCCTGTCACACCTGCTAAACCACTCGTATCAGTTTGAGCCCGAACAGTAACACGGTCACATGATCGACGAGGCCAACGCGCCCAGACGAACGTCTTCCTCGTGGAACTAACTTGTTCCTGTTATCAGATTTGTGAGCAGCAGCTGAAACTGCCACACGAATAAATGTTCTTCAAACTGTTTGATTCCAGCCAATCAATAATCTATAATCATGAGGATTCAAACACAAGAGCTGAACGTGTGGTTACATTGTAACCTTGGTTCTCTGAGTGAGAGACTCTCTCCCCTCTGTCACATATGGAACAGAGGGGAGAGAGAGTGTCGGTGTGATGGAGAACATCAGGTCCAAACATCACAGAAACAAACAAACTGTTAAAGGTGGAAACAAAGCAAACTTACAGTTTCTTCACACAGAGACACCAACAACAAGCTCCACTGTCCCACTCTGATCCTGTCTCCTCCTCTTTTATTCTTGCTCTGAGCTCTTTTTGGGTGTGTGTTTCTGTCTCCACCCACAGGAATGCATTGATACACTGTTGATAACGACTCGAGAGCAGACGTGTGACAGAAAACAGAAAAATAACCTAAACACCTAAATAACGTAAAATAAACAGAATATTTATTAATATGTTTAATTGATCTTTAAAAACTTTTCTGCTCCTCAAATCCTTTGTTTAAGTTCAATCTAAGGAAAGAAAAGCGTCTTCTTTAAGTTTCTCAAAGAAGTCCACGATCTGTAGGCTCATGGAAATTCATTTTGTTGTTTTTTTGAGCAGAAACACCAGAGTGTAGAGCAGGAAAACGATCCCAGCAGGACGTCTCTGTTGGGGAAATATCCCAGTTATTCCCCTGAGCCTGGTTAGTGAACTGAGTCAGAGCTGTTCATCGATCCTACAGGTGCTAACATACAAACACGATCAGCAGCTTCTCTCATATGGAGAACACACTTCAACATCTGCAGCAAATCCTGTGTTTTATGTTGATGTGACCAACATCTTGTGTTGAGTCTTTGAAGATGAGGAGCCAAACACAGACAGTGGATCCAGAAGGACTGTTTATTCAGGGCTTTAATACGACTGAACTGATGCTTCACATCCTGTTTAGAGACGATCGACCAACACAGGGTCAGTCCTCACTCATCACACGGACTTCAGTCACACTGGGATCAACAGAGGAGACTGTTCACCATCACAGTTCAGCAACAATAATCAGAGCTTTTCTCTCTTGGTGAGGATCACATGTTCTGACACACAAAATATCTTCTGCTTTAACTCGTCTCTCTTTTTTAGTTTGGTTGTCGTGTTTTTTACTCTTTGTTCCTGTCAGTGTCAAATATGAGAGCAAACTGTTTTATGCAGGAGCCAAACCAACACCAAGCTGACCAAGAGAACCTATAACACCACCAGAATTTATTATCCAGACTTTACTGACAGATTTATGTGCAAGTAAAGCTGTTTTTTAAATTATGTTCACTGCTTTCAGCCAAGGAAGCATTCGTTCTTAAAAGTTCACGAAACGAGTAAATCCAGTTCAGCAGAGTTCCAGTTTGTAGCACAGCTGATCTCAGCTGATCAACAGTAACAACAGTAGGGGTGGGCCATAGAAACGATATACGATAGAAACGATATAAATTTGGCCAACGATAGAGATTGTGACTATACCGCATGTTGATGATGTCATCAAGCTGCGCCTGTTTTGGTCGAAAGCATCGCAGCAGCTACAACAATTATCATCTGCAATTATGGCGGACGACAGTCATAACAAAGAGATGAAGCACTATTGAAATATGGGGAAAGCCAAAAAGTTGGCTTCATCCTCCAGCTTCACTGTGCTAATGTTATGCTAACATAGCTGTGTCGCTAGCAGTCATGTAGCACAACATTATATACCAGGTAGTCCAACTTCAGTAACCCTGCAAACGCCACTGCTGTTTAGTCTTCATTTATGTTGGAAGTGATAGCAGAGCTGTACGTTTGAATTAGTTTCAAAAATCTCTCAGTCAGAATATGCTATGAAATGTTTAGGTGGAAACTAGCGAGCTAACTTCCTGTTAACTTCTAACTCCGTTAAATTGAATAAATTCTGTTTTCATGGATGCCTGGATGTAGGGCTGCTCGATTATGGCAAAAATGATAATCACGGTTATTTTCATTGAAATTGAGATCTCAATTATTTGACAATATTTATTTAACAATAACAATGTGTTGAATAATGACTTTAAAGGTTGTCAAAAAATAATATAAAATAGTGTGCAAATACTGATAACAGTGCAAATGTTTGCAATATAAAAAAATAAATGAAAAATGTAAACATCTGTGTTTAGTGAACTTTGCAGTGTTGCTCTGTGGTGCAGCTATGACACCGTAGCAAAGTTTACACACAGTCTACTTGATCCACGTCTGACTGAACCCATGTTTCCAAACCACTGAAGTTTTTTTTACCTCTTTTCAACCAACAGCAGTCACTCTCCTCTCCAAATAACTTCTGTTTAGCTTTCCAAGCTTCCCTCGGGTCCTCTTAATCAGCAGTCCCCAACCCCCGGGCCTCGGACCGGTCCCGGTCCGTGAGTCGTTTGGTACTGGGCCGCGAGAGTTGAGGCTCAGGTGTGAAATGTATAGTTTTCAGGGTTTTTATCGGTTTTCCACGTTATTTTGTTATCGTTTTTATCGTTGACTTGGTTTTCCTGGGTCTTTTCACGTGTGTTATGAATAAATTTTCTTTTTTTCGGTACCGGCACTAGTTTTATTTTGTTGTATTTATCCGCGACACTTTAAAGGCCGGTCCGTGAAAATATTGTCCGGCATAAACCGGTCCGTGGAGCAAAAAAGGTTGGAGGCCGCTGCTCTTAATTGTTGTGACACGTGTTCGAAATGCAGAGAGGTGCGCTCGATTTGCCACACGGAGCAGCGCGAGAGTAAAGCACGAGGGAGGGGCTAATAATCGGCTCAGTCATTTTTAATGATCGTTGAAAGCCCAGATCGTAATCGAGATTAAAATTCCATTAATTGAGCAGCCCTACCTGGATGTTAAACTTAATTGTTACACCTGGTAAAGCAGCAACGCTGATGATTTAATTAAAGATGAAAGAATTTAGACCATTTTTAACTCTTTGTGTTCGTTTGACTTTGGTACCTGAAGCTGTCGGAGTTTTGGACCCAGATTACTCCGTGAAGCTCCTCCCTACAGCAGCCGTAATGCTCTGACAATCCATCAAGCAGTGCGGCTTACCAAAGTTGTACTAAAACATTTTTAACAGATTTCTGCAGCCAAAATCGGTTCGAGGTCAGTAAGCACAACCAGAATTCATACATAAGGCACACTCTCGATTTTTGAGGAAATTAAAGGATTTTAAGTGTGGAAAATATGTTATACAGAAGAATATATCGTGATATGGATTTGAGGCCATATCGCCCAGCCCTAAACAACAGGTTATTAAACACATCAGTTTGATCCACAGATCAGGTCATACATCAGGTTTACTTCATGTAAAATAAACGTCTCACTCTATGAGCTCCATCAGTCTGTGTACCTCCTCATTGTCATTTCTGAGCAGAGTTTACCTGCACACTTCCTCATGTCTGACAGTGTCACAGTGTGTGTGTGTGCCAACATTAACCAGCTTATCATCAGCTGCTTGTGCTTCATGAATAACTCAGACTGACAGAGTGATGAACAGAGCACAGAGGGAGGCTCTGCTCTGGTCCATCAAGCAGGATTCACATAGTAACATGTTTTTCCTTTGAACACTTCATTGTGTTTAACTTGAAACAGATTAAAAAGTGTTCGATTGTGCACTTCACACAGTCCTGAGTCACAGAGGCTAAAATGTGTTTGATTCTGAGAGGCTTTACTCCTGCATCAACATCAAGTATATGTAGGATTTAAACCGCAGTGAAAACATCCTTAAATATTGATGGTGTGTGAGAGAGTCTGTATTTACTTCTGATTATCTCTGTTTGCAGTGACCCTGAACTGAGCTGGAGCAGCTTCATGTTGTTTTGACGTCACTCAGTAAAACCTGAATGTCGGCTTCTGAAGAACAAACTGGTTTCATCTGTTTCCAGTTAAAGGGACGATCATTGTTCCACCAGTGATGTTGGATCCAAAGTTTCATTCAGATCGTTTTAAACTGTTTATCAAAGACAAATGTTTGAGTGCAGAGTTACTGACTGATAACCAGAGTGGATTCAGCCAATCATCAAATCATCTCATTGGTTTTATTTTATGTAAATACAAACGTCTCACTTCCTGATCTGCTCATAAAGTTCCTAAAGACAAACTGTTAAAGGAGGAAACAGAGCAAACTTACAGCTTCTTCACACACCAACAACAAGCTGCACAGCTGCACACTAAACACAGACACACAGGTGATTCCTGGAAGGAGGCGGGGCTTCACCTGAAGCAGGACAGGTGGAGACTTGATAGGAATTTTCCCCGTACAGGGAGGAGGCTGATCTTCAGATGAGTTCCTGTTAAATCTGACGAAACAAAGTTAAAAGTGGACTCAGTCTTGTCTGATTTCACCTGTTTTTCACTGAGCAGGTTTAAGTTTTATTAATGAAAATCAGCAGAGCTTGGTACTGATGGAAGACCCTCCTCTAATCGTTGTCATTCAGAGTGATCCAACCTGTTTGTGAATGCAGCTCACAGACTCTCCGCATTTCCACACGACTTAAATGGTAAATGGCCTGCATTTGTATAGCGCTTTACTCTACATTCAGTCATCCACCCATTCACACACTGGTGATGGCAGCTACATTGTAGCCACGGCTGCCCTGGGGCGCACTGACAGAGGCCAGGCTGCCAGACAGTGGCGCCACCGGGCGAGTCCCTTCATGCATCGTTGACCAACGTGGACGTGGTGGAGTAACAGTTGTGGAGAATGCAACAGCTGAGGTTTGAGAAAAGGAGCTAATAGCCAAGGTCAGCGGCTCTCCTACTTCCTCATAAGGAAACTTCTCAGGTGGATGTCTTTCTCTGTCAGAGCGCCTCCACCTTACTGGCTGTGGTGCAGTGAGATCTGAGTCAGTCTTGGTAGGAGTCAAGTCAGGTTCATCAATCACAACATGGTCTGAAGACCAAGCACCTGAGTGAACATAGTCAACACGACTTGTGCCAAAGACTTCAGGTGTGTCAGGTTGGTGGGTTTGCCAACCAGGTAAGGACATTTCTGGTATAACAGTGTCAGAGAAGTTCTGACGTGCACTGTTGGGCTTCCTGTTAGACTCTCTTGGTAAACCTCAGAGCCTGACGTCTACAAACCAACTGTCCTTTGACATTTTTAGATGTGGGGTCAAAAGCAGAGCTGATCGAGGATTTCAGTGATGGCTCCAAATATCTAACCTGCACTTTTACATAGCAGCTGCTCCGTCTGTCAGTAATTTAAAAACTTTTAATAAGCTGCTGTTTCTCACTGACCGTCAGCTGTAGCTGAGCAGGATATCATTGCATTTGAATCCTCCTCGCTCTCTTTAACCCGAGTTCCTTCTGATTGGTTTCCTGGTTCTACAAAGAGAGTCTGCTGCCTGAGGGCCCCACCTCCTCCTCCACCTACTGCTGTGGACATTTACAAAACGTCAATCCAAGAAAAATTGTCTGGTTTGTAATAGATAGTCATTTTTTATTAGAGTCTACAGCAGGAACCAACCTGAACCTTGTTATGAGCTGAATCAGTGCTGGACTGTAGAAATGCTGTTTCAGTGGCTGCTGCAGGAACTAACATGGAAACGTGTTCAGCAGCTTTCCAGCTCTAATATAGGAAACACAAGATCAGAGTTTGGACACACTGGAACCAAACAGTTTTGTCTCGGACTTTTATTTCAAAACAACAACTGGTTGTCTTCATTTTCAGTTCTGATGAGCTCACATGTTTAAGATCATCGGTTTAAAAAACCATAAGGCCGTGGATCCTTAAGGGTTTTATGGTTTGAGTTTACAGTGAGAGGTGTTGATAATGATGTTGGCTGTTTTCAAGTTGAACAATCTTCCAGGGAAGTTTAAACTAGAAAAACGAGTCACTGCCTGCAGCAGAGTTTCAGTTTGCAGCATTCCTGATCTTTGTGCAGCAGCAACAACATGTTGTTAACAGAGCTGTGTAAAGACTGACTCACCTCACCAGGCTCTCTTTCATTCACAGCATACACAACATTTACTTCATTACAAGCTGTGCTGCTCAAGTTACTGGAAATAAGCACTCAGTTACTAAGTAATCCCATGTCTTTACTGATTACTTATTTTCAAAAGTATTTGGTTACTTTACTCTTTAAAAAAACACGACTTGAATACGTAATAAAGTAGAAAGTAGACGTTTCAGCCCGAGACTTTTTCTGCATAATCCATCATATAGAAATGAATCAAATTAAAAAGCCTTTCTTTTAATTGTTTTATTGTTTTTAATCTTTTTATTTTATGCATCAAGAAAAGATTAAATTATATTATAGCTGTTTTTGACTTGATGAAATGTGTTTAACATTTAAACCTATTTCCTGTATATTCCAGCACATGACATAAAATAATGTTTTGTGTTTCCACTCCCGAGTGGGGCGGGTGGAGGTCTGCCCACAGCGGTCATGTCAGGGGGAGGATCCGGGGGTTTCTCTGTCAATGTCACGTTCCCATGGCAGCGTGCTTGCTCAGATCTGAAGTGTTATGGTCCTGGGTGGGTGGCCCAGTGTTTTTTGAGTTTTGGTTTCTTCTCACGGTTCCTTAGTTTTTTAGTGTTTCCTGAGTTCTAGTTTTAGGGTTTGTTATGTGGCTTCCTTCTGCATTTCCTGTTTTATTGTGAAGGTCTGTGTCTTATGCCAGAGTGTTCAGTTTGCGTTTCCCCTGTCTCGTCTTGTCAATCAGAATCGGCCGTGCCTCCCTCCTGTGTGTAGTTTCCCCTCTGTGTATTTATAGTGTGTGTTGTCTCGTGTTCGTCGCTGGTTCGTCTGTGTCGTCTCCTTCACGTCTCCCTGCATATCTTTCTAAGGATTTCAGGTTTGAGGTTAGTTTTGTTTAGTGATGGGTAGATGAGGCCTCGTGAAGCGTTTCAGCACATTCCCCAAACTGTACCGATACTGTGTCGACACAGTGTTGCTGTTTTGCTCCATACTGACACCTGCTGGACTTTAAATATCATTGCAGGCAACTTACTTGAGACTCAACAGACACCTAGTCATACTTGTTTACACTGTAAGGTACAGTGGAACCCCGACTTACCAAATTAATTCGTTTCCGAAGGTCTTTCGTAAGTGGAACATTTTCGTAAGTCGAAGCACCCATTGCGCGTTTTGAGTGAGGCGATGCTGAATGATAGGCTATAGGCTAACAACAATACTCTAACTAGAACAACAATACATCAGTGGAACAGCGATGCGCAAGTACGGAAGCCAAGGGGTTGTCTCCGAAAACATTAGAGCACTTTTGCAAACATGTGATGTCTTCAGGGGCGGATCTAGAAGGGTGGCATGCATGTGCCACCCTAAAATGATCCCTTGCCACCCCAAGTGCCACCCCAGTTTTGCATTTGACAGTGTTGTTTATTAAAATAAGATCGCATTAACAGTTTGAGCGTAGTTACAGGCAGCAGTGATATATACACACACATATATATATATATATATATACTATATATATATATATATATATATATATATATATAGTATATATATATATATATACTATATATATATATATACTATATATATATATATAGTATATATATATATACTATATATATATATATATATATATATACCCACGATGTCATGTTCTGTGTGAGGATGCTCTCCACAGCGCCTGTATAGAAAATCCTGAGGATCTTTGGAGAGACCCTGAACTTCCTCAGTTGTCGTAGGTGATACAGGCGCTGCCTAGCCTTTTTGGTCTGGACCTGAATGTGTCAGGTCTGAGGAGATGTGGACACCAAGATACTTGAAGGACTGCACCCTCTCCACTGGAGCTCCATTGATGATAATGGGCTTGTAGTTAGTGATGTGACGTTCTGTATCGAGGCTTCGGAGCGTGTGTCGAGTAATGGAGGGGGCGTTTCCGCGAAGCGCGTATCGAGGCTTGCTTCATTTATGGGAGGAGCTGAAAATGATGACGTCCGAAGCCTCGCTGCCCGGCTGTACCACGTGACTGGTTCATGAAGTGGGTCGAACTTTGCCGCGAGATATGACAGCGATATAAACCCCTCAGACTTCATTCAAAATGTGGGTGTTTGATGGAGAGTTGCGGTTAGTGAGAGTTTGGAGACAGTTTGGAGGTTTATGAGAGTGAGGAGAGAAAGTCAGGAGAGAATGGAGCCAGCTAAGAAGAGGAGGATGTCCTCCCCTGTGTGGGAACATTTTGATCTTATTCCTCCCAACAAGGTATGTAAATTTCTACAGAAGATGTATTGTCATGATACTGATGGTGCAATACAATTTATGTTGAGCTGTCTTGACTTTTGTACAAGGTGAAGTGTTTTCTATGTGCCAGGGAGCTGGGATATAACAACAACACCTCATCCATGCTTAGGCACTACAGAGCTTTGCATGAGAATAAGAGGAACACCGATTGTGGAGCAAGACCAGGTGAGCCATCAAATGCAATGATAATATAGGATGCAGTAATGTTACTAAATGATATAACAATATTATACAACTGTTATAAGTTACGTGTGTGATATTTATATTTGTGCTTTGTCTTTATTGTCTTTCCTCAGGAGAACAATCTCAAATAGATGAAGACCTGGTTACCATGGTGATTGAGGACTCACAGCCAGTTAGCATTGTGGAGGACAAAGGATTAAAAAGATTTGTTAAATCATTAAATCCTAGCTATGTTCTCCCCACTAAAAAGGTCATAAAAGCAGTGAAAATTTAGTTTTTACAGAATAAAATGTGAACAGGCAGGACTGACGCCTCAGTGTGTAGCTGTCCATACCTCAACGTTACAAAAGCACAACCGCTGTCCACACCCCAACCACACCTCACCTCACAGTAAATGATCGTTTCCATTTCAAGCATTTCCAAATAATCATTTCCCATACTGCCAGTATAAATATACACAGTATACTGCCATCACTACAATATACATGTTTTACACACTCCTTTTGTTGTTGACATTTACAGGCTGTGTGCAAAATGCCACACTCTTCAAATTCATGCCAGCTATTATTTTTACGTCCAGTAGGTGTCCTGCTAGAGCAAATGAAGCTTCATGAAGCTTCGCGTTGGGGTGAACCAATTGGATGAAAAGCTTCAGTGCTTCATGAGGCTTCATCTGCCCATCACTACTTGTAGTCTCTGTGCGATGTGAATTATATTATATGTGAATGATATAATGTTAAATTACTATTAAGCAAATGGCTGACTAAGTATTGTAGACTTTAGTTTACTGCAGCCATGTTTCATATAAATCAGGTATCATACAAAAATAAAAATAGCTTCAAATACAGTCATGACAATAAAGAATATGACTTTAAGGACTTAACATCATTACTTCAGTTATAGTACACCAACATCTCTGATACATTAGCACTTGTTAGGTGTGGCTGTGTGAAAACAGTAGATCGCGACACAGACACAGAGAAACACAGGGCTTAAATACACAGAGGGAGCAATCAGGGAATGGGTAACAGGAGGGAAACACAGCTGGGGCAAATCAGGCCTAACGAGACAAGAGGAAGCAAAACCAGACACATTAACATCAGACATGGACTTTCAAAGTAAAACAGGAAACATAACACAGACTCACGGGCAGGCACTATAACAAAGGGAACAGAGACGTGGGAACAGGGCAGACACAAACACTGACTGAACACGGGGATATAGGAACTTAGGATACACATAGACGCGAACTAGACAAGGGAACTCAGTGTACTAAGGGAACACTGAATGACCTGGTGGGTTTTGTCCATAAAACTACTCATCTACTGACCTTGGTTTTAAGTTGGACAGTGATTTTAAATTGGACAACCAAATCAGAGCAGTGGTGAAGTCCGGTTTTTATCATTTAAGGCGACTGGCAAGAGTAAAATCTTTTCTTTCGAGGCAGCACCTTGAAACAGTGATCCATGCTTTTATTTCTTCCCGCCTGGACGACTGTAACTCACTTTATGTGGGGGTCAGTCAGTCGTTGCTCTCACGTCTGCAGCTGGTTCAAAATGCAGCTGCACGACTCCTAACAGGAACTCAAAAAAGAGAGCATATAACCCCTGTGCTGGCCTCTCTGCACTGGCTGCCTGTGTCTTTTAGAGTTCATTTTAAAATTCTTATGTTTGTTTTTAAATGCCTTCACAGTCTTGCCCCGCCTTACCTCTCTGAGCTTCTTCATCCCCACACACCCTGTCGGTCTCTCAGGTCAGCTGACCAGCTGCTCCTGGAGGTACCGAGATCCAGGAGGAAGCTCAGAGGGGGCGGGGCCTTCTCTATTGTGGCTCCAAGTTATGGAATCATTTGCCCATGCATGTTAGAGAGGCCCCTTCACTGTCCACTTTTAAATCACGTCTTAAAACCCACTTTTATTCCTTGGCTTTTAACCTCAGTGAGACTTAGTTTCTCTTTTAATTGAAGTAGTTATTTAATTAATGATTTCACTCTTCTTTTATTTGTGTTTTATTTATATCTCATGTAATTTTATTTTACAGTTCCAGTGTACAGCACTTTGTGTCAGCTGTGGTTGTTTTAAAGTGCTTTATAAATAAAGTTGATGATGATCTCAGATGACCACAAAGTAAAAGATCTCTCAGCAACATGATGCAACAGTTTAGGCACTGTTGCCCCGATCAGATCAGTGAGCTTTTTATTCTAAACATGAGCTGCTGTTACAGCAACAGACATTAATCCTACTGGTGTCTCACACAACAACTCAGTGTCCACTATGTGAAGCAGCCAAACACAGGCCTGCTCCTCTCACTAACAGAGACAAACTGCTGGCATGTTGGTTTCCATCTATACTGTCCAGTCTCTGCTGGTGGACACACAGCAGCATTGTTTCATCTCGTTTGAGTCATTGTTGACCTTAGCATGTTTTTAGTCTTCTGAGAGCACTGAAGCTTCTTTCAGCCTCAGTACCTGCGTTTTATCCTCAGATTAAATTATTATTCTGTGCTTGATGGGCCTCACCTTTGGCCCTGGCTCCTCCCCTCTGACTGCACTAGGACATACTGTCACCTGATAAAATAACACATGGATTCGTGTCATATAAAAAGTGAGACGTGTCAATTCAGATTCTTTGTCAAACATACACTAATGAATCAGTTTACATCAGCAGCCTGACAACTGTCATGATAAATACTAGTTAATCTACAGTCACCTGTGAGCTCTCCTCTCCACCTCTGAGCTACATGGCAGAGCTGCCTCTGTCACCTGATCAATAACAGTGAGACACTCCACATACATGCAGTCACACATGTGCTTCAAATACAGTCATGAACCATCAGGTCATCCTCCAGTTTCACCTGTGACCTTGTGTCAGCATTGCTCTCTGAGCTCTGTGTTGGTTCTTCTGTCACCTGACAAACAGGACAAACATGACAATAAGAATAAAATGTGCAGCTGCTTCAGTGTTTCTGTCACTTTGTGCAGATCCTGACTCGTCAGTAATGTTTGTAGGCTGAGTGCATTTTAAAACTGTGCAAACTGCACTACAAGGTGGAAAATTTGCAAAATCGTGACTACCTCATGATATATTGTCTCAAAAATGAACCCTATGAATACGTCAGTGCCATTAGGATGAAATTATTGTGTCACCAACATTTTAACATTAGACATATAATTCTAACAGCCTCTGTAAACTAATATCCGGGCTGCTCGAGGCTGCCGTTTTCTCTGACAGTTTCAATCAAAATTAGAAACGCTGCTCTGAGACTGAGAGAACTAACAGTGCTGATGGTCCGCTTGAAGCTGAAGCTCCGGTGCGTGTCAAAAAAATCAACACACACCGGCTCACTCCTTGGCGGCCGCTTATTGGGGCTCGCTCGGGCCACTTCGGAGGTGGGGTGCCCCCGGCCTCTCGGCCTGGGGCTCGGTCACTCAGGCACGGCTGGCTGCCGGCGGAGCTCACGGGCGCGTCACTGCAACCCCCCCTGGCTTCTGCTCCGCGGCTGCTGAATGAGCCCTCATCTGGGACTCTCCTCAGCTCTTTCTGGGACAGTGGCGCGGCTGCCCCTCTGTGGGTCTTCCTTGGTCTCTTGTGTTCTGGGGGCCTCTGGATGTCTGGAGTTTTGATCTCCTCCATACCTGCTTGATACCATAAAGGACGGGGCTGTGGCCCCCCCACACCCTCTAGCAGATCGTTACATGGAGAAACCTTTGGAATGCAAGCATGCTGATCCACACAGGTATGCACACAGGTGTACACATGTGTATTCACAGACACGGACTACAGCTTTCTTGGCTGCTGCCTCAAAGCACATTGTGCGCTGTCTATCTTGCGTGCTGCACAATATCGTTTATTATTTAGTATCTACTGTTATCTACTGCTAGCTAGTTTATTGTGATGGTGCTGTTTTTTTTTATTATGTTGCTCTTTGCTGTTTGCTGTCTCCTCTGGGTTTTTTTCTCCATACAGGTGACCCAGGAGTTTTGTTTTTTTTATTTGTTTGTTTTTTTCTCTCTTCCCCCCTTCTCACCGTCTCTTCTCCCCTTTGGTTTTCTTTCTTTCTCTCCCCCTCTTTCTTTCATTCTTTCCCCCTGTCCTATCCCACAGTCATGTCTGTCCCGTTTGCAACTGAAAATAAAATAAATTCATAATTATAATAAAGGTCAATCAAATGGACCAATATGGCAAGGCCATGATGATCCACTTGGTAAAATAAATCCGCTTGGCATCTTTCTTGGCCTTAAGACAACAATTCTGATGCTAAAGATCCAAACGGGACAAAAAAAAAAAAAAATCAACACACTGCTTCAGAAGCTCTGTGTCGAAGCTTGATTCGTTTGGCCAGAGTGATCAGTGACGTCCGAAGCTTCATTTAGAACCTAACTGCTTCGGTGTCTGATTCAATGGTTTATAAGGAAGTGAATCATTCGCGGGATTTGTGGAGTGTTTGGTGGTGACAGATAGTGAACCACTGATCATTCCACTGAGAGATTTGGAGCCAGTGAGGAATAGAGGAGGTTCTGTTGTGTGGGAGAATTTTGAGTTGATTTTGGTCGATCCGGTGGGTTTTCCAGCTTTGTGTTCTGGCCGTTTGCTTTTGTTTTGTGCGTGTTTATTTTATCTGAAAACGGGAAAAAGATAAAATGTCAAAAATCTGCTTCCATAATATAAATATCATTAAATAACTTTAGAAAAACTTCCACTTGACTCTTTACATGTAATGTTGTAAAAATATATATTTTATTGTTTAATTAATCTGAAAATGTTAGTCTGCCAAATGTGCAGCAATTGAATTTATTTATTCTCTTTGGCTGATAGTTTGTGGGGCCCAGGTAGACTGTATACCTGCATCTCTACCAGTTTCTCTGCACTCCAGCCTCCTCTGTGCCATGTGAAGGGATTTTCCTTAAGGCAGGAGAAATGATCTCCACGAAAAGGAACAGGTTCGGCCATCGCACAATAGAACAAATTCTCTGCTTAAATAAAAATGAAAAAGGGTTACCGTCAATGCATCATGTTTTTCATTTGCAAGTTCATAAGCATTTTCCATTTCACAATCAATTCTACCCCCAGGTCAAAAATATGTCTGGGAAAATTTCCCTAATATAATATTATTTATTATATTTATACCAACACGGTGGCACGGTGGTTAGCACTGTTGCCGCACAGCAAGAAGGTCCTGAGTTCAATTCCACCATCAGGCCGGGGTCTTTCTGTGTGGAGTTTGCATGTTCTCCCCGTGTTTGCGTGGGTTCCCTCCGGGTACTCCGGCTTCCTCCCACCGTCCAAAGACATGCAGCTTGTGGGGATAGGTTAATTGGATAATCCAAATTGCCACTAGGTGTGAGTGTGAATGGTTGTCTGTCCCTGTGTGTTGGCCCTGCGACAGACTGGCGACCTGTCCAGGGTGTACCCCGCCTCTCGCCCTATGACAGCTGGGATAGGCTCCAGCGCCCCCCGCGACCCTGAAAAGGATAAGCGAATGGATGGATGGATGGATAATATTATTTATAAATACACCCCTCCGGCGATTAAATGCATACCTGCATGGAGGCAGGACCTCACAGCAGAAGCATACTCCATAATGTGTTGTACATTATTACATGTATATATATGTAACGTGGTATTTTTCAATTATTTTATGTACCAACATCAAGAAGTCACAAGCAAAGAAAGACCACACCATGGTGCATGTTTAAACAAGGAGAGTTTACCGGTCAAAACTATTTATTAAACAAATAAAACACATTTTTTAACCACCAAAAAATACACGTTCAAAGCAACACAGCGGCGGCCCAATATCAGACAGAACTCCACTCTGTAGAGTGAGCAGTCATTATGAAGCAGTTGGTTTTCTTTTGTGGATTCAAGCTGCTCTTCATATTTTTGGCCACCAGATGTCACCAGAGAGGACTGTGTTGAAAAGCTTCGAGTAATGAACCGTTTTTCAATACAAGCTTCAGAAAGCTTCATTTAGCCATCACTACCTGTAACGTTATTGTGACACATTTTATGAGTGAACTTGGCTCTAAGTGACTCACAGGTTTCTTTGAAAAACACTTTCTTACATCCAGCTTCTTCCTCTTTGCTGCCGTCCTCCTCTCCTCCTCGCAGCGCAGGCTTGCCGCTGCTGAAACTAAACAGAGCTCCCTGACAGGCTCAGCCAATCACATTGGCCATACTTGTCACATGACCAGGACTCCAGTAGAAGTAATTTAACTCTTTGGGCACCGCTGGGTGAGATGTATGGAGTGCCAGGATTGCCATAATGCATTAATTAAATACACCATTAAATAATTAATTAAATGTGGCAATAATTAATTAAAATTGGAATTAATTAATTAAATAAATAGTTATGACACATGTAATTAATTAATTATTGACACATTTCAAGTCAAAGTCAAAGTCAAAGTCAGCTTTATTGTCAATTCTGCCACATGTACAGGACATACAGAGAATAGAAACTTCGTTACTCTCAATCCCTAGATAAAATAGCAAATGAACATTTAAATATAAGAGTGATTAAAAATGCAAGTAAAATAATTAAAAAGTAAAATTTAAATAAATAAATACAATACAATTTTTACATATAACAAGAAAGCTATACAATATACAATATAATGAGTAAATGACATTGAGTGCAAACCAGGCAGAGTAGTGCAAATGGGCAAATAGTGCAAATGGAGATTTGGTAATGTACGGTAAGAGATAGTGTAACAACAAAGTCTTATGAGGACACATTTAATTAATTATTGACACATTTAATTAATTATTTATGTATTTCACATTTTAATTAATTATTGACACATTTAATTAATTAATTATTGACACATTTAATTAATTAATTATTGACACATTTAATTAATTATTTATGTATTTCACATTTTAATTAATTATTGACACATTTAATTAATTAATTATTGACACATTTAATTAATTAATTATTGACACATTTAATTAATTAATTATTGACACATTTAATTAATTATTTATGTATTTCACATTTTAATTAATTATTGACACATTTAATTAATTAATTATTGACACATTTAATTAATTATTGACACATTTAATTAATTAATTATTGACACATTTAATTAATTATTGACACATTTAATTAATTATTTAATGATATATTTATTTATTTCATTTTGGCAGTCATGGCGCCTGGCTTTCATCATGAAATAATTTTATCTGTCAGCATCACCCATCAAACTCAGGGGGCGGGGTTAACGCTGATCGAGTCAAAACCATTGCTTTGGCCTGGTGGCCATTGTTTCTAGCACACAACAACCGGCATGTGGAAGCTAACAGAACTGAGCTTTGAAAAACCCTGTTTGTGTGTTACCAAATACCGTTTTAATATTTTTTTAGCCGAGAATGTAGTGGTTTAATCTTCATGTGTCTGGTCGGTTTGTCAAGATACAGCCTCTTTGCAAAAGTGCTTCGATGATTTCGGTGATGTCTGCCCAGTCTCACGGCAAAGCGTGGGATAGACCCGCTCGCCTCGCAAGCAATCGAGCTGTTATTACCACCGACAAAGCGCAGGCCCCGGTACACAGCTGTAGTAACCCCGCTGACTTCTTTTACTGAGGTTATATTTATCGGTGTTTTATTTCCTGATGTTCTTATGTGTCCTACGTGTTTCAGTCTGAATTATAACTAACATTAAAAACATGTTTAAGGAGGAGAGAGAGCAAATAAACCTGTTTAACATCTGATCTTTGGGTTTTTGTTCAGTAATCAGCGTGACCTGTGTATAAACACATAAAAGAGATAACGTTGGTGTTTCCGTCATGTAGTAACTGCTGGCTTTAACTGTACAAAGGTTGTTCGACACTATGAAACACATACAGACTTCATGATGTTCGGCTAATATTTTTATTGTGAATATTAATCATGCTGACCTCGCTCTGTACACCACGCAGCGAGGTCAGCATATCCACGATATCCTCAGCTCCATGAGTTAACACAGAGTTTCCCAGCTGACTATCTAACTGCCAACTATTCCAGAGACGTGAAAATATACAGCATAAAGAAAAGTGTAAGAGACTCAGCAGCAGATTAGAATAACAGTTATACATTTAATAAATCACCAAATGAATCCAAGAAACGAGCAAACCTGAGTTTGTGTTCCCTCAGCTGCAGACTCGCTGCTGTTTAAATGTTTGAAAAGGAAGATTAGATATAAAAAACGTCAAACATAGACTCAGTCTGCCTTCACATTTGATATGAGGCCAGCACGTATAGTGGCCTCAGCAGGCTATTACTGAAATACACGTGCTATATCATAAACTATGATATAAACAGGGAGGTCCTATTAACATGTTTAGTTTTAAAGGACACCTTCCTGCCTTTAGTCTCATTCATGAGCAGTATTAGTTTTCTTCTAACATCCAGAAGTCTGCACGATGTGTTTCATAGTTTGTAACAAGCCTTTGACAGGTAAACATAACATGACCGAAAAAAAAAAAGAGAGAGAGAGAGAGAGAGTTGACATAAGAAGAGAAAATGCTCTCAATTATGGAGACAGGCAAATGGTTCATTTATGTTTGATGTGTGTTTATTCCTCCCTAAATATCGTCGGTGAAGTTCGCCATGCACGTCAGATTTTCCTGCGCATTTTTATACCTCTGCCAACAGAGAGAGAAAAAATCACATTCTAACAGACAGCTGGTGCTTAGAATACAGTTGAATAACTATTAAAAAACAGATGATATTTAGATGATAGTTCAGTCTAACACATGTGAACCATTAAACGTCTGTGAAACTATGCAGTTATGAAACGTAACTTTAACCTCAGCCAAACCGATTTGCTCAGTTGTAAATAAAACAGCGAAGTAAACGTGACCCGACAGACAGAACCTGAGTGAATGAAGTCCAGCGTTTAACCACTGAGAGCTAAAACTCAGCTGAGGTTTCAAAGCTGTGTGCCGGTGATTGGACATCAGCCGCTGATGAAGCTGTTCGCCTATAAAGTGCTCTGTAAGGAAACGAGCTCCAGCAGCTCTGCGCTCGGGGAAAACACTATATTTACTTATCTTGTGCAGAAAAATGCGCTGACATTGCTTTATATCGAGCACCGGCTGCCCAGTTAAACTGTGACTATCACCAGGTAACGTAGGCGTGTTTCTTGAATTAGCAGCAGGTGTTAAACAGCTGACAGATGCATGCAGGTAAACTGAGGGTCTGTTGAGCTGGTCGCTGGTTTCGTGAGAAAAATGTCAGCTCGTTCTTTATGTTACAGAAGCACAGAGACACAAGACCAGGCGGAAAGAGACGATCGTTCGGTGAAAATGAGAATCTGCGAATGCAACATGTGGAACACGGAGAGTGGAATATGTAAACAAACCGGTTAACGTAACCCCCTCGGTGCACTCTGCATGCTAACTGTTAGCAGAGCTAGTGAAATCTCTGAAAACATCTGAGCACTTTTGCAAACATGTTCTATGTTGACAACCTGACCAGACATACGGCGCGACATTCGCGGCTAAAACACTGTTAAAAGTGTAGCTGGTGACAGAAAAACGGGGTATTTTAAAACTACACCACCACCATTGCTGCCTGTGATTTGATCTGCATTCTGGGATAACTGGCTGCCCCAAGTCTACACAAGCAATCGATTATCTAGGATCGACCTGTTTTGACTTACTTTGCACGGCAACCAATCAAATGTTAGAGAAGCTGCATGGGCAGCGTTAACCCCGCCCCCTGAGTTTGATGGGTGAGGCTGACAGATAAAATTATTTCATGATGAGAGCCAGGCGCCATGACTGCCAAAATGAAATAAATAAATATATCATTAAATAATTAATTAAATGTGTCAATAATTAATTAAATGTGTCAATAATTAATTAAAATGTGTCAATAATTAATTAAAATGTGAAATACATAAATAATTAATTACATGTGTCATAACTATTTAATTAATTAATTCCAATTTTAATTAATTATTGCCACATTTAATTAATTATTTAATGGTGTATTTAATTAATGCATTATGGCAGTCCTGGCACTCCATAGAGACGCTGACAGATCGGTTTTCTTTCTTTCTATCGGGTTTGATTTTCTTTACTGGAAGAGATCAAATTATTGGTGGGGACACGTCACTTCCGTCCGTGACAATCTACGCCCTTGGTAAAAAACTTTGAAGTCCGAACTTTCAATGTGGCTGAAACAGACTCAGCGTTGCTGCAGCTTGTTGCTGTGTCAGCTTACATCAGTCATGTGATCTGGAGGTGCAGCGTGTCCGTGGACCACAGAGGGTTAATAACACTCACCTTCCTTCATTTCCACAGTGTAACATCCACCCACCTGTGTAACATCCGAAATTCCCATGGTGTTGTTCAAAATGTGCTCTGGCACGATCATAAGCATCGCTTGCTGCTGAAAACAAGAAAAAAGCCGTCCTGCTATGGGCTGAACCATTTGTTAATGTGGAGGGGGGGACACTATGCAATATATCCAGTTCTAGCATTTATATTCACTGCTGACTGTAACTACGCTCAAACTGTTAATGCGATCTTATTTTAATAAACAACACTGTCATATGCAAAACTGGGGTGGCACTTGGGGTGGCAAGGGATCATTTTAGGGTGGCACTTGCCACCCCATGCCACCCTTCTAGATCCGCCCCTGCTGATGAAGCCAACAGGTTCGCTTCATTTGCAAAAAGCAGATATGAGTTTCTGAGGCCACAGTCTTCTGTGGCAGAAGGGGAATCAGGGGAAGCCCTGGAGGAGTCCACCACCCACCAGAAACAGGTCTGAGCTCTCACTGCAGTGGTAAAGGGGCTACACAGCCCACATGAGGCTGAGGGATGCAGCCTTCTGTCAGACTGTCACTAACACAGAGAAACACCCGTGTACACTCATACTCATGGGCACATACACCAATCAACCTAACCCCACTAACTGCTCGTCTTTGGACTGTGGGAGCCAGAGAACCCAGAGAGGACCCAGACATGGGGAGAGCATGCAAACAGCTTAGATGTTGGATTTGAACCCAGAACCTTCTTGCTGTCAGGAAACAGTGCCAACCACTTTTCCACTGTGCTGCCTGTTTGACTCTGATACACCCATTTTTGAGCTCTTAAAAACAGCCCTCCACACAACAGAGACAAACCATAAAGGACTTTGTGGCTTGTAGCAACCGAAGAAAGTTTAAGGTGCAAAATAAAGAGGTTGAAAGGAAAGTAATAAAGATGTAATTATAACAGTAATGTTGGCTGTGTATCACGTGTGGCATGTCATTGTGGGGCTGGCCTCTGCTGGGATTGAGAATATGTGATGGCGGGGGCAGGGTTGGTTACTGGGGTTTATCCTGATCTCCTGTTTAGTGGAACTGTGCTCCTTTGAATCCACAGCACTAACCTGGCACACACACATAAAATGCATCATTGCTACAGAGCACAGCAGGACTCATTATGAGTGGTGGGGCAGGCTGGATGGTGTTGAGGAGTCGTATCGCAGTGACATTGGCTCCCCTGCTTCACTCTCTCCTGCCCCACTAATGCAACTCACTAATCCCTCTGTCCCCTTTAGGTGGGGCTCACGCTGACAAGATAAAATAAGCTGCAGGACTGGTGGGTGGGGGCTGTGCTGTCAGCCCCCCTGGGTCTGCTCCTCTGTGATCCTCAGTGGGCCAGTATGCCTCTCCTGGTAGCTCCATGGGGGATGGTGTGGTGGGTTGGTGGGTGCCATGGCGACTATGTGCGGACTTCACATTTTTGTCTGCTGTGACAGCTCCTTGATCTGGGCGGGGCCAGTGGGGTGTGGGGGCTGGTAGGTCCTTTGTGGGGCTTTGGACGTTGCCTGCAGGCACGTGCAGAGGGGGGGGCTAGAGGGGCTTGAGCACCCGCCCCTTTCCTGATGGGTGCCCAAGGTGCCCTTTTGTTGAGGCAACTTTAAAAAAAAAAAAAAAAGATTATTATTATTTTATGTGTGTGTGTGCGGAGTCCTGTCTGTGCCCCTCAACAATAATATTTAACTATTAATCACAGTTTTGCTAAATAAAAGGATCTGGCTTGCATCAGTCACATGATCACATTTAACCAATGATCGCCCTTGACGGCAGAACGCGCTGGTTACGAGCCGGGAACGAGCTCACAAAGAGCACGCGCATTTTTAGCGGTCCGGAGCTGTAGGAGAAACACAAGTTAACTCAGAGACACAGACTGATGCCACAAAACCAGTAAGTAGGTGTACAGCGCACACTGTAGTGTGTAGCACACAGGAGTATTAGCTTATTACGTACACGTTGGTAAGCTGTCTTGTTGCTACTGACGAACTGAAACAAACGAGCGTGCTGTGTGTGCAACAGCGCGACAAACATTACCTGTCCTTTTATTAACTGCACAGGTAGTGCTGGTCACAGCTGCTGGCTACCTGTGTAAGGCTGTCATGGGTCTGTAGCTCTGTCACCGTTTTAGGGAACATATTTAGTTTTAAAGTAAGTTTCCGGGCTTTTCCTGCCTTTCTGGAGGGATTATATTTCACTAAAAAATGATCTAATATGCATGTTCACATAATAATTATTATAATTATATTATATTAAAAACACAAGCTGTATTTTAAAGAACATACATTAAGAAGCAGTTTATATTAGATTTATATTTTAAATAAGACAAAAGTTGGATTTTACAGCAGTAAAATGATTGTATCTCTACAGTTTAAACATGTAATAAGCTTTGCCCTGCACAGAGTGGATAGTGAAACACATGGAATCATCATAAATACATTATTTCATATTCATTACTTCCCCCTCCTCTTTGCTTTATTATTGTAGCTCTAGTAATAAATAATAATGTAAGGATGCCCATAGTATATACAGTATTCTGAAGAAGGTCTAAAGTGTCACTGTGTGTGTGCATGTGTGTGTTTTATTTAGATGGATTTTGAAAAACATATTACTCATGATATAACATTGTGCAGACATGGCTGGTAAGGACATGAGGAGGAAACAGCAGGACCTGTGTGAGGCTACTAAAGGCAGGGCTATAACATTTTTCTGTCATCATTTTATTATAGATTAAGTGCAGGAGTTGTTAGGTGTGGATAATTAGATTATAGTTTATTGCAATAGCAAGTTGTGCCTTGTTCTCAGATAGACAGCAAGTGCAGAGTGATATATGAAATGATGGGATGGAAGGAAGAAGAGAAGCAAAGAGTGATTCACAGGCAGAGCCTAAATTATTTCTCACAGTTTTTTGTTGCCTTATGGTTCCAAGCGCTGTCACCAATCTTTGCATTTTGTTATTATCTCATGATACTTGTTTAATCAGCTACCATCTCTCCTGTGGACTTTTTAATGTCTACAGTCTCAGACCAACACAGCCCTGCCCTCCAGCACTATCCACAGCAACCCCTCAACAGCAACATTGTACCCATCAGGTAAAGCATCGGCTACGTTTGCTTTGCCTTGTTGCCCATATTAGATTCTTGATGAATGTGTGTTGTTGTTATTCAGCCTGGTTCAATGTGCCCCTTTCTAACTTTGAGCACCCGCCCCTTTAAACCTCTCTGCACGGCCCTGGTTGCCTGAATATTGTCAGGCAGCTGGGTGCTGTGCCTCGACCCTTTCTTCCTTTGCATTTGTGGTTTGGTGCCATAAATGCACAAATAGAAGAGCCACCTCGACGGGACAACACTCAGCGGTTCATCTGTCTCTCTTCCACAGCATGTCTTTATCCTGTCTTCCTTCTCTCACCCCAACCAATCACAGCAGATGGCCCCGCCCCTCCCTGAGCCTGGTTCTGCCGGAGGTTTCTTCCTGTTAAAAGGGAGTTTTTTCTTCCCACTGTCGCCAAAGTGCTGCTCATAGGGGGTCATATTGTTGGGTTTTTCTCTGTATGTATTATTGTACGAGCTACCTTACAGTATAAAGCACCTTGAGACGACTGCTGTTGTGATTTGGTGCTGTGTAAATAAAACTGAATTGAATTAAGAAACAACTCTTAGATTCCTCACATGATTCTCCTGTATTCCTACGGGACGCCAAGGTAATATAACATGGAAGTGTGTCGCAGTGCCTGGTGGCCACATGTTACCCATAAACTGTCAACCTGACCGTGCTGTAGCTACGTCCAAAGACTAGTTAAAGATTAAAGCTTTTTGGGGGGTTAAATCTGACATAAATAAAGAAAGAATAACATTAAAGTCGATTCTTTTGATCACTGTAGTTCTACTTTGAGGATATGATGTGTAAAAACCCTCAGTTGTGGCTGGTGGATCTCACATTCCTGGTCTTTGTAATTCCAGTTCAATGAAGCCTCATTTTCACCTTTTTCCAGGTAAATTTTCCCAACTGTTCTAATGTCCATGCTGTGGCATTGTCCCATCATTTGTATTTCCTGTTAATGGATTTTTAATATGGTCTGGGAAATTACTATATATGAGTAACTTCCTGTTGTATTGCAGCTTAAGGCCATTGTCACTGAAATAAAGCCCGAGTTGTAATAGTTTGCATCCAGAACGAGGAAAAGGAAGAAACCCAAACACTGCTCAGTGGATGAGTCCGTCCTGGAATAAATACCAGGACAAAACTAAAAAGAAGAGCTTGTTTCCTCGAAGCAACAACAGAAAGCTCTTTGTCTCTACAGATGTTTCTGGGAAACACGTTAACAATATTTAAACATTTGTTCTTAATAAACGTTTTTACTTAATGATGCTTTATGATATTTCTATCTGACCTAATGCAGCAGCGTATCCACATGAACTCTGCAGTGTTTCTACCCAGAGGCCACCGTGGTCCTTCTTTACTAATGCTGAGGGTTTTCTCCCAGCCGTGATAGCCTTTGACAGGTAAACTGAGTCATTCCAGCCCAGTGCAAAAATAACCTCCCTGTCTGCTCTTAACTTCACGCATCGATGCTAAAACGTTGCATAACTGAACCTGCAGACTGTGATCCTGTAGCTGTCGAGGAGAGGGCTTGATGCCGTCCATCTTCTGCTCAATTAACAACGCCTGCAACCTTTTGAGCCTTGGTCCTGCTACAGTCACAAATATAACATCATCACTCTTTATTTGATCCACTACACTGCTGTCATTTCTCTGTTATGGCCCCACAAGGTCACTGAATTCTGTCATTCTTCTCCAATCCATGGTTTTCAGTCACTGGTGGGCAACATTACTCTACCACGACTGCAAACAGTGGACAGTTGGTAGGTAGTCCTGCAGGACGCCTGTCTCGAGCCAAGGCTACTTGGAACATCTCTCCATGGAGGAACAATGAAGACATGAAGAGAAACTATAAATCTTTGGGACTTGTGCTCCAACAGCTTTGTTTAAAGGCCTGAAAGTGGCGACGTCTCTCCCAGAGCTCCAGCTCAGTGACATCTATGTGTGCCTTGTATGCTTCAGCTGACGCTGCTGCCAGGATGAAAGCTGTCAAACCGAGCACAGCTACATGTTCCACCTGGATGGGTAAATAATGTGTTTGAGGTGAGAACAATCAGGAAAGCTCGCCAGCGGCTTTACTTCCTGAGGAGGCTGAGGAAGTTTGGCATGAACGCCAACATCACCTCAAATTTCTACAGGTGTGCAGTCGAGCGCTTGCTGACGAGCTGCATCACAGTTTGGTACGAAGCTGCTCTGCCAGCAGCCGTAAATCACTACAGAGGGTGAAGGCAGCAGAGCACATCACTGGCACGAGGCTTCCTGCCATTCAGGACATTTATCTCCAGCGGTGCCTCCATAAAGCACACAGCATCATCAAGGACCACAGCCACCCAGCACATCAGCTGTTCTCCTTGTTACCATCGTTACAGGAGTCTGTCTGCTCGGACTACAAGACTCAAAAACTGTTTCTACCACCAAGCCGTACGACACCTCAACCACAACACTTAAACACACACAACACAGCACTCAGAAGCTACCTGCAGCTTCACAAGTACTCTGTTTAATCTGCACTGGTCACTCCACTTTATTGTCATTGATATTTATATTTAAAAGTGCAATACTGAAATTTTCTGCTGCTCATTCCTGTGCAATGTCCCATCTGCCCTCCCGTCATATTTCTCTTCAAGATTTTCTTATTTAATCACTAGTGTACATATATTTATAGATACAAATATATTTAGTCATCTTTTCTCTTTTACCATGTCTCTCTAATATTTGCTCCTTACTATTTTTCTATTTTCTTTATTATTTTCTTTTATTATATTTTCTCCTACTGTATCAAGCTGCCGAGTGACTGCTGCTCGTCAAACACATTTCATTGCAATGTTGACCCTGTGCTAACTTGCATATGACAAATAAAACTGAAAACTGAAAAGAAGAAACTGGTCGTTGTTAAAGGAAAGGTAATCTCCACATAAGCAGCTTAGATGACCTTCCACGTGTAAATCTTACAATGTGTTGACTTGGACATGAACAGTGTAGGACCAGAAAAGTCCCAGCAGTGTTAATTTGTCACATTAATGTAAAATGAAGTATTTTTCTGATGTTGGGTTAATCGTTCCTACAGTTTAAATGAGCCGTCACTGATGTTCACATGTGGCAGCCATACTCTACGGCTTCTGTAAATAAACACTGATTACTGAATCCAGTTTTGGCTACATTAAACTCAAAGACGTTCAAAGGATGGCTGGAAAGCTACAGACTGCAGTACTGTTTGGCACCAGTAGCAAAGTATGTCTGTTGTGGAGTTGTAGACATGTAACTTGAACATGTTTGTAACTTTTTACTAGCATTTTGTTTACTATGTTTCAGATCTATGGCACTAAATGGGGGACTGACCACGTTTTTGACCTTGACTGGACTTACTGGGTCCAGTAAAGATATCATAGCCAAAGGTGGCTCTGCTTCCAGTTCTGGCTTATAGGAAGATCTCTGAAGGTTGGGTGTAATCCTCTCCTGACTTTGGATCACTCTCTTAGATCTAAACCTCCAGCTCTGGACTCGCCATCCTCAAAGACTGCTCCATAAGAACACAGGCATGTGTGAACAGCCCACTCCTCCTTTGGTCAATGGCACACACTTTTAGACGATGTGTATTCAGCATCTGGCAAGAGTGGAATCAACTGGGGCTCTTTCTAAATTGGCGTCACCATTGATTGTGGTGGTGGCAGCAGCTCATTCTGCTGGCTCTGTGTAACAGGGTCATAAATCACATTGTTATAATGTGTTCTAAACCCCCAAACTGCTCCTTTTATACCTGACTTTTAGGACCTCCAAGCCTGTAGTTGTGTTCATTATCAGTTAGAGCCCCTCCTCGTTCTTTTCTTCTTCTTCGGTGCAATCCTATAAATACAGTGTACCCCTTTTGCCTCTCCCCTTTTCTACAATCCCCCTGTGGGAGAGGTGGGTGTCATTTCTTTCCAACACTTTAAAACACACATATAATGCATATTTAGCCACCTGGATGTTTCTGGTTGCAATTTTAGTTCGATTATTGTCATTATTAAGCCTGTTTTTGTTAGATGTTATAAGTGTGTCGTATGTGTGTATCATAAATGTGTTTTAGGCGCCATAAATGCTAGCATGAATATATACTCCTTGCTAGCTTGGGAGCTGTGGTGGGTTGAACTAACCCTCTTCCCCACTGTTTGTATTTGGTCGTAGGAGCTGGAGTGGGCAAATTATTTACTGGGAGGTCTTTCTTTCTTTTACCTTTTTTATCAGACACAACGCAGAATCACACCGGTTACATCTGCAGCTCATCCATCACCTGTTCTTCCCATCACTTAATGTTTTTGCTGCAAGACGTTGGAGTGAGTGCCATTTATTTTGCTGTTGTTTGGAGGCATTTTAGTTCAGTGAGAGACAGGAGGTCACGCAACAAACTGCTCAAACGAGTGGAAGCCGCTGCCCTCTGCTCGTCAGCTGGGAAACCTGGATCTCCCTTGTTGTGTTAACAGACCTCTCTGCATTGAATCATACCTGTTATTAACCTCTGTCTCTCTTCCACAACATGTCTTTATCCTGTTTTTCTTCTCTCACCCCAACCAATCACAGCAGATGGCCCCGCCCCTCCCTGAGCCTGGTTCTGTCGGAGGTTTCTTCCTGTTAAAAGGGAGTTTTTCCTTCCCACTGTCGCCAAAGTGCTGCTCATAGGGGGTCATATGATTGTTGGGTTTTTCTCTGTATCTATGAAGCGCCTTGAGGCGACTTTTGTTGTGATTTGGCGCTATATAAATAAAATTGAATTGTCAGGGTCAAAGTTCAGAGGTAAGTTTGTTTAGCAAATGAATGACAATAAATCATACATGTTTGCTGATTCACAGATTGACAGCCCGGAGGAACAGGGCTGTGTCGTTCCTGTGATGTGATTCAGCTTTATTTTAGTATTCATTTATTTTATTAGCTTTATTTCAGCCACTCAAACAAAACAACATTATATTAAAACAGAGTGCAGGTCTCATCCAACCATAGTTAAATATGTGCCAACTGAATCAGTACGTTTCATGTAGAAATATCTGTGGCAACCTTTTGTTGCAGCAATGATCTCAAAACACAGGGGGGGGGGGCTAAGATGAATGTCTGCTGTGAGGACAGGGGGTGTGCATGTGTGCTTAAGTCACGTGACACGTCATTTACGCAACATTTGGTCGATTTCAAAGTTACAGTGAGATAAAATCATGTTATGGATTGCACTCAGTATATTGTGCCGACATGGTGAGATTGTGTCTGTCGAGCCGAGGAGAGCGTCGCAGTGCCAAAAGCTGTAAAATGAACTATCAGGCTGGAGTGTGCTGCCACAGCACAGAGCAGTCACAGAGTCCTGCAGGCAGAAGAGGAGTGATCGTGTTACGGTGTGTTCACACCGAACGCGATGGACGCGAATAGAGCGTCAGGTTTACATGTAAAGTCAATGGAAAGGCGCGATGACGCGCGATTGCGGGTCCCGCGAAAATTCGGAAGCAGATTTGCGTCGCGAAAACGCCAAAACGCGTGAAACGCGCGTCAGTGTAGCGCGTCTGGCGCGTTTGACTCGCGAATAAAACCACGCGCGTGAGTTTTTGTGTTGCGTTTTGTGCATACGCGCGTTTCGCGTCTACCGCTCGAGTTGGAAAAATCTGAACTCCAGCGTCAAATCGCGCCGCGATAACCAATCAGGAGCCTGGTGACGTGGCTGTTACCTAGGTCAAAGGGGCAGATCCAGCCAAAGCCTTTCATACTTCAATGGAGGGGAAGGCTAATCAATGCGGTAGCAAACAACTCGGAGCTGTACAACACCAGCTGCTTTCAGTACCGAGACAGGAATAAAAAGGACCGAGCTTGGAGGAAGATATGTGAAGAGATCGGGCAACCTGGTAAGTTCATTCATTTCTCTTTTGAAAGTTTTCACTGACCCGGGGAAGCCGCACAAAAGCTAGCAAGCCACCGCTATTTTCCCACTGACGTACAAATACCGTTCTGCTTTTATGCATGTTGTCATTTAGGAATATATTTTATTGTTTATTAATAAACAGCACACAGTGGTCCCGCTGTTCATCCGTCACTGCTTTGCTTTTTCGCTGATTTTTTATTGCACAGTACAGCATTGCATTCTGCAGCCTGATTGACAAATCTCCTGCGCTTGCCAAATTTATCACGTTTGGTTTTGATAACCATCGCGTCCAATAGAAAAAACAGCACAAAAACACCCATAACTATGAGCCTCATTCGGAAATAGACACCTGCACCGTGAGGGAAAAAGGCGCACGAAAGTGGCGGGCAGATGAAGACAAACCGCGGCATAATAATACTTTTACGTTTTGCAATCTACAAAGGTTTGCACTTTGAGAATCAATTGTGAGAACTGTGACCAGGGGCTAGTTATTCTGAGAACCCCTGCAATAAATGAGGGACCACTGTCTACTCTACGATTATTATATCGAACCTGTTAACATTTAATACTGTATTGATAGAACCAACTGATTCTGCAGCAGAGCATCCCCAGTCCCTGAGCTCCTGCTGCTGCACCCACAGATATGTACAGCAAGCACTGATACCTTTTTAGTCGGTGGGATTCCCTTGTGATCACCTTTACTAAATATCTACAACCAATCTGATTATATCCTGTTATTGTTTTTTTTTTTTTTCAATGTTGAAATTAAAATCTAGTAGCAGCCTTCTCATTTCTTTGTGTTTTGTGCTGTTTTACAGGCCCACAGAGGAGGACGGCTCCGAGGCAGATGAGGGACGGGTCCCAGGACGGTCCATCGGCGGTGGAGCTGGCCATCCTGGAGTCCCTGAAGAGGCCACACCAGTCTCCAATGGAGCATTTCCTCCTCAGCCTTGTTCCTGCTCTGGAGAGCAGCTGGTCCTTTTTATTCCTGTCTCTCTGTAAATTCTTATATTTTATATATTTATGTTTAATGTTTTTCTGTTTGAGACTTTTAATATTATTTCAAATAAATGTTTATAATGACTAATGTCTCAGTTCTACTACACAGCAAATGTTGGCACACGACTTGACACATGTAGAATTTATTTCATATTATACTAATGACAAAATATACTGATACAGTGGGATGCAGAAGTTTGGGCAACCTTGTTAATAGACATTATTTTCCTGTATAAATTGTTGGTTGTTACAATAAAAAATGTCAGTTAAATATCATACAGGAGACACACACAGTGATATTTGAGAAGTGAAAAGAAGTTTACTGGATTTACAGAAAGTGTGCAATAATTGTTTAAACAAAATCAAGCAGGTGCATCAATTTGGGCACCACAAAAAAGAAATGAAATGAATATTTAGTGTATATCAATGTGTGTGTCTCCTATATGATATATGGGGTGCCTTTGTCTGGACGTGCTTCCCATCCAGAGCTGCACAGCACAGAGGAAAGTTCCAGCGCTCCTGGAATCCCTCTGTGATGGACCGCCAGTCTCCAGGTGAAGGCACAGCCATGAAGTCGTCCACTAGACAGTCCCAGATGGACGTCGCTGCCTGGGGGGTGATCTGGCTCACCGTGGACACACCGACTCTGAAACTGAACGCGATGGTCCTGAAGGAGTCCCCGGTGACAAGGAACCTGGACAAAATTGTTCAAAATCAGTATTATGTGTACTGCAGTTACAAAATACATTATTCAAATTCCAAAATACTTTTGTGATGTCAGATTTAAATCACAAAACATGAATCTTACATAAAACATTTTGTAATTATAAGGATAATTACAAAATGTATATTAGATAATATCTAAAACAGTTGTGTTTTGTTTTAACTTTAACATATCATAATTTGATTGGTAGCAACTTTTGCCACTACAGTGAGCCAATCACTCATAATTCCTAAACATGTCAATCAGGTAGGAATGAAGTAAGACATTAATAGAAATAAAGAGTTGTATGTTGACATGTAGCCCTTTCCTTGCTTAAATCATTAATATTTTTGAAAAATTAATCTGTGATAAGACAGCTTATCAAGATAGAACCATGTAACTAGAGATGAACCAAACTGTTCACAGTTTTATCTAACTCTGTTTTAATAAAGGCTGTGACCCCTGCTATAGAGTCTGACAGCTGCAGGGATTATATACAAATATTCAACTATCCCAGAATTAAACCAGGTCTAAATAAAAAGGAGTGAGTATCACTACAAAGGTTAACTCAGTGGTCCTAATGCTACAGTTTGATATCAGCAAACACCGAGCGCATACATTGATGTGACACCACAGCCATGCTATCATGCAAACACTGATAACAGCATAAATCGAATTAAATCGGGACTTGATGAGACCTTCTGAGTATCACTAGAAATATTATAAAGAGTCGTCTCTGTACCACAGTTTGCTTTCAGTAAACACCGACAGCATTCACTGTTAGCATAGCACATCCATGTTAGCAGTGTATAAATGGATGGTTTAGCATATATTAGCACAGGTATCAATAAAGGACTACCGTATTAAATAGTTTTACTAACCTCAGGCAGACGGACAGGCGCTCTGCAGGTGGGATTGAGCGTCTGTAGTTGGTGTCTAGGCGGGCAATGCTGGGACCGACGAGGGAAAGCAGGTCCTCAAACTGGCCGACGGTGATAGCGCTGGAATCGGCCGTCATCCAGGCGCAGCTCCTGGAGCAAGTGGTGAAACTCACCAAACTGCTCATGCCTCTGGAGGACCTGATGGACCCAGGTACAGCGAGGACGTCTTTTACGCTGCTGCTCTGCTCTCCACAGTACATAGAGACGGGAGACTCTCTCTTCAAGCGCTAGCTCGATAGCTGCCATCTTGCAAAGATACCGGTCTGGCACAACTCCCTCCCACATTCCTCCCACATTTCCGGTTCACGCGCGTCAAAATATCATATTTTGACGCGCGATGGATTTTTCTTGGACACGCGTTGAGACGCGAATGTACACGCGTCAAATTAGGGGCGTTTGGGGCGTTTTATTCGCGTCCATCGCGTTCGGTGTGAACACACCGTTAGCCACCTTACAAAACAAAAAGACATGAAGTGAAAAGCAGAGCGCAGAGTGAGGCAGAAGAAGACAGACTGGGCCAAGTCCTGCATGTGCGAGAGCGAGCGAGACCCGGGACAACGTCATCCGCCTCGCCTGGACTAGTCCGCCGGCCGGAGGAGGGACAGTGGCTGCACTGTGCAGCCGAAGACTCACTTTGATCGCGCAGGAAACGAGCGACGCAACCGGTCCACCGTCCGTGCAAACTGCGCCAGGCAGCGTATTGCACGCTGGAGGACACCGAGGAAAGTCACAGTAGGAGCGGCGCTTAGTGAGAGGTGATGTCGGGGGGACATGGCTTCTTCTCCGGTCACCCCAGCATCGCTTGAAGGAGAAACACCTTCACCCACCGGGAACGAGGAGCCCGCGACCACCCGACAGGTACGACACGCCTCCGAGACCCTCTGCGCGCCCGGTAACGTTGTAACGTTTTACCGAAGTTCATTCGCAAACACACCAGTTTAAGATGGACCCGAGAATCAGCACACGGGAGCACTGGTGTCTGACTCAGCAGAAACGGCTCGACGTGCGTGTAATGCTTCGTATTTGATAACGATGGAATAATTCTTTAAAATAAGCACACAGATAAACACTGGTGGGTGGAAAAGTTCGTGTTTTGGTGAAATGAGTCCCGCCTAGTCCGGTCTACACCTCATTCAGCAAACATCTGAGTCACCCTGAGACGCCAGTGCGCGTCCTTGTGATGCAAAAAGCCGTAAGTGACACGCTGTTTACACGCAGGAGCAGTTTAACACATGCAGGTTGTGCCAGTAGGCGTTTCCTTCAATGTGACACCAAACGTGTAAATCAGTGCTGGGAGCGGATGTTGGACCTGATCAGTCTTAATCTGACAAACTGTAGTTCCTGCTCTGTTTCTAATTCAGCCCCATGACAGACAACCAGCATGTTCTCCTGTCACGTGTTATTGACACGCACATATTTAGTCCGTGTGTGGGATGTTAAAGGTGAGTTTGTTCAGGGCACGATCAGACTGAGGCCATTTCAACAGGTGCAAGGAAGTGTTAGTGTGGTTACTACGGCAGCACTGATGCCCTGATGAGTGCACATGGCTGGAATGAAAAGTCAATGCTATGTATAGCATGAACTACTTGTTGTCTAAGGCGGTGCAGAGAGTGAGCAGGAAATATCTGAGGTTGGATATTTCAGTACATACAGAGCTGTGCAGAGACATTAGGATCTTAAACTATTGTCTGTATCTGGCAAAGCGAGAATCTGAGCCTTGTGTACAAACTGTCTGGTGTTTGTTCTGGCAGGAATATGAAACTACTGTGCACAGCATGCTTATTAAGATGGCCCAGGACCAGGTCATCTTGCAGGATGGTAGTGTTACATCGAGAAGGTTCCTCTTTAATTGTTGGATTTCTGTGTGAGTTTTCTCCCTGTGCCTCTGTGGCCTCTCCCCACAGTATCTGTGTTTGTGTTTAAAGTGTTTAAAGTACAGCACTAGATGATCGTATGGGTGAATGTGACTTGTTGTAAAGCACTTTGAGTTGTTGTCTATATAAAGTCTAAATGGAAATCCACTTATGTGCAGAGGACCAGAAGATCCAGCGCATCGAAATAAAAAGTTCTTTGCTTAAACAATGAATTGTGCGATAAAATATTAATTTACAAATTCATTTTTAAGTTATTTTATTTATTCAATACAAAAGTAATTTATTATCTAGTAATTTAATTTAAAATAAAATTCTGTTGGTTTTTGTTTTTTGCCCTTCTGCCCCGTCCCTCTTCTCAGCTGTTTCTCTTTCTTTCTCCCCTTCTTTTCCCCAGTCAAGTCTGTCCCGTATTCAGTAAGTGAAAATAAAATGTGTAGGCAGAGTGTAAACACAGAGGCTGAATGGCCTTTGGTATAGGTGCAAAGCTAAGACTGTCTAACCAATGACAGAGCTCCTTACCTCGCACCGGCTAATTTGCATTGCTCCGGGATTTTGGAAATTTATCCATTTATTCATTATGATGTGGTTCAGCATCATAATGCTGAACCACAGAAACACACACACACACACACACACACACACACACACACACACACATATATATATATATATATATATATATATATATATATATATATATATATATATATATTAGGGGTGCAACGATATTCGTATCGATATTGAACCGTTCGATACAGTGCTTTTGGTTCAGTACACATATGTATCGAACAATACAATATTTTTAATTTATTTTATCAACTTTCCTTCTGACGATGCTGTCTGTGTTGAGCGCTCAGTGGATCTGCGTTCGACTACTCCGCCTAGGCTGCACTGTCGAGCACAGATCCACTGAGCGCAGCGCAAGCTAGCGAGACAGAAGTTAAGCTCCTTGCAACATGGCAAACTGAACCTCCCCCACCCTCATTCAGATCTGGTGTTTGGAATTATTTTGGTTTTCATGTGACGTATGACCCTGAAGGTAAGCGAGTCATGGACTAAAGTAAAACAGTATGTTGGATGTGCCACGCAATGCTCAATTACATGGGTGGGAACTAGTGTGTTAGCGCAGTTAGCTCGTTAACGTGTTGACGCCGTCCAGCCCCACGCACGGGGCAATCCGCGGTCGCTCGTTAACGGAGATTTGCCGTGTTGTGGCGTTAAGGTCATTTCAGATTAACGCTGACAGCACTAGTGGGAACACAACGAATATGACTGCACATTTACTCCGACATCATCCTGGTGCAAAGACAAGTGGAAGCAGACAAAACAACAAGCACGCATGCTACAAACTTTACCCGAGTCATTTAGACAGCTGTTAGCACAGGATTCTCCTTATGGGGACCTGATATGTTTAATATGCTGCTGAGAATATAGCCCAGAAGAAGCGTATAGTAGAGCTTTTATTTTGAAAGAGCCATTTCTCTGTAATAAACTCTCTTTTCCAAAGATGGGTGATTCCTCCATCAGATAGATTTTTTTATTATTATTTTGGTGTTTCAGCAACATTAAATTTAAAAACTGTACATTTGAGTTAAAATATATATTTATAATTTTAATAACTGACAAATTAAAAAGGCATGAACATTTTTTTTGTATCGAAAAAATATCGAACCGTGAATTTTGTTTGTCGTTGCACCCCTAATATATTTGTATATATGTGTGTGTGTATTTATACATCAATCCATTTTCTTGCTTATGGAGTGCAGGGCCTGGGACCTACTCCATGTCAGCTTTCAGTGTTTATGAACATGAACATTATGAACTCATGACTCCCTTGGGAAGTCTATGGTTTTTCATAGGCAGGGGATATTTGTTTTATCACAGTTCATTACCAAACAGAGCAGGGTTCTAATTGATTTGTGGCTTTTAGGATATTATGTATAGGTGTGTAAAAGTGGAGTGAATATAATTACAAACAGCAATGCTAGTGGAGTGATGACAGACAGGGCGGTTGGGGGGTGGTGAACAGTTTGCCAACAGTTCTGCCCCTGTAGAGAAGGACATCTGCCATTTCTTTTTCCTTTTAGTCAAACAATTCAGGTAGTGATGAAAGAAAATCAGACTGTGGCAGTGCTTGCAGCAGGTAACGGAGTGATAATGCAGAGTTTTTACTGCAGTGGACAGTCCCTAGTGTGACCATCGCTGGAACCAACCAGCTGATTTACACCATGGCAGCAGTCATCAGTGAAGTTCTTGGCTGCAACATGAACGATCTCAAGTAGCAATGCTACTAAACTTGCTGGAGAACTTTTAGTTCAGGCCACTTGATGAGTTTCACACAGTACTGCATATTATTTTATTAGGTTGGCACAAATGTAGGATTGTGTTTGTGATATCACGATGTATCTGTTTCCTTTTCATATTACACTAAAGAGATCATCGCCTACAAGCCTCCGTAAACGAACAGCATGTCTATAAAAGCCCATTCATCATCCGGCCCTCCTGCTCAAACACAACCATGTAGCGCTCATCCCTCCACCCGTCTCATTCAGCATCCACACACATGTTGCAGGGAACGGGAAATAGAGTAGAGCAGCAAAGCTTGATTTCCTTTAGGATTGGTTAAACTAAAAGACGTTGACAAGGAATTTTAAGGGTTTTAGGAAGCATAAAACCGAAATCAGTTGTATTGGATACGAGTATAAATGAGTGCTTAGGCTCATGCAAGAAAAAACATCTTAGACAGGATATGACAAAACGTACTGTGATACAATTCTTCATTACTACAGCTCATTGAGTGCTTTTGTAAAAAGTCAAATCTGTGTGCTCCATTAAACCCTGTAGAAGTTGTTTCGAATGCTGACAGTGGACAAACAAAGTTGTCATTTAGCTTAAACATTAACAGTAGAAAAGGCCCGATAGGAATCTAACATCCTTGGAATCAAGCTGTGGGAGTGAGTTTTGAAACCTTTCTGTAGGACTGCTTTAAACTTGCCTTCTTGGTGATGTGTTGTCTGATGTCTTGTTTGACTTGAGCAGATTCTTTACGTGCTTTAAGTTTCTAACACATTTGCTTTAACCAGTAATTGAAACTGCTGAGTAGGAAGTACTAAAGTGGGTGTTGAGCATGTTGGGTGTGTCCTTATTACCTGTTTCGATGTTTTCTTTTAATTGAAAGCGTTTCATGAATATGAAATGCTTCTGCGTAATGTTAAACGTTATAAAATATTCTTATGATTTAAACTCTGTATTCATGGCTTATTCTTTCCTGGCCTTTCCTGTAAGCACTTTTATGCTCGGTGGTAAAATATCACAGAACTAGCAGTTTGGCGAGTGTCATACCGCCTGGATTAGTGGCTCAGCTGGTAATTCAGAGATTTATGTAGCTGAGTTTGCTGTGTCATGCTGATTTGGGGAGACTGGACACAGACCTGAGTCATTCTCTTCTGGGTGATCACAGTGGTTACTCTCCTCCCTTCCTCATCTCACCCTGCAAAGAAATCTGCCTTGACCTCTTCCTCTGTGTTAGTTTGCTGTCCTTTCATTAGCTAGCTTTAGGACTTCTCCTCTCCTCCATGAATGTATCCCCACTAATCCCATTACATGCTTGTCCTTGTCCCACATTTATCAAACATACTTTTTAAAATCAAACAGTTAGAAATGACATTCATTACTTCATTATGTAACATGTCCCTGTGATCTAAACAGCCTGTTAGCCCTCGGAGCACATTTAAGTAAATTGAAATAATTGTGCCGATAAATTAGATTTGAAAGCTCTTATTCTAATTTTCTGTTTTGATGATATTTGGGATATGCTGTTTATGTAGAACAGCTAAAACTAGTTCTTTATATTCCCATATAAATGATAAACACACATTATTTACAAAACACTGCCCGGTGGACGCCAAAGGACGGCCTGTTTTGATTACGCTGGGATCTTTTTGGAGCGCACATTTTTGGTCTACGATCAAAGCTGCCACACCACGCTGGATTAATCTCCCAGTAGCTGAGTTTATGAAGTCATAAGAAAGGAATGTCCCACATGTTCCTGCTGTTACACCATATTTGGACTGGGACACCTTTGCTAACCTCTGTTGCTCAATGACACACTGATTTGAATCTGGAGGCGCTGGCGACATATTTGCAGCAGTGTGGGTTCACAGAGGCTGTTTGGACTCTGAGCATGTGACACACCAGTAGCGTGCCACGCTGGGCCTCTCGGGGTGGCGTACAGTGTCACTGTGTGTGTCTATTTAAGTGTTTGTCGTGTAAATGAGGACAACCAAGATATGTGAAGTATAGAGTGGTGTACCACAGTGACAGGTTAATGTCAGTGTGAGTGTGTGTAGCAGTTTGTGTGGCCAGAGAAGGTCAGCAGCCTCCAGAGGACAAAGCGCTTGTGTTCTTCCACAATCGCCCGTTTGATCAGACAGATCATTTGGCATCTGTCAGGCTAAAAACAACAACGCAACATAAAACCAAGCATACGCTCTGCAGTCCTGCAGCTAACTCCTGACAGTCTGTCTGCTGTAGGCTGAAGAAATCAGGGGCTCATTCATCTGCACCTGTCAGCGTCTTTATGCTAACAATAGATCAAACAGTATGTGTCCACAGGATGTGTAATGTTGAAGGTTACCGTACATCCTTATCTCCAGCACTGAGAATCAGTTATCACTGATCGCTGTCTCTGCTTTGTTTTGACATATTTCATATTTATATATTTCATATTTATAAGGTAAATACCCTACAACATTACAGAGAAGAAGAAGTAACCCCAGGCTCGGTGAGGGGCAGCCATCTGCCGTCACCAGCTGGAGGTGATGAGTGGAAGACTCGATAGGCCACTCTTATTTTCATCCACTGCTTTGTTACCTCGACACGATGTTTTGGATCATCGTCATGCTTGAACATCCATCTTCATGGGACGAAGGTTCCTCGTCACAGTACGATACGCGGTCCTGTCTATTGGCCCTCCATGCAGGGAGGTCATGTTGTGCTCTTAGCAGAAAAGTGACCCATGTTTCCACCGCTTTACTGTGGGGGCGGTGTTCTTTGGTTTTTAGTGATTGTAAAGAAGTTTTCACAGACAAACCATCACAAAAAACCCATTAAGTGCCAACATAACATAAACCTGTAGTTTTAAAAATAAATAACTACGAATTTTCAAAAACTTCTTAACAGAAAATCTGTTTAAACAAAAAGGTTTTGACCTGCTTTTTAAAAGAATTGACAGAGTCAGCTGTAGACTGGTGCAGAGCCTTGGTGGTTTCTCTAATCCAGCACAGAGGCCAGTACATTAATCTAAATGCAGTGACACAAACACATTGATAATTTCTTCCAGTGCAGCAGAGGAGACCATGTTTCACAATTTAGAAATGTTAGGAGTGAGATAAAGATTTTACACAGTTGAAACTCAGAGAAGACTCAAACATTACACCAAGATTTTGAATGCTGAACTTAGCATGTGAACAAAAACAGAATAGAATGCATTTTATTGTCACTACACACATGCACAATAAGCTTCAGAGCATCTCCTATTCAGTGCAGACGTGGGAAAGAAAGAGGGGTGAGTTGCACAGTTCTGCAGCACTATCTACAAATATAGAAACAAAACATAGTGCTATATATTACAGTGTGGGTTACTGCACGTAAATTAAGTGTTGCACTGTGGTGATGATAGTTGTGTAGTCTGTGTGTAGAGGTCCTAGATTGGGGGGTGGAACTGTGTTTATCATGTGTGAGTTCAGGCTGGTTATGGGTCTGTGGGTCTCCTTGCTGATGCACCTGTAGCGCCTCCCTGAGGGAAGCAGGCTGAACATGTTGAAACCAGAGTGGGAGCTGTCCTTGATGATGTTTGCTGCTCTGCTGAGGCAGCGGGAGGAATAAATGTCCTTCAGGGAGGGGAGAGGGCAGCCGATGATCTTCTGTGCTGTCTTGACCACACTCTGAAGCCTCACTCTATCCGCCTTGGTGCAGCTGCCGTACCATACCGTGATGCAGTAGGTTAGCAGGCTCTCAATGGACGAGCGGTAGAAGGTCAGCAGCAGGTTGGAGTTCAGCTTGTACTTCCTGAGGACTCTCAGGAAGTGCAGCCGCTGTTGGGCCTTCTTGACGACCGCTGAGATGTTGTCTGTCCAGGAGATGTCAGCAGAGATGAGGACACCAAGGAACCGGGAGGTGTGGACCCTCTCCACACGCTCCCCGTTGATGTAGAGGGGGGCCAAGTCAGTGCCTCCTGACATTGACAATGACCTCCCAGTCCCAGGCTGTTTTCTGAAAACCATGCTGCCAGCTTCAGGACTCTGTATGCTGAATCTTTCATCCGGGCTGGACTTCTTATTCTTGACTGAACTTGGCTTTGCCCTGGTGAGTTCTTTTCTTTCTCAGAACCAACCCGATTCACCTTTCTGAGCTCACCCCGGTCCACTGACAGAGGTGGAGGGCTAGCTTCAGTTTTTAAAAACAAATTTCGATGTCGGCCGCTGTCATCATGTACCCCAGCTTCGAGGTGCAGTTATTGGAACTGAACTGAACCTCATTTCTTTGCGCTGTGGTGTATCGCCCCCCGAAATTTGTTACGGATTTTATTTCTGAATTTGCTGACTTACTGGGGAGTGTCGTCTTACGCTATGATCGTATTTTAATTCTTTGTGATTTTAACTTCCACGTTTGTTGCGAGGACGGCTCACTAGTCAAAGACTTCCTTGCTCTTATGAATTCGTTTAATCTCACCCAGTTCGTAAGTGATCCAACTCACACAAAAGGTCACACACTCGACTTGGTACTGTCCCGTGGTTTGGATATCTGCATCACGGACATTAAGGACTTCGGGATTTCGGACCATTTTCCGGTTTTGTTTAATACTGTTATTAACAATGTTGATTTGTATAGTGATGGTTCTCTACGGCAAACGCGCTCGATGAGCTCTCAGTCACTTGCTCATTTCACTGCTGCTTTTCTTGATTCTCCTCTTTCTGATGTTAATGGTATTGCAGATTTATCAGCGGAGGAACTTGCCAACCTTCTTAATACTACATGCGCCGACATTCTTAATTCGGTGGCACCTCTGAGGACAAAAAGTGCCAAATTGTTACGCCAACCCTGGCGTAATGACCCTACCGGCGCCCTTAGGCGTGGATGTCGGCGCGCTGAGCGAAAATGGAAAAAAGATAAACTCCATGTCTCTCTGGACATGCTTCGTAAATGTCTATCTAGGTATCAAAAGTCTGTTAAAGCTGCTAAATCTGCCTCCTTCTCTGGTATTATTTGGTCTAACTGCCATAATCCCCGAGCCCTTTTTAGTATTTGTAATTCCTCGATAAACCCTTGCCCCTTTACTTGTAGGGATGCCTCTCCTGTACTTCGTGATAATTTTTTTAAATATTTCACTGACAAAATTTAAGTTCTGAGGGCGTCTCTCTCATCTTGAGTCGTTGTTAGTTTCTGACTCTGTTCCAGTCCCTGAATGCTTGACTGTCCTTCAACAGTTCAATCCACTGTCTTATTCTCATTTAACAGCTATAAGTGATCATCTCTAACTCCCCCCGTGATATCGTTGTCATGGTCCTGGGTCGGTGACCCAGCGCTTTTAGTTTGTTATCATTTTCTAGATGATGATTGTTTAAGTTCTGTGTTATTTTCGATCTGCCTCTGAGTCTGCGTCTGTATCTGTCTGTCTATGGTGTCTCCCCATCTGTTTGTGAATCTGTCTGTTTAGTTCAATGTCTTGTCTGGTTCCATGTATCTGAGTTTCCTGTTTTATTGTGAAGGTCCGTGTCATATGTGAGTGTGATCAGTTTACGTTTCCCCTGTCCCGTCAGCCCAGATTCCTCCCAGCTGTGTTGCCCTCCTGTCTCTCATCCCCTGATTACTGGTGTGTGTATTTAAGCCCTGTGTGTTCTCCTGCCTGTTGCCGGTTCGTCTGTGTTCCTCCGTGTCAGTCTGTGTAACTCTGTGTCAGTCTGTTACCCTGTGTTCCACGGTGTCCTGTTCCTCGTCTGCGTCTCTCTGCTATTCATCATCTGTTGTCATATGCTCCCAGGTCTGTTATTTTAGTTCTCCCAGTTTAGGTGTCTTTAGTTGTTTGTTATGCCCCACTGTTTGTTTGCCACTACACCTCTGTAAATAAAACCACCGGTATCTCATCCACTGCCTGCATCTTGGGTCCTCCTTCTATATCCACACGGCTCGCCTCGGCAGCCGTGACAATCGTTCCCTCTCGTTTTCTTAAGGAAGCTTTGCACACTATCGGTCCCTGTATCCAACTTTTACTAAATGTATCCCTGTCATCAGGTTGTGCACCGTCAGTATTTAAGCGCGCTGTCGTGCAACCCATTATAAAGAAAAAGGATCTTGACCCTAGTGCTCTAACTACAGACCGATCTCCAAACTCCCTCTTATATCCAAAATTCTGGAAAACGTGGTTCTAAAACAACTTCAGTCCTTCCTTGATACTAACGGTATCAGTGAAAGTCAGTCTGGCTTTAAACCTCGCCATCGCACTGAGACAGCGTTAGTTAGGCTTTTTAATGATCTTCTTCTACCTGTGGGCCATTGTTTTAGTTTTACTAGATCTGACTGCTGCCTTTGACACAGTCGACCACAAGATTCTCATCTCTAGAACATGTCGTTGGTCTTAAAGTTATAGCTTTATCTTGGTTCATCTGTCAGAGAGGTCGTTTTCCGTAGCCATGGGGCAACACTCCTCGGCCTCTGCCCCATTGTGGTGTGCCTCAAGGATCTGTGCTCGGCCCAGTTCTCTTTTTCCTTGTACATGCTGCCTTTGGGAGTAATATTTAAAAAATATAACATTTCCTTTCACTGCTACGCCGACGACATACAAATTTATTTCCCTTTGACATCAGATGTCTCTACGTCTCTGGAACCCCTATTTGACTGTCTAAATGAGGTCCAAACGTGGTCACGTCTCTCACACTGAACGAGGATAAGACAGAAGTTATAGTTTTTGATAGTCACACCCCGCTGGAACAACTGCCTTAGGGTCCCTTGGTAGCCATCTCTCACTCACTGTTAGAAACCTTGGTGTTTTCCTGCTCTTTCAAACTCGAGAAACAGATCTCCTCTGTGGTAAAAAACTGTTTCTACCAGCTGCGTCAGATATCTAAAGCAAAGCCATACCTCCCTTTGAAGGACCTTAAAAAACTCATTCATGGTCTTATCACTTCCAGATTAGACTACTGTGATTCCCTCTACTCGGGCCTCCCACCTTCCTCTATTCACCGGCTCCAGTTAGTTTGAAATGCAGCTGCGCGTCTCTTAACTGGAACTAGAAATTATGCCCACATCACACCAGTTTTAGCCAACCTACGTTGGCTCCCTGTTGATTATCGTACCAATATTCAAAATTCTTTTGCTTACCTTTAAAATTTTGAACAATTTAGCTCCCAGCTATCTATGCGAACGCCTCCATTTGTGCATCCCTAATAAGGCACTTAGATCTTCAAATCAAATGCTCCTGACGCAACCGAGGTCTCGTCTGAAGTCCAGAGGGGATCGGGCCTTTGCTGTCGTACCTCCCAGACTCTGGAGTAACCTCCCTCTTTATATTCGTCTCTCCGAGTCCATGCAGTCTTTTAAATTGCGTCTTAAAACTTATTATTTTAGTCTGGCTTTTGATCCAAACTAGTATGTTATTTCTATTTTATTTATTTATTTATTTTGATAACACTTCTGAAGCATCAGAGCTGTCCTTGCCTGTGATAGAGCTGACCTGCCATAGGACACTGGGAAGAGTGTAAATCCAGGCTGAATTCCTTGTGTTGGACAGTATTTGTGTGCAGCAGCAGAGCGCACAAATCAAACTGTATGTTTTGGTAAGCCTGGCCTTCTTGTACTGGATGTCAGTGAGCCAGTAGCTGGTGAGTTCATCACATTAACATTTTTACTAGCAATTTCACTAGCTGGGACCACATCCTCAGTTACGATGAGCGATGATGGATGAGGGACCGTGTACTGGTGCTGCAATGTGGGGAAGGCCTCAAAGAGGACCGGCAGCGGCTCCTGGGCTCCAGGTGGGCATGAAAATGAGAACAGAGGGTATTGGTGAAGGGGGCATATATAAACTGAGGCGGCGAGAATGAGGTGTGGTCCCACTCCTGAAATTCAGATAATATCTCCACTTAGAATAAACTGGGTCAAAGAAAAAGTGCCTCTGATTGGGCTGCTTTCTACAGTTGGCTGTGAGTCCATTGCAGGGCATCAAACATGGATAAGGGGTTGTTTCAACAGTAATTCTATGATGAAAAATTAATGAGGCATTTATCAGGATCTATATTTAATTTAATATCTATTTAACATATTTAATCAATATAAAGCTCAGTGTCTATTTCTTAGCTTGTAAAGTTGTGAAATTCATGGCAGATTCACTTCTTGGCTGTTTTGCGTTTTATTAGATAGTTGATAATAAAGAGTGTCTTTGCCTGTGGCTTTGTTAAGACTGCAGGTTTTTGTCCGCCTGACCTTTGGTGACCTTGGCGAGCTCAGGATGAACAGGCTGTCTGCTCTGTTTGGGTGTGATGCTGCCTGCAGAGACAGTCTACTCTCATGCAGACACAACATCTTTACTGATATAACGTGGTCATGGACTCTTCTCTGTTCTTCCTTATTAAATAATAGTAAAATGACTCTGCAGTTTTGATTCAAAATGCACCAGGTCTGCTCAGTCTGAATCACACCGTTAGAGCCAGACCAAATGATTGGAGCACCAATGTTAGCACTCAAAGAGTCTAAGCAGTACCACTACCAGCTTTGGCCAGTGCAGGACTGAACATGTAGATCCATGTTCTACTGAGCAGACACTGAGCAGAGGCAACATGCAGTAAATGAATTAGTGGTCTCCACATGTTTGCACCCAAAGTTTCCCTGCTTTTGTGAGCTGAGCTGTTTTAATATTTTCCATGTATTAGATGATACTGTCCAATGCTTCCAGGGCTGTGAAGATGGAAAAAATGATGTTGCAGTCGTTGCTGAAGTGTTGGTACCATTTGAAGGAAGTCATTAAAGCGCCAGAGCGAGCAGACAAGGCAAGCACTCAAAGAATGTGGAAGGCAGTCGGGGAAAGTTGCCATGGACGGACTTGATTCCTCCCAGCCCCAAACAGCTTTTATACTGTGGACAAAAATACATGAAAGTGTGTGTGTGTACCTGTTTAGATGTCTCTGTGGGGACCAAGAATTGGAATGTTACTATACTTGTGGGGACCAACAGTCATTTATGAGGACAAAAGTGCCTCACGAGTTTGAGACTCACAATGTGGTTCTAGTGTCAGGGTTACAGTTAGGTTATGGTTAGGTTTAGGTTGAGCGTTAACCATCCATTATTGATGGTTACGGTGAGCGGCTAGGATCATGTCAACTAGGTGTCCTCACTAAGATATCAAAACTAGAATGTGTGTGTGTGTGTGTGTGTGTGTGTGTGTGTGTGTGTGTGTGTGTGTGTGTGTGTGTGTGTGTGTGTGTGTGTGTTAGTGAAAGGAGCTGTAACTGGTCCCAGTAGCAGCAGGATACAAACGCCATAATGACACAGCTGCCTCTCGTCTGCCTTGTGAGTGAAATAAGACATTTGGGGCCTTTGAATAGTTTTTTGAAAATATTTTTTTGTTTAAAGAAAGGAAAGACAAGTTTAATCCTTTAACTATTTAACTGTTAGGTGTCAATCCCTGGGAGGGTTTCCCCCTTTTATTTGGTGTGGAGTCAGAATTATGGCTTCTCCACACTGTGGAAGTAGCTCTTTGACACAGTCGAGCAGTCATTGGTCATAACAGGATCATTTAAGACTGGATGATGAATAAGACTGTTGAAGTGCATGAGAAGGATTTTATATAAAACAGTCTGTGTCTGCTCCTCAATTCAATTTAATTCAGAAGACCCCTATGAGTGCAAGATCAAGGAAACAGTTCACCCTGCCTGGGACAGGGTTACCAGGGACAAATGTTTGCTGCTGTTAGCATGAATGCATCCCTCCCCGATGGCTAATATAAGCCCCCATGGTGGTATTGTCAATCCTCACAAGAACAGTAGGAAGCGCCTGAAGAAACCACCCAGCGTTGAAACCCTCTTAAACAGCCAAGCCAGACCACCAGGATGGCTGAGCCATCATACCCAGTAGCCGAAGGCATAATCTAAAGGGGACTGTTTTGTGCAGGCGAAAAAGAGTCAGGAATGCTGTGAGCATGGCGGGACTGGGACAAAAAATTGGCATTTTGACTAGAGACCGGCCCACCAGGTATTATAGGAAGAGCCATAAAGCCTTTGAATGAAAACAAACGCTGCTGTGACAGTGATGTACAGTCTTGTTGGTATATGTATGATTTCTATACATTTTACATCAGATAAAAACTTTGGTCATAAGATTCAGATAATTACTTATTAAAAGCGAGACATTTTAAATGAGAATAAGAAAGTGTTTCTTTGTGCCCCCCTCTCCCTGTTAATGCCCTACCTGCCCCCTGGCAACACTTTGCTAGACCCGCCCCTGCACAGTTACCAGCTGTCAGCTACATAAAAAAGGATCCTGGTGTTATTTGTCTCTCAGAAACAGTTCATAACTTCAACTCATCCATGTCACCTAAAAGGTAAACCTGTTTCTCCATCACCTGTTCAGCTCTGATGATTCAGTAAGGACATCTCCTGGTTTCATCTTCATGTTTCCCTCTCACCACATATCCAAACAGACATCATGACCAGCAGCTTTACAGCTGTGGCTCCAGCAAACATCAGCTAATACTAGAAATTAATATTAAATAAATTCTAACAACAGCTGATCAAACGTGCTGCTGTTGTTTAGCGCGACATCTGCTGGTTTCCTCTTTCTGGCGCAAAGTGGGCGATAAACAAACAAGAGAGCCGATCAGCTGATCATTGATCAGTTTCATGATTGAAGTAGAAACAGGAGAGGGAGGGGAGAGAATGAGAGAATAAGAGGCAGCTGTGCAGCGTAATGACAGAATAAATCCAGCTTTGTGTCTTTTTCATTGTAGCTGAAGTCCGGGACAAACTGTTCCTTTTCACCTCAATACGAAACGCGTAATATTTTCTCTGAATACGAGATGATTCTGTTTTTTACGGGACGGTTGGCAACTCTACTAACTAACCTTATGAACAAAATAAAGTTCACTATCAGTAACATCATAGCACCCACCCAGTCATGCTAGCTAGCACGCAGTACGAGTTATTGGAACTGACAGTCAGCACAACGAAAATAGCTACAACTAAGCTTGGTCTATATCTGACCCAGATAGACTGCAGGTCATAACTTCTTACTGTGGAAGCTCCGCCATAGCCACCACCAAACAACAGAGTTATTTTTACACATCGTCCAGCATCTGGCCAATCCGCCACCTTCCATTGCTCATGCCGTTACAAAACAAACAAACAAAACAAAACCCATCGACCCATAAAAACGAAGAATCACCGTCGGCCCACCGGGCAAATGCCCAGTATGCCCGATTGAATCTCTCCTCTGACAGAGTGATGTAAAAGAGATGGAGTCCAGAGATAAACCCAGAATTGTTATGTGTTGTACTAGAGACAACACACTCGTTTTGCAGGATCCACCTGTGTTATCGCACAGGGAGAATTGATGTGGCCATTCTTCAGTCCTTCTCTATCACTCCTCCTGAGTAAGTCTGCTCAGCTGCACTGACTTCTCACAATGTTCTTGATGAGGAAGCTGATCGTGACTTGTAGTTTCTTTCAGTATTCAGTTATGGCAGTGGTGTCCAAACCCAGGCCACGAGCATCCTGCAGGTTTTAGACGTGTCCAGCTGATTTAAATGGCTCAACATGCCTTGAAGTTCTCCAGACACCTGGTAATGAACTAATCATTTGATTCAGGTGTGTAGACCCAGGGTGAGATCTAAAACCTGCAGGACACCGGCCCTCGAGGCCTGGAGCTGGCCAAGTTATGAAGCTAACTATTCTCAAAGCTAATGTAACAAGTTCTTCAAATGATTTCGTTTCATCCGTAGATACCAACTCATCTCTCAGGTGCTTACAGCGTGATAGAAGGTGCTTCAGAAGAGTCCAAAATGTTGCTGATTTAGATGTTCTGTCATGGCATAGGAGGATTCTGGATTCAGGAGCAGATGGTGCAGTGAAAATGTTTATTTACAAACTACAGAGAAATACATATGGGCTTGGATTAAATGGGTGGGCTTAGAGCAGGGCGATATGGCCAAAAATATTTATCACGACATATATTTGAAAATTTGCAATAACAATATAACTGACAATATAATTGATGCGAGACAAAATACAACTCCACATCTTTACTAGTGCAAAAAACCCATCCATTTATTTTCACTTAAACAAGCAGCTGTTTTTTTATGTGCATTAAAGCTATGTAAAGATTTAACAGTGCAAATGCAAATTCCTTGCTGAAAGTTTAACCAAAAGGCATTTCCAGTAGAAATGTGCTGACATATCCTGAGCATAACCATGTATAATATCCACTGAAGTTAAAAAGAGCTGCTTTGCAACATTAAACTGCAGTGTGCCAAATAAAAAAGTCAAATATGTATTTCTCGGACCATAAGCTGCACGGGATTATAAGGCACAAGAAACAAAGCAGTCAGATAAATCAAACTATTCAACTCATTCTTCTTGCTTCCTCCACTTCTGTACCATTGATTCATTAATGCTGTATTCTATCACAGCTGCTCTATTCCCATGTTGTTGCAGTATATTAATGATTAACCTCGTATTGTGGATGGATTATCTCAGTTGTTCTCCTGACTAAAGTGACAGCAGAGCTGTACGTTTGAACTTTTTCAGAAATCTCTGTCAGAACATGCTATATCATGTTTAGGTAACTAGCAAAACTAGCGAGCTAACTTGCACTAGTTCCTGCTAACTTCTAACTCCATTAAATATAATAAATTCTGTTTTCATGGATGCCTGGATGTTAAACTTAATTGTTACATCTGGTAAAGCAGCAACACTGATCATTTTATTAAAGTTGAAAGAATTTAGTTTTTAACTCTCAATGTGCTGCAGTGTGCGTTTGACTTTGGGACCTGAAGCGGACGGAGTTTAGGACCCAGATTACTCCCAGATTTCCGAGCACCTTAGTCCAACAAATACAGCAATAATGACGGCCGCTTGCATGTTCTACAAAAAAATAGTCCTTTGTTGTGTATCTGACGGACAAACACCAAACCAGTTACGTTGCAGCATTTTTACAAACCAGTTCTGGTTCATCCGTTTCACTCAACGATCCACTTTCCCCCTTCCCTGTCGCCACCATGCTTTTTCGGCCATGCGTGCATGAAAACAAAGGCACTGCGCATCCGCGTTTTACCCATATTGTATCGCGATATTTCATTTTTTTATCGTTGCCCAACATTATACTGGTATTACCGTGAACAGTATGATGTGGCACAGCCATAGGTGGGCTGGTAGGAATGCTGCGGAGGGAGGAGAGAATGGGTTAGCCAGAGTCTAGAGTGAGATTTACACTTACAGAGAGAGTCGAAACCATCCTACCGGGCGATGTGGTGACAAGAAGCAGGTAGTAAGCGACGTAACAGGCGTGTCTTTTCCTCTGTAGAGCTAACACTCCTGCTGTTTTACTTCTGTACTCCTGTGCATACGTCAAGGATGTTACAGCATCCATGTTATATGTGAGATACTTTAGTCCCATCAAAGTAGTGTACTGTTGTTGTTTGCTCCATTGCAACAAAACATGCAATGATATTATACTGAATTGCACCAGTTTTTAGGACGTCTATCTTTTACTTTCTGTGGGTTTTTCACTGCTTCTCTGCGATCAGATGAATTGTGCACACTATTTGCTCTTCCACAGCTTTATTTTTAGTCTCTGAATGCTCCCATCACTTCTGTGATGACAAAAGTCATGATTATGCCATAGTCAGTCTATTTATATAGACCAAAGGCTCATCAGCAGATCCAAACCGACAGAAAGGCCACGGTTTCCTAAGAATAGAGCACTTACCAGTTATTCACATTGAAATGTCCTGTAACGTAGACGCCGTTATCATGGTTTTGTTAACCTTAAAGAACAAAACTATGTGCCTGTTTAAATATTTATGGTCTGTAAATACATTAATAATATTTACCATTAATGGCAGTTTACTTTATACCCAGATCATTTTGTGTTAAAGTACACAGTGCTTTACTTCCTCATTGATGACTGAGATGCTGCAATTTAGTCCTCCAAAATATTAAGTAGGGTGCACGCCATCCCATCAGTGTCCATACTCCTGACATAGAGTGAGATTTCCTGAAGCCTTGCTATTTATAGCTGCAGGAGGCAGCTTCTAGCTTCTCCCTGGAGGAAGCTGTCCTTGTTTTTGTCTTCATCAAAAAACCTTAAAATCTAAAAATACAGACAGCAGGTTCTTTGTTGGGCTTCTCTTTGTGGTTTGCTGTGGCTTTGCATCTGCTCTGCATCCCTGACCATCAATGTCATCAACATGTGTTCAATGATCCAAAAACACACCAGCTAGTTCACCTCTGAGGGGCTGTTGAGTGGTCTATTCAAGCTGGTGCTGTGACTTAAAAAGGTGGTTCAGACTTGAAAACCCTCCGATGGGCTGAATTATAAATCTAATAAGAATAAATAGCTACATTTACAACCTGCATGTTGTGTTTACTTGTGTTGTCTTTGTCTAATATTAACATTTTGTTGATGATCTGAAACATTCAAATGTAACATTTTTGGATTCATTCCTGTGGAGCTCAGTTCGGCACTCCCAGTCAGCGAGCCATGGCATGTATGTGTATGTGGAGACATGTGTCTGTATGTTCGCATGCATGTATTTATACATACATGTATGTGTGTGCGTGTATGTTTGTATGGGTGTATCCTAGGGCTGCTCGATTATGGCACAAATGATAATCACGATTATTTTCACTGACATTGAGATCTCGATTATTTGACGATATTTATTTAACAATAACAATGTGTTGAATAATGACTTTAAAGATTGTCAAAAAATAATATAAAATAGTGCAAATACTGATAACAGTGCAAATGTTTGCAGTATAAGAAATAAATGAAAAATGTAAACATCTATGTTTAGTGAACTTTGCAGTGTTGCTCTGTGGTGCAGCTACGACACCGTAGCAAAGTTTCCACACCACTGAAGTTTTTTTTACCTCTCTGTTCAACCAACGGCAGTCACTGTCCTCTCCAAATAACTTCTGCTTAGCTTTCCGAGCTTCCCTCGGGTCCTCTTAATCAGCGGTCCCCAACCCCCGGGCCTCGGACCGGTACCGGTCCGTGAGTCGTTTGGTACCGGGCCGCGAGAGTTGAGGCTCAGGTGTGAAATATATGGTTTTCAGGGTTTTTATCGGTTTTCAGTGTTATTTTGTTATCGTTTTTATCGTTTACTCGGTTTTCCTGGGTCTTTTCACGTGTGTTATGAATAACTCTTCTTTTTTTCGGTACCAGTACTAGTTTTATTTTGTTGTATTTATCCGCGACACCTTAAAGGCCGGTCCGTGAAAATATTGTCGGGCATAAACCGGTCCGTGGCGCAAAAAAGGTTGGAGACCGCTGCTCTTAATTGTTGTGACACGTGTTCGAAAGAGGTGCGCTTGATTTGCCACACGGAGCAGCGCGAGAGTGAAGCACGAGGGAGGGGCTAATAATCGGCTCAGTCATTTTTAATGATCGTTGAAAGCTCAGATCGTAATCGAGATTAAAATCCGATTGAGCAGCCCTAGTGTATCCGTATGTTTGCAGGTAATAATAATAATAATAATAATACATTTTATTTAAATAGCGCCTTTCAAAGCACCCAAGGACACTGTACAACAGATAAAAACTGGAAATATACACAATGGTAAAAATAGAAGATAAAAGTTAAAACATACAGAAATTTAAGAATAGGCAATTTTAAACAGATGAGTTTTGAGGGTGGACTTAAAAAGAGAGAATGAACTAATATTTCTGAGGTCCGGGGGTAGGGAATTCCAAAGTCGAGGGGCAGAGCAACTAAAGGCCCTCCCTCCCATTGTGATCAGACGAGCAGAGGGAACAGAGAGAGAGAAAGAGAAGATGAAGATCTGAGGCAGCGGGATGGGAGCTTCATCTGTAATAAGTCAGAGAGGTACGGTGGAGAGAGAGAATGAATAGCCTTGAATGTATACAGAATTATTTTAAAATGGATGCGAAATTTGACCGGGAGCCAGTGAAGTTGCTTCAGGATTGGGGAGATGTGGTGGGTAGAAGAAGTCCTAGTAATAATACGGGCAGCAGAGTTCTGGACACGTTGGAGCTTGTTGATAGATTTTTGTGTGAGGCCAAATAATAATGAGTTGCAGTAGTCAATTCTAGAGATAACAAGATTATGGATGAGAATGGCAGTGGCGTGAGGTGTGAGGAAGGGGCGGAGGCGATTAATGTTACGGAGTTGGAAATATGCTGCACGTGTAATATTATTGATATGTGAGTTAAAGGATAATGTGCTATCGAGAATGACACCCAAGCTTTTCACAGAGGGAGAGATAGGGACCAGCGAGTTATTGATGGTGAGAGAGAAATTATTAATTCTGGATAGCAGTCGTTTAGTGCCAACCAGAAGAAGTTCCGATTTATTGCTGTTGAGTTTAAGAAAGTTGGAGGAGAACCAAGAATTAAGTTCAGCTAGACAGAGGATGAGGGAGGGTGGAGGAAGAGTAGAGTCAGGTTTGGTAGAGAGATAGAGCTGGGTGTCATCGGCGTAGCAGTGGAACTGAATATTATATTTACGAAAAATATGTCCGAGTGGAAGAAGGTAGATGATGAAAAGAAGGGGCCCGAGGACAGATCCCTGGGGCACCCCAGTGGATAAAGGAGAAAGCTGAGAAGTGAAGGATTTTAATTGAATGAACTGAGTGCGGTCAGATAGGTATGATTTAAACCAGGCTAGTGGAGTGTGAGAGAGACCAATAGAAGCTAATCTGCTAAGGAGAATGGGATGAGAGATGGTGTCAAAAGCTGCACTCAGATCAAGAAGGATAAGGATGGAGAGGAGACCAGAATCAGCTGCTATAAGAAGGTCGTTTGTTATTTTTATAAGAGCAGTTTCAGTGCTATGTAAAGGACGAAAGCCAGACTGGAACTGTTCGTAAAGGTTATTATCAGTTAGGTGAAGATGGACTTGTGAAGCAACTATTTTTTCAAGGATTTTTGAGAGAAATGGTAGATTGGAGATAGGACGAAAATTATTAAAGTTGTTGGGATCTAGACCAGTTTTTTTCAGAATTGGGGTAATAGCAGCAACTTTGAAGGAAGCAGGAACAGTTCCAGTGGTGAGTGAAGAGTGAATAATAGCAGATATGAGGGGAAGGAGAGGGAATAAGCAGGCTTTGACGAGGACAGTGGGGATAGGATCGAGCTGGCAGGTAGAAGGCTTTGATTTATGGATGAGATCAGCAATATCAGCTAAGGATGGAAGTTGAAAAACAGAGAGGAAGTGAGAAGGGGGAGAAGTTAGGACAGAGAAGCTACATTGAGCATTAGGGTCCAGGTCTAAGTGTATTTTATGAATTTTATCAATAAAGAATAGCATTAGAGCATCACAGAAGTTAGATGAATAGAGATGAGCAGGGAGAGAATCAGGTGGCCTGTTAAAAGAGTTGAATAGTGAGAAAAGGGTCTTGGTAGAGTTCTCACTTGAGCAGACAATAGCAGAGTAATAAGCAGATTTGGTTTGACTAATACATTCCTGGTAAAACAGAACGTGGTTATTAAACATATCCTTATGAATAGTAAGGCCAGTTTTCTTATAGAGACGTTCAAGCTGTCGGCCTTTAGCTTTCAGTAGCCGGAGTTCAGGGGTGTACCAGGGTGCAGAACGAGAAAAAAGTACAGTTCTGGTTTTTTGTGGAGCCAGGGAATTTAAAATACTACTAAGGCTATGATTATAAAAAAGTACCAGGTCCTCTTGAATAGCTAAGTTGTTAGAAGACAAGCAGCTAGAAAAAGCAGAGGAAAGGATATCAAGATTTATATTCTTGATATTCCGGAAAGAGATAATACGGGGATTGTTAATTACAGAGAGGGTCATGTGAACATTAAAGGAGAGAAGTAGATGGTCCGAAATTAGCAGTTCGTCAGCTGTACAGATGGAGGGGGTAAGTCCAGAACAGCAGACTAGGTCCAAAGTGTGGCCCTTAATGTGGGTAGGGAAGTTTATGTATTGTTTAAGGCTGAAACTATCAAGGCAGGATAGAAGGTCCTTGGTAAGAGGATGGTCGCAGTTATCCACGTGAACGTTAAAGTCACCCAGCAATATTATATTAGGGGAGACAGTAGCTAGATTGGTCAGCAGATCGGCAAAGTCACTGATAAAAACAGAATTAAATTTTGGGGGGCGGTAGATGACAGCTATTACAGTTGGGGTAGGTCCTGAAAGTTGACAAACAACAGATTCAAAGGAGCAGTACGTAGGGGCGGACAGCGGCGAGACTTTCCAGTTCTCGCGATAGATTATCGCGAGGCCACCACCACGGCCGGACTCGCGAGGTTGGCAGGTGTAAACAAACCCCGGGGGGGTGGAGTCGTTGAGTTGCGAAAAGTCATTGGGCTGTTGCCATGTCTCAGTCAAGCAGAAAAAGTCAAACTTACGGTCTGTTAGGAGATCCTGGATGAGATGTCCTTTGTTCATAAGCGAACGGATATTAAGCAGGCCGAAGTTGACAGAAATACTGTCGGACTGGATGAGAGTGTTAGCCGACCTAGGCAGACCAGTCAGAACATTGTGGTCAATAGACCTGCAGGGGTTCCGTTGAGAGCGACCAGAGGTGGACCAGAAGGACTGAATTGGTTTGGAATTATCCTAATGGAAATACCGACGGGAGCCTCGATGTACGTACTTTCGACGAGGGAGGAAGGCAATGTCCGTGTGGAAATGAAGAGCAGCCAGCGGCGGAGCAGCTAAAGAGAAGCGGAGCCGGAGGAGCTCATCAGCTGTATATTGATGAAGTCCAGTGCCGAGTCGGTAGATCGATGACATAAGGATCCAGACCCACACTGAGAGTACATAGATCCTGAAAGGCCACATCATGGACAGGAACAGCTGGGTAGGGACACCGGTGGGCCTTAGAAACAGGAGTAGGACAGAAGTCCAGAGTCCAGTAGCGTTAACGTTTAGCGATAGTGGTGAGTGGCGGCCGGTGAGTAGCGGCAGCCAGTCGCGCCAGCGTTCACTCAACCGGAAGTGAGTGCAGAAGTGGTGCATGTATAACTTGTACATAGCTTTCTTGTGTAAATGTAAATTTGTCTGTGATTGTGTAAATACTTCACACACATGGAGAGATGTCAAACAGCCTTTCATTGTTCTTGTAACAGTGACAATAAAAGCTATTCTATTCCTCTGTCATGCATTCTTGCATCTCTTGCCTGCAAACACACTTTGCAGAGTGCACTCTGTAGTTTATTTTACATAATAGTTAATACAGTACTTGTATTTAAGTGTATTTCGGTTTATTTTTTTACATCTCATAGCACTGCAAACACTTATAAAGCATAAAGTTTACTTAGCTCTTATTACTAATCGGTTCTATCTTGTAGTTGCACTAAACACAATCACACTGTCACATTTCATAAGCTGGTTTGGTATCTCAGTGCAGTCCCCTACTTACAGAATAGTCTGAGGCCAGGGGCCTTTATAAAGGGGGCCAGGGCCCATGTCCTTGAGTGATTTCTCTGTCTTAGATGTAGTGAAGCTTCCAGGATCGGTCACACTGCAGGGAGTTCTTAAAATTGAATCAAGTGAGTCTCCGTTTAGGGAGCGAGCGTGTGACTGCATTAAGGTAAAATGTAATGTGGAAGCTTGTCTGTTCAGAGCATTTTATGGCGTTTGATGTTTGTATATCTTCTTTTCTTTTTATCATTTTTTAAAAATGGGATTAGATTTTTTGTATGTTTGGGGGAACATATCAAGAACACTGCAGTTTATGGCTTTTCCTTTAGTGCAGAGCCTAAGAATAGCTCGGCGGACTTCCATTCACATGTTGCTGTTATTTATAGCTGCCAGTGACACAAACAACACGCCTATGGGTGCTGCTGCCTGTGCTGGGATTGGTTTTTGTCGTAACAAACAGAACTAAAGTGAATCCAAGTGTTACAAACAATTAAAAATGTACATCGCAGCCACTGTCTGTGCATTTGTTTTTGATGATCTGTGATGGTAGCAGGTACTTAGTTCACCAGTTACTATTATAAGAAATAATTTTGTTTTTTTAAGCAACTACTTAATTTGTCTTTTCTCTTCCAGGTAAGTGGACATGGAGCTGTACAGTCCAAAGCCTGACTGAAACCTGACTCCTGCTGACGGTCGTTCTGTATGTGTTTGCTGTGGGGCTGGTGACAGTGAGGTAAATATGCCTCAAATAGTTGTTGACCTTTCTGTGTGGAGACACGAGGCAGAAGCAGCAGCCACTCTGGTTATGGGACATCCGTCTTTGACAGTGGACAGTGATAGAAAGGCCAGCGCCGTCTTTACTGAGCATCTTAGCTTCGTTGTTTTGTGATTTCATGAAGAAATAATTATAGATAAATGATACATAATTAGCTATTTGTTAGTAGATGTGTGGTTATTATAACAGAGGGCAGAGATCCTCTAAGGCCGTGGTTTATGTAACGCGGTTACAGGACCAGGGCGCCTGACTGCAGCTTCATAGACAATGAGCTATCAGAAGTAGTTTCCACTATGGAGCCTGAGTGTGTGAATCAAACACAGGAAACCAAAGTAGAGCTCAAAATATATATATTATGTTTGTTATGAGAAATGTAAAGACGGATGTACAAAAAAGTAAAGAAAAATATGCAAATATATCACAAACAAAAATAATGTTGACAATACAAAACAGCTTCTTAGGTTCCAAAAGGAGGTGGGATGAGGTGTGGTCCAGTATGTGATTTAGTTCAGTTCCATGGACCTGTGATAGGTCATGTGTCAACAGTTTGATTCAGTCCATAGGTTCACGATTCCTACCGCAACGTAGCGGTGGTCGGGTGGCTCGCCATCCCGCGCTGATCAGGGCTGATCGCGGGAGAAAAAAAAAACCTGACCTAAACAAGGTCAAAAACAAATTATCCTTCAGCGAAGAAAATGAAACCGCATCCTACTGCTGTGACAAAATAAATACATAAATAACAAAGACAATTAATGCCATGTTTCATACAACAATCAACAAACCATCATCTCTTATAATGAATTTCATTCAACATACTATTATAGAAAAACATTCTCATGGGTCCCATCAAAGTATATCAGCCATAAAGCTAATAAATATTATCCAAAGTTAATCGAATATATTTACAAAACTCATTCAATCACAGGTGTTGCGCAACAGATTCAATAATTTAAATGGAATTTAACTCAATGCAAAATCTCATAGGCCGTTTTGGCATTTCATCAGAAAAGTAACAAAAAACATCCAAAACGGACAAATCTACAAAATTCAAATCACTCGTTCAACTCTAGATACGTTAAGTCAACATTCGGCCATAATGGAATAAACAAAAACAACAATATTCAATAAATAAAACTAGTAATTGCACTTACTGTCGCTAGCCTAGCATTAGCTTACCGGCGTTTTAGGATGTGCGATCGCGGCTCCGCATTTTCATTAATTGTGACGAAACAAACAAATAACTCACCGTTGAGTCGATTGTGAGGTAGTGTAAAGATGAATGAATCGGCCGGGTTATAGCACGCTGTCAACTGTAAAATGTGTCGATAGCTGACAAGTACGCCAACCACAGGGACAGCAGCAGCCAGAGGAGCAGGGACATGCAGCTGAATGACCCGGAACTTATGCAGGGTTCATTCCCGCCACAATAAAGGGACTGGCGGAAGTGGGGTCAGAAGCTACCGTGGTTACATTTAGGTGTTCAGCAGCGTCCTGTGTGCAGCAGATTAATCACATCATGTTCGGTTTGGTGGCTTTTTGATGTTATTGTTCGGAGAAAGCTGCCAGGAAACAACTAATAACCGATCAATGACAGCTCAGACAGTCCAGCTGGCTTTCCTCACAAAGTGATTCATTTGTTACCGTCTGTGGTCTCTGAGCAGGCGCAGTGTTACACTGATTTCATCTCCACAAAGCTTCTGTTGAATGTGAGTGAAGCAAGATCACTCCAACCTGTCCTGACACAGCTGAGCTCAGACCAGTATGTCATCACTGTTTGGGTTTGTGCTGAACTGGGCTACTGTTACATGACTGGTAATGAACTGGTAACACCCCAGAGTTCTGTGCGCAATAAGATCTGAATTAATCTAATCCATAAATAAATCATGAACAGCCAACATGCACACATGCTTAACAGTGTGTGTGTGTGTGTGTGTGTGTGTGTGTGTGTGTGTGTGTGTGTGTGTGTGTGCTTCCTTTGAGTACAGCTGTTTGCATTAATATTTCAGGAAGATGCCCTCAGAGAGACATTATATATGTTTGAATGCTGCATAATTAATATAATAATAAATACCCTTCTAGCGTGATAACAGCAGGGGGCGCTGTGACTGCAGAGTCCTTTTGATGTGCTGTTTTTACGTGACAAATTGCTGCTGACAGATCTATGTGATCACATATATTAAGAGAGGATTCCTGATTCTCTGTTTAACTTTGTACTGTGACGCTAACTTAGTTTATAAATAAGTCTTTTAATCGTATTAGTTGTAATTAGAAAGACGAACTCCTCTCTCCTGATTGTTTATTGGCTTTTTATGAATTAGGGTGAAAACTTCAAACCCACAAATACCCAAAGAAGCCTGAAACGATGATTTAGCCATGAAGTGAAATCACACAGGGAAGCTGAGATTGTTTGTTGACCTGTGCTTCAGCATGTCTAACTGGGACCTTTACAGCAGTATTTCTGTGTTAGTTACTGTTCGACACCCTGTGTATCCACGATCAGTCGTCTGCACGTGTCCAGCCTCGCCCCTGTGTTCTACCTAAACGTTTCCATTCTGGTCATTCCCAATGAAGAGTCGACCATCTTTAACCGCTCCAGCTCCGCCTCCTGGGTTTGTCAGTGCCACCGTCTCCGACACACAACAGCTCGCCCGACTGCCATCACGAGCTACCGTCTCCTAAATTTTCCCTGTCAGGTTTTTGTGTTTCTTCTTTCACAGACCCCCCCTGACCCTCACCTCCACCCACCCCACCTCCTCTGCACCTGCCCTGTGCACTGTGTTGTTCTGGACCAGCTTCACTCAGGCACCTTTCTCCTTCACACACATGTATTCAGTCTTACTGGCTCCACCTCTCCACCTGCTCCCTGTTCTCACTATAGTTCCCAGTGTTGTCTGCACCATCGCACACATGAAGGGCCTCAGAGTCGAGTCCTGATGTCATGGCGCCCCCGCTCTAAATCCATCTGTCCCTCCTACAGCTCACCTGTGCCTTGCTGTCTCCTGCACAGCCTCAGTATGTGCTCAGTATGTGCAGTACCACAGTACGTCTCTTGGTGTCCCGTCGTGTGCTTTTTCCACATCCACACAGATATGATACAACTCCTTCTAACCTTCTCTGCACTTCCTCATCTACATGTAGAACCTCACTTCAGTAGCTCTTTCTCACGGTGTGGCTCATCAGCTCCATCCCCCTGTGGCTGCTGCAGCTCTGCACCCTGATTCTTCAGTACCAGGACACAAGCATCTGTCCCAACACTGTGTTAAACAATCTAGTTAAAAAGTCCCCTTCATACCTCCAGATGTTTATCAGGACCATCATTCTCCTTCATAGCTGCCCTCATGTCCTCCTTACTCTTACTGCACATCCTTCCAACCTCAGCCAAGTCTTCTTCTGCTTCCTCAGCATGTGCTCTCTCACACAGGTCACTGTAAACCTGCAGCCACTGCCCAGTTCTCCCGTCTACTTTCATTATCCTGAACGTCCTCCTTGTCTTCTTTTCTTCTGTTCAGAGGATGCACTGAACACCACCATGACTCCCTCATACTTCAAACCATGTTGCAGAGGTTTGAAGTTACACACTAACCTGCTCACTTTATGTATTGTGTTTTTGAGCGTTTTCTTCTGCTAGTACCCCCTCACAGTCTCCACCTTCACCATACGTCACCTGCAAGGTCACTGTCTTCAAAGGTGAAGCCTGAAGTAGCCCCCCCCCCCTCCATTATCTGATTTCACTGCAGCTTTTACGAGTCAGCCGTGCTATTTCTGATAGGCTCCCCTCTTCTCTCTGTGAGTGTCGCTCATAGAAAACTTGGACACATTAGCCGGTCATGTGAGCTGCTGCCTGTTAGTGCACACGCCGCTGCCGCCTCGCAGCAGCCTGGAATTCCTGATTTACTGCTAATTCACTGAGCAGAAGAACAGCGTTTAATGGGGCTCTTTCCTAAAACCGTGGCCTGTGTGAGCGATCGTGGCGTGTAGTGTATGTGTTGTTGGCAAGCCGTCACAAGGGGGCGCCCTTCAACAACTTACCTTTGATTTGTGACTCATGAGCAAGAGAAGCATAATGTCAGATTATTAAATGTAATTCATCTTCATAGTAAAGGAGGAAACACGGATGTTTCTCAGTGACTCGTGTTTGTTTTCAGTCAGTTTGAGACAAGAAGAAAAGAAATGAGCAGGAAGCAGAACACATCACTGTTTGCTCCTCCTTTTATATAATAGGACTAATACAGCAGTGTTACATATGTAAATGGCTCCAGCTGTCATAAACTAAGATTCAGGAAGTTCTCTGATTGAAATGCTGGCAGGTGATGGGTAACCCTCCCCAGCATGTTCCCAAGCGTTGCATACAAGCCACTGAAAAGTAGCTGACGACAGGCTGACTGTCTGTGTGGAGAATCAGTAGGAATACGATGGATGAGCACATGAATCTGACATATTTGGAACAACCAGGTCTCGTGAATGACGCCATTTTTACTCCACGTGAAGAGAAAAACATGTAAACAGATCGTGAGCATCAGATCTGTTTATGCACTGCTTCAGTTTCCTGCTCGGCACAATCGTGGATCCAAAGATGTCAGCTGACGGCCCCGCCTGCCTTTGTTGTCTCTGCCCAGCCTTCCTGTCGTTATCTGTATTTTTGCTCCCCATCCCCTCTGCCCTGTTGCCCTGACAACAGACAGACACCTAGGTTTCCTTGGCGACGGGGCAGTTTCCTGCCTCCCTGCTTGGACGCTGTGACTGTAGCACAGAGTGTAAGATGTGATTTAAAAGCCAAACCTGGGGATGTGAGCGGTCCAACCTCACAGGACACGTCGAGCTTTGTCTGGGTTTGGATTTAAGGAGCTACAGGTTAGAGGAGCAGGGACAGAAATCGTCTGTCAGTGTCCCCGTGAAGCCATCGCTGATGTGATTACTGCTGTTTCACATCAAACACTGCAGTTTTCCAGCAGTGGAAAGAAGCTGCTTTTGCTGGCATCCTTATTGAAGTTTAAAGTTTTCCATTTCTTAGAAAATGTTGCTTATTTTTCATCCTTTTAGGTGCAAATTATTCGTTTTACATATAAGTCATGCAGACCGTCAGTGATGCAGGCGTGCGGCTGTGATTAACATTTCCCACCAAAGAGCAGAACTGTGCTTTTCACAGATGAGAGCCGCTGCATGCTGAGCACATGTGGAAGAGGCTGCAGAGCATCGTGCTGCTGGAACCTCGTCAGCGCGGCTGCTCTGGTGTTTCAGTGATGGTCTGGGGGACATCCCAACCACTCAGCACCCTCAGCGTCGCTCTAATAACAGCTACTTATTAATAACATTTGTGCACGAAGCTGCCACATAACACCTGGATTCTTGGGGTGTCTCTGCACCTACACAGAATGGTTTCAGTGATGGATGGAAGAACCCTCAGACGATGCCTTGCGTTGGGTTCTGCGTCGACTGGACGCCTTGTGTCGGAGGTGAACCGTTTTGATTTAAAGGTTGATCGTAGCGCTCCCTCTGTGACTCCCAACATTAACTAGCTTACTCGTGAGCGAGAGAAGATCAGCTGTGATCCTGTCTGCTTCATGTCTGTCGTGCGTGCTCAGCACATATCGCAGGAACGTGAAATATTTTGTAGGTTGAGCACAACCAGTGTTCCCCAGTTTCATTACTGGGAGTTTGAAACCAGTGATTAGGCTGACCTGTACTGGCCTGATAAAGCACCGCTACTTGAAACACGTGTAAAAAGCTCGGTGTCTACATTGATGGTTCTTTTAAAGTGAAGAAGCAGGTGAGTGCAGTGTTCAGTCCTGCTTCTTTCAGTTAAGACAGCTGGCCAAGGTAAAGCCATACCTCCTAACGTCTTTGAGCGTCTTATTCACCTTTCCCTTACTTGCAGATGAGACTACTGCAATTCATTGTGTTATGGTCTAGATCAGGCCTCCATCCATCGTCTTCAGATGGTTCAAAATGCAGCTGCTCGCCTGCTAACTGGTACCAAACGGAGAGAGCATATAACCCCAGTTTGAGCTTCTCTACACTGGCTTCCTGTCTCCTACAGGATCCAATTTAAACTTCTACTTTTTGTTTTTAAGTCATTAATGCCCGAGCCCCTCCTCACCTGTCTGAGCCCCTCTCTGCCTATGCTCCAGGACAAACCACGAGGTCCAGCCCAAAACTAATGCTGTCCATCCCACGGACTGACCTCACATCCCGTGGTGATAGATCCGTCTCTGTGGCAGGTCCCAGACTCTGGAATAGTCTCCCCTTAAATATTAGATCTGCACAAACACTTGAGCAGTTTAAATCTTTACTAAAGACACATTTCTATGCCCTGGCTTTTAACACACTATGACCCAAGCATTCTGGTCTTATTTGAATTAGTTTAGTTATTGTTTTAACTCTTTTACTGTCCTATTATTGTTTTTACTGTTATTATTGTGTTACATTGTTGCTTTTAATACCATTTTTATATTGTTAAGCACTTTGTGCAGCATCGGCTGTTTGAAATGTGCTATAGAAATAAATTTGACCTTGAAACCAAATCTCCTTAGGAAGCGATTTTATTTTATTTATTTATTTAGGACCGTGCATGTTAATGAACATAAATGTAAAAAGAAAAATTACATGAATGTAAACATGCCAGATTATAGCCAAAGGCTAATTTCCATCTTTAATGAGGCCGTGTATTAAGTTTCACACAGCATGGGTGGAACAGCTACTAACCATCACTGCAAGCTCGACAGCAGGAGCCGTCTTCCTGTCGCAGTATACCCCAAACAGCTAATTATTGGACCGCAGGGAAATGGGACGGGTGTTGGTGCCATCAGGGAAAACCGTCGTTCTCCTCGCTCCTCCCTTTGCCTCCTGCTTGCTCCTCCCGACCCCGCTGGTCTCCGCTTTCCCCGACACTGATTAACCCCCCTCCTCTTCCCTAACAACGTTAGGCCCCTTTGATCTCCAGCACTTAAAACCAGCAGCTACCATTGTGCCATCCAAAACATCTCTGTGGTTGCTATGGTTATTCACTTAGATACAATTACTATAGCAACAGTGTTTCTGAGGGCTGGGGAGGAAGTGGCTCAGCAGGGATCCAGGTGGAGACACATGAAAGACACAGGCTGCATATAAACGGTGGATCGGTGAGGGCGGGCCGTCCTCGCCAGCCTCGCCATCGATACGATTTCTCTTTATGTAAATACGTGACACAGATATGTATGTTGAAGAAAGACAGAACATCCTTTCACACGATCCTCTGACACACTTGTCTCTACAATTGGATGTGAAACAGACTTGAAAGGAAAGAAGTCGTGTCAGGTATTAACAGATATATCAAACACATTATCTTCATATGCAGGGGTTAAGACTCTGTCATCAAACACCTTTACAGAGAAAAGTAGCCAAGTGTGTGAGATGATAGCTACAGTGAGTGACAGCTTAGCAAAAATCCTGAAAGTTGGACACTTAATGTCAGCTTTGTCAGCCACACTGCAGAGCTCACAGAAGGCCCACAGCTCTGATGACTCAGTGGATGGAATAAAGCCCTCCAATGTGAACTGCACAGTGGTATCATCATCACGTGTCTCCTTCATCTTCTCTGGGATGGATCAATAGATGGCTGATCCAGCCCCGTGTCATGAGGCAGCGCTGCCTGGTTGGCAGAATCTGACCCCAGACCAGCTATATACCATGTACAGTGTTCAATCAACCTTTCACTGGGCATGTGTATAAGGTCACAGCTGTCAGTGTGCTGGATATTTGCAGTGTTTTAAAATGTATTCCACTACAGACTACAGATTACATGCCCCAAAATGTATTCTGTAACGTTACTCAATGAGAGTAATGTATTCTGAATACTTTGGATTACTTAATATATTATCATGCTGTTTACAACTACATGAATGTACTGTTGCTGTGATTTATTACTGTTACTGAAGGTCCGCGGCTCCGAACCGTAGTAAAGGGACCTCTGGCTAACACGTCGGGTTCGTGTCGGGTTCGTAGCTGAAAACGAGCTTTACTTTGTTGTCTGGGTCAACTTTGCTAGCAGAGACAGAGAGGCGTTGAAAGGCTGCTCCAACAGAACTTATTGTCAAAGGAGCAGAACAGAGTCAAACCTTCTGTTCTTAGAACTGAAGAAGCTTCTCGGATGAGAGGTGAAACGTCTTCAAGCAACTTAAAGAAGTCCAGACGCTTTTCTTTGCAAGCTCCTCAGACTACGATGACCTGGATGACTGAGAACCTTCACAGACAACAGAACTTATTGTTTTCGGAGGAAAACAGGAACACGGTGTACGGTCGAGTCTTAACAGCTTACTTACAGCTGGGCTCGTCAGGCTCTCTTCTTGCAGTGGTTATTATTATATTTACATGCTTCCAGCTCCCGTTTCTGCTCGGTGACAGCTCGTGCTTTTCCTTTCTCTCCCTCCCTCGCTCACAGACACATCACGGGTACAGCAGTCCATTCTCCCTGCAGCACAGACTACACTGCCCATGATGCTACATTCTGCCTGTTAGCTTAGCACAACAACAACAAGGCCTCTCTCACCCAGGAAACACGCAGCGTGTCACCCTGTAACCATGGCAACCACAACGCTGCCGCCTGGAACAACAGAACATGTCAAACAAACCCAAACAGTCCTGACCCGCCACAATATGAAACAGGAAAGTACCGCCGTGTAATCCATTTATTTCAACAAAGTAACTGTATTCTAAATACCACCTGTTTAAACGGTAACTGTAACAGAATACAGTTACTCGTACATGTATTCTGTTACTCCCCAACACTGGATATTTGTCATATAATTGAAATATCATTAAACTCACTACTCGTACTCATAAATATGGTCCGTGCACAAAGCAGCGTCGTCTCTTTCTAACCATCCCTGCTCCAACAAACACGAGGTTGTTTCCATCGCTGCTGCTGTTCCATGTTGTTCAGCTCTTATTGTTACTGTAAGTCTCGTAGTTCTTATTTGTGTGAGGCTTTGCTCCTGCCCGTCACTCTGCTGCTGTTCCATGTTGTTCAGCTCTTATTGTTACTGTAAGTCTCGTAGTTCTTATTTGTGTGAGACTTTGCTCCTGCCCGTCACTCTGCTGCTGTTCCATGTTGTTCAGCTCTTATTGTTACTGTAAGTCTCGTAGTTCTTATTTGTGTGAGGCTTTGCTCCTGCCCGTCACTCTGCTGCTGTTACATGTTGTACAGCTCTTATTGTTACTGTAAGTCTCGTGTTTCTTATTTGTGTGAGGCTTTGCTCCTGCCCGTCACTCTGCTGCTGTTACATGTTGTTCAGCTCTTATTGTTACTGTAAGTCTCGTGTTCCTCCTCCCTCCCCTCCCTCTCATAAAATATTGAGAGAGCCTGGCACTAGGCCAGACGCCCCCCTCCCTCTCTGCCAGGCAGACGGCCAGCTGACGGAGCATGTGGCTGTGGGAGGGGCACGAAGGGCGGCTCGGCTGAGGAGATATTTGTGGTGTCTATGTTACAGAACTGCGCTACAACGCTGACATATTTGTCTCCGTGTTGTGGGTGCAGGCAGAGTTATGGCTGGATGGTGTTTATAGTGAACAGGCTCCCCTGTTGTTAAAGCGTGTTTCTCATTTAAAGTGGCACATTTCTGAAATGTACAGTAACCATGAACATATTCGTTCTCTAAATGAACGCCACGAGTTGTTCCCACATCGAGCTGCTCTACTCTGAACTCATTCACACGAGCACTTTCTGCTCGAGTGCTTCCTCTGTTCACAGCCACACTCACGGATGCGCTGGAGAACAGCTCGGGTAAGAAGTGTGAACAACATGCTGGCATTTCATTCTACCTGCAGTGGTCAAATCAAGGCAGTGGTCAAATCTAGCTTCTTTCAGCTCAGGCAGCTGCAAAAACAAAGCCAATTCTTTCACGGCAGCACTTTGATCCACGCCTTTGTCAGCACTCGGCTGCATTACTGTGATGACCTTCATGTTGGAGCTGTGGGCGTCTCCACAGTGGGCCTGGGAAACTTTGAAAAGATGTTTTCTTCTTTCGGCCATAAAATCCAGATCTTGGTTTCCTCTTTGTGAGCACAACAGAGACTCCCCTTGTTTCTTACACAGCCCCCCTTTGGCTTTCATGCACACACACCCACTCAGGGAATAAAGTCACTGCAGCCATTTAGCTGCTTCTCAGCACTCGCTGCATAACCTGAGGTTGGTCAGCCGGTCGACTCGTCGTGCATAGTGACAAATGAGGGATTTCAAATATTTCCAAAGCGATGCATCAGGTTTCTTTGCAGATGAAGTGAGACGTGGATGTTTCACAGCACCAATGAAGATTGTGTTTAAGTGCAGCCGGGCGCACGCTCCCCCAGCGACGCCAGCTTCTTCTCACCGTGCAAACACTTTGATTTGAAATAGATTACAGCCGTGAGTGTTTGACTGTGATGGACTGGTGATGTGATCAGGGTCGCAGGTTTCCACCCGCCTCGTCTCTTTGCATGCAGTGAAGGAAACTATGCAAACTATGCAAGGTGTGCAGTAACAGGTCTGAACAAACCAGCAGCAAATAACTTCCAGTCTCCACAGGTTCAGTGCAGCTGGTGTAACAAACGTTTGGTTACAACATATTAATGTTCGCACACTGCTGTAAAAACAGTTTTATTAAAATGAACGTGCACTTTTGTAGAAGCTCGTGGTGAACGCTCCACTGCCTTTGTTTTATTGTTACTATTATGTTGTGATGGGTTGAACAGGATGACTTGAGACGTGTGCGATGTGACAGAATAGACAGATGGAAGCCTTCATGTTGGATCAGAACGACGTCGGGCTTGTTGGTCTGCTGTGGTTTGATCAGAAGACTTCCTCAGATCAGCACCGTGGCCCTCCTCTTCCTCTCCCCCATCTGCTTCTTCTAGCAGCTTCCAACACACTGAGGTCTCTGACAGTGAGAGTGACTCCAGTGTTCCTGTAACTTTGAAGCAGAGGTTCAAGACAGATTTGATCTTTCCTTCTGTTTGGGATTGAAGTGATGTAATATCAGGGGGGGCAGGGGGGGCTATGATGTCCTGTCATTCTCATGTAAATCTGTGTTGGGAACATTAATGTTTAATCTGTGTGTGTCTGTGTGGGTCTGTGTGTGTCTGTGTGGATCTGTGTGGATCTGTGTGGGTCTGTGTGGGTCTGTGTGGATCTGTGTGGGTGTGTGGGTCTGTGTGGATCTGTGTGGATCTGTGTGAGTCTGTGTGTGGGTCTGTGTGTGTCTGTGTGGGTCTGTGTGGATCTGTGTGGATCTGTGTGAGTCTGTGTGTGGGTCTGTGTGTGTCTGTGTGTGTCTGTGTGGGGTCAGTGTTAACAACATGGTGCAGAAAGGAAACACAAGCGTGGAGTCGGTGGGATTGTGCAAACGGTGGCTCGTGCATCAATCAGCTCCAGCTGTGATGCATCTCTTTGATTAGTGGGAGCAGCAAACTCCATCCAGACAGCTTCCTTTGTTTTTTTCACTTGACTGATCGATCAGCGCACAGCTCCGTTTAGCACACACGCCATCTTTAACGACGGCGTGGAGTCTGTGCCCTGTTCCTCCCACACACGAGTGTTCGTTCATGTTCGGCCTTGTGTCTGAGCGTTTCCTCTCGGTGTGTCTGTAACGAGGAAGCCACGGGCAGGTCGCACACAAACGTATGGCTGCCGAGTGTGCGAGTGTGGCAACGTGTGGCAACTATTCTGGTTTGCCAGCGACGTTTCCAGATAAACACTGGTGGCAGCTGCTGCCATGGCAACACCATTGTGCTCCCTCCCTCCCTCGCTCGTCTCCCCTCCCTCTCCCCAACCACTCCTCTCTCTCATGCTCCGCCGGCTCAGAGAGCGAGGACCAGAGAGGAGAGAGGTCAGCTCGATTCAGAGGACAGAAAGAAGAAAGGAATAACCCGGAGTGGACGGGGACAGGATGAGCGAGGACAGCCACTCCCACTACAGGCTGGACCCCAGCGATCGCCTCAATGGGCTGGGACAGAGGAGGAAGAGACCCAAGAAGGTAAACGAATAGATGGAGAGCCACGTGGTGCAAAGTGTGTAAGGATGGAGCACCCCACCCTGCAAAAAGAGAAAGGAGGTGGGGTTAGGTGAGGTTTGTTTATGTGCAGACGAGCGTCCACATGATGTTAGGAGCACCGAACCATCCGAACTCTCACCCCGTCGTCTCCTGTGGAGTGTGTGGCTGCTCCCCCACAGCAGTTGTATCCTCTCTCATATCCTCCGTCTCCTGGTGTTGTGTTGCTCCACAGTGAGTCGTAGTAGGAGGCTCACATGCTGTCAGGGTGGGTCCCTGCTCGCTCTTTGTGCGCCTGTCGTTGGGGGTTTTGGTGTTTGCAGCTATCAGGAGGTTTGTGTTGTAGCCTGACGTGAGAAGTGTTGTTATTATCATCATTTTTAACATTTCTGCACCGCTACAATAAACAGACACACACCCATCAGCCTGTTTACAGATCTATACGCCCATAAAGACGTGAAACACACATTGCACAAATCTACTATAACGTGTTCATATGTGTTATAAAATAAAGAGGTAAAGTATTAGCTGTTCAGGTTGATTCATAAATATGACCTCAGCACGTGAAATCCTTCTGCTGACATCCCTAAAAGCTCGTCAGACCAACGAAGCCGTACAACACAAATAACCAGACCAAACCAGGGTTGTGCGTCTGTTGTTGAGAACATTGTCAGTAAACCACAGTGACGTCCTACAGAGGACTCGTGTTGTCATTATTTTTGTGTATGTCGTGTGAGCTGAGAGCTGTAACCAAAGGTAGTGAGCGCGTCGGCCTTTAACGTCGCGGCTGGTTGTGCGATCGCGTCGCCGCTGAACTCGTGAGAGTTTGTCTCAGGGATCTTTACATTTGAAGTCAGGTGAACATCCAGTGAACTAACAGAACATTCAGGAGCAGTTTACTCTCATGAATGTCAGACAAACTGAGGTTTGTGTGTCAGTTAGATTCTTTAAGTCATTAAAGTGTCTCTGTTAGGAAAAGCATCTGTTTCCTCCACTTCTGCAGAACTGCGTGACCTGTAGCATCATTGCAGGAAGTATCCTGTGACAATGAGTGACTGCACATCATCATTATCAACACATAAACCTGTGGTCTGGACCTGCAGTTCTTATTTTTACTGTCTGGTTTTGTGTAAAGCAGCACTTCAGTAAGCACCTGTGAAGCACACAGTCATAGTCGAGTAATGAAGCGATCCATATGTGAAACATATTCCACGTCTACAGGATAGTGGAGGTTACATGGGTCAACCTGGCAAACTGTACCAGCACATGTGATCACACTGATAGCAGAACACAGGTATGTGAGTCTCTACGACGAGGTCAGAAACCAGTAACAAATGTTTCATGTGATTCGTTTTTCTCCAGTTTGTCTGCAGTGAACCTTAAATACTCACTGAACCAGCTGTTTCCTGATGTGGTGACGTGTGTCGGTGATGAAGCCAACACTCTGTCCAGTGTTGGGCAAGTTACTTGAAAACAGTAATCAGTAACTAATTACTTCCCAAAAAAAGTAATCCCGTTACTTTACTGATTACTTATTTTCAAAAGTAATTAGTTACTTAGTTACTTTTTAAAAACACGATTTCCAACCTGAGTAGGTGATAAAGCGATAGATCTTTCAGCCCAATTCTACTTTTTCTGCATAATCCATCATACAAAATGTAATCAAATGGAAAAGTCTCTTTTTAAAACTTGTTTTATTAGTTTTAATCTTTTAACTTTATGCATCAAGCAAAGATTTAATTATCTGCAACATTCTCTGACTGGAAGAAATTAGTTTAACATTTAAACCTATTTTCTGCACATTCCAGCACATAAAATAAAATATTTTTTGTGTTTACACTCAGTCTTTCAAATAGATGCAAGTAAAACACAGCAGAAAATAAATAAAGTCAAAGACTCAGCGGTCCTGTTGCTCTATTTTCACCTGTAAAGCAGGAGCAGGGTAGGCGGAGGTTTACCCTGGTGCAGGTGTGCCGCGGTCAGTGGAAGAATCCGCGAGTTTCTCTGTGAGTTTCCCATTACGTCGTAGCTACTCGGTGCTTGTTGGAAGTTTAGGGGTTTTTTGCTGTAAAAAGAAGTTTTCTTCCCACGCACAGCGGACACTAATGTTTTTGTCACTTTTTATGGAATCAAACTCAAAGTAAGGTCAGTACTTCCACGCTTTAAACGCTGCACGCTCATACTCTCTCTGCACTCGATATGTGATCCACTGTTGATCTGCACACAGCTGTTGTCACTAACGGCGCACTCGCTTACGTCACTGTCGTGAGACATTCTCGCAAAAAAATCACGGTTTTAGTAACGCAGTAACGCAGCGTTCCTACGGGAAAGTAACGGTAATCTAATTACTGTTTTTGCAATAGTAATCCCTTACTTTACTCGGTACTTCAAAAAAGTAATCGGATTACGCGTTACTGGAGCGTTGTTCTCCTTTGTAACAAAGCAGTGATAAAGGAATAGATGCTGATTTTATTAACTTGTGTCTTTGTGCTGCTGGATTCAGTCTGAAGCAGGCAGCAGTGCTGAACCTACCAGTGTAAATGTGATGGTGGAAGCAGAGGCCAGCACTTGGCAGTGCTAAACACAATAAAAGACTCACAAGTTCCTGCTCAAAGGTCAGCTGCCTTCAGATCAATCATTAACCTGCAGCAGGTTGTGGCCTGATGTGTTTGTAAGAGTTTCACTTTCAGGAGGAGAAGATTTAAACGAGTCACACAAATGTGAACTACAAAGTCTGTGACACACAATTTATGCAAACTGCATGAAATCTGACCTGAAGAAATCCAGTCTTCTGCCTGTTGTGGTTGTGACAGCTGCTCGTAGGAGAGTTTGTTTGTAGGAGGTGGAGATGTTCTCAGATCAAGTGCGTAATCGTCTCTTTGTGTAGACGCTAAAAGCTGTGAGCCAAAACTCTCTGCTCTGAAACTCTTCACTCAGTCCTCACGCTGAGAGTTTAGAGGCTGAACTTCTTGTTCCTCCATAACACTTTTCATGAAACAGCAGAAATGAGCTTGTGTTTCTCAGCAGTGCGCACACAGAGAACCGATCCTCTCTGCTCAGTCTGAACAAATCAAAGTGAAACGTCAGTGAAAACACAGCTGCTGATCAAACTGTGTCAGATTAATGCCTCAATGTTTCACTGTGAGGTTAAAAAATACATAAAAATGATTTAAAGAAGTAGGAGGCAGATTTTCACAATAAGAGCACTTTGTTTTTAATTCAGTTAATGTCAAACTGTCATCAACACCTCTGTGTTGTCTCTGAGCAGATTCAGGCATTACTCAAATAATAAAGGCTTTCTTTCACCATTATACTTTTCATTAGTCTCCAGGTTGATGATTATAAACAGAATTATTAAAGTTTTTATCATTTCAGGCTGAAAATCAACATGAATTTGGTTCTAATCAAAGAAGCTCCTTTAATGTGTGTCATTAAAATCCTCACACAGACTTAAAAAGGCGACATTAACATTAAAATAAATGAAAGAAGCTTCAGCTGAGAGCTTCATGCAGTCATCATCAGCAGCTCATAGCAGTCACAGCTCTTTATTACGCAGCTTTGCAGGAATTAAAGTGGCTGAAGTGTCAGAGTTTGTGTGAGAAGCTGCTTCATGGACAGCTGTACACACGTCTTTATTATTTCTTCATAAATCAAACACACAGGTTTGTCTGCAGATGATTTAAAGTGTGTCGTTGTGCAGTTAAAGCTGTTTGTGTGACGCCCTGACCTCCTGTGAATGAAACAGCCAATCAGATCCATCAGAGAGAGAGCAGGAAGTGTTGTGTGTTTGTGACAGAACAAGGAAACAGTGATGATGATGAACATAAAGGTCCTCTGATGTTTCCTGTTACAGTAACGCTTGTTCATCTGTTGCTCTCCTACACTTTCCTATAAATAAAGGAGAAAAAGTCCGTTTAGTTTCATTTCCTACAGCTCAGAGTTACACTTCACATTCCTGCTGTCACATCAAAAAGCTTCACTTTGGTCCAACATCTACATGTTAACATGAAACACAGACAGACTCAGAACATCTGGAACATCTGCACTTTGACCCAAACTGTTATAGCAGGATATTTTCTGCATATTTCTTATGTTGGACCTGTTTGAACTGTAAACGACCTGTAATCATCTGTAAATGGTGTGAGACACACTGAGGCCACCTACAGGGCAGCTGGGGAACAGCAGGGATCTGAAATCATACGAGACGTTAGTGAGTGAGAAGAACAAACGGACTTAAGATGGCTCGAAGTGATCAAAGTTGATCTAAAACAGAAGATAAATCCACTGATTCTTTGTAAAGTTCATCTGCTGCTCACATGAATCCATGAAAGATTTATTTCACTGAATGTTTCTTCAAAGCTCATTTCAACCTGTTGAAGTCATGAATGAAAGTGCAGACTGAGAGTGGATCACATGATGTTTGAGGTGTGTCATGTGACATGTTCAGTATTGTCACACATGTCTAGATTGTCCCTGATATCATAACTGCTCAAACACTGATGATTATATTTGAAGAATTATTCCTGATGGCAGCAAAGTTTGAATGGAGCTCTCTGTCTGTGCTGATTTGTCGCCCTCTGGAGGTCAAAGCACAAACCTACAGGGCAGCTGGGGAACAGCAGGGATCTGAAATCATACGAGATGTTAGTGAGAAGTTAGAACAAACGGACTTAAGATGGCTCGAAGTGATCAAAGTTGATCTAAAACAGAAGATAAATCCAAAGCAGCATCAGATGAATGTTACCATTTCCACTTACGGTGCCCTTCATCTAATATGGAAATGTGTTGGTTTTTTTTAGCCGTGTTGTTGTTCTTCCTATTGTGTTTAGGCCAGAGATGCTCTTCAAACAGCTGACAGACATGACCACATTACAAGAACATGGTGTGAGTCCGATTTGATATTCCAGTCAACGCTGAGAGACCTTAACCAGGAAGTCAGAGGTCAGCTGATGCTGCGAGCAGGAAGTGAACCAAGGGAAAGGTCCACTCTACTCAATCTCAAAGAAAATATGCTGGTATTTGTTGATGTTGATGGTACAATAAAAATATATAATATAATAAATAATAAAATATCATGTGATGATGAGATGTGTTGTTGGTGTTTGTATTTTCTGTAAATGTCTTTTTAATGTAAATGCTTTGTTCCAGACGGACAGGGAATCAGTTGCTGTACGATGACATCATCTTGATGTTGACGAGGAGGGCGAGAAAAACTAGTTTTGTCCTGCAGATGGCGATCTTGCACCGTGTTCAGAGAGCCGACACTTTGATGGTGCTGCTCTACTCAGCTTACTTTAGCCTGGGTTGGACTCTATATGAGCAGCTTCCACTCTGGTTTCACTCTTAAACACACTTGTTTGATTTCACTTGTAAAAGTTGAAGAATAAATATTTTATTACAAAATTATTTGTTGATGCATTTTTTTAGGGTCAAATATCTTGTTTGATTTGAGGAATGAACTGTTAGGGTGGAAAAAGTGAATCAGGTTAAAATAGTGGTGCTTTATATCAGTGAAGATGTATAATGTAATTTAAAATGTTGATGATGGCTTGTAGTGGGCTTGTACTTACAAAACTGCCTCATTTTATTGGAACGATCCACAGTTGCATCCATTCACGGATGACATCTGACATCATTTGACATCTGGTCTGAACACGTTTGTACACAAGATGCCTCAGTTCTGGATGTTCCCACAGACTCCTCTGTGCACCTAAAGAAAAGGTCAAGGGTCAGCAGCACATGTAGTTGGGACAATTCTTCAGTCGCACAAACTACACAATGATTTTCCTCCAATGACGACTTTTCACTTGCAGAAATGGTCCTGTGTGATTTCCAGGCTGTGATATAAAAACTAGTTCCTAATGGCAGCGACTCACTCAGTAAACATGTGTTTCCTTCACCAACCTCACACACAGATCCAATAAGATCAGGAAGTGGGCAGTATAGTACAATATGTGTTATTCTGTGCTGCACTGCCCAAACTAAAGATCTGCTGAAGTGTTGGAAATGATCCAGATGTTTATTTTGGACGATACAGCAGAAGATCAGACATGAAAGTGGAGATAACACAGAAGACCTGCAGCAAAGGTCAGAGGTCAGACTGGGCCCTGGATTCAACAATGAGCCAATGATCATCAAGCAGTGACTAAAGCAGAGCCCTGACGTTCTGACATTCATCACACAGTCAGAACAAATGTCTGCTGATGACTTCATCTCATGAAACGACTGATAGATGTCAGTTCATTGATCAGCTGAGCTGCTGATCTTCATCGTCACAGAAACATTCAGCTTGTTTCAATCAGTAAATAACTCCCACTACTCCCAGTTTGAACTGTTCCCACTCAAAATGCTGTGAGAACAATGATCATTGTAGGACTTCACAAACATCACGTGTTGTTTTCCACATGTAAGATCAGCAAACACACAGAAACTTCCTGTTGCCACACACGGCCTCTAAAATCTCTTCCACGCTTTCTGTCTGAAGTCCACTCTCTGTGTCGGATCCACAGGAAACAACAAGATCTTATTAACATGGTTTTCAATGTGTCTCCTTCCAAAAAGTCCAACCAATGAACAAATGTGTGTATTTGTGGAGGCCGAACAAAAGCATGACACATTTCTCTGTTTCTATAAACTGGAGTCAAACACAAACATGAAGAGTTTCACTGACAGACTCCAAAATGCCCCCACAGTGGATCAAAGGGAAATCCTACAGTGTGGCCAGAGACTCTTAATGGCTCCAACATCAACACATCCACAATGTTGGATCCAGTTCTGCCTCACAGAGTTACTAAGACACACCCTCTGCAGCATCACAACAGCTCCACCTGCTTCACCTGCCTCCTCAGCATCTGTACACCTGAAGAGAAAAGAAAGGCTCCAACAGCTCAAATCTACAAAGGATTCATGAAGTTTCATCCAACAATAACATGTTTGCCTTCCACAGTGTGCTGTTAGACACCACTGTACCTCTGCCATTTCAAAAAGAGCAGCTTGGGAACATTTTGGCTCCAAACACTTTGTGTTTAAGTTCTTTGTTTTCTTTGTGAAGCCGACAACATCTGGAGCTTTGTGACTCATAGAAACATCATTTTGTTCTTTAGATGACAGCAGATTGGGACTGAATAATCAATCACTATCAAACCAATAAAGACAAACATGCTGATTTTACAGGAACTTTGTTGGAGAAGCTGCAAAGACATGAAACTGGTGGAGATCCCAAACCAGTTGATAGTGCTGGTTATTCCAAATAAAGCTGTTTCCCTTTGAGATGAAATGACTTTGTGTCCTGATATATAATAAAGATGTTGTTGTTTTTGAGCCCCTGTATTAAAAGTATTAGAGATGGACCGATCCGATATTACGTATCGGTATCGGTCCGATACTGACCTAAATTACTGGATCGGATATCGGAGAAAAATAAAAAATGTAATCCGATCCATTAAATATCACGAAAGCACCTCACAAAACTTGCAACACGCCGTAACTCACCTCAGAACGTTAGCACGTCGGAGCAGTATGCATCACGTGATAGAGCGGCTGTGGCATGCGGGATCTGTCGGTGGTCTGGATAGCATGTGGAGCTTCGCTAGCAACCTGGCATTTCATCTCCGACAAAGTTATCCCCGAGAGAAGTAAAGCAAGTGTGTAAGTCCATCTCTGAATGTTTGTAAAGCATTCCCACGTTAAGCTTAACAAGCGACTGCCTCTCGCTCTCCAGCTGCTACTTCAATCATGAAACTGCTTAACGATCAGCTGATCGGCTTTTCTGTCGCGAGTCCGTCTCTCTTGTTTGTTTTTGGCCCACTTTGCACCAGAAAGAGGAAACCAGCGGCTGAACAACAGCAGAACGTTTAAGCTTGATGAGCTGTTGTTAGAATGTATTTAATATTACTTTCTACTCGAGGATCTTTTTCTACGTAGCTGACGGCTGGTAACTGTGCAGGGGCGGATCTAGCAAAGTTTAGCCAGGGGGGCCGATAGGGCATTAACAGGGAAAAGGGGGCACAAAGACATACTTTTCTTTCTTATTCTCATTTAAAATGTCGAGCTTTTAATAAATAATTATCTGACACCCAAAGTTTTAATTTGATGTAAAATGAATAGAAGTCAATTACTGTATATAGTGACTATTAAGTCTAATATATATACCCTAGTAAGCTATAGTACTTTTTCCTTTGGGAAGGTACCATCTGTGCAGTCTGCAATTTTGTTGAAGAAAGATGTTGAATCTATTTAATATTTCTTGAAAAATAATTGATTTCTGTGCATTTTTTTTCACACTGCATCAAATTAAGGTTGATTACGTCGATTAAGCATCATGAGGTGGAGCGTGAGGGGTGGTTCCCCATTTTTTATTTATTTATTTTTGTTGTTGCTGGGAGTTGGAACCCTATTAGTTAGGTTGCTTAATATGCTAAGTACTCTTTAAAATACCAGAATAGGGAGGATGGTGTAGGTCTAAGTTTATTAGATTGATCAGTATTGCTGAACTATGAAATATTTTTTTTGCATACAGGTATAACAGAATAGCTTTAGTGTAGTTGTTGTTTTAAACTTGAGTATGAACTTATACAAAATGCAGCAAGATATTTAAAAAACAGTTTTGTTGATTAAAAAACACTATATCGGATTCATATCGGTATCGGCAGATATCCAAATTTATGATATCGGTATCGGACATAAAAAAGTGGTATCGTGCCATCTCTAAAAAGTAGTTTAAAGTCAGCTTGAGTTTGATGTCTTTATGTCAAAGCTGCTCATGATGTTGAGCTGCTGATGGAATAAAAACAATATAAAAGCATGTAGTCCAGACTTAAATGTAGCCTGTTGTTAGCTGAGGTCCACACACAGTGTTTGACAGTGTAAAGTGTGTGAAAGGGCTGCTGGTGGAGCTCACTAGGATGAGCAGGTGACCACGAGGTGGAGAGCAGCTGGCCTGGCTTTGACCCGGGCCACGCCCCCTTTCTCTCTGCTTTGCTGTCACTTATCTTCACTGCTCTGTCCAATAAAGCTGAAAAAGGCCTCGAATCAAAGAAATCTGCTGCAGCCTCTGAAATGTCTTCTGTTTCCTTCCCGACGGCTTTTTCACCGTCAGCCCATCAGACAGTCCAGCAGCATTTATGATGATGTCATGATGTTGAAGAGGCTGCTACGGTGGCCTCCCATGACCCCCAGCCTCATCACAGCTGAGATGCAGACATTTGAAAACATTCAGCAGACAACTGAATAACAGTCCAACACAACAGTCTGTGTGCAGACACACACTGACCTTTCATATAGTCAAACACAGCTGGTTGAGTCATTTCTCTGTGAGTCTAAAGTGAATCTAGTATTTGAAAGTCCACTTCCTGTATTTGTTGTTGAAGACTTCTTCAGCTTCTTCTCAAGGACATCAGCTGCTTGTTTGGCAGCAGAGGCAGTTAAGAAGCTTCCTGAAAAACACTGAACAGTGAGTTCACTGTGGCATATGACAGATTCAGCTTTCTGTGTGCAAATGTGTCTGTGTCGACCTTTCAAATGCTGTTGAATCCAAAACATCAGCGGCTCCTCGGCTGCTCACTTCATGCACTTCTGTCTGTGTGACAGTCCAATGACATCACAGCTGTTTCCAGCCCCAGTGTCTCAGGACTGGACACCTTTAAACATGTCGAGGATCAAACAGCGTCCAGCTAAACACACATGAAACTATCAGAGCTGACAATCATTCCAATAACATCTAATGGTTCATGTATGTAGACACAGGACTACAAGGAAATGGCTCTCAGCATCTGGCTGTGGGAACACATGAGTCCCTGTTTGTGTTCAGATTGTGTGCATGTTTTAGACGTGTGTCACATGTAGAAACACAACAATCCCACAATGACACACAGATGTGTTTGACACAGCTGTGCAGCTGTAAGTTGTTTCTAATGATTCATTGAAGCTCTTCTAACATTCTGGAGACGATCAGTACATGAATCTGTTCAACACGACAACAATTTGACTTCAGTGTGAACGTTTGCATTAAATAACCTTCTTCATCCAGCTGACAGCATCTTCATCCTATGATGTGAACAGTTCCTCCTGTTGATGACAAACCTCTGACAGGATCTGCTTGAGGAGCTTTTTCATGTGCAGCTCTCTGAGCTCAGGGCTGAGCTGCTGTTTCATCTTTAAGAGCTGCTGCCTCCTCGCCGGACTTGTTCTCCTCTTCTTCTCCTAATGACACCATTTCTGCTTCATATTAAATTCAATAAAGATGCTGACATGTATCTGTAGCAACAACATCATTGAATCTAGAACAACTGGAGCCAAACCAGTGGCTCTGCTGGGATCACTGGTGAGCCAACACTTCCTTGTTGATGCAGATTTCAGGGCTTCCTTTTGCTCCTCCGTTATAACTGTTCTCTCTTCTCAACACATGATGACACAAAGGAATCAGCAGTGACAAAGATGATGCTGAAGAGAAGCACACACTTCACACATATAACAGAGCAGTGCAGTTACACACACCTCTGCTCGACATCAGGCCTCAAACAAAGACACAAAACACTAACTTGACTCTAAACAGAAGAAACGAGCAGCTGTTTCTGTTCTGTGCTTATTTATATTTGACACACATGCTTCTCTTTGTGCAAACACACATCGCACTATAAGGGTAACCTCGCACACAATGATTGGACAGCACAGTGATGATGCTGGGAGATCCTATACGCAGCAACACAGAAACACTGAGAACTTTAAACAATGATGGAAAGTGTTATAAATGACTTGTTGGCCTCTGATCTGTCACAAACAGCTGAAACGTGTCTCTCATGAGTCACATGAAGGTTTTTGACAGAAAGGACAAAAAGTAGCTGCAGTCAGTTTGTGTCATTTTTATATTTATTCATCTGGGAGAAAAATCTGAGGGACATTAAAATGTGTTTTCAACAGAGACAAGAACATGAATATAACAGAACAGGTAAATGAACATGTTTCAAGTAAACAGCTGGACTGATCAGGTCCAAACACAGAGTGATAAACTTGTCAAACAGCTGTCATATCTTTATATAGAAGCTCTTTATAAATGCTGCTCACTGCAGTCTGTTTACTAATAATGTCAAAGTGTTAGAAACACAGAAACATCAGAATGGTCTTTGTTCACAGAAACCTGTCTGGGATCCTTTGTTGTTCTTTTGATGCAGAGTTACATTATAAATATAAAGAGTTATTTCAGAGTCTCATCAGTTTTCCTGCATGTCTTTATTTAACACATCAGCAGGGCTGAAGCTCTCATGTTAAACACACACTGATCTATGGACACGTTCATGTGTTTCTAACAGAACCAGGCTGTTATCAGCCTGCACTAACATTATGTCACACACACTGAATGTAACAGTGACAGTTTACATCATCACACAATCAGCTGTGATTGTTTCACTGTCATCAAACGAGTCAACAGGAAGTAGAATCAATAGAAACCAATCATTTACTGACAGCATGTCTGATGGAAATAAGTGCAGATTATGTATGAAGTCTAACTGCACACAGTAACTGTGTTACAATAAGGACTTAACAGCGCCCTCTGCTGGAGTGTTTCAGTACTGCGTTAACTAGAATACACCACCTCCTCCTCACACCACCTGCTACAGCTCTACTCTTCTATGACTACAGTCATCCACAGCACTGATGTGAGGTCACATGGTTCATATGTAAGGAGCACAGCTGACCTCAGGTCAGTTTAATGACTGTGAGCAGCAGCTGTGTTATTGTCACTGTGACAGGGAGACACTCTCAGACACAGCGCTCATGTCAGCTTGTTCTCATGCAGGAGGATCAGGAGCTCCATGTTTGTCTTTCTGTTTGAATCATGATGTGTTTGTGCCATCAGAGTCTGTCATGAGTACTCAGGGTTTCACAGCAGCTCTTCTGGATGCTGACGAGGACTCCAACCTCATGTTTCACCTCTCTGAGCTTCTGATGTCTGTGAACACTCGTGTTTCTTCTCTGGGCTCATCTGGACAAAAACACCTTTCTGTGTTTGGCTGCAGCCTCATTCTGACTGACAGGAAGTGTGTTATCCATGAGCTGCACTTCTGTGAGGAAGTTTCCTGCTGTGTTTCCTGTCTGTGGACAAACACGAGTGTTCCAGCTGAGGACTTGCTTCCTTCCACCTGTCCATACAGGACATCACGCTGTCTGCAGCTCTGTAAATGCAGCTCCAGGTCCTTCCACGTGCTGCTCTGTATTTGTGCAGTTTGTAGTGTGTCCTGGGAAACGTAGCACACATGGTGTTCTTCTGCTGTTTCCTCCTTTCACTGAGTGTGAAACACTGACGCTGTGCTGTTGTTCACAGAGGGGAGCTGATTCTAGCTGCAGCTGGACTCTGTCATCTAACTGAATGTGTTGGTGCTGATCACGGGGCTCTGAGGGGGGAGCAGCAGGAGGACTCTGGATGCTGACGTCAGTGTATCTGTGGAAGCTCCCACAGCGTGTCTGTCATTCAATATTGTGCTGTATATTGTATCTATGCAAAGATGAACAGACTGTGTGTTCACTGGTCTCTGTGCTGCAGCTCTGATGTCATCATCACTCCCTCCTCCACCCTCAGCAGTCCCAGCATGCTGCTGTGGTGCACCCCACCCTCACTCTACACCTGAGCCACAGACCACACCCTCCACCTCAATATACACCACAGTTTTCTCTGCTGTGGAAATGAGATCAGGAGGAAATCATCATTATTATTATTTAATAAACGCTCACATTAATGTGGGCTTATTTGTTTCATATTAGAAACATTAGTTGAGTGTTTTTAGTATAAAATGGTCAAAGTCCCTCTTTTGCTCCTCCCCTCACCTGTGGATGGGCGGTGCTGTTACCGTGGTGACAGCTTGGATGTGTTTCAGTCCTGCCTGGTTATCACTGCAGGAATCTTTCACATTTATTACAGGTAATAACTCTGATTTTTCTGTGTATTATGAACCAAATGTATCCTGATACACACAGAGATGGATGAGCAGAGGTTTTTTTTGCAGTTTATGTAGTTACTATGGACTTAATGCACACATATTATTAAAATTAGGGCTATAACAGTTGTATTGATGTATAGCAACTTGAAATGCTCCCACAAATGGCTCCACAGCATGTAAAAATATAACAAAAGCTCTGGCGGACTTGGTTCTGTGGTCAGTCTTAAAGGGTGAAGTTAAACTCTGTAATCTTCACTGTGTCACAGAGTTCAGTGAGTCCCGTTATTCACAGTATCAATCAGATCATCAGAGAACAGCTGATCAGCAATCAGTGGTGCCAACAGCGCCTCCTGTGGTGAGAGGATGCAATAATGCAATGTAGCATTTTTCCACTCAACACTTGCAGTCATGGAAACTGTCTGTTGGATCTGTGTGACGTTGCTTTCTTGGTTAGAGTTCCTCACAAATGTCCAGATGATTCTTCTAATGAGGCGTCGACCATGTTTGCAGCTCTTTGGAAGAAAACGTCGCCCTTTGCCATCCTTACTTTTCTTTGACTTCTTCAAATGCAGCTGAACTCCAGCTGGTATTTTCTTGGACTTTGCAGCTGTTTCTGCTCATCAGTTCATTCCTGCAAACCTCTGAAGCTGAACAACAATGATGCTGCATTGCTGGCTGATCCCAAAAGGTTGATTCTGTTCATCTGGACGTTTTCAGAAACGTTTGCTCACTGATCAGGTGACTTCTTCAGTCTCAGCTGACTGCAGCTTTACAAGCTTACAAACAGCACATTTGCACAATGACTGAAAGCAGCAGCACCTGATATATATGATACTAATATAATACATATACATATATAATCCATACTAATGATGAAGGAACTGAGCTCACAGTCCATTGTTCATTCAGTGAACTACTCAGTTTATTTTGGGCCTCAGAAATGCTCACTCTGTTTGTACATCACTGTCAGCAATAGACTCATTCTGCTGTGTGGACAGGAACACATGTGACATCACTTCCTGTTTGTTTGTGACTGAAGAAGTTTACAAGGAATCATTTAGAAGAGTTTCAAACATCAACTGATTGAATCCATGAATCTGAAAACGTGTTTGTGAGTGAAAGAGACAGACATGTACAGACTGAACTATCTGTTCAACAGTCAGAGTGTTTCTGTAACAGGAGACACTCTTTACACTCCACTCAGCACAGGGACACTGAGGCACCAGGAGACCAGAGAAACAGAAACCCAGGATAAAGAGTTTGAGTGAATGTGGTGCTGAAGGTGTGGAGGTGGATCAGAGTGTCAGAGGAGACTCTGTAGAAGGACAGAGTGCCAGCAGGACAGTCCACATACACTGCTGCTCTGTTAGAGACAGAGGAGGAGGAGGAGGAGATGGATGTGTAGCTGTTATTGTGACAGACAGAACGAGGACCATCATCAGTGCAGTACAGACTCCAGGACTGATCATTGTATCCAAACCAACAGTCATCACTGCCTCCTTTCCTTCTGATGCTTCTGTAACTCACTGATATACAAACGTTTCCTCTCCACTCGACCTCCCAGTAACAGCGACCAGTCAGACCATTTCTACACAGCAGCTGAGGATAAACATCAAATCTGTCTGGATGATCAGGATATGACTGAACCTCCTCCACACGTGTCACCTTCCTGTTGTTGTCAGACAGTTGGAGCTTTGTGTTCACTGTGTTTGTGTCGATTGTGAGTTGACAGGAATCTGATGGAGAGAACAAACACAATCCAGCTGCAGTTATTGATCCATCATCTGTTCATTGATTGACACTTTGATGATGACTCCTGACATGATGAAGATGGTTGAATGTGTGCTGCTTTGTTTTCATGAATCCCATTAAAAACACACTTACACTTCCTCAGACCTGGTCTCAACCATCGGACTCCAGCAGGCTCCACCCTGAAAGGAGGAGGGGGGTCAGAGCAGCACAGTCAGCATGCACACATGGACATTACATGGCTCTCACACACACACTGTTACACACTGAGCTCAAAGCTCGGCTCCACTGTTTTATTCAAAGAAATCTACATTTATTTATCAGCACATTTAAAAACAGCTTGAGCCAAAGTGCTTGATAATGTATGACACTTTACAGTGTTGTGGGCGGAGCTGAATTAACCCACCAATCAGGGTGGGATATGGATCTCAGGGGACACCAGCCGGGCTTGATGCAAGCAGGGAAACATTTCTCAATGAGTCAAAGTTCCAGCAGCGTTGCCCTGGAGTGTTTCTTTCTTTCCTGTGCCTGGCTGGCTTCCCCCTTTCTATTGGGCAAACGCCGACATTCGCCCCAGCGCGCTGCGTTCACAACACTTCAAAAAAAGTTGTTTTTTTAAGTTGCTGCCCAGCGGGACATTATACGTATATAGATTTATACACACGTCAGTGGGATTTAAAGTTATTTTTCCACAGAGAGAGATCTCATATTAACTCTCACAGTGATGCGTAGGCGGCGGGATAAAAGAAAAGTCATGAACTCAATGCAGCCCAATTTAGTCTGCAGTCACATAGCGACACCTGTTCATCGGCAACAACAGTCCCCGGTAACCCGGACTAATTATAGGGTCGCACCGTAATTTGTGGCTCCATGTTTTTATTTGCATCACTGCGTTTGCATTGCAGCAAACATGAACATTACATATATTTCAATATAATGTAAAAGCAGTCAAAACAACAAACATCAGAAACAGCTGATGTTATTTGTTATATGTCACGGTGTCATTTCCGCTTCTTTCTCCTGTAACAACAGCCCGGCGCCGTGAGCAGTCGCCTTTTTTGCGCTCGCTATCCCTGCACTTTCTACCATCTGCAAACGCCACGGTGTTCGTGTCGTCATGAAAGACATGAACATCGAGCGTAAAAACAAAGGAGACTGCTACCGGCTTTTTATCTGCCGATCGCCGTGCTACGGTTGCAAGAAAAAGAAGCAGAAATGACGTTCTCTACGCGTTGAGACGTTCCCCGTCCGTCGGCTAAACGCTTGATTGAAACTTCAATGCGACAGTGACACCAAGTAGAATTATAAATGTCACATAGCCCCAAACATGTCTTTTTCAAAGCCTGCGGTGAAGAGAAAGGTTGGTGATGAGCACCGACAATTTCAGGAAAAGTGGGAAATGCAATATTTCTTTGTTGAGCACAGGGGCACCCCGACCTGTCTTATTTGCACAGAGAAAGTTGCGCTGCACAAGGAATACAATTTGAAACGTCATTACACAACTAGACATGCTGAGCTGGATGCAAAATACCAGGGAGACGAGAGAGCGAACCGGGTTGCCAGTCTTAAAACAGATCTACTGAGGCAGCAAGATTTCTCCAAGAAAGCAACCAAAGAGAATAATGCAGCAGTCGGAGCCACGTGGTTAGTGAGATGATTGCTAAAGCAGGGAAGCCATTCACAGAAGGTGCATTTGTCTAAAAGTGCATATTGCAGGCTGCAAATATAGTCTGTCCGGGAAAGAAAGGTCAGTTTAGCAACATCAGCCTTTCTGCCAACACCGCAGCAGATCGCATTTCTGACCTGTCAAGTGACATTTATGACCAACTGTGTGAGAAAGCCAAATGTTTCAGTGTATACTCAGTCGCTCTTGATGAGACCACAGACATCACCGACACTGCCCAGCTCCCAATGTATGTCCGTGGTGTTGATGACAGTTTTGAAGTGATGGAGGAGCTGCTCACAGTAATTCCAATGCATGGCCAGAACACCGCTCAGCAGATATTTACAAGCTGTGTGATGCCATTGAGAATGTTGGTTTGCCATGGAAGAGGTTTGTTGGAATAACAACAGATGGAGCGCCATCAATGACAGGGAGGAAACATGGACTGGTGGCACAAAACAAACTGGAAGAGGAAGGCGTGGAGGAGGCCATTGCTCTGCACTGCATCATCCATCAGCAGGTCCTTTGCAGCAAATGCCTGAAGTTTGACAATGTGATGTCTATTGTTGTGAAATGCATCAACCAAATCAGATCCAGGGGCTTAAAGCACCGAAGGTTCTGTGCTTTTTTAGAGGAAATGGAGTCAGAATATGGGGATGTGCTCGACTTCACTGAGGTACGTTGGCTCAGCAGGGGAAATGTATTAAAGAGACTTTTTGAGTTGAGAGCAGAAGTGAAGCCTTCATGGAGAAGGATGGAGTTAGTGTTCCTGTGCTAACTGATCCCAAATGGCTCATGGACTCAGCTTTTCTTGTTGATATGACACATGAGCTTAATGTACTGAACAAGACGTTACAAGGCCAGGGGCAACTTGTCAGTGCTGCCAATGACAACGTGAGAGCATTCTCCACAAAACTGGCGCTCTGGAAAGCTCAGCTCTCTCAGACAAACCTTTGCCATTTCCCAGCATGCAAGGCTCTCGTGGATGCAGGCACACCATTCAGTGCTGACGAGTATGTTGATGTCATTTTGAGGCTACAGGAGGAATTTGATCACAGATTTGCTGACTTCAAGACACACAGAGCCACCTTTCACATTTTTGCAGACCCCTTCTCCTTTGATGTGCAAGATGCCCCTTCTGTGCTTCAAATGGAGCTCATTGAGCTGCAGTGCAACTCTGAACTCAAAGCAAAGTTCAGGGAGGTGAGTGGAAAAGCAGACAAGCTTGGACAGTTTTTGAGAGAATTGAGCCCTAGTTTCCCTCGGCTTTCCCGAATGTTCAAGCGGACCATGTGCCTTTTTGGTAGCACATACTTGTGCCAAAAGCTCTTCTCCACTTTGAACTTCAATAAGTCCAAGTACAGGTCCAGACTTACGGATGATCATCTTCAAGACATACTGAGGGTCGCAACTGCTTCCTCCCTCAGGCCAAATCTGGCTCGGCTATGCGAGAGGAAACGCTGCCAGGTCTCTAGCAGCAAGGAGTAGGCAAGAGAAGCCATGTTCAGAAGAACAGTTCATTTTCTACAGTGTTCCATTCATGTTCAGAAGAAGGTTATAGAACTGTTAATACAGACATTTCAATCTAAATACAGCAGATATAGAAGACTGAAAGAAACACACAAGTTCACTGACTAAAAATATCTTATTATTATTTTATTTATGTTTTACAGATTGATTTATTTTCTTATTAATTCTTAATTTGTTTATTTATTTTTCGTATTTTGTGTTAAAAAATAAAAATAAAGAGATTTGAGAAGATTGGAATTTTTTAACCATGCCTTTCTTGTGGAAAACCTAATGCGGCCCAGCCTCACCCAGACTCTGCCTGCAGCGGCCCCCAGCTAAATTGAGTTTGAGACCCCTGTCCTACACCATAAATCAGTAAGAGAGGGTACGACCTCTCTCATGGCCCCAAGTGGTGTGTGCATGCCAGAGCACTCTGGAAGGCACACAGAGTCTTTACAGACTACTCAGGATCAAACCTCTATCATTATGCAATCGATTATAAAACTCTAAGCATATATGAGTAAATATTTCTAAGCATAAATGACAATCAACAATATAAACCTTACAGCTGGTTTTAATAACAGAGTTCATTTGTTTCTCAAATGAGAAAGAGCTATCGAGAAACACTCCTAAATCTTTAGTTCTGAACTTTTTTTTATAGGGCTGCACGATTTTGCATAAAATGAGAATCACGACTTTTTTGCTTAAATTGAGATCACGATTCTCTCACGATTTTCTTTTTCAGTATAAATATTTATTGCACTTATTAACTGCACATCAACTTCGTAACAGTTGAGACTGAATATAAAAACAATAAATAAACATAAAAACAACAAATGTCTCACATTTTGTTGTTGCAGCAAAATGTTGTCCTGCTTGAAATTCCGTCTCCACCGTTGCTCGACGCTGCGTGTACAGAGCAGGTAGTGCAACAATAGAAAAATAGTTGCGGGACGGCACTGTGTAGCGTTTGTCTAGGGTGTTGATCATTTTCCTAAATCCCTCGTTTTGCACAGTGTTGATGGAGCCATATCTTTGGTCAGGTGATAAGTGATAGCCTCCGTAATGTCTTTGTGCCTGCGGGAGTTCGACGTGTATAGGGAAGCGCTGTATAAGGTTCCCGTTATTGATGTTTGGGTGGTTGACCGGGATGGATTTTCTCCTGTCACTTTCTCGTCATCCCTGACGTGCTCTCCGTTGTTGTTTCCCTGCTAATTTTAGCATCACACGGCACAGCTTCTGTATCACGTGGTATAAGGCTCCGCCCTTGTCATTTGTTGAGCAGGAAGAGTGAGCGCTTGTTTTCATGCAGATTACGTCCCGGATCAAAATGCGGTACAATCTTTGTCGTCTTTTTTTTTTTTTTTTTAATTGTTGTCATTTGGAAATGAGATCGCACATAAGTATGAATTGAGATCGCGATTTTCCAACAATTAACCGTGCAGCCCTACTACTAAGGATCAAACCTCTATCATTATGCAATCGATTATACAACTCTAAGCATATATGAGTAAATATTTCTAAGCATAAATGACAATCAACAATATAAACCTTACAGCTGGTTTTAATAACAGAATTCATTTGTTTCTCAAATGAGAAAGAGCTATCGAGAAACACTCCTAAATCTTTAGTTCTTAACTTTTCCAGTGGGCCAAGGTCAACATTATCTGCTAATGCTAAATAGGCTGCCGTTATTAACTAATGCTAATTTGATGTGAATTAGCATTATGCAATAATGCTAACACTTACTTTTTAACAATGTGAGTAGCTAATGCTTACACTATTTCCCTTAACTTTATAACAATGTGAACAGCTAACGCTAACACTCTTTTCCCCTAGCATTACAACAATCTGAGCTGCTAATGCTAAGTAGGCTGCTATTAGCACCTACGTCTAATTTAAGGCAAATACACATTAGAACCTAATGCTCATATCGTTTTCCTTTGCTTTATAACAATGTGAGCAGCTACTTCTAAATAGCATTAGCTAATAACAGCAGTCTAATTTAATGCAAGTTAGCCTCATTTGCATTATAACGATGTGAGGAGTTAATGCCAAATATGCTGGGGGTGAATAATTATTACCAGCTAATGCTAATATCGTTTTCTCTTCCCTTTTAACAATGTGAGCAGCTAGTGCTAGGTAGGCTGTTATTAACTAATGCTAATTTATCCGCTAATGCTAACAATGTTTTTTCTTCCATTATAACAATGTGATGTGTGTTACTGTTAATAACTATTGCTAATTTGATGCGAGTTAGCATTCCCCGATAATGCTAACACTTTTCCCTTCCTTTTTAATAATGTGAGCAGCTAGTGCTAAGTAGGCTGATGTTAGTAGCTAATGCTAATTTGATGTGAATTAGCATTGTATTAATGAGGAGTTAATGTTAAGTAGATTGCCATTAGTCGCTAATGCTAATTTTAGGTAAATAGAAATTGGCAGCTAATGCTAATACCATATTTTCTTGCCTTATAACAATGTGACCAGCTAATACTAAGCAGGTGCCGTTATTAGCTAATACTAATTTGAGGTAAATTAGCATTGTCCGCTTATGCTAACAATGTTTTTTCTTCCTTTTTAACAATACACCATTAGTGGCTAATTCTAATTTTAGATGAAAAAGCATTAACAGCTAATGCTCATGCTGTTTGCTTTGTAAGAATGACAGCAGCTAATGATACGAAGTCTACCGTTATTAACTAATGCTAATTTGATGTGAATTAGCATTATCCGATAATGGTAACTCTTTTCCCCTGCATTATAACGATGTCAGGAGTTAATGCTAAGTAGGCTGCCATTTGGGGCAAACTCTAGAGGTGAATAATTAGTAGCAGCTAATGCTAATACAGTTTTCTCTTTCCCTATAAAAACTTGAGCAGCTAATGCTAATTTGATGTGAATTAACATTATATTAGTGAGTAGTTAATGGTAAGTAGGCTGCCCTTATTAACTAATACTACGTTGACGCGAATTAGCATTATGCGCTACTGCTAATACTGTTTTCCCTTACTTTTTAACAATGTGAGCGGCTAATTCTAAGTACGCTGTTATAAATAGGTAACGCTAATTTAATATGAGTAAGCATTATCCAATAATGCTAACACTGTTTTTTCTTACTTATTAAAAATGATAGTAGCTAATACTATTACTGCTTTTAGCGGCTTATTCTAAGTAGGGGTGAATAATTATTAGCAGCTAATGCTAATACCGTTTTCTCTTTTCTTATAACAATATGAGCAGCTAATGCTAATTTGATGTAAATTAGCATTATATTAGTGAGGAGTTAATGCTAAGTAGGCTGCCATTAGCAGCTAAAGGTAATTTGAGGTGAATAAGCACTAGTAGCTAATGCTAATAACCTTTTCTCTTGTATTATAATGATGTGACATTAATGCTAAATAGGCTGCCATGAGTGACTCTTTTCCCTTGCATTATAACGATGTGAACGGTTTATGCTAAGTAGGCTCCCATTAGCAGCTAAAGCTAATTTGAGGTGAATACGCACTAGTAGCTAATGCTAATACCCTTTTCTCTTGTGTTATAATGATGTGAGACGTTAATATTGTTCTCAAACTACAGAATGAGAATGAAATATTGATTCTAACAGGGTCCCATAAACAGTATTAGCTTAGCAGCATTAGCTTTCAGAGTTTCCATCATGGTCACACAAATCCTTAGCAGAGCAAAGTGGCCTACTTAGAAATAGCTGCTAAAGTTGTAGAAAGCAAAGGGAAAACAGTATTAGCATTAGCTGCTAAATGTGCACTTGAGAACAAATCTATTGTGAATTCAGCTGTGAATGTAGAGTTTGTCATTATTTAAGCTTCCATTTCCAAATGTTAGCTGCTCCTGTCTGGCTCTTTGTCACAGACACAGACTGAAATGACTCACAGCCTTGTTTCATCCTTCTGTCAGTGTCACTGACTGTCACTGTGACTGTGGACATACAGCATGGGAAACACACACATGGCTGACCTCTTATTAGGTACACAGTGGCCACTATCTCAGGTATAGTACACCTGTGACCTAATAAAGTGTATCTAAAGTTACAAAATGTTGTCTCTGTCCAAATATTTATGGACCTAACTGTAGGTCTACTTTTAATGAAACTCTCAACATGACTTCTCAGTTATCATTAATGTCCCTGCAAACAGACTCCTTGGAGACCCCTACACAAATATCCATGTACTATCCAGCTACACTAGTGTGTCTGTCCCTGAAAATATTCCTGCATGTGTGATTGTTCATGTCTCATCTGGAAATGTTTCCAGCTCTTCCTCCTCTATCAGACATTCTTCATACCTGAGAGTGTCAAGTCTCCAGCCTGGATCCTTCAGTCCAGCCGACAGCAGCTTCATTCCTGAGTCACCTGGATGATTGTAGCTCAGGTCCAGCTCTCTCAGATGGGAGGGGTTGGAGGTCAGAGCTGAGGCCAGAGAAGTACAGCCTTCCTCTGTGATCAGACAGCCTGACAGACTGCAGACACACAAAACAACAATCCGTCTGTTATCCATCTCTATGGCAGCATAACTAAGGGATGGTTCAGGGTCACCTGATCCAGCTCTAACTATAAGCTTTATCAAAAAGGAAAGTTTGAAGCTGATCTTCAAAGTAGAGAGGGTGTCTGTCTCCTGAACTCAAACTGGGAGCTGCTGCCACACCCAGTCCAACATAGCCAGGCTTTCTTTGCTGCTTTGACAAAACCTCAAATCCCAGTCAGAGATGGTGAGCATCATCACAGTGATGATCATTTCTCTGTAACCCAGGCTTTCTGCTTCAGGATCTGTGCACGCTCACAGAACAAGGAGACCTTTAAACATCATTTCACTAAATGGATGGACTGAGCTCAGCCTACAGATGAACTGGTGCCAGAGATCATAAAGAACATCAAACAGTCAAATTCAACACTTTAATGGAAATATGAGATTAATGCTGCAGACAATCATGAAGCTGCTGAATTCATGAACATCAAGAATGCAGCGAGTGGTAAAATAAAGATTTGACCTCAGTGTTCCTGTCTATTCCTAACATATTCCTAACATGATAGCTGCACTTTAGAGCTCTAAAACTGGAACTGACACATGTTTAAACTCTACATGTTACTCAGTACATTCAGTTCTGACACTCGCCCACAGTCCAACAAAGGAAACATGGAGATCACATCAGTTTGACACAAAAGTCTAATTATTGCAAGTTAACCAGTTATTGATTAACACCAACAATTATTTTATCACACACTAACACAGTTTTTAAAATCATGATTAATTTGAAAATGCGTGCTCACTGGCTCTGAATATAAAAATCCAAAAAGTAGGGCTGCTATGATTTGTCGAATATTAAAATCGTAGACGACTAATTAATTAGTTGACGTGTCGTTCGAAGCTTTGTAAGATCCTGAAAGACACAGGAATAAGTAGTAGGATTCAAGAGTGTAATAACGGACTGAAACAGAAGATGGCAGCACTGCATGTACAAGGATGCCAGCTGTAGTTAAACCCCGAAGAAGAAGAATCTGTGTCAGTTATGGGTGGTTTTTAATAATTGATTCATTGATTAAAATCGATTCTGGCTTGGATAACGTCATATCGATTCATTAAAATCCTGAATCGATTTTTTTATATAAATGTATTTTGCCCAAAATTCCAGAATCAGTGAGATGTGACTTTCTCACTCGACGGCACGGACACGGTCGGGGCTGAAAGCTGACAGCTCGCTGATGCTGATGTTTCGGCGGGTCCGCGCTTTGTGTTTACGCCGATTCTAAAGCTGTTAGTTTGATCTCCCTCCAAACAATATTGACCGAACCAGCAGCAAAAGAAGATCCAAACTACGCTTCACATAAACATCGCCATGGACTCACTCTGACTTTTGCTGTTTTTCATGCATCTCTCTCTCTCTCTCTCTCAACAACAGTTTCCCATCTATCCCTGAAATCTGTTTTCTGCATTATTCGCTTGCTTGTTACGCACAAGTTTTTTCCTTTTACTTCTGAAAAGAAAACCTAATTTCTGCCGTTCAATAGGAAAATCACCTTCATGTGTTTCTGTGTTTATCTTCAGCTATTTTGACACAAAGGCATCTGCTGTGATGTTCACACCTTTGATAAAGTCTGGCATGTGTCAGCTTCCTTTTTATAGATACAAAAATATGTAAATGTACTGATCTGAATTATAGTAATCTGACTATAAGTATCTGACTGAGGCAAAATTTCCCCGATTCAAATCCAATTGAATCAAATCATGGATCGAATCGATTCAGGACCTTGTGAATCAGAATCGAATCGATTCTAGAAATCAGTGACGATACCCAGCCCTAGTGTCATTGTAGCTTGGACCAAATTGATGGGCTACATGAGGCCGTATGAAAAGGAAAAGAAAAAAACAAAAACGCTTGGACATAATGGACATATAGCATAATGGACAGGTTTTTGTCAGGGCGCTCACACAAATCCAAAGCAGGAGATGAAGCATCGCTGAATATGTTTCCAAACCAACCTTTTTTCAAGCTAAAGACTAGAAAATATGGTGAAGCAAATCTTCCCTTTGGCTTCACCTGCACAAGTGCCGAGGTAGGTCTGCCTGCAGAATTGGTTTTCCCTGCGTTGGGAGCAGCGCTGGGCTGTTTAAATCACGGACAAACAGGATCCCACATTCTTGATTTTTAGTTCACAAACACTAATGACTAACTACTCCTGACATTTTGGAGGTGTTAGCTCTTTACAGTAAAGTTACAGTGGGATACAAATAATATCAGGCTGATCCTGCCACGATTTGTTCCCCTGGTTCAAAGGAGTATGGGCCTTGAATCCACGGTCAGGGGATACAGAGCAGAGTTAATTTTAGGGAGATCAGCTTTTAAGTGAAATGATAAGACAGGTCCATTTCACTATAGATGCCCTCCAGAGCAAGATTAGCGAGACTCTGCAGGAACTGAAAACACTTCTACCCTCTCCTATCATAGAAGAGGTTCACAAGGTTGTGCACAAGGCTCAGTGGGCCCAACACTCTGAAGGAAAAGAAAATTCCACACTTTGTTAACAAAAATCTTTACTTCCCAGTCAGAACCTACACAACTCAGAGAAAAACACACACCTGAAGACAGTCAGGAAAAATGGCTGAAGAACTTTTCAGACCGGAATCTCAATGAAACTGAAAAGGACTCAATTTTGCTATTTCTCCGCAACAGTTGCCCATAGTGGACCTCATCACAGCCACAGAATCCGCCATACGGATTAATAAATTATCACAGACAGAAGCAGAGCAAATCAGGATGAAAGTCTCAGCCACCCTCTCCAGTGTCAAAGTCCCTCCGTCTAACCTCACAATACAAGAAAAAAAGGCCGTCGCTTCCCTGAGCAAAGACCACAACATCCCTATATTACCAGCTGATAAGGGAAGGTTCACCATGGTCCTTAACACAACGGATTACCACACAAAGATCACTACTCTCCTCGGTGACAACAATACTTACGAAGCCTTAAAGCGAGACCCCACAAGCAGCTACAAAAAGAAAGTTATAGCTTGTGTGGCACCCTGAGTATTTTGAGCATTAAGAACAAGTCTCAGATGTGTTCCTTATGTGTTCGTGCCCACCCCTCATCATCTTTATTTTGCTATTTGTTGTGACAATAGTTTGCATCATAACACAGAGCGAAAAGCTCAGTTGCTCCCACCTGATGTGATGTTAGGGCGATATTTAGTTTCGCCAGTAGGTGGCAGTGGCGGCTCAGACAAACGGGTACCTGGCAAAATAATTCTTCACAAAAGTAACGCAGGCCAGTTATTACAATGGAAGCCGCCAGTAACACTGAATTGTTTTGCTGTGTTTCAGGTGAGAGCAATATACGAGAACTACATACATTTATGTAAAGTTGATGCTTATTTAACATGTTTGGAGTGTAATTCTTGTTTATATGGTGTTTAATGTGAGCGAATAAGGGAGTTGTTTCACGTTATCTGTGGGTAATGCTAGTAACATTTGTGCGCTAGCTAAGTCATGTTAGCCTCCTGCATTAATCTCTGTAACCGTGTTGTCCCATCAGTAAGGTGAAAGGAAACTGTTAGCTGGTTTCAGTTAAAGTTATAGGAAATAGACCAGCCAGTACATGTTATGTTGTCTATTGTTACTGGTCATTTTCTCTGTGTGTTAAGGGCTGATTAATACATGGCCATTACATGTATGACACAAAAGTAACGCAGGCCAGTTATTACAATGGAAGCCGCCAGTAACACTGAATTGTTTTGCTGTGTTTCAGCGCAATAAATCTTCATGTGCACCTGAATGAACCCTGTCGTCCTTCAGTGTGTAACACTTGCCTCCAAGAACTTGAAAAGCACAAAATCATCGATCATCCTGCAACTTCGTCTATACCCAGGGGATGCCATAACCTGGATTTATGGACTTCCTAACATCTAAAATCCAGTTCTGAGATCCTCCCCAGACACCTTAACGCCCACTCACATCCTGGGCCATCTGACCTCAGGAAATCACATGATAGGGTGGGTCCAGGTTTCACAATGAGCTGAAACCCTGGCTGAGTGTGACCCACACCCATTTTCACACCTTGGCTCATGTGATTAGGTAGAGGATCATCAGGGGTCCTTTGTCCCTCTTTGGGGGGAAACTCCCACTGGGTTTAAATCTGGGACTCCCCACCATTTGACCTTAAAACTGAATGAATGAATGAAAGCTTTATTTGTCACAAGCAGGTTGCCCTGCAGCGAAATGGGAACCCCCCCCCCCCCCCCCCCCCCGACCTTACACACATAACACGGGGTTACAAGTCGGAGATCGGTAGCGTTACAGAAAAACACTGAAATGTACACAACAACAAGAAGGTACAAGAGGAAAAAAAGAGACCTCCACTCATGCTGTGCTTCCATGGTAGGACAGCACGAGAACAGGAAACAAAAAAAACTCCTCTGCACAAAAAGCACATGAATGTCCACAGCACAACATTGTGAAGACATGACAAGCCACAGGGTTGGGTAGGGGATGAGGAGTAACCCCAGGCAACACAGCAGCCATCCTGTAACGGCGCCGTCTTTAAAAAAACAGCACGGGCCCAGACCCGCCTCGTGTTCCCAGGGGGCAACAAGCATCGAAGGCGTTGGAAAGAGAGGGGGGATGAGTGAGTGCTTATCAGTGTAAGTGTATGTGTGTGCGTGTCCATAGTTCAGCTGAGACAGTGTCCTTCGGCCTATCAGGCTAAGTAAACAGTCCTCCAGCCAATCCAGGTGGCCTTGCATGGGATGGGAAGAATAGCCATAACACGGTCGTTATCAGGGAGTGATTGTTCAGCTCCAGCCTTGGGCCTGCAGCTGGCGCCGTGATGGGGGTCCGCAATTTTGATGTTGATTTTGTAAATTTCCACGCGAGCAGCCCAGGAGAATTTTCAGGCTGCTCTTTAACACTCCGATGCTGGTCTCTCAATCTCCCGTTGGAGAGCCGCCAGCCTCCCCATGATGGTATCAAGCTTCTGTTCCATGGTGTTATCATTCTTTTGATTCTGAGATCTCACAGCTGCAGTGATCCGTTCCGTGATGTCTTCCAACTGTCGCTCAAGGGTCTCATTTTGAGCAGGCCTCTCTCTGATGTATCCCACCATACGCTCAATGGTGTTATTTTGAGCCTTCACAGCAGCTGTAAGCGTCTCCAAGGTGTTGACCATATTACGTTCGTTGTGAGAGGTCGCGCCTCGTCCCATCGCTTCGATTCCAGCGAGCAGCCTTGGGGGGGGGGGGGGGGGGGGGGGGGGGGGGTTTGAACAGCCGGTTCCGCTCTCTTATTTCTCCGATAAACCAGGGCTAAGCCAACTCCGATCAGCATGAACCCTGTTATCACGGTTCCGAATAGATAGATATCTTCAGCGTCCTCGATCGACAGTCCCGCCAGGCACATGACCCTCCAGTTCTGCCACCCGTCCATCGTGTATCCGGCAGGGAAAGTCCCTCCAGGGCACTCAAGCTCTCCCGAGCCCAGACTTCTCGTTGAGAAAAGGGTGTCAATAGCATTCAGAGACCAGTTGATCAAATCCATAATTCTCTTTTAGGTTTTAGAGAACGACAGTGAGAGACTGTTCAAGGGAAAGTAATGCACACGAGACAAGACAAGGACATAGAGGCTAAACAGGGAAGATAAGGGTGAGGAGGAGAGGAGAAAAGTGCGACCGCCTTCGCTGAGAGCCAAGAGCCAAGAGCCAAGAAGCTTCTATGATGAGAGGTGAAACGTCTTCAAGTAACTTAAAGATGTCCAGACGCTTTTCTTTCCAAGCTCCTTAGACTACGATGACCTGGATGACTGAGAACCTTCACAGACATATTTCAACAATATAAAGTTTTTAAGTGATCATCAGCAGAAAGGTTTTAAATCTGACCTTAGAGTTTCCAGTGTACATTTGGGACTCTTTACTCCAACAGACAGAAGCTTCACTCCTGAGTCCTGCAGGTCACAGTTACTCAGGTCCAGCTGTCTCAGACTAGAGGACTGGGAGCTTAGAACTGAGGACAGATCTTCATAGCCTTTCTCTGAGAGGTTACAGTGACTCACTCTGAAAAATAACAGATAAACAATAAAACCAACACATTTCTTTAAGTATAATGAGTCGTTATTACATTTAGTAATATTTAATCCAGTTTTTTTCTTCATTCTGTGAGTTGGTATACATGCATACATACATACATATGTACATATAGTTTGATCTGACCTGAGAATATTCAGTTTACAGTGTGGTCTCTTCAGTCCATCAGAAAGAAACTTTGTTCCTGAATCCTGCAGGTCAGAGTTATTCAGGTCCAGCTCTCTCAGACAGGAGGACTGGGAGCTGAGAGCTGAGGACAGAGCTTCATAGCATTCCTCTGACAGGTTACAGAGATTCAGTCTGTAAAAGTAACATTATAAAAAGTGTTAGTGGAGAATACAATTCATGGTTAGCTAAAAAAATACATTTATGTCTGGAGAAAAACCCACTTGTAGTTGGCTTAGTAAAAACATAGTTATAAGAGTAGCTAAATGGAAACAAATGAGGAGCTGGCAAATTGCCACTCTAGTGAACTTTGGAACATAACATATACTTTTTAATATTCAATTGGAAATAGTGGTGGAGAAAAGGTTGTTAAAAAATAAAGAAAAAATAGATCAGATGGAAAGACCTCTGACCGAAACAAGCTTTAGCTTCTTCCCTTTAAGTCCACCCTTCCTAAACACCCTTTTTCCATTGGCTAGTTTCAGGATGTATACTGAAGAGCAGCACTTGGTCTTTGTATCTTCACATGCTGGTTTAGAATGTGTTAAAGCAAACTGTAGACCTACTCAAAACATATTTTCTGACTCATTATAAAGAGTCCTATCCCACAGTCATGTCTGTCCCGTTTGTAACAACTGAAAATAAAATAAACTCATAATTATAATAAAGGTCAATCAAATGGACCAATATGGCAAGGCCACGATGATCCACTTGATAAAATAAATCCACTTGGCATCTTTCTTGGCCTTAAGACAACAATTCTGATGGCTATAGATCCAAACGGGACAAAAAAAAAAAAAGAAAGAAAGAAAGAAAGAAAGAAAGAAAGAAAGAAAGAAAGAAAGAAAGAAAGAAAGAAAGAAAGAAAGAAAGAAAGAAAGAAAGAAAGAAAGAAAGAAAGAAAGAAAGAAAGAAAGAAAGAAAGAAAGAAAGAAAGAAAGAAAGGAAAAGTCTCAGATCCATTTGCGAATTTTAGAACCTGATTCTGGAATATGACAGTGGGCATCTTAGTAACAAAGTCAGTCATTTCCTGCTTAAGTAAGTAAGTAAAGTTTATTTATTAAGCGCTTTTCATAGACAGGTAGTCACAAAGCGCTGCACACAGAGATTAAAATAAACAGTACGATAAATAGCAAAATGGACACTATACACAATATAGAGTTTAAATGTAAATTAAAAATATAAAAATGTAAAAAGCATTGGTCAACAGAAAGCTTGTTTAAACAGTAAAGTTTTTAACAGTTTTTTAAAGGATTCCACAGATTCAACCAAACATAGTTGTAGAGGTAGACTGTTCCACAGCCTTGGTGCCACAGACTGAAAGGCTCCGCCCCCTTTCATCTTCAGACGTGTTCTGGGAACAACCAACAAACTCTGACGGTGTGTTCACACCGAACGCGATGGACGCGAATAGAGCGTCAGGTTTACATGTAAAGTCAATGGAAAGGCGCGATGACACGCGATTGCGGGTCCCGCGAAAATTCGGAAGCAGATTTGCGTCGCGAAAACGCAAAAACGCCTGAAACGCGCGTCAGTGTAGCGCGTCTGGCGCGTTTGACTCGCAAATAAAACCATGCGCGTGAGTTTTTGTGTTGCATTTTGTGCATACGCGCGTTTTGCGTCTACCGCTTGAGTTGGAAAAATCTGAACTCCAGCGTCAAATCGCGCCGCGACAACCAATCAGGAGCCTGGTGACGTGGCTGTGACCTAGGTCAAAGGGGCAGATCCAGCCAAAGCCCTTCATACTTCGATGGAGGGAAGGCTAACCAATGCGGTAGCAAACAACCCGGAGCTGTACGACACCAGCTGCTTTCTGTACCGAGACAGGAATAAAAAGGACGAGCTTGGAGGAAGATATGTGAAGAGATCGGGCAACCTGGTAAGTTCATTCATTTCTCTTTTGAAAGTTTTCACTGACCCGGGGAAGCCGCACAAAAGCTAGCAAGCCACCGCTATTTTCCCACTGACGTACAAATACCGTTCTGCTTTTATGCATGTTGTCATTTAGGAATATATTTTATTGTTTATTAATAAACAGCACACAGTGGTCCCGCTGTTCATCCGTCACTGCTTTGCTTTTTTGCTGATTTTTTATTGCACAGTACAGCATTGCATTCTGCAGCCTGATTGACAAATCTCCTTCGTGTCGTGTCTCCTGCGCTTGCCAAATTTATCATGTTTGGTTTTGATAACCATCGCGTCCAATAGAAATAACAGCACAAAAACACCCATAACTATGAGCCTCATTCGGAAATAGACACCTGCACCGCGAGGGAAAAAGGCGCACGAAAGTGGCGGGCAGATGAAGACAAACCGCGGCATAATAATACTTTTACGTTTTGCAATCTACAAAGGTTTGCACTTTGAGAATCAGTTGTGAGAACTGTGACCAATGTTCATGTGTGTGTGTGGAAAAAAAGTGTATAAAGTGCGTGGCCAGGGGCTAGTTATTCTGAGAACCCCTGCTGCAATAAATGAGGGACCACTGTCTACTCTACGATTATTATATTCAACCTGTTAACATTTAATACTGTATTGATAGAACCAACTGATTCTGCAGCAGAGCATCCCCAGTCCCTGAGCTCCTGCTGCTGCACCCACAGGTATGTACAGCAAGCACTGATACCTTTTTAGTCGGTGGGATTGCCTGTGATCACCTTTACTAAATATCTACAACCAATCTGATTATATCCTGTTTTTGTTTTTTTCAATGTTGAAATTAAAATCTAGTAGCAGCCTTCTCATTTCTTTGTGTTTTGTGCTGTTTTACAGGCCCACAGAGGAGGACGGCTCTGAGGCAGATGAGGGACGGGTCCCAGGACGGTCCATCGGCGCTGGAGCTGGCCACCCTGGTGTCCCTGAAGAGTCCACACCAGTCTCCAATGGAGCATTTCCTCCTCAGCCTTGTTCCTGCTCTGGAGAGCAGCTGGTCCTTTTTATTCCTGTCTCTCTGTAAATTCTTATATTTTATATATTTATGTTTAATGTTTTTCTGTTTGAGAATTTTAATATTATTTCAAATAAATGTTTATAATGACTAATGTCTCAGTTCTACTACACAGCAAATGTTGGCACACAACTTGACACATGTAGAATTTATTTCTTATTATACTAATGACAAAATATACTAATACAGTGGGATGCAAAAGTTTGGGCAACCTTGTTAATAGACATTATTTTCCTGTATAAATCGTTGGTTGTTACAATAAAAAATGTCAGTTAAATATATCATACAGGAGACACACACAGTGATATTTGAGAAGTGAAAAGAAGTTTACTGGATTTACAGAAAGTGTGCAATAATTGTTCAAACAAAATCAAGCAGGTGCATAAATTTGGGCACCACAAAAAAGAAATGAAATAAATATTTAGTGTATATCAATGTGTGTGTCTCCTATATGATATATGGGGTGCCATTGTCTGGATGTGCTTCCCATCCAGAGCTGCACAGCACAGAGGAAAGTTCCAGCGCTCCTGGAATCCCTCTGTGATGGAGCGCCAGTCTCCAGGTGAAGGCACAGCCATGAAATCGTCCACTAGACAGTCCCAGATGGCCGTCGCTGCCTGGGGGGTGATCTGGCTCACCGTGGACACACCGACTCTGTAACTGAACGCTTGGTGCTGAAGGAGTCCCCGGTGACAAGGAACCTGGACAAAATTGTTCAAAATCAGTATTATGTGTACTGCAGTTACAAAATACATTATTCAAATTCCAAAATACTTTTGTGATGTCAGATTTAACCTTGTATGGTGTTCGGGTCTGTGAGACCCGTTTTCAGTTTTTCTCAAAAGAAAAATTAAACAATGAATTATTTTTTCAACCTGAAATTCATTGGCTTTGGCTTATTTTCTGTGAAGAACATAAATCCAAACTAATTTTCAATGACCTCATACTGTACCTCCCCCCACGCATTTACATTACGTACAAGGTGTTCGGGTCCACTGGACCCAGGTCTAATAAAAGTGTTGAAAGTGTAGGTCCTGTGTTCCCACACTCTGTCTTCCTCCTTTCTGGTGCTGCTGATAGTGTTTTCTTCCCCTCCTGCTTGCGCACAAAGTTGCAACATTGTTGAAAATTCAACTACCAACACTGTCTGCTCTGACATTCCCACACATTTTACCCTCTTTCTTGAGGGATCCAAATTTTATTTTCTCATACCCTGTCCCACCTGCAAATTAGGGCCATAATACTATAAATAAGACTTTGCCAGTGTGGTTCCTTATCACAACTGATCAAGATGGCAAAAGATTATCTGCTGCGAGGGCCATCCAATTGATTTTGGAAGAGAGAGGGGCTTCTGATGATGATGTTGACAAAGAGGTTTCAGAATATTTCACATTTCTGAAAATTCAGAGTCTGACAGTGAAGAAGAGGATGAGGTTGAGCACCATTTAGTAACAAAACGAAGACGAGTACCCCATCTGCAGCCAGCTCCAGGACCAGAACAAGCCCACCAGACAGCAAGTGAAGAAATATGGATGTCAATAACTGGTGAAATTGAATGGTCTTCTTGCCAAGAAATGAGCCACCCTGCAGAGCTGTTACTGTGATAAGCCAGGGCCAACACGGCTGGCAGTTACTCATGTGCAGGACATCAAGTCTTCATTTGAGCTTTTCATCCCAGATTCCATCCAGAAAATTATTCTGGATTGCAGTAATCTAGAAGGAAGGTGTGTTTTTGGAGAGAGGTGGAAGGAGATGGACCAAATTAATCTAAGAACCCCAAAGGCCTACTTTGGGGTTCTTATTCTTGCAGGAGTTTTCAGGTCCAAAGGGGAATCCACAGAATCCTGTGGGATGCAGAAACCGGCACGAACCTTTCCGTGCATCAATGTTTCTGGAAAACTTCCACAAAATTTCCAGGATTATCCGTTTTGATAACCGAGACGACAGACCAGCTCGACGGCAGAGAGACAAGCTAGCTGCCATCAGGACAGTGTGGGATAAGTGTGTGCACCACCTCCCCCTGTTTTACATCCCTGGGCCTAATGTCACCATTGATGCGCAGCTGATCCCATTTAGTTGTGAAACATATTGCTTCACGTGTAAATGTGTTGTCTTTCCACTCACTCCACTTGATTACAACTGATTTATTTTTTTTATAACATTTTATAAAAAAACAAAACAAAAAAAAACGAGAAGCACATTAATTCATAAATCTGATTTAACAAAGGTAAAGGGAAAAAATTAACCATGTTTGCTGTTCATATGGCTTGTAATTGGGATGAAGTAAACATCTGTTGAGTAATTTAACATAAAATTGTTTGATAGTGTTAATTTGGAAAGCCAAAACTCTAGCGGGTCCACCAGACCCATGAACACTGGCTGAGTAACAAAAATATGAACACCACACAAGGATTAAATCACAAAACTTAAATCTTACATAAAACATTTTGTAATTATAAGGATAATTACAAAATGTATATTAGATCATATCTAAAACAGTTGTTTTGTTTTAACTTTAACATATCATAATTTGATTGGTAGCAACTTTCACAACTACAGTGAGCCAATCACTCATAATTCCTAAACATGTCAATCAGGTAGGAATGAAGTAAAACATTAATAGAAATAAAGAGTTGTATGTTGACATGTAGCCCTTTCCTTGCTTAAATCATTAATATTTTTGAAAAATTAATCTGTGATAAGACAGCTTATCAAGATAGAACCATGTAACTAGAGATGAACCAAACTGTTCACAGTTTTATCTAACTCTGTTTTAATAAAGGCTGGTGACCCCTGCTATAGAGTCTGACAGCTGCAGGGATTATATACAAACATTCAACTATCCCAGAATCAAACCAGGTCTAAATAAAAAGGAGTGAGTATCACTACAAGGTTAACTCAGTGGTCCTAATGCTACAGTTTGATATCAGCAAACACCGAGCGCATACATTGATGTGACACCACAGCCATGCTATCATGCAAACACCGATAACAGCATAAATCGAATTAAATCAGGACTTGATGAGAGCTTCTGAGTATCACTAGAAATATTATAAAGAGTCGTCTCTGTACCACAGTTTGCTTTCAGTAAACACCGACAGCATTCACTGTTAGCATAGCACATCCATGTTAGCAGTGTATAACTGGATGGTTTAGCATATTAGCACAGGTATCAATAAAGGACTACCGTATTAAACACTTTTACTAACCTCAGGCAGACGGACAGGCGCTTTGCAGGTGGGATTGAGCGCCTGTAATTGGTGTCTAGGCGGGCGATGCTGGGACCGACGAGGGAAAGCAGGTCCTCAAACTGGCCGACGGTGATATCTCTGGAATCGGCCGTCATCCAGGCCCAGCTCCTGGAGCAAATGGTGAAACTCACCAAACTGCTCACGCCTCTGTAGGACCTGATGGACCCAGGTACGGCGAGGACATCTTTTACGCCGCTGCTCTGCTCTCCACAGTAAATAGAGAAGGGAGACTCTCTTCAAGTGCTAGCTCGACAGCTGCCATCTTCCTGCACAACTTCCTCCCACATTCCTCCCACATTTCCGGTTCACGCGCGTCAAAATATCCGCGCGATGGATTTTTCTTGGACATGTGTTGAGACGCGAATGTGCACGCGTCAAATTAGGGGCATTTTGTTCGCGTCCATCACGTTCGGTGTGAACACACCGTGAGTCTGTGAGCGGAGACGGCGAGCAGTAGTGTATTTTGTGAGAAGCTTGGATAAATAGTCTGGGGCCATTTAGTGCTCTGTACGTTAAAACAATGATTTTAAAACAAATTCTAAAATGTATTGGGAGCCAAGGTAAAGAACATAAAATAGGAGTGATGTGAGCTCGCTTGCTAGAGCGAGTTAGTAGTCTGGCTGCTGCGTTTTGCATAGCTTGGAGGCGAGAAAGAGATGATTTATCCAAGCTGGTAAAAAGGGAAAACCAATAATCTAAACGCGATGACACAAATGCATGGAAAAATTTTTCCAGTTCAGCTAAGGAGACCATATGTCGCAGTTTAGAAATGTTCCTTAAATGAAAGAAACAGGAACAAGACAGAGATTTTACGTGTGAGTCAAGGCCCAAAGAAGAGTCAAATATTACTTCAAGATTTCGAATATTTGGCTCAGCAGAAGAACAGAAAGGGGCAAGAACCTGACTGATTTTAGAATATAGATCAGGAGGAGCGATGATCATGGTCTCTGTCTTGTTCATGTTTAAAACAATTGTTAGAAAGCCAATCATAGATTTGAGTTAAAGCCTGGACTAGGGTGGACAGCCTATTCAGCTGATGAGGCTTAAATCACATATACAGCTGAATGTCATCGGCATAGAAATGATAAGACAGGTCACTAAAAGACTGAATGAAACCAGCTAAAGGAAGCATATAAAAGAAGATAATAATGGACCCAATACTGAACCCTGTGGAACTCCGCAGGTTAGGGCAGCAGTGTTAGAGGAGAACCTATCAGTCCTAACAGAAAAGGTCCTGTCTGATAAGTAGGAAGAAAACTAGTCTAAGGCGGTGCCAGATATACCAGCCATAATGTCAATGGAGAATTGTACTTAGTAGTCAGTATAAGCTTTTAATGATATAAGTTTGCATATGATAGAATACTGACATGCTGACCTTTTGATGACTTAGACCAGCGGTCCCCAACCCCCGGGCCTCGGACCAGTACCGGTCCGTGAGTCGTTTGGTACCGGGCCGCAAGAGTTGAGGCTCAGGTGTGAAATGTATGGTTTTCAGGGTTTTTATCGGTTTTCAGCGTTATTTTGTTATTGTTTTTTATTGTTAACTCGGTTTTCCTGGGTCTTTTCACGTGTGTTATGAATAAATCTTCTTTTTTTCGGTACCGGTACTAGTTTTATTTTGTTGTATTTATCCGCGACACCTTAAAGGCCGGTCCATGAAAATATTGTCAGGCATAAACCGGTCCATGGCGCAAAAAAGGTTGGTGACCGCTGACAAAGACTATTGTTCACTACAAGACTTGTTCGGTTCTTTTCTCTAAGTTTCTTCCCACAGCGATAATAAGAGCTGAGAAAGCAGTTTCACTCCTGTTGCATCTTCAAAAAATAAAAAAAACAATAACTGAGCCTTACACCAGAGTATCGTTGCACTGGTTTACTGAACCTTTCTTTCAGGGCATGTACAGAACATCAGTATCCATTTTCTACTGCCTCCTACAGGACATGCTCTTCTTCCACTTCCTTACAACATTAATGTAACACAGAACCACTACTGCCTCTCCTGGCATTACCATTGTAGCAACACACTCATTCTGTTTCTTTCAGATGAATAACAGGAACTTAGGATGTAGGTATCTATGAATAATAACTATTATGCATACTCATATATTTATATAACCTACTAATTTCTTGCGATACCACAACTCCCTACCAGGACGATGAGAGCTGAACACTTTTATCTTCACCCCCTAACAAGAAGAGGGGACACCCAGCTCTATCTATGAAACCAGGTAACACACACCAATTAGTTAAACTGAAGGAATGTCTTAAAGACAAAGGATATGTCTACACTAATCTGGATGAATTTGAAAACTCTGTTTTTGTCTAAAAACGCTCCGCGTCCACACTAGCGTTCTCAATCGTTTCCAAGCAGTTGTTTGTCCACACTGAAACAACTGAAACACTTATGTTCCAGTACTGCGCATGTGTGAAACATAACACGATTCGACCTGCCTCTTTCTGTTTGCCTTTTATTTACTTACCAGCTCTTTGTAATGTTGCGGCAAAATGTTGAGGAAAAGCAGCGAGTTTTTTAAATGGACTAACAGGGAGGTGGAGTTGTTGCTGCGAGTAACACAAAAGTACAAAGTTACAAAAGCGAGTGAGAATTAAAGAATTTGAAGGAAAGCTATCTGCAGCATGTACAGGCTGATATTCATCTTTAATAAAGCTGTCAAAACTGAGAGCAAACATTATGATTGCCCACTCTCCAGAGCTGAGTTGACAGCTTCTGTCTGATATCAGGCTGATATGAACATGCTTTTTTGTGGGGTTTTTTAGTGGTGAAAAAATTATGTTATGTTTATTTTAATAATAAATACTTTTGATGAATAAACATGTGTCATTGTGTGTTCTCTGTTTGCTTGTGACTTGATGTTTTTTATAAATATAAATAAAAACACACTAATATAACAACGTACAACACAATCATATAATAGGTTAGGAGTATGCTGTGAAGTCCCAGCCTCCACCTGATTTTGTAATTAAACAGTGGACGGGTATGTTTATATATTATATATTATAACTTCTATAATTATAACTATATTTATAGTGTATTTATTTTGTACATTTTAGACTTGGGAGCAGTTAACACTTAACACATGCATGTCACATTCACAACTCAGTTATAACTCACGTTTCTGTAGCACAGAACAGTACAGAGTCCATTGACTGATCACTTCCCAGAGACCAAACACTTCCCATGGATCCATAGCCGGACTCTGTTTCAGAAAAGTCCTTCCTTCTAAGAGGAGAGGAAGACCAAAAGGGTCTGGCAGATAAAGAGAAAAATACATTTGTTAGTCATTTTCCACTGAAGCTTTTCTCTACTCTCCTCCCTGATCCTGGCTCTGTTAGAGATGTCCTCCTGTTAAAATGTAGTTTTTCCTTCCCACTGTCACTAAGTGCTACTCATAGTGGATCATCTGATTGATCCACTATTATTTTGTTTTGGTTCTCAATATCTCGAATCAGGACAGTTTTGGTGCCGAAACCTGGGATCGAACCAGGGACCTTTAGATGAGGGAAATGTTTTGCTGCTACTATTCATAACTATCATCATTACCATTGCATTAATCATCATTTCATCAAAGCATTTATTGAAGCTGTTGGCATTATGTTAAAACTTGTATTACAGGTTAAATCTGCATGCACGCTTACAAAACACAGGCCTAGGAACAGGCCTTAGCAAAGGCCCGAATGTATTCAGCTTCTTGTTGTAACCTGTTGCATAGGAGTTTGCTTGGTAACAGGTGACAGAAGATGCGCTAAAGAGGAAGTCGAGTCCAGGGGGACTTTCAGGGCCCAAAGTCATCGCCATATTTGGAGAGAAGATGCCAGAAAGAGGAACTTCTGTGTCTGCAATCAGCTCTAAAAATTCATCATTGTCTGTACAAAATGCAAATTATGTTCTTAGAATGCGAGAGGGGGCATTTTAATCCTGACGTTATAATCAATCTGAAGTGTATTTTTGGGCGGATATCTACAGCTGATGTTGCAGTGTACATCTCCCCACGCGTGTGTTCAATAAACTCATCTGTTTGATTGCATCCTTCTGGGAATCTGGTATTTTGCTTTGGTTCTCAATATCTCGAATCAGGACATTATCTCTCTAATATTGTACATATTTATCTTACAGTACAAAGTCAGTTGATTTTTGTTGTGAGCATATTTTAATCATTTGATTAGAATCTAAACTCAAACTGTCATTCATTAAAATGTTTTCAATGGATTGGAATACATTTTGTTTATAATATTATTTAACTGTAAATGTTTTAATAAAAAATTAAAGGATTAATATTTTTTCAGGTGTCTGTACATTAGTAGCTTGGAAGAAATAACTTATGTAAATAGTACTTTTTCCACTGTGTTTCACCCTTTCTGTCTGTGTAACCCAGGGGTCGGCAACCTGCGGCTCCAGAGCTGCATGCGGCTCTTTAGTCCGTATAGTGCGGCTCCGTGTGGTTTGGGAAAATAAATGGGAAGTGTTTAGCTGAAGTGTAATTTATTTGTGTTTAGTTCTTTTTTAACTTGTAGTTCTACATTGGAAGATTGTGATTTTGAAATATAAAAATAAAATATTATTTTTTCATCGCTCATAATAAGCGTCACACTCACGAAAGCTGACATACCCGCCTAAACAACCTGCATTTATGGAGACTTTCAGCCCCAGGTAGGCCAGTTATGGATCTTGGATCCACATTATGTCAGCAGCTGTTCTCCACCGTGAACTGTGTTCGAACAAACACGCTCACGCCTCACAGACGACAGCTTACAGTCCTGTAGAGATAAAGTGACTTCGTACAGCCCCGACCTGCAGACGCTGTGCGCAGAGGTTCAGGAGCAGAAGTCCCGTTGTAAACATATCACGGCAGACCCGACGATGTTTGCATGAACGCGCTTTTCAGCATCTCTTTATTGACCACTTTACACACACGGTTGCTGTGCGCACACAGCCGGCTGTAGCTTTGCAGCTCACAGCCCGACACACACCAACAACAGCAGAGAGAGCACAGACGTTAATGCGTGATTGCGGGTGCCGCTCAGGTGCGTCCGCCTCCCCTGCAGCGGCGCTGCAGACCACGCCCACCACACGCAGTAACCAGGTAAAATACATACTTGGGCAGAATTTTGCAAATATCTATTTTTCATTTTGTAGCAGCATAGAGCTTTTTTCCAATTATTTTTTAAAAGTCAGGTCAGGGCTCCAAAAGCCCAAAGGCGATATGAGGGGGGCGGCTCACAACAGTTTTTGTTTGCTACATGGATCATTGTAGTTCAGCTTTCCTTTGTTATATTTCTTTAAGAGTTCAAAATGTGTTCATTACATAAATAAAATGTAATTTTCTCTGTAGCACTTCATGGATTTCATAAGCAACACACTGTAGTTGTTCACACAAAGCATAAAGGTAAAAACAATATACACAGTGTTATCTTCATTTTAGATGTTACAAAGTATTTGCGGCTCCCAGTGTTTTCCCGAACCCTGACCCTTTGCGTGGAAACTGGGTCCAGATGGCTCTTTGGGTGTTAAAGGTTGCTGACCCCTGGTGTAACCTAATAAAAGGATCATTTACAACAAGAGCAGGTTTCAAGGTTAGATGACGTTGTAACAAATGTAACCAGGATTCTGCCACTAAGTGAGTCTTAATGTTGTTTTTGATTTAAAACCTCTTAACATGTGTGTGCTGGACACAATTGGATATAAGAGGTCATCATGTAAGAGTCAGAGGTTTTTTGACCGACCATGTTGCATACATATTTCTCGGAGTTCCTTCCCGAAAGAGCAAAATATAGGGAGGAGAAAGTATAAATCAAGCATTCAGTCAATGGAACTTGGAAAGAAAAGCATCTGGACTTCTTTAAGTTAACTTAAGGAAGTCCAGATGCTTTTCTTTCCAAGTTCCATTGAACCTTCACAGGCATAAATCAAGCTTAATCAAATTTACTGTCATGTGTGACATGCAGTGTACTGCTTATGTCAAAACCTAAAGCAAAAAAAAAAAAAGTTGTGTAGTGTGCAAATACATGTGTATACTAAGAAGTTGGACTTGTCTCTTCAATTAAATCTTTCACTTTATTATTTCAGACAAACAAAGAATTGAAAAACATGTTATTGGGAACTGCTAATGAATTCCTGCTACTGATAATTGGATTGGTTCAACCATCAAAGGTAACTAATCCTATTGAACAGTTCATTAAGCAGAAGATGAATGGACATCCAAGAGGCAAAAAGTCCAACATCAAAGATTATTTTCATCATTTTAACAGATTATCGTTTCATTTTTATTTAGTGGAGTGGAGAAATATGGGGAGAGGGTTGTTGGGGATGCTTTCTCCTCTCTGGTCTTTAGACAAGATGTTCAGTTCTTGTGTTAGGACAAAGTTTGATTCCTTTGTGTTTAAAGACAAATGCAATGATTATATTGACTCCTGAACCGGTTTGATAAACAGCTGATATTTAATTTCTTTAGAAAGTGTCTTGTAATTTTATTTCCTGGTAGAAAGGTGTCTTCCTGGCCTGAAAGACAGAAAGCAGCTTACTATTGTTTTCTATGAAAACTAGGGTTCAAACTGAATGTAATGTAAGAAATAATTACTGATGGTCAGGGTGAGTTTTGAGTATAAGTGATATTTATGCTTTACTGAGTTTACCGCTAACTTCCTCCAACATACAGCACAGCATGACTGATGAAGAAAACAAGATCATGAGCATCACTTCCTGTTTGCTGAAGTGGTTTTTCAGTTGCTTAGAAACCAAAGGCTTGTTTTTAAGAGACAGTTTAAATGGGATTGAGGGAACGACGTGTTTGCACTGCAGTTTATATCCAACAACATCAAGCAGTTAAATCAAAGAGTTCATGTTGCTAACAGCTCACCTCCCTGCTAAGGAGACTGCGCTTCTTCCAAAGCTGTAATCAATTCTACGATTGTATGACACCACAGAAACACAGCTGCGTCCAGGTTCAGGTCCAAAAATTCTCTTAGAGAAGATCCTGTTAGAGAAGAAAAACGTGTTTTTCATTTGCAGCCACAGAACCCAGATTACCTTCGTCGTTCCAAAAATAAACTTGTTTGCAGTCTGAGCATGAGCAAAAGGAAAATCCAAACTAGTGTTGACAGTGTAAGAACAGAGCGCCACCCAGAGGTAAACATTTTTTTTTTTTTTTTTTACACGGTAACTATGGGCTCAAAATGTGGTCATAAATATTTTGTACTTGTAAAAAAGATTTGTGCGTGCGTAAAAAAGATTTGTGCGTGCGTAAAAAAGATTTGTGCGTGCGTAAAAAAGATTTGTATGTGTAAAAAAAGATTTGTGTGTGGACTTAGCCCAAAAAAACCCTGCAAGTTACAAGTACGAATTTTGACCCTATTTTTCTTCCTTTAAGCTGATTGGTCAATATCATGTCAATCACAAATTAAACAATCCAATCAGAGAACAGATGGGTTTGGCTGTCGGAGGGGCACTTTTTTGAACTGCAGGTCCTTGAAGGGTAATCTCTATATAAATATCCGATAGCAGCTAGGTCCCCTAACTTTCAGTAGCTGTTGAAAGGATAAAGTTGTGGTATATCAGTGGTTAGAAATACCATCATTACTTTAGGATTAGTTTAACACAAAGTCAGGGCTGACCCAGGACCATTGCTGTGAGTCACAGTGCGCAGCATAAAAGTCCTTTCACATCGGACGCAGGATGTGCTGCTAATGCTAACTGCTAACTAAAAGCAAAGGATCCAGAATTTGTTGCTGGCTGCTGAGCTCTGTGTGCAGCAGCTCTACCTGCACCTGCTCCTTGTCTTTTCTATCTCTGACTTTATGTCCTCTACAAGAGTTTCTGTTTTTTTTTTGCTGGTTCTTCAAATGTTCAATAAAAACATGTATGCTAATTCATAACAAATAAAGCTTTGTAATGAAGACTGTCGTTTCCAAAACACTGCCCGCCCCCACCCCGCGTCCGCAGCGCTGTTGAAAAGGCTGTGGAAGTCCCTGTATTAAACACGTAGACCTGTGACACAAAAATCACCAAACTCGGACACAGACTGTTTTCCTTCATGGTGATGAAGGAAAACGCTGGGTTGGCATGTAAAAGGGCATTTATTCCCTTCAAAGACCTGCAGTTCAAAAAAAGCGCCGCTCGACAGCCAAACCCATCTGTTCTCTGATTGGATTGTTACATTTGTGATTGACATGACATTGGTCCAAACAAATCTTTTTTTAAACACACACACACACAATTTTTTTTTTTTTTTACACATACAAATCTTTTCTACAAGTACAAAACCGATTTACAAGTACACAATATTTATGACCACATTTTGAGCCCATAGGTAACAGCTCACCTGTCTGCAGCAGACTCCTGCTGGGATTTAAAATCAACGAAGAGGTGCTCTTTAGACCCGTCACTCTGTAAGGACCCAGAGCTGGGTCGAGGTCCAGGCTGGTTCCTGTGAATAATGATGCAGCAGTGATGTGAGTGCTGAGCTGTGACATGGAGAAGAGTCATGGACAGTTAGAGATGGTCATCTCACCTCTGAGCTTTGGTCTGGCTCTCATGTTCCCCACACAGAGTGCTTTTAGAGGGAGGGACTCCCTCCTCTCTGTCCTCACACTGATCCATGCTGCTCAATTCAGCTCACACACACTTTCTACCTGCAGAGGAAACACAAATCATTCATGTGCACATCAGCTGAAATCCTCCTTCCATCATGTGTGCTGTCCAAATATCAGCTGCTTCTTTCCTGCTTCATCTCAGTGTCAGCTGGATGCAGTCAGACAGCAGTGTGAGGCAGAGGAAGCTGCCATCAGCTGCTCTGCTATCAGTCCACTAGATGGAGCCTGAAGCACACACGATGCATTCACTGACACACACTGATTCACTGTGACTGGAAGCTTCAGTCAGTCCAACACATGTGACTAACCCATTTTTAGATCTGGGCTCTAAAAAATGCTTATTGGCTTATTGGCTCTCAGCTATAGTTAAGCAAGATGTCTTTGGTGAATTGAGGCTGTTTTATACAAGCTAAAGACACTGACTTATTCTTCACTCAGATATGCTGTGACATTCAAATGTTACAATGTTTTTATACATACATTTATACACTACAGGAATGATTTTATATGATTCAAAGTTCAAAACAATCCTTTCTATCCTCTCTTTCACTTAGCCCAGTTCATCCTGTCTGGAAGCCTTTTGAAGCCTCCTTTAAGTCCGGCCTTTCCACTGAATCTGCTGATGGAGACACCATCTCCTCCACCTGCAGCTGTGGAGGTTCAGAGAAATAAATCTAACCTAGAGGTATATCTCTATATCTACAAAAGAAAGAAAGAAAAACGAACCAAACAGATTTTCTCTTTTGTTATTGGAAACATTGGAAACAATATCAGAGTCTACAAGAGAACAAAGGTCCCCGCAGGATGTCTCTGTTTGGGAAATACTCCAGTCATTCCCCTGAACCTGGTTAGTGACCTGAATCAGTGCTTTTTCCATGAATCCTACCGATGCTACCATGAAAACATGTTCAGCTTGTGTTTGAAGATGACTCACATGCTGACATTAGATACAGAAGAACTGAGAACATAAAGGGAGCAGCTTATTGAGGGAAACCCAAAAAAGCAGAACACAAGCAGCTCTGTCCTCTGTCTCACATCATGTTCATGAGGAGAGAAAAAGCCCCTAAAGTTCCTAAAGACAAACTGTTATAGGAGGAAACAAAGCAAACTTACAGCCGTCCTGGAAGGAGGCAGGACTCCACCTGAAGCTTAGCACAGGGGGGGAGGAGGCAGATTTTCAGAAGAGTTTCTGACAGTTTAACTTGGTGATGTCAGATTTAATCTCGTCTCATTTGTTACGTTCCCCTGAGGGGTCTAGGCGGTGAGGGGGAAGTACCAAAAAGTGTCCGGGTCAGAAAAAGGAGACAAGAAGGCAAAGGGGTTAAATTAAAGAGTTTTATTAAAGTAGCTCAACTAAAAGAGACGGACAAGCCGCTATCACCATTTAAGAAAACAAACAAAACTCAGGCGTTGGTCAATAAAGTAAAATGTAAGCCAGAAAGAAAGAGAGCAGCTCACTAGCTGTAACCACTCACATGGCACTCTGGCCCAGAGCTCACCTTTCCCTGGGATTAAATACTTTTGATTACTGACAAGAGTCAGCTGTGTAAAAGGGAAAGCTGGCACCTCAGGCAGAAGCCATTGAAGGACACGCCCACACAGGCACCTTCAGGAGGAGGCCCTGCTAGGGCCGTAACACATTTCTGTTTTTCCACTGAGCAGGTTCAGCTTTTATTAAAATAAATATGTTTGTGTCTTTCTCTAAATTCTTAATTATCAGTAATGTTCCCTGAGAAATCAACATTTCTTGGTTCTGATACAAGAATGTCGTTTTCATGGCCGCCATTCACGTGACCCAAAGTGTTTCTAATCTCTGGAGAACCGAGGTTTTACTGGTGCTCCTGAATGCAGCATAAGAAGGAATTTTCCACTAAGTTTCATGTGACATGAACACAGACGGATGACGTGTCTGTGTCAGTCTTTTTCTTTTGAAACAAACTTTATTGAGACCTATGAACAGTCCAACAGCTATGAATGAAATTTAGAGGATTCAAAGAAATATTGATAAAAGTTCTCGGAGCTGCTGTGCAAATATTTTTAACTCACTATGGAAACTCCTGGTTTCAAACTTTAAGCTTTTTTGCTGAAGCAGTTGTACAGAAATAATATTAAACTATAACAGTACTGATATACAGTGATCCCCTCAAAAATAAACAGAGATATAAAACTTCTGTCCATTCTGCCATTAAAACGGTAAAATAGATCCACTGATCTGATTTTTTTACTGTTTATGAAGAATAAGCAAATATATTATAAGATGATGAGAGGTGAGAAAAAAAAATCCTCAGAATCACTTGTTTGTATTCAAATGTCAGAGTTAGTATTCATCTGTTCCTCTCCTACACGTCACTATAAAGTTTAATCTTCTAAAAGTCAGAGTTTGAGTTCATATTCACTGCAGTTTAGTACAATATCTACATGTTAACGTTTGTTTGTGCTAAACTGTTCATTTGTTCTGTTTCATAATAAAATATAGATATAAACATCTGTAACATCTGCACTTTAATATCTGGTATTTTGTACAGACAGAAGACAAAAGGTTTACTTTAGTATTAAAATATGAGTCCCGTACAAATCAAATATGTATATATAAAACTTAAAACTGATTTTTTTCAAACTTTTTTCCTCACCAGGAAAAAAGAAAAACTTTTTTCACGCCAAAGCTCAACATCTGACTTACTATTAATATAAAAACCGTGACTGAAGCATCTTTAAATGTTCCGATGTATTAACAGTGTTTTAAACTTAATACAGTAACTTTTGTTCAGTCTGAGAAATGTAAAACATGTTTTATCCTCCATCTTTGTTTCAGTGTGAACAGTCTGAGCGGACAGTTCGTGATATTTTTAACAGAGGCCGACCTGCTGAATCAAACTTGTTTTAAAAAACAAAGTCCTCTGCTGTCCCTCCACCTGCTGCCTCTGAACACGAAGGGTGAGAACTTTAAATTAACACTGTGGCAGATATGTAACCATCTTTAAATGATCTCACTGACTTACAGACAAATGAAGGAAGACGTCTGTGGTGGCTGAAACCTCCACCCGAAACATATCCACAGACAGCAAGGTTGTTGTAGTTTTGTAATTTTTAATTAGTTTTTATTTCCATTTCTTTTTCACTTTGTGTTTTTAATTCTGTTTAGTTTCAGTTAGTTTCCACGGTGAGTTTACTTGTCCATCCATCCATCCATCCATTCGCTGCCGCTTATCCTTTTCAGGGTCGCGGGGGGCGCTGGAGCCTATCCCAGCTGTCATAGGGCGAGAGGCAGGGTACACGCTGGACAGGTCGCCAGTCTGTCGCAGGGCCAACACACAGGGACAGACAACCATTCGCACTCACACCTAGTGGCAATTTGGATTATCCGATTAACCTATCCCCACAAGCTGCATGTCTTTGGACGGTGGGAGGAAGCCGGAGTACCCGGAGGGAACCCACGCAAACACGGGGAGAACATGCAAACTCTACACAGAAAGACCCCGGCCTGATGGTGGAATTGAACTCAGGACCTTCTTGCTGTGCGGCAACAGTGCTAACCACCGTGCCACCGTGCTTACTTGTTTCAGTTTATATTTGATTTTTTATTTATTATATATTTACGGGGTCAGAGGCTGGACTGACGTAGATTAATGCAGATTTTATGATAAAAACTGAACTTTTTGAAAGCAGTGACTCAGTCTTTTTTTTAGCCAAACTAACAACACTAACAGGCCATTTCCTGTAAAATGTTAATCAGTTTTACAAAATCATTTCATTGATCATTCTCAATAATTTAGTTTTAGTTTGTGTGTGCAGTTTTTATTTCTACTTTAACTTTTTTCAGATCTAGCTGTAGTTCTAAGTTGAGTTTCAGTTTCGTGTGTTTTGTAACACTTCTTCCTGTTGGAGAGGAGCCAACAGTTTGTGACGCAGTATTTTTAAGACCGACATGTTGAACCTGTATCTAACACACATCTATACGAAGTATTCATTTACAAAGTGCGCTCTCTGTCTCCTGCTGTGCGTGTAAATAAAAACATCTGGAGCTCAGCGGCTCTCCGGTTGAGCTCAGGCCACATTCAGTGTGTTTAGTCTGATTCCCGGACTCTGATCACACAAGCCCAGAAAATGGCGGAGACACTCGGCCTTGTTGGAAAACGTTACACACTGACTTTAATGGAGAGACCGGAAATACAAACACACACAGTTTGTTGTGTGAAGAAATCAAACACGAGCTGAACAAACAGTAAAGTTCCTAAAGACAAACTGTTAAAGGAGGAAACAAAGCAAACTTACAGTTTCTTCACACACCAACAACAAGCTCCACTCCACACCTGGACACTAAACACGGACACACAGGTGAGCTGCTTCCTGGAAGGAGGCGGGACTCCACCTGAAACTCAGCACAGGTGGGAGGGGCTCAGCTCTGTGTGTGCTGATGTGTTAACTTTAAAAATATGCCGTCTGACTGCTCAGACTCAGTCAGAGTAAAGTTCACATGCTGACGTGTGGAGACATGAAACCTTGTTGTAGCTGCAGGTGTGAACACACTGATCCCAGATCAGCTCTGCTGTATTTGTAACATGAACATTTCTGCTGCAAAGCTTCAAATGTTCAGCATGTTTCTCTGTTTCCAGTCTATAGATCCAGTCACACTTTCTACCTTCACCTGTGCAGTAAAGACTGAGAGCAGAGCTGAAACCAAGCGTCCAATCAGTGAGCAGCATCAACACCTGAGCTTCATTCAGACTCTGTTATTGAAGATGTTGTTGGTACAAAGTTCATCTGCTGCTCACATGAATCCATGAAAGATTTATTTCACTGATGTTTCTTCAAAGCTCATTTCAACCTGTTGAAGTCATGAATGAAAGTGCAGACTGAGAGTGGATCACATGATGTTTGAGGTGTGTCATGTGACATGTTCAGTATTGTCACACATGTCTAGATTGTCCCTGATATCATAACTGCTCAAACACTGATGATTATATTTGAAGAATTATTCCTGATGGCAGCAAAGTTTGAATGGAGCTCTCTGTCTGTGCTGATTTGTCGCCCTCTGGAGGTCAAAGCACAAACTGCATGATGTCACTGTAACCACCACAGAGACAGGAAGTGTTTTTATGACTGAAACACTGAAATGATGCTAACGGCTGTCGTTAGGCTCACTGACAGCAGTGCTGATGTGTTCATGTCAAACACTGGCTCAGGTCAGACTCCTTCATCCTTCTCCAGCGTGAGGCCGCCCTCAGACCCACAGGAGCTCTGACCTTTGACCTCCTGACCCTAACCATTTTAGTCTTGTTGCATCTTTAAATGCAAATCCATCCAAACTGTAGCCGAGCAAAAGAAGCTGGAAGCTGTTCTATGAATGATGTTGTTGAAGGAGCTTGGAAAGAAAAGCGTCTGGACTTCTTTAAGTTGTTTGAAGAGGGACATGGACGTCTTAACGCCCACTTACATCCTGGGACATTTGATCACAGGAAATCACATGATAGCGTGGGGCTAGATCTCACAATGGGTTCACCCAAAACCTTGGCTGATTGAGACCCACACCCGTTCTCACACCGTGGCTCGTGTGATTAGGTAGAGGATCAACAGGGGCTCCATGTCCCTGAATTTAAACTGAATCTAAACACACCGTGCACAATGCCAAGTTAGATAATGGTTAAAAGAACAAGATAAGAATAAATAAAAAGATAAAATAAGGATAAAAAATAACTTAAAAAAATAAAATAAAAAGATAAATAACTGCAAATAAGTACAAATAAGTAACTGAAGACACGTGTGGTCTGCAGATGTCGATGTACATGGATGTACATGGAGTTTAATGTGCAAAATGAACTTAGTGTGCAAAGTGACCTGATGTGCAAACTGCAGTTTGAGGTCGGTCAGCTGTTCAGGAGTCTGATAGCAGTGGGGAAGATGGAGTTGTTGAGTCTGGATGTTCTACATTTCACACTTCTGAACCTTCGTCTCGAGGGCAGAGGTGTGTCTCTCCTCTGGACTCTGTGATGGTAGCTGCTCTGCAGAGAGGGCAGCGGGGTCCTGATGATCTTCTCCACAGTTGTTATCACTCTCTGCAGGCGTTTGCGGTTTGCAGTAGTGCTGCCGTACCGTGCAGTGATGCAGCTGTCAGGCTGCTCTCCACAGTGCAGCTGTAGAACCTGCTGAGGATCTTGGCCAACATACCAAATTTCCTCAGCCTCCTCAGGAAATACAGCAGCTGCTGAGCCTTCTTGACCAGCTGTGTGAGTTTGAGTCCCTCACTGACTCAAACTCCTTCAGTGACACTTGCAGCCTTGCAGATTAGTTTGCTGATCCTGATGCATCTCTGGAGCTGATGCTGTCCCCCAGCAGACAACAACAACATAGATGCTCTCACTAGTCCACTTTACCCTCTAATCACATCTCTGACATCTGCAGGTTGCTCCAGCAGAGACTCTTGTGCAATGCCAGGTGTTTGTGTTTGTCTGTAGGTACACATTAGATATGACCATAGACGCACACACAAGTGAACAAAGCAGCACAGATGGTTTCCACCTGCTTCCCTCTTTCTTCACACAACTGTGAGGATGATGAAGAGGTTTCAGGACGAGGTGGTCAGCAAGCACAGGATAAAGCAGGGCCATGAAACTCTCTGGTGCAGCAGATGTTTAATCAGACTCAGCTTTAGGCTTCTTTTCCCACCTGGCAGCAAAGTAACAGCTTCACTAATGTGAACAGTCACAATGTTAAACGTTTCTATATCTTCATATATTTTTATCTGTTGATGCTGCAGAATAAAGTCTGTTAACAGAGTGCAGGATGTGTAGAGCAGGTCCAGCTCTCCCTTTACTGTGTCCACTTTCATCAGCCCCTGTGAAGTGACACAGAGTGCATGTGTGTCTGTCAGCTGTTGTTTGTTGTGAAGGATGGAACAAATGAACACACACTTTTAGAGAAATCTGAAAAAGCAACACGTGCTTGGGCTCCTTCTGTGCTCGTCTTCATTAATGCTGATCTTTCTTTCCTGTTTGTTCTTTGGCACAAGCTTCAGTCTTTTCTCCCAGGGCTCCTTCACACTTAGAAACACACCTACATTCATTTATACACAAACATCATGAAACAAAGGCTTTGTAAAAGAGGACATGAGATCCTCTCTGAACAGCACATTCATATCAAACACAGGACTGAACAGGATATACTGAGTCTGTGCTGTTTTCATTGTTACTTGCTGAGTATTTTTCCAGTGTTTGAAATGTGACTCAAGTCTGATTCTTCTACTGTGTGTGAACTCTAAGCAGCTGCATTAAACAGCTGCTTTTCAAACCAGGCTCAATCCTATGACTCTGTGAATGTAAACTTTTGTCACCTGCATGAATAACAATCCTTGATCTATCAGGACTGCAGTGCTCCTGTGATCCCAGCTTATAGATGGAGGCTAGCATGAGAGGCTCAGCAGCTAAAGCAGCACACCTGGGTCTCCCAGCCTATTAAAAGCAGCCCTTTGCTTCACCTGCTTCACTAAACATTATTATTATTATTTAAGCAGAGTGGTGTGATTCATGTAGGCATTGCTGTGTGACAGGAGGACTTTTCTTGAAACAGCTCGTGTGACGTGAGCTGACGTAAAAACAGTGATGTTAGCTTGATTCTCTTGGCTAAAACTATTTTAAAAAGAGGGTCAATCATGCAAATCTGCCAATAGAAGCCAAAGTTACAGCCCCTCAGAGTTTAAAGAGAAAAGGCCCGTTTCCAACACTCGGTTGTGCAAAGGGAAACAGGCCCACAGTGCCTGAGTGTGTGGGTAATTCTTCAAATAATATTCAAAAGCAAACATTTTTAAGCATGTAAATAAAATTCAATCATTTCTGCTCTTCAATACCTAAGAAATGAAAACTGGCAGATGGTCCCAAAATGTGAAACGCCTGGCTATCTGTGCATTTAGTGCTGCAGGTTTTCACTGTTTACCTTCAGAAGCATAAATCTCTGCACAGATAATGTTCATATGTGGATTCCTGGTTTCTGCAGTTAATTGTGACCCAAAGCGTATTTTTAAAGTGGTTCCAGGCAATAAAGTCTAAAAATAAATACATCTACTTCCTTTTTCTGTGTTCCAGCCTCAGTGACTCTGACACAGTGCTGTAATATTTACACCTCTGATGAAAACAGAGTTTGTAGTTGCAGAAATACTCGACTCATTTTGGGCATTTACGAGCAGGAACCTCAGAAAGCCCCTCGCTGCTTCACTGGTTAAGAAGCAAAGCAAACATTAGTTCACAGTGATGTTAATTAAGGCCCAAAGTTTAGGAACGAACGTCAGCACTTCACTAATGAATGTAATGCTGATTCATGTGCTTGTTTTGTAATGTGCATGTTGTGCGTTGCTATTTCCCATATTCTTTGGCACTGATAGATGAAGAGTCTCAGGCAGGACCGAGGCTGCCAGCTGCTGACAGTGAGCAGGGAGAGAGCAGCAGAAGCTGGGCAAGAGCAGGGCACCTTCAGCCCCCTTCATCAGTCAGAAATCATTTGGGTGTCTGTGTGAAATGTCTGATTTTTAAAATCTTTTTGTAGACATATTTATTAAATGTTTAACAATTATATAGAAGAAAGACAATGTAAAGAACAAAACATGACAAAACAAAAATGAGTTGAAGTTATGAACTGTTTCTGAGAGACAAATAACACCAGGATCCTTTTTGTGTAGCTGACAGCTGGTAACTGTGCAGGGGCGGGTCTAGCAAAGTGTTGCCAGGGGGGCAGGTAGGGCATTAACAGGGAGAGGGGGGCACAAAGAAATACTTTTCTTTCTTGTTCTCATTTAAAATGTCGAGCTTTTAATAAATAATTATCTGAATCTTACAACAAACGTTTTCATCTGATGTAAAATGTATAGAAATCCATTATTGTACATAGTCATTTTTTTAGGGTCCCATCATAATTTCTTCAGAAGTAAGTACTGCATATGATGCCAGTGTTTCCCACATTTTCTAGATTCTGCACCAGTACTGTGTGTAAAATACATCAAAAAGTCCGTTTGATTCTTTCTCACCTGTCTTTCTGTCTCCTTTCACTTTTTAAAGGTTGCCATGTTAGAAAACATATTTTGCCCTGCCGTGCTGTTTATTGATGTGGCAAATGAAAGGTTTATGAAAACATATCTAAATCTGTCATCAGTAATCAGCAATGATCATGTCTCACCTCTAGTCTCTGTCTTAATGTCAGGTTTCCACCGTGTGTTGTAGATGTTCAGGAGGTTAACTCGACCAACAGTCTACTTCCTGTTTAGAATACCAGGACAGGGAGGATGGTGCAGGTTTAAGTTTATTAGACTGATGCATGTATACCAACAAGACAGCGTCCATCACTGTGACAACAGCGTTTGTTTTCATTCAAAGGCTTCATGGTTTTTCCTTTAATACCTGGGGGGCCGGTCTCCAGTCAAAATGCCCGGGACCATTTTTTGTCCCAGTCCAGCCCTGGTGTCAGATCTGCATGCAGTGTCAATGAGACGATCAACAACAGATCAGACAAAACACTCAGGCGGACACTCCTCTGTAGAAGGAAACATGGAAAGTGTGAGGTAATCAGTGCACAACATCACTTTGTATTTCAGGCTGTTTTTATATAGAACTTCAGCACCAATGTAAAAGTTCTGGTTTGAGGAAGATGAAGAACATTTTCAGGAAGGATGCCGTCTGCAAGCAGAGCTGCTTGAACCTCAGCGCTGAGGTCCAGACTACTTCCTGTGAAGCCACGTGATGTAAATCTGCTGCTGTAACTTCACAGTTTACTGAAGCTAAATGCAACGTTACCATATAATCTGTTTTCAACAAAGGTTTCACTCCGTCCGGTGTTGATGGAATGATTCAGGCCGTACTCGTCAGGCTTCCCGTCGACCACACGCATTTCAGTCACAAACCCCGTGACTGACAACAAGGGAAACAGCAGAAGAAAAGATGTGAAAAATACTGGATGATGATGATGGAGGATTAACCGCGGTGGCTAAACTGTTTCCTGTCTTTGTGGGCGTACTCACAGGGAAGTTTCCAGGCACGTCAGTCTTGGTGGCTAAAGTCTCCATTTTCCAACATGTATCGCTACAGGTGCAAAGACACAACATTAATCATCAGTGTAAATATTTTAATGCTGTCCAAACGGTGTTTGCTTTGTCTGTCCTCTCGCGCTCACAGAGGAAACGAGGACGCCACCTTCAACCCATCTTCAGTTGGCTCAACCATGGCCGGACTTCCTGTTGGCTTTGTGACAGCAAACCACTTGAAATTAGAGCAAACTGCAGTCAAGCACCACTTACAGCAACCTGTGGACACGCAAATGGAAAGCACTGAGAATCATACAGAAGCATAAGAGCTGTTTATGGTAACACGTGTGTGTGTGTGTGTGTGTGTGTGTGTGTGTGTGTGTGTGTGTGTGTGTGTGTGTGTGTGTGTGTGCACATTAATAACACACTGATGTATGTTAGTTTGATTTATGCTATATCTGAGAAAACAACTGCAGAATTTTACATCAAAGTTTCCAAAGCTGATGTTTTGTTGTTCACTCTGTTTTATATTCATATAGTTTGTTGTTTTTAAATCAGTGGACAAAATAAATATTATCACACAAAATCCAGGGTGAAACATAACCAAATAACCTAAATGGTGAAGTCATTATAGAAGTACATGTTGCAAAGGTCGGCCTCCTGTATAGACTGCTAAACTGTCTGGGGGGGCCCTGCCTGTCCTCGTTGGATAAGCTCCACCCCTTTTCCATAAGACGGAGACATTTGTATGAAAATAGATGGGCAGTAAAATAAAAAAAAAAAATATTATGGATGACTCTGTAAATCAAAGTCGGCCTGAGGCAGAAGCAGAAACCATGAGGAGCACAGCACCACTCGCAGAAGGGCACGAAGTGAAGCCATAGCTGCTGAAGAGTGAAGACGTGATGATGGAGGAGATCACAGATGAAGATCTGCTGCCTGCTGACTCTTTATATAGAAGAGTGAGACTATCTCCCCACCAGCAGCTGCACTTATACAAACCCCAGGTGCTGGGATGGCTTTGAACATGTGACATTTTCTGCAAACACATGGACAGTTTCATAACCACAAAGATTATTCCTGCAGCGGCAGAATCGTATCCGCTGTGTGAGAGGTGAACGTCAGACAGTTCTTAGAAAATGTAGTTTCTCTTTAAGCTTTTAACGTCTCTTTTACCCCCATTTGTCTAAAACTACTTGACAGCCCTTCATGTCAGAGGTTTATTACCTGTGCAGGATGGAGCACATGGTCTCAGTCAGGCTGGACACGATCACTCCTACAGGAAGTAAATGTGATTTTATTTCACCTGTGAAATGATGAAAAACAGCAGAATAGCTCACGCTAACAAACGGGTGTTGAAATGTTTCATTTTCTGCTGTTTCACAGGTCAAAAAGGGCGTCGAAGCAAACTGAAGCTGAGCTGCTGCTGCTGTTGTAGTGCAGCATCTGCTGTGTGCTTCATCAGAGAACCTTCTGGACACAGCAGACAGAGGCTGCTGCCACTGAAGTCCATCTGCTAGAGAGCTTTAAACACTGGTTATTGAAGTGGCTTTGATGATACTGATACACAGTCTTTGCTGCTGTCACAGGACAGGGATCCACCAGGGAGTAGTTGTCAGGATAAAGAGCCTTCGCTTCTCTAAATATAAACTGGATACTTGTAGGAAACTTTGGGAAGCAGCATTTTTCCTCATATCGTCTAAACTGAAGTTAGCTCAGGTGCTTCTTCCATACTTGCTCTGCAGAAAGCCAAAGAGTTTGGAGCTCTGCAAACATTTGCAGCACAGCTGGATGTTTGTAACTTTGGTCACCTCTGTATCATCCCTCAGATTCTTTCTGCACAGCTTTGAAACCACGACAGCACGAGTGATGCTGAGGAGACGTCCAGTTTAAACAGACCTTTATTCCTGGAACACAAACACATGAAGTGATGCTGCTAAAGAAGAACATTTAATCGCACTAATGAATCAAGCATCTGTTTGTCTGTCAGTCTGTCAACAGTTCCTCTGATCGACTTCAGACTTGGTGGGTATTTTGTTTTTGCAGCGGTCAAAGTCGATCAGCGTGTTGCTTTGTCTGCTGTAAATCTGCCTGTACAAAGGGAAACATGCATGTTTTAGATGCAAACTCACAACATGGCTGCATTTTTGTGATTATGTGTATTTTATATTGATTTATTCTATTATGTTTTGTATATGAATCTTTACAAGTGTGTCGATACAAAGGCTTGATTAAAACAAAGGTCTCAGCTGTGCTGTTAGGGATGCTCTCATATTTGTTTCAAATGTAATAAATCAAAGGATTTCAGGCTTTTCATCCTTTTTATTTGTTTGGTTCTAACAGCAGCTGGATAAAAACATGCAGGTGATGAATATAATTGTGTGATATTATGAGCATTGTGACTAAAGAAAGAGCAGAGATAGTAAAAAGGAAACAGGTGATGGACGTGAGATTTTCAGAACAAAAGCTCCTCAGTGAGACGATCACCTGGACACAAGGTCAGGCAGCTGGGACTCATCTAGAGAGCAAAATGGAAAAGTGATCTGTGCAGAACATCACTGTTGATTGCAGTTATTTACATCAGACTTCTTCTCTGAGATAAGAGCACCATTTGTGGGAAAGATGACAGTATTTCCAGGCTGGATGCTGTTTGCAGGGAGAACTGAATGAAAGTCTCCTGCACCTCAGCGCTGAGGTCCACACCTGTGAACACAGATGAGGTCAATCTGCTGCAGCACGTAGAGCTTTACTGATCAGCAGGTTCAAAGGATTCAGCAGAGCGTAGAGTCAGAGCTAAATGCCACATCACCATAGAGTTTGTTAACAACAGCTTTCTTTGCCCTTTGTCTCCATGGACTGAATCAGGGATACTCGTCATACTTCACCTCAACCACGTCACTGAGAGACCCCAGCCTGACACAGCAGCAGAGATGATGAAAGCAGAAACAGCAAACAGATGCTTCAGTTGTGTTTCTCTCTGTGTGTGCGCTCACGCCCACTTGTGTGTGTGAACTTTCCACGTACCTCAGCTTGTTTCTCCAACATGAGCCATCAGGGCTGAAAAACATCACTAACACATGAATTCTTTCTCTTTTTGTTATCACCTGTGATCATGTGTCTTATGTTTCTGTCATTCACCAGTTCTTGTATAGTTACGTGTAACTAGACTTCTGTGGGACGTAAATGATTGTTTTGTATGCAGATCTGTACAAAGGATGGAAACACTTGATTACAAAGGAGATCTCAGCTGTGTTGTTGTGGATGGACTTCAACGTATTTGTTAAAAAAGAGAATAAAGCAAAGTGTTTTAGCTGTTTGGGAGTTTTTGTTTGATTCCATTCAGTTTTATTTCTATGGAGTCAAATAATAAGAAAGGCTCTAGAACAGCCCTGAGTTTGTCCAGGTGACACTCCTCTGAAGAACAAAGACAAAGAGGAAGAAGGGGATTCGTTTTCAAGTCTTGTTTCTTTCAAAATAAAAGCTGAAATGTTTTGGAAGCATGATAATATTTCAGCCAGGATGCCGTCTCCAAGGAGACCTGCACCTCAGCGCTGAGCTCCACATCACGCCCTGTGAAAGCACAGATATAAATCTGCTGCAGTGAGAAGAACTTTACCCAACACAAGTGTAGAAGTAGACATTTGACTTTACCTACAACCTGTTAACAACAAAGCTTTCATTGCCTCTGCTGTTGATGTCATGTAGGACTAATCATACTTCACATCAGCCATGCACACGTCAGAGGATCTCCAGGCTTTCAGTAATTAAGCCAAGCAGATGATGTGAACATAGCAATAGTAAAACATGCATCATAATCAGCTGTATGTGTCGACTATGTGGCACCTCAGTCTTGTTGGCATGAAGAAAAGTTGTGTAACATGTAGCATAAGGGCTGCAAAGACATCATGTAGACAGCAGTCGTCTGTTAGTCGTAACGTATCTCCTGTTAAAGAGTTAAATGTGCGTTCTCCATCTCTGTCCTCTCACAGCTCGCCGTACACCAACTCCAGCTGTGGTAACCATGGCTGTGCCCATCAACACGCTGAAGCTGAGACGCCACCCGTCACTATGGCGACTCCAATAGGGTTACCTGTCAGCTGTGGACGCATGAAAGGAAAACAGCAGAAACACAGACATGTTTACTGGAACATTTCCTATTGACAGCTTTATGGAAAAGTGGGTTTAAACACTTTTCTATGTTTTATTTTGTTTATTTATGGATTTATTGTGAAAGGAATTTCAAAGGTTTAATTTGACCTTTCCCCTGTTTTTCATACAGACTGGAGACGAATGGATGGTGCTTTCTTTGTTTGTCTAAAGATAATGAATAAAACTCTACACACATCTTAAACCACCCTCGTTTCTATATATTTTGTTATATAAATGGAAAGTATATAAGACACAAACTGAGCTTATATGATACTAAGGACCCTGGAGGTCAGTCCACCTTTATAATTCAGCACAGCCTGGAGTCTCTTAGTCAAGCTTGTTTGTGTTTTCTGTGAGGAAGTTTTCAGCAGCAGCTCTTTTCTTGGATGTTGGTTCCCTTTGTTTCCATCCTCTGTTAAGATGTTTCAGTAATGTTGAGGTCTGGGGAGGCCAATCCATGGCTGACGTCCTGTGATGCTGCATTAGCAGTTTGTTCATAGTGAAAAATGAAGCCACTGCCAATCAGACATTTGCACAGTGGATCAACTTCTGATGGTACTGTCCTGAATTCCACACCTATAATATGTTTGCACATACTGATGAATATGTGCAGCTGATTTTCAGTCCAGTTCCTGTGTGACAGACGCCAGTCTTTCTGCCTGTGTCCTTCCTTAACAATAGAGCCATCCTTCCACTGAGACTGTTTCTGATGAGGCTTCACTGAGCAGTAGATGGATCCCTCAGCTCATCTAATCGTCCTATTTCTAACACATGACTGTCAGAAACTGTTAATCTGCTGCAGCTCTTTAACTCCTCCACTTCTTTTTTTGTAATCTCTTAGTTTCCTCATCTTTTAAGGTGGCACTGCACACCAGATCCAAAGTCAACATGCTGTTATATAATGGAGTTGAACCTGTAATGGAGTTTGATTTAAACCAATAAGCAATTAAGTGAATGATGATGAGCAAAGATGGTGGAGGTGGTGGATGAAGACCCGGACAGCTGTGGTTGGCTCCTCGTATAGAGCAGAGTGAGGTTGTGTTTGCACATTATTATAAAACCATGTTCACCATATATTTTAGCTGCAGACAATAACATGATTTCTTTGCTGTGGTGATTTTATTCCACTTTGGTAAAATGGAAAACCATCATTTCTTGCTGTAATTCACACATTATTCCAAGAGCCTCAACACAAGCCTTGTAGTCCGACCATATATAGACAAATCAATAGTTGTGTTTGTAACAGCTCATGAACATGAATCGTTCCACATTACTTTAAAATCATTGTAAACTAAACTGGAATAAATGAGTGTTTATATATAGTTTTGTCTCAGCTGTTCATACACAGTGTTTCAGTTCTTATCAGAGTCCCACCGTCTCACTGTGGTGAACCTTTAGCTCTGTTGTAAGCGTGTTGTTACACCAGGTTTCCCTCATTTAAAAATAATCTCTCATTAGAAATGGACATGATGTCTAAGACATAGAAATGCTTATTATGGGTTCACTTGATGTCACTGAAAAGATGCACATGGGTAACGTGCAGGCCGTCCAGCTCCGAGGTTTATCTCCTCACCTCGAGTCTGCGACACTCTCTCCGTGTCCTCTCAGATAAGGGCGCGCACATTTCTGCACCATCTTCTAAATTACAAAGAGCGATTCACAAAACAGAAGCTCACAAAACACTCATCACAAACCAAAAATGGCTCCACTGAGCGTCAAACTGTCACCAGAATTTACTGATAATCTAAAGACTCACAGAACTCATTTTGTCTCATTGTGTCTTAGTTTGAGACATAAGTGCATGATCATAATACTGTGTAGTTAGATGAGACAGAGCTGATGCTTGCTCTTAATTATCCTCTTCATGTTTCCCGAGCCTCAGCAGTGGAAGCTACCATGGATAGAAAGACTATGACTCATCTTAAATCTCAAATCTTTGTCTCCAAAGAGCTGCTGATGTGTCCGATATGATCCACAAGCTTAAACTAGGATTATAAGTGTGTGCAGTGATGTGTTTGAAACCTCTGAGGACTCACACGTGTGTGCTTCAGCCCACACACACATATGAAGCACTGCGACCTCACACAGAAGTGTTTTACACATCCAACCTGAATCCTGATCATTTCTACAGTTTATTAAGTTCAGCTTCACCTGAACATCAGTGATGAAGCTGCTCTGACTCCATCACAGCTCACAGCTGTTGGAATGAGTCAAACAATGAAGAAGGTTCAGAAACAGCTGATGATTTTACAGAAACATGATGCAAACATGAAAATGGACACATTATTTTTTATTAACAGACACTGTTTATGTTTCACTGTGCATGACGTCATCAACACTGACACCAGGGGGCGCTCATCAGCAGCCTGAGGAAGTGTGATAATGGGGGGAGACGCAGTGTTGTGTGTACTGCAGTCGGACAGAAGGAAAAACTTCCTCCTGAAAACATTTTCATCCTACCCAAAAGTGTTTGAGTCAAATGTTACAAATATATAAATACAATAAAACACAGGGTCTTACATAAAATTAGTGATGCAGTTGTGCACTGAGCACCTTTCCAATGTTCCTTCCTCAGATGAGTCCAGCTGCTGAACACATTAACATCTGTATGTAAATGTAGCCGAGAACCAACCTGAGCACTGCTGGGAAAATACAAAGGCAACCATCAAAGTGCTGTATTATCTTATTTATTCTGAATGTTGACTTAGATCCACACCACGATTTATGAAACTATAGAACTAAAATAACAACAATCGTCTGCTTCTTTAAAATTTCTTTCATTACATCAAACCAGTGAAAACTGAAAAAAACAAAGAGCTGTTAGCATGTTCAGACCAACTTTGAGACAGAGACTGTAAAGTTCTGCACTTTAAATCCTGCCTGTGTTCCTGCAAATGATTCACACTGAAAGTATCTTAGTTTAGTATTGAGTGAGCCACAAAGCAGCCTGATAGCTTTAAAACAGTAAAAGTAAATGAAATTGACAGTTTCAGTGTAGCTGGATCTATTATTGGGGGGTCATGGCCCCCGTAACCCCGCCTGGTCCTGAGGTCAAATCCACCATCTTTGTTTCAGAGCTTCATGTTCTCCCGTGTTTGTGTGCGTCCTCTCCGGTACTCCGGCTTCCTCCCACAGTCCAAACACATGCAGTTAGTGGGGTCAGGTTAGCTGTGAGTGGTTGTGTCTCTGTGTTATTCCACCTTAATCAATGACTTCCTGTTAGCATGAAGTGCTTCTGTAGGACTGATGTCATTTTCATGGTTGGATCATTTAAATGAAGCTGGACTCAGATGCAGTAAATAAGCTGATTGATCATTAATGAATAAAGCTGGTCAAACACATCACGTGGACACATGTGATTGTGTGTTGTAGTATTGATCCCAATGCTGGTATCAGTCCTGGATCAATAACACTGGATGGATGCGTTCAGCATGGAGCCCTGAGCTGTGTTACAGACAAACATGGAAACTGACAGGTCTGTGTCATTCACAGTCTGTAACACTTCTAAACAACAGAGGCTGACCCAAGTGCCTCAGAGCCAGGCACGCTCACATCACAGCTCTCTAAATAAGCCAGTTTCAAAATAAGAGCTGAAAGCTGTGTTTGCTTGTGTTAGCTTATTATTGTGGAGACTAACATTCAGTGATCATGTGTTCAGACTCATAATGATTACTCTCAGAAATCCTGATCTTTGTATTTACTGTGTGTTGGATCAATAACTGAGATTCATGGTATCACACAGCTGTGCTGCTGCTGCTGATGTCAGCACATCTGGAACAATACGAGGTATCTGCTAGCAGACTGAGCAGGACGTGAGACCTGTGGACTGTTTAAAGCTGTCCCTCCACAGCTCACTCAGACCTGATCCACACCTCAGTGATATTCTCTGACTTCCTCAGTAGAGACAGAAACCATTCAGATCTGGGACCATCAGCTGACTGATGATGTCACACAGACTGTGTTTTTCAGGAACAGTGATTCTGATGTGAGCCTGCTAGCTGACAGCAGACCTGATGAAAGCACATGTTCACATCTGTGAGGACAGACTGGACTCTTTGACTGCACCTTGGTTCTCCTCAGAGGTCTGTACAGGAGCATGTCCACCCCCACTGAAGATCTCAGTCACTGTGAAACATAGAAAGCTGCTTGTGTGGCCTCTGCCTCACATGTAGATACAGCTACAGGTTTCTCTGTCAGTCAGACTGAAACAGTGTCCTGATGCTGCATCATTCAGCTCTGTGCCCCAGTCAGCATCACTGGGAGCTACCAGTGTTTCTGCCCTTTTCCTGTAACACCACACTCAGCACAGGCTCAGCTGGTATCCAGTGTTGGACTTTGGCTTCAGCTGCTGTGATAGATCCTCTAACATAGATCAGCTCTGCTACATGTTGTTAGATAAGTGCAGCTGCTGTCATGTCCTGATGTTTCTCTGGCTCAGCAGCTTCTCCATCAGAGGTTCACATGGAGCTGATCCAGTATCTCCAGTAACTGTGTTCTGTGCCTCACTGGTTCATCCTTCTGTCTGTGTGACGTCAGTCAGATGTTGAAGTTAAACTCTGTAATCTTCACTGTGTCACAGAGTTCAGTGAGTCCCGTTATTCACAGTATCAATCAGATCATCAGAGAACAGCTGATCAGCAATCAGTGGTGCCAACAGCGCCTCCTGTGGTGAGAGGATGCAATAATGCAATGTAGCATTTTTCCACTCAACACTTGCAGTCATGGAAACTGTCTGTTGGATCTGTGTGACGTTGCTTTCTTGGTTAGAGTTCCTCACAAATGTCCAGATGATTCTTCTAATGAGGCGTCGACCATGTTTGCAGCTCTTTGGAAGAAAACGTCGCCCTTTGCCATCCTTACTTTTCTTTGACTTCTTCAAATGCAGCTGAACTCCAGCTGGTATTTTCTTGGACTTTGCAGCTGTTTCTGGTCATCGGTTCATTCCTGCAAACCTCTGAAGCTGAACAACAATGATGCTGAAACCTTTATTCTAGCGCAACTTGTAAGCGAACTTGACTTTCAAAATAAAAGCACAAAGCACCAAAACGTTGACTACAGAAAACAAACAGTAATGTACAGCTTAAACAATTTACAATCATGACATAGATCTTGACAAGATAAAGAAATAATCCAAATTATATACAATGTCATCATGCCAACAGTTACAACATCGATGGAGGATCTGTGTAAGCGCTGAGGATCGTCCTGATGGACAGAACAGAAGGAGAGTGAGACAAGTGAAGATATACTAAACAACACTGTGACACACACAGTTTGATTCACAGGTGATTGACACATTATTTGACCACAAGTGTCTGTGAAGGTTCTCAGTCATCCAGGTCATCGTAGTCAAAGGAGCCTCTTTGCTGACTTTAAAGTCAGCAAAGAGGCACAGAAAAGAAGATCAGACACCAGCGAGGGAGGATAAGAAGGACAGACGCAACAACATTGCCATCCCCTATGTAGCCGGTGTATCAGAAAAACTCAGGAGAGTTTTCTCCAAGCATGACATCCCAGTGTATTTCAGACCCAGCAACACGCTCAGACAAAAACTGGTTCACCCGAAAGACAAAACGCCAAAACACAAACTTAACAATGTGGTGTGTGCTGTACAGTGCAGCGAGGAATGCCCAGACCTCTACATTGGAGAGACCAAACAGCCACTTCACAAGCGCATGGCACAACATAGAAGAGCCACCTCCACAGGACAAGACAGATGATTCTTCTAATGAGGCGTCGACCATGTTTGCAGATCTTTGGAAGAAAACGTCGCCCTTTGCCATCCTTACTTTTCTTTGACTTCTTCAAATGCAGCTGAACTCCAGCTGGTATTTTCTTGGACTTTGCAGCTGTTTCTGGTCATCAGTTCATTCCTGCAAACCTCTGAAGCTGAACAACAATGATGCTGCATTGCTGGCTGATCCCAAAAGGTTGATTCTGTTCATCTGGACGTTTTCAGAAACGTTTGCTCACTGATCAGGTGACTTCTTCAGTCTCAGCTGACTGCAGCTTTACAAGCTTACAAACAGCACATTTGCACAATGACTGAAAGCAGCAGCACCTGATATATATGATACTAATATAATACATATACATATATAATCCATACTAATGATGAAGGAACTGAGCTCACAGTCCATTGTTCATTCAGTGAACTACTCAGTTTATTTTGGGCCTCAGAAATGCTCACTCTGTTTGTACATCACTGTCAGCAATAGACTCATTCTGCTGTGTGGACAGGAACACATGTGACATCACTTCCTGTTTGTTTGTGACTGAAGAGGAAGAAGTTTACAAGGAATCATTTAGAAGAGTTTCAAACATCAACTGATTGAATCCATGAATCTGAAAACGTGTTTGTGAGTGAAAGAGACAGACATGTACAGACTGAACTATCTGTTCAACAGTCAGAGTGTTTCTGTAACAGGAGACACTCTTTACACTCCACTCAGCACAGGGACACTGAGGCACAACGAGACCAGAGTCTAAAACCAGGATAAAGAGTTTGAGTGAATGTGGTGTTGAAGGTGTGGAGGTGGATCAGAGTGTCAGAGGAGACTCTGTAGAAGGACAGAGTGCCAGCAGGACAGTCCACATACACTGCTGCTCTGTTAGAGACAGAGGAGGAGGAGGAGGAGGAGGAGATGGATGTTACTCTGTTATTGTGACAGACATAATCAGGACCATCATCAGAGCAGCACAGACTCCAGGACTGATCATTGATTCCAAACTCACAGTCATAACTGCCTCCTTTCCTTCTGATGCTTCTGTAACTCACTGATATATAAACGTCTCCTCTCCACTCGACCTCCCAGTAACAGCGACCAGTCAGACCATTTCTACACAGCAGCTGTTCCCAAACATCAAATCTGTCTGGATGATCAGGATATGACTGAACCTTCCTCACACGTGTCACCTTCCTGTTGTTGTCAGACAGTTGGAGCTCTGTGTTCACTGTGTTTGTGTCGATTGTGAGTTGACAGGAATCTGATGGAGAGAACAAACACAATCCAGCTGCAGTTATTGATCCATCATCTGTTCATTGATTGACACTTTGATGATGACTCCTGACATGATGAAGATGGTTGAATGTGTGCTGCTTTGTTTTCATGAATCCCATTAAAAACACACTTACACTTCCTCAGACCTGGTGTCAACCATCGGACTCCAGCAGGCTCCACCCTGAAAGGAGGAGGGGGGTCAGAGCAGCACAGTCAGCATGCACACATGGACATTACATGGCTCTCACACACACACTGTTACACACTGAGCTCAAAGCTCGGCTCCACTGTTTTATTCAAAGAAATCTACATTTATTTATCAGCACATTTAAAAACAGCTTGAGCCAAAGTGCTGCACAGAGTAGAGAGAAAATAGGAAACATACACAGTAATGACTATAAAGACTGGTCAGGATTGAAAGCTACAGAGTACAAATGTGTTTCCAACCGGCTTTTAAAAATGTCCAGTGTTGGTGACGACCTGATGTGAAGGGCGACTGTTCCAGAGTTTGGCTGCAGCCATCGATAAAGCTCACCTCTGTTTTTACGTCTAGTTCTGGTCAGAAGCTGCTTATCTGCAGACCTGAGGGCTCCACTTGGATTCTTTTGTTAAAGAGAGATAAGATGGAGCCAATCCATTCACAGATTTAAAGACAACCAGATCTGGAAGTGGATTCTACCACGTACTGGTAACCAGTGGAAAAAGCTGGTGATGGGTCGTCTAGCACAGACCCACCGCTGGAACCAGACAATTGATGAGGGAGAGAACTGTGACAGCGCCGTTCCTTCACTTGACCTCAGTCGCTCTCGTCTGCTCCCTCGTAACACTGCTCTTTATTGAGCTTACATGAATATGCACAAGTTCATTATGACGTCTTACACAGGTATGAACAAAGAGTACCAGTCTGTGCATAGTGTGTGTGTGTGTGTGTGTGTGTGTGTGTGTGTGTGTGTGTGTGTGTGTGTGTGCGTGCGTGTGCGTGTGTGTGTGTGTGTGTGTGTGTGTTCCAGTTGTGACCCTGTGACCCCAAAGCTGGTGCTAAGAGTCCAGCGGTCCCCCTAACAAAGGGCTCTTATACTTAACCAGACACAGAGTAGGTGTCCTCCTACACCAGGGGTCTCAGCTAATGCTAATATTGTTTTCCCTTCCCTTTTAACAATGTGAGCAGCTAATGCTAATTTGATGTGAATTAGCATTATATTAGTGAGCAGTTAATGCTAAGTAGGCTGCCATTATTAACTAATGCTACTTTGACGTGAATTAGCATTATGTGCTAATACCAATACTGTTTTCCCTTACTTTTTAACAATGTGAGCGGCTAATTCTAAGTACGCTCTTGTAAATAGCTAATTCTAATTTAGTGTGAATTAGCATTATTCAATAATGCTAACACTGTTTTCTCTTACTTATTAAAAATGATAGTAGCTAATACTAATACTCTTTTCCGTTGGGTAACAACGATGTGAGGAGTTAATGCCAAGTAGGCTGCTTTTAGAGGCTTATTCTAATTAGGGCTGAATAATTATTAGTAGCTAATGCTAATACCGTTTTCTCTTTCCTTATAACAATATGAGCAGCTAATGCTAATTTGATGTGAATTAGCATTATATTAGTGAGGAGCTAATGCTAAGTAGGCTACCATTAGCAACTAAAGCTAATTTGAGGTAAATAAGCATTAGTAGCTTATGCTAATAACCTTTTCTCTTGTGTTATACTGATGTGAGATGTTAATGCTAAATAGGCTTCCATGAGTGACTCCTTTCCCTTGCATTATAAAGATGTGAACAGTTTATGCTAAGTAAGCTGCCATTAGCAGCTAATGCTAATACTGTTTTCCCTTTCTTTATACAACTTGAGCAGCTATTGCTAAGTAGGCCACTTTTCTCTGCTAAGGATTTGTGTGACCATGATGGAAACTCTGATAAGCTAATGCTGCTAAGCTAATGCTGTTTATGGGCCCTGTTAGAATCAATATTTCATTCTCATTCTGTTGTTTGAGAACAATAACAGAAAAATGTGCACTTGAGAATAAATTTATTGTGAATTCAGCTGTGAATGTACAGTTTGTCATTATTTAAGCTTCCATTTCCAAATGTTAGCTGACACTTTATTAGGTACACTGGTATCTATATCAGGTATACCTGTGACCTAAATGTTCCTGCAAACAGACTCCTTGGAGACCCCTACATAAATATCCATGAACTATCCAGCTAGACTAGTGTGTCTGTCCCTGAAAATATTCCTGCATGTGTGATTGTTCATGTGTCATCTGCAGGAAACAAACAGGAAGTGAGTGAAAGACACGGGAAATGTTTCCAGCTTTTCCTCCTCTATCAGATTTTAAGATAAGATAACCTTTATTAGTCCCACACGTGGGAAATTTGTTAGAGAGATACCTGGAGATATTTTCTCTCCATACCTGAGAGTGTCCAGTCTCCAGCCTGGATCGTTCAGTCCAGCCGACAACAGCTTCATTCCCGAGTAACCTGGATGATTGTAGCTCAGGTCCAGCTCTCTCAGATGGGAGGGGTTGGAGCTCAGAGCTGAGGCCAGAGAAGTACAGCTTTCCTCTGTGATCAGACAGCCTGACAGACTGCAGACACACAAAACAACAATCTATCTGTCAACAGTTGTTTTCTCTTTGTCACAATAACATCTATCCATCCGTTGTAACTTTATTTATAAGTGACAATACCCAACAGACAACAACAGTCATCTGAAGCTGTTTAACAGTGTAAGGTAAGAGCCTCCACTGTGAGCAGCACTTGGTGATGGTGGGAAGAAGAACTCCCTTTGACACAAAGATCCTCCCAGTGAAAACAGGCTCCAGGAGGAGCATCTACCATGACTGGTTGCAGGGTGAGGGGAAAGAGAAGAGATGAGCTCAGAGAGACAAGAACAAAACAGAGAGACAAAAGTTAAGGACATGCAGTAGTGACATATAAAAGCATCAGGAGTGAAAAGAGGGGAGAAGAAAGCAGAGCATCATGGGAAGTCCACCAACAGCCTGAGCCTATAGCATCATAACTAAGGGATGGTTCAGGGTCACCTGATCCAGCTCGAACTATAAGTTTTATCAAAAAGGAAAGTTTGAAGCTGATCTTCAAAGTAGAGAGGGTGTCTGTCTCCTGAACTCAAACTGGGAGCTGCTGCCACACCCAGTCCAACATAGCCAGGCTTTCTTTGCTGCTTTGACAAAACCTCAAATCCCAGTCAGAGATGATGAGCATCATCACAGTGATGATCATTTCTCTGTAACCCAGGCTTTCTGCTTCAGGATCTGTGCACGCTCACAGAACAAGGAGACCTTTAAACATCTTTTTTTTTTTTTTTTTTTTTTTGAAGTGACATCAGAAACAGCAGCATGTGACATCACGTGATGGCGGAGCTTCAGTTCATCCTGTGTCATCCTTTTTTTTTTTTTTTTTTTTTTTTTAAATAGGACAGGGGGAAGAATGAAAGAAAGAGGGGGAGAGGAAGAAAGAAAACCAAAGGGGAGAAGAGACGGTGAGAAGGGGGGGAAGAGAGAAAAAAAAAAAAAAAACAAAAAAAACTCCTGGGTCACCTGGAGAGAAAGAAAAACAAAAAAAACAGGGGAGACAGCAAACAACAAAGAGCAACATAATAAAAAATAAATAAAAAAAAAGCACCATCACAATAAACTAGCTAGTCATAGATATCAATAGTTACTAAATAATAAACGATATTGTGCAGCACGCAAGATAGACAGCGCACAGTGTGCTTTGAGGCAGCAGCCAAGAAAGCTGTAGTCCGCATCTGTGAATACCCATGTGTACACCTGTGTGCATACCTGTGTGGATCAGCATGCTTGCATTCCAAAGGTTTCTCCATGTAATGATCTGCTAGAGAGTGTGGGGAGCCACAGCCCTGTCCTCTATGGTATCAAGCAGGTATGGAGGAGCTCAAAACTCCAGACATCCAGAGGCCCCCAGAACACAAGAGACCAAGGAAGACCCACAGAGGGGAAGCTGCGCCACTGTCCCAGTAAGAGCTGAGGAGAGTCCCAGATGAGAGCTCATTCAGCAGCCGTGGAGCAGAAGCGACGCGCCCGTGAGCTCCGCCGGCAGCCAGCTGTGCCTGAGTGACCGAGCCCCAGGCCGAGAGTCCGGGGGCACCCCACCTCCAAAGTGGCCCGAGCGAGCCCCAATAAGCGGCCGCCAAGGAGTGAGCCGGTGTGTACCCGGACACCCACCCCCAGATACAAAGAACCACCAACGCACCGATACCGATACTTTAAACATCATTTCACCAAATGGATGGACTGGGCTCAGCCTACAGATGAACTGGTGCCAGAGATCATAAAGAACATCAAACAGTCAAATTCAACACTTTTAATGGAAATATGAGATTAATGCTGCAGACAATCATGAACCTGCTGAATTCATGAACATCAAGAATGCAGCGAGTGGTAAAATAAAGATTTGACCTCAGTGTGCTCAGTGTTCCTGTCTATTCCTAACATATTCCTAACATGATAGCTGCACTTTAGAGCTCTAAAACTGGAACTGACTCATGTTTAAACTCTACATGTTACTCAGTACATTCAGTTCTGACACTCGCCCACAGTCCAACAAAGGAAACATGGAGATCACATCAGTTTGTCACCAAAGTCTAATTATTAGGGCAACTTAACCTGTTATTATCTCGTAAACTCATTAACTGATTAACGTCAGCAATTATTTTAATCACAGTTTTTAAAATCATGATTATTGTGAAAGTGCTCACTGGCTCTGAATATAAAAGCCATGGGTCACAGGAGGGATGTTGATCAGTGCTGGCTTGAAATGGGCGTCATTATGCGTCTCAGCCAATGGGAGCATTGAGGGTGGGCCTAATACCACTGCAGCGCTCACATGACCCAGGACAGAAAGAAAGGGGCGGGGACAGAAACATGGAGACAGGTACAGATCTTTGACATGTTCATTTTAAACTGTTCCAGGAGGCAGTGTTGATACAACTAAAGTTATCTGTTGTTGAAGAAGTCGGTCTGAGGAACGTTCTTAGGATCAACAAATGACGGCATGTATGAGCCTCAAGACGCAGCGTCACAAGAAGAACACATGAGCTGTAGAAAAAGGAGAGACTATGAAAGCCACGGCGTTACAACATGAACCTGCTGTTGGTCTCTCTGGAGACTACTGGGCGTGGCTGGGTAACCATGGTTACCTGGGAGTTACAGAAACGTGCAGAACATGTGATTCATGTTGCAGAGCAGTGGGACATTTGAAATAAAGTCAGCACACTCAGTACAGATAGTGCATCAAATATGATGCTGCTGCCAGACGTCTGCCTTTGATCACGCCCCTGCATCGCGCACAACACCAAGGTTGCCATGGCAATCACAGCTAACAGGGACAAAGTGCACAGCTGGAAGCCTGCAGGTATATTTAACATGATGTATTTCTCAGTGTCCTGTCTGTGTGTGAGAGACAAACAGCCTCTGTATGTGTGTGTAAATACAGCATGAATATGTAGAGGACATGTTTGTGGATATAAGTAAATGAAAGCTCTGCGTCATTTGAATCTTCTTGTTTCTGTTGCAGGTCTGTGACTGAACTTCTGGGAGGAGAAACGTTGGTTTCATGCTCTGTGATTCTGTGTTTTGTCATCTCTCTCAGGTGATGGACAGCTCAGATGATGACCCCGCCTACGTGGTCAAATTCAAGTCTACATTCAGAACAGACCTGGAGACACGCAAGCAAAATGCCAACATTGTATATGTGAAAACTGCTGCTGGAGCCAGATTCAAGGAGCTCAAGTGTTTACCCAGATCTTACTGAACTCACTGCAGGAACAGAGGGTTGTTGGAGGGAAACCTGTGGAAGCAACAACATCCGAGCCACCAGAGAAGAAGTTGGCCCTGTTGGTGCTTCATCAGAGTGTGAACAGGAGGAAGACTCAGCTGAGAACAGTGTGGTGGACACAGAGCAGAGCCCACCATCAGTACAGAGGCCTGTCCATTAGAGTGCTGCTCCAACATGCAGCACATGTACTTGGCCACAGCTGCAACATCTGTACCTGTGAAAGCTTCTTCTCTGTTGCTGCTCATATTGTGCAGAAGAAGAGAGTTTCTTTATCATCAGAAAATGTCAATGAGCTTGTGAGTCTTAGCAGCTGGCTCGGTGCAGAGGAGGAAGAACATGTCAAGTCAGAGGAAGATAAATGCAGTTCATGTTGTCAACTCAACCTGGACTGTTGAAAGAGTTTTTCTTTGTCTGGTTTCTGACTGAGATTCTCCAAAGGAAATCCAGCACAAACACACACTTCACACACTCAAAGTCCTGCACAGTAAATGAGCTGATGAGCGTTTGTGCTGCTGCCTGATAACAGAACAATAGTTCTGCTGCTTCCTGTTCTGCAAACACACATTTATAAATGTTCACTTGCTGTTGATCAAAGGTATGTTGGTGGCTCTGGACGCTGAGGGAACTTTGTAAAAAACTAGATCAAATGTTAACGTCCTGGCAGAGGCAAAGAACTTTGATTTGATATTTGATTAGATTCATGTTTCAGCTCAGACTGACAGAAATATTTGAACTGCTGCTGTGTTAAAGGGAACACTGCTGTTAGAAAGCACCTGATCTGTTTCTGCACACTGAATGTTGCACTTCTCATACTGCAGTACTATTAAAATAAGTACACAATACACTACTTTTGAACTCATGACTGAATGTTGCTGTAACAAAGCCATTAATGTGATTCAAAGTGTTCATGGTTTCCCAGCACAACAAATGATTGCACAAGTGTGACTGATCCACTTTCTAATGTGTGTGTAGCCCACACTGTGTGTCACTGTGTCACAGGTGAGTCTGTGTGTCCAGGTTCTATGAGGACAACAGGATATAGTGACTGAGTCCAGCAGCTTAAAGTCTGACTCCATCCTCCATTTAAATAACTCACAGCAACAACTGAATAGCTTTGCCTTTGTGTAGCTGACACTTCATTTTAATGTCCTTCTATTCTGGTTCATCTGGTCTCAGTTTCTATAAGCACACAGGTTTCATCAGGACTCTATGACCTCAGTAATCTTTGCTGGGCCTTAATGCTCTGAACAAAGCTGCACATCACAAGACTAAATAGAAATGAATCAGTCTTTCATTCTCACTGCTGTTTGACTTCAGCTCTCAATGTCCCACCATAACCCATGGAAAGAATTACTGTCCATCCAGGCTGCTGAACATGAAGCTGAAGAAGGTGGAGTATTGTGAGGGCTGATGGAGATGATGATGAGGAATCCAGGAGCAGTGGGTGGATGGCAGCATCAGCATGAAGGATCAGTGTGAGAACACATCATCATCCACAAAGGAAACCAGTCTGAGTGTCTGACGCTCTTGTTAGAAAGACGCAGTCCCAGCAGTTAGCTTGTCTGCTAGTTAGCTGAGAGCTAGCTCACTTGTACATTGAATACCAAACTGTGTAAACCAGGGGTGTCAAACATATGGTCCGTGGGCCAAATCAAGCCCTTGAGATAATTTCATATGTCAAATATTGATGAATTTTCAGGCTTGCTGATAATCAATGTGAGCACGGCTGAGGTTTTATTCTGATGAGCAAACCATGTGGCCAATCACTTTAAGAGACAGACTGGGATCATACCATTATGTGAAAGAGGACATGTCCCATAGACAGCAAGGGTAGTGGTAGAGACCAGTACACAGAGAAATGGGAGCTGTACTGAAATGCAAGCGTGTCAGGAAAGAGTGAAAAGGCAAAATGAGCAGCATCTGGCTGCATTTCAGTGATATTGGAGACCACAAAGCTGAGTGCAACATTTATACAGGAGATATACAGGAGACGCTGAGAGTAGAACTGATAAAATTAGGAGCTGGCTAAAGTGAGACCCATTTTTATTTCCACCCATTTTCCACTGTGGAGGACAAAAGGTTTCAAACTGGTCCAGGTCTTAAACCTCACGTGTTCTTCCTAATAGCAGTAAATGGATAGAAATAAGGCTTTTATGAAAACACTGAATAAAACTTGCTGCCTTTAAAAAGACTAAATGTACAGTTCAGTATTGAATACTACATAAAATAAACTATATATAAAGTGTGTCTGAATGGCAGAGATGCAGAAATATGTGCATGTAGCACAGAGCCACGGCTCAGTGTCTGAATGAGTCTCACAGACCTGAATGTGCTGTTGAAGCCATTTATAATTATAACGTAATTCTTTACTCGTTTGATCTGCTCCTTACCACAAGCCACCAGACGTAGAAGGTTTTGGACTTTTAACTATATTTTCTGAAGTTTTACAACTTTTCTTACTGTTAAAAACCTCGTTATGGCCATTCATGCTGTACAAAGTAATTAGACATGTGTGGTATCTACAGAAACGTCAGAATCTCAGCTAAAAGTTCACAAAACCATCTCAACAACCACCAAACAGCTGAAACAGCAGGTGAACAGATCACACAAAAAAGATGTAAACACAAATCCCCCTGATCATCTGTTTTTTAAACATGAAGCGTCGTTTTGGACGTTCATTTACTGCTGGTTCAGTGAATTTTGGTTGGACAGTGATGAAACCTGCAGCCTCAGAATCTGTGAGAAGTCTGCTTTCAGCTCGCAACAGCATTGTTGTGTTGTGTGCTGTGGATCCACCTCTGCAAACTCATCACTGTTTCACCATCATGTTTCTACTTAGACAATAACAAAGGAAGCAGTTCCCAGGAACTACTTCCTGTCTTGTTAACATAAGAGTACGTTGCCCTTCAAAACACCTCCACTTCTCCTCTTATTAGAGGACTGCCTTATTATTAATCTGCTAATTCTGTCAGTTGATGAAAGAAAAATGCTTGATCTCACCTGAGAGTTTCCAGTGTACAGCGTGGACTCTTCAGTCCTTCAGACAGAAGCTTCACGCCTGAATCCTTCAGGTTAATGTTACTCAGGTCCAGCTGTCTCAGATTAGAGGTCTGAGAGCTGAGACCTGAGGCCAGAGCTTCACAGCTTCTCTCTGACAGGTCACAGTGACTCAGTCTGAAAAATAACAGATAAACAATTACAAAAATAAAACACTTCTGTTGAAGTGTAAGGAGATACTATTATATTTAGCAATATTTCATCTTGTTTTGTCAGGAAACTGAGCACTGATGCAGAGCAACATGTGGAGAGAATCAGAGGAGAAGAAGTGAAGAGAGAACAGCAGTAAAACAACACTGAATTGTTCAGTGTGCTTTTGATATCAACAGAATGTGTCAAATTTCTTTATTTTGTATTTGTTTTAGTAGAATTGATGATTATCACTTAGATAACAACCACAGGCCAGGTCTAAATTGCACTTTGGTGACAGTTACACCCAGAAATATTTCAGAAACGTGGACAATTTGTGCTCCATTGTATTCAGTATTGAACAAACTGAGTACCGATGACCACTTAATAGTTTTGATATTTTATTTGAGTTGTTCCACCTGATCTGTGTTAACTAGAATAAACATTTAAAAGCTAAAGCTATGATCACATATGTACTTACAGAGCTTTGTTGGAGGCTTTGACCACTGGCAGCAGCCTCAGAAGAGCCTTTTTAAAGGCTCATGTTCTCACTTAGATCATTTATTTCTACTTACATTTCATTCTGGGAAAAATGGGGATTACTTTGAAAACATGAACTATTTTCCCCAAAAATCAGCTCTGGATTAGTAAATCACAATTATGAGGGAGAGAAGAAAAGCAGCTAAAATCAGGTGTAAAAGTAAAGCAGAGGATGAGCTGAATAAAGGACACTCAAGGCTGGCTTGGAAAGGAATGAAGTCCATGGTGGGGATGCAGAACAAGGAGCAAAGATGAATGTGATGCTGAATCAGCAGAAGACTTGGACTCATTTGATTCCAGCTTTTTTTTTATTGACATTTTAGAATCACTATACAATACCATCAACTTCAGCTGTTTACTCAATTCAGCCTTAGCTTTTATCGTTTTATTGACAAAATGCCTCATCTGTAGATATCTATAAAAATCCTGTGTTTCTAATGAATATTTATCTTTCATTTTATCAAAACTAATTAGTCTGCCTTCCTCCATTATCATACATAAAGCTGTTAATCCTTTATATGTCCAATCTTTGAATCTGGTGTCCAATTTATTTGGAGCAAAATGTGTGTCATATGCACACCACTTAAGAACTGCTATATCCTCTTCTAGTTTATATTCTTTTATTACGGTTTCCCAAATTTTAAAAGTCAACTTGATCCATGGATTTTCAATAGTTTTTATTAAATTTTGCAAGCTTCTGTCTGCTATAATAGCTTATATGGGGATGGAGGTCAGACTCTCCTCAATAACTTTCCATTGAGCGTCATATGAAGGATTACATCAGCATATCATAGGCCTTAATTGTGCTGCCCAATAATATTCCCTAAGAGAAGGTAAGCCCCACCCCCTTTTCCTTTGTTAAGTTGTAGGGTTTTAAATCTAATTCGGGGCCTTTTTCCTTGTCATATGTATCTTGACAAAATTTTATCCCATTCATTAAACTGTTTCTGGTTAATTTCTATTGGTAATGTTTGAAATAAATATAATAATTTAGGAAGAATATTAATTTTAATTGAGTCTATTCTCAAATATAAACTTAAATATGGAATTAGATTCCATCTCGCTATATGTTCCTTAATTTTTTTCTGTATTGGTAAATAATTTCGTTCTAATAGTTCTGTAAGATCCTTAGGTATTATGACTCCTAGATATTTAAAGTACTCTGTTTGCCATGCTAATTGATACTTATTTTTAATTTCTTCTGATGGAATATAGTTGTACTTAAGCAATTGTGTTTTACTCATATTAACCCTATATCCAGATAGTCGACCAAAGTATTCAAATGATTGCATTAATTTAGGTAAAGAGTTTGATGGTTGACCCAAAAATATTAAAATATCATCTGCATAGCAGGCTAATTTATGCTCCCTTTTCATGGATATTAATACCTTCTACTTCTTTATTTTGTCTTATATATTGAGCCAATGGTTCCAGATATAACGCAAATAATAATGGTGAGCACGCACAGCCCTGCCTTGTTCCTCTTTGCAGCTTAATACTATTTGATAGGTAGCCATTAATTTTAATCCTTGCCGTAGGGTTATCATAAAGTGCCTGTATTGTCTTAATTATATATTCGTGAAAGCCAAATGTATGCAAGACTCGGTAAAGAAAGTTCCAATTAACTGAATCGAATGATTTTTCTGCATCGATACTGATTACCATTGCTTCTATTTTATTCTTTTGAATATGATTAATAATTTGTAATGTCCGTCGCACATTATCTTGTATTTGGTGCTCTCGAATAAAACCTGTTTGATCATTATGAATTAGATTAGGTAAGAACTTTTCTAATCGTCGAGCCATGATAGATGTAAACAGCTTGTAATCTGTATTAAGAACAGATATTGGTCTATATGACGCACATTCTAATTTATCCTTGTTTTCGTTTGGGATGGCAGAGATAATTGCTTCTTTCCAGCTAGAAGGTACTTGAGCCTTCTTTAGGATCCAATTCATTGTTAGAAGCATCACTGGTATTAATTCTTCTTTTAGCTCCTTGTACCATTCTGCCGTATTATGGAACGCCAGGACTGCCATAATGAATTAATTAAATACACCATTAAATAATTAATTAAATGTGGCAATAATTAATTAAAATTGGAATTAATTAATTAAATAAATAGTAATGACACATGTAATTAATTAATTATTGACACATTTAATTAATTATTTATGTATTTCACATTTTAATTAATTATTGACACATTTAATTAATTAATTATTGACACATTTAATTAATTATTTATGTATTTCACATTTTAATTAATTATTGACACATTTCATTAATTATTGACACATTTAATTAATTATTTAATGATATATTTATTTATTTCATTTTGGCAGTCTTGGCGCCTGGCTCTCATCATGAAATAATTTTATCTGTCAGCTTCACCCATCAAACTCAGAGGGCGGGGTTAACGCTGATCGAGTCAAAACCATTGCTTTGGCCTGGTGGCCATTGTTTCTAGCACACAACAACCGGCATGTGGAAGCTAACAGAACTGAGCTTTGAAAAACCCTGTTTGTGTGTTACCAAATACCGTTTTAATATTTTTTTAGCCGAGAATGTAGTGGTTTAATCTTCATGTGTCTGGTCGGTTTGTCAAGATACAGCCTCTTTGCAAAAGTGTTTCGATGATTTCGGAGATGTCTGCCCAGTCTCACGGCAAAGCGTGGGATAGACCCGCTCGCCTCGCAAGCAATCCCACCGACAAAGCGCAGGCCCCGGTACACAGCTGTAGTAACCCCGCTGACTTCTTTTACTGAGGTTATATTTATCGATGTTTTATTTCCTGATGTTCTTATGTGTCCTACGTGTTTCAGTCGCCAATTCTGAATTATAACTAACATTAAAAACATGTTTAAGGAGGAGAGAGAGCAAATAAATCTGTTTAACATCTGATCTTTGGGTTTTTGTTCAGTAATCAGCGTGACCTGTGTATAAACACATAAAAGAGATAACGTTGGTGTTTCCGTCATGTAGTAACTGCTGGCTTTAACTGTACAAAGGTTGTTCGACACTATGAAACACATACAGACTTCATGATGTGCGGCTAATATTTTTATTGTGAATATTAATCATGCTGACCTCGCTCTGTACACCACGCAGCGAGGTCAGCATATCCACGATATCCTCAGCTCCATGAGTTAACAAAGTTTCCCAGCTGACTATCTAACTGCCAACTATTCCAGAGACGTGAAAATATACAGCATAAAGAAAAGTGTAAGAGACTCAGCAGCAGATTAGAATAACAGTTATACATTTAATAAATCACCAAATGAATCCAAGAAACGAGCAAACCTGTTCCGACAATTTGAATTTGTATTCCCTCAGCTGCAGACTCGCTGCTGTTTAAATGTTTGAAAAGGAAGATTAGATATAAAAAACGTCAAACATAGACTCAGTCTGCCTTCACATTTGATATGAGGCCAGCACGTATAGTGGCCTCAGCTATTACTGAAATACACGTGCTATATCATAAACTATGATATAAACAGGGAGGTCCTATTAACATGTTTAGTTTTAAAGGACACCTTCCTGCCTTTAGTCTCATTCATGAGCAGTATTAGTTTTCTTCTAACATCCAGAAGTCTGCACAATGTGTTTCATAGTTTGTAACAAGCCTTTGACAGGTAAACATAACATGACCGAAAAAAAAGAGAGAGAGAGAGAGAGAGAGAGAGAGAGAGAGAGAGAGAGAGTGTTGACATAAGAAGAGAAAATTCTCTCAATTATGGAGACAGACAAATGGTTCATTTATGTTTGATGTGTGTTTATTCCTCCCTAAATATCGTCGGTGAAGTTCGCCATGCATGTCAGATTTTCCTGCGCATTTTTATACCTCTGCCAACAGAGAGAGAAAAAAATCACATTCTAACAGACAGCTGGTGCTTAGAATACAGTTGAATAACTATTAAAAAACAGATGATATTTAGATGATAGTTCAGTCTAACACATGTGCCAGTGAACCATTAAACGTCTGTGAAACTATGCAGTTATGAAACGTAACTTTAACCTCAGCCAAACCGATTTGCTCAGTTGTAAATAAAACAGCGAAGTAAACGTGACCCGACAGACAGAACCTGAGTGAATGAAGTCCAGCGTTTAACCACTGAGAGCTAAAACTCAGCTGAGGTTTGAAAGCTGTGTGCCGGTGATTGGACATCTGCCGCCGATGAAGCTGTTCGCCTATAAAGTGCTCTGTAAGGAAACAAGCTCCAGCAGCTCTGCGCTCGGGGAAAACACTATATTTACTTATCTTGTGCAGAAAAATGCGCTGACATTGCGTTATATCGAGCACTGGCTGCCCAGTTAAACTGTGACTATCACCAGGTAACGTAGGCGTGTTTCTTGAATTAGCAGCAGGTGTTAAACAGCTGACAGATGAGGAGGAGGATGCATGCAGGTAAACTGAGGGTCTGTTGAGCTGATCGCTGGTTTCTGCGAATGCAACATGTGGAACACGGAGAGTGGAATATGTAAACAAACCGGTTAACGTAACCCCCTCGCTGCACTCTGCATGCTAACTGTTAGCAGAGCTAGTGAAATCTCTGAAAACATCTGAGCACTTTTGCAAACATGTTCTATGTTGACAACCTGACCAGACATACGTCGCGACATTCGCGGCTAAAACACTGTTAAAAGTGTAGCTGGTGACAGAAAAACGGGGTATTTTAAAACTACACCACCACCATTGCTGCCTGTGATTTGATCTGCATTCTGGGATACCTGGCTGCCCCAAGTCTACACAAGCAATCGATTATCTAGGATCGACCTGTTTTGACTTACTTTGCACGGCAACCAATCAAATGTTAGAGAAGCTGCATGGGCAGCGTTAACCCCGCCCCCTGAGTTTGATGGGTGAGGCTGACAGATAAAATTATTTCATGACGAGAGCCAGGCGCCAGGACTGCCAAAATGAAATAAATAAATATATCATTAAATAATTAATTAAATGTGTCAATAATTAATTAAATGTGTCAATAATTAATTAAAATGTGAAATACATAAATAATTAATTAAATGTGTCAATAATTAATTAAAATGTGAAATACATAAATAATTAATTAAATGTGTCAATAATTAATTAATTACATGTGTCATAACTATTTATTTAATTAATTAATTCCAATTTTAATTAATTATTGCCACATTTAATTAATTATTTAATGGTGTATTTAATTAATTCATTATGGCAGTCCTGGCGTTCCATACCGTATATCCATCTGATCCTGGAGATTTATTTATTTTAACTTTACTTATTGCTATTCTTAGTTCCTTTTCTGTTATATCTTCAATCAAAGTTTTATTCTGTTCTTCATTCAGTACTGGTAAATCAAGAGAATCTAAAAAACTGTTAATTTCAACTATACTACTCTCTGTGTTATTAGCATACAGAGTCTTATAAAATGTTTCAAATGCACTCTGAACTTCTATTGGTTTATTTTTTATTAGTTTTGTCACTGGATGTTTAATTTTGTGAACTGTATTATCTGCTATTTTCTTTTTTAGTTTCGAGGCTAATACATTCATTGCTTTTGATCCTCCCTCATAATACCTTTGTTTAAGAAACATTAATTTTTTTTAAATTTCATATGTGGTCAAATCATTTATTTCATTTCTTGTTTTCCTAATTTCCTCTAATATATCCTGAGATGTTTTTCTTTCATGCCTTTTCTCTAATTCTTATTTTGTAGCTCTTCTAATTTCTTATTTCTCATCTTTTTCTTATAAGAGGATATTGCTATAATTTTCCCTCTCAGGACAGCTTTTAAAGCATCCCACAGTATAGGAGGAGACACCTCACCATTGTCATTAGTTTCCATATAGAAGTGAATCTCTTTCTTAATTTGTCCTTTAAAGTGAGGATCATTCAGTAAGCTTGAATTTAATTTCCAATTATTGAGTTTTGGTTGCACGTTTAAATCAACAGACAGGTATACTGGTGCATGATCGCTTAACTCTATTGTTCCAATTGTCACGGCCAGGCAGATCAGCTGCACGCTGATCAGCCCTCTCTGTTTCTCTTCCTCTTCTCTCTCGCCGGGGCGGAACTCACTGTGGGTTCATGCCCTCGGGAGATGAGACCCAGGTGTCTCATTAAGGGGAGCAGCATTTAAGCCAGGAGGTGACTGCTGTTCGTCGCTGGATCGTTGTCTACCACGCGTTAGTAAAGTCAAGCTACAGCAAGTTTAGTGAAGAGTGTTTTCCTCTGTGCGTCGTCCTTAACCCTGTCTCCCTGTCTACAGAACCTCTTGGATTTTTCCCCGTGCGTTTCCCGTGTGGCAGTGTTGGAGTGTGAGCCTGTGATCGTGTGAGTGGATATTCTGAAGAACGTATGCTTTCCCTTGGACTTCCCTGGAGACCCCTTCTTCCCCCACTCAGCTGTATATAACACTCCCCCGCACATTCTTGTATATACACCTGGTGACTTGTAAATAAACTCTTCTTGTAAGCATCAGTACCGGAGTCCTGCGCTTGAGTCCTCCTCCCAACCGTAACACCAATTGCACAAGTGTTTATTTTATCTTTATTTTTCCCAAAAGTTATGAAATAATCTATTCTTGTGTATAACGAGTGCGGTGAGGAAAAATAAGTATAATCCCTTTGGTAGGGATGCAAGTCTCTCCATATATCAATTAGTCCCACCTCCTTCATCAATGTATTTATATTCTTAATTAATGTTTTAGTATTCTGTGCTTTTCTATTGGAAATATCTAGCTTTGGTTGTAGATGTATATTTAAATCTCCTCCGCAAATTAGGAAACCTACTGTCTCTGTTACCATCACATCTATAATTGTCTTAAAGAAATAAATATCGCTTCCAGGGGTGCATATATATTTAACAACGTGACTGGGTTCCCCTCAATGTTTCCCCTTACCAAAATATAACGTCCCTCTTTATCACTTATCTCGGATATTTTTTCAAAGAGTAATTTGCTTGATAACAGGATAGCCACTCCTCTCCTTCGTCCAGTTTTATAGGAAGAGGAGAAAACTGTTGTATAACCCATTCTTTTCAGTTTTTCATGCTCCTTACAGTCTAGATGGGTTTCCTGTGGATACACTATTTGTACTTGTTCTTTCTTCATTTTAGTTAAAATTTTATTATGTTTAATTGGATTCGACAGGCCATTTACATTATATGATATGATTTTTACCTTATTTTTAAGCATACCCTTACTATTTGAATATTATTAATGTAACAACGACATGTACCATCAGACCACTCCCTAAACATACATAAGCAAACATTAATATTAAGATTAACGCTGTATAAAACAACAGCTACAGAAATAAGCTTTATTTGGTCAAAGAAAAATAAAAGAAAAAAAAAGACTTCCAACTGTGGGGTCCCCGATATGACCCTAAGTAAGCACCGATAAAAAAGGGGACTTCGAGGGGGGCCTGTCTCACCTCTATGTGAGACAGGGCCTTCCTTAGCCAGCAGGCCAATGTCCATTCTACTAATAGCATAGGTAGCACGTCCGCCTATTTTCAATTTCTGCATTGCCACTTCAGTATATTATTTCGAGATACGAAGTCTTTACCAGTGTATATGGCTATAGCTTGATTCCAGCTTTGATATCATTGATTTCAATGAAGAGCTTTGTGATTGTAGCAAAGGGCTGGTAGCTCTGAGAGTCCCACTGATGAGGTGTTTGTGAAGGTTCGCAGTTATCTAAAGAGCTTAGAAAAAAAGGCATCTGGACATCTTTAAGTTTCTTGAAGTCGTTTCGCCTTTCACCTCTCATCCAAGAAGCTTCTTTATTTCTAGGGTCAAATGTTGAAGAGTCCCAGATTAGCCTGTGTACAAACAGACTTCAGCCATATGAGAGTGAGTGTGAGTGAATGAGAGCACACACAGGACACTCTGATCTCTGAATGTGTGTGACTCAGTGAAAAAGAGGATTGTACTGGATATACTGTGACTGACAAACAGAGTTTAAAGAGAAAGGTGTTTGGATTAAAATGGATTATGCTAAAGTGAACGTGCTAATGAAATCTGAACTGAATGAAATGTGAAGTGAAGATAATTCAGATGTAAAAGAGAGAAACTGATAATAAGGTGGGGCTGGAGATCAATGAAGGGCATGTAAACACCTGATTGGTTGAGTAGATATCAGATCGACAGTTTCACAGTTTTCCCTGTGGATTATAACTTTAAGAAGATGTAACATTCATCAAGGAATCCTGCTCTCTGGATTATTTCCATGAACACTGAGCTGGATCACATCTACAGTGCTGGAAGTGCCCGTCTCACCACCAACCTCTCTGTGCACATTCACTTTTCAACCCTTTGTGAGACACTAAAGGTGTAAATCTGAGTATTAATCTGTGTTAGTGCGAACACCTCTAATAGGTTGGTTTAGTCTTTCCAAGTCATGTCTTCCCTTAGATCTGCGGTCCAGGCTCCTAAAATCATCCTAGTTTTACAAGCACTACAATCTAGAGGAGAGCTGCACTAACAGGTGTGACTGATGAGATCTGACCTGCAAGGATACTCAAGTTTATGTGTGTCAGGACAAGCAGGGAAGACCTGGACATCAACTCTGTCAGGCTGCCTGAGTCCTCTCACCCACATCAGCTCAGAACTCTGCATTATCTACTGAGTCAGACTCCGAGGATCAGGGATCAGAAGTTCTACAAAGAGTAGAACCAGACTTCCTGTATAGAGGTGTGTGGGCCTACTGATCCACAGTGTCAGCACAACTTTCACATCATATTCATCTCAGCACAACTAAACCATGAGACTGACCTCAGAGTTTCAAATCGACATCGTGGATTCTCCAGAAGAACACACAGTTGCTTCACTCCTGAATCCTGCAGGTTGTTGTAGGTTCCACTCAGGTCCAGCACTCTGGGATACGAGGGGTTGGACTTCAGCGCTGCTGCCAGATAATCACAGCTGATCTCTGACAAATCACAGTCCCACAATCTGTATAAAGAATGAAAGATGTAAGTTTATTAGACAAAGTGTGAGCTTGAAATCATTCAGTGTTTCATCATCTGTTCAGAGCTGAAGAAGGTTCAGAATGTAGAAGTTTAGAAAATGGAAACTCCAAACAGCTGAAGCCAACAGGAAGCAGCTTCAAACAAACAAGAGAAAAAAATGAATTTTTCACATTGAAGTCGTACATTTATCATAAAGTTGTCAAGTTTTGCCGTGTGAAATAAAAAAAAAACTGAACAGGAATCCTCAGAGTTGAACCCTCTGCACAGAGGTTCAGGTTCCTGTTCAGGTCCCAAAGTGCAGAACAACAAGGTTTCAAACAGCTTCGTTCCAGCAGCATCAGCCACAGAAATGCAGAGATAATTCTTTGGATCTCTTGGTTGTGTTGTATGATGCTGTGTTTGCATATCTGGTGTCTGTGTTGCTTTGTGAGGACGGATCATTTACTGCAGCTCCAGATAAACAGAGCTGGACCTGAACCTGGTAGCTTCACTTAGAAGACACTTGTGACGGGAACGTCAGGTCAAAAAAGTGCCCCTCTGACAGCCAAACCCATCTGTTCTCTGATTGGATAGTTACATTTGTGATTGACATGACATTGACCAATCAGATGAAAGGAAGAAAAATAGGGTCAAAATTCGTACTTGTAACTTGCAGGGTTTTTTTTGGCTAAGTCCACACACAAATCTTTTTTTACACACACACACAAATTTTTTTCACGCACACACAAATCTTTTTTACACACACACAAATTTTATTCACGCACACACAAATTTTTTTTCACGCACACAAATCTTTTTTACACACACACAAATTTTATTCACGCACACACAAATTTTTTTTCACGCACACACAAATCTTTTTTACACACACACAAATTTTATTCACGCACACACAAATTTTTTTTCACGCACACACAAATCTTTTTTACACATACAAAGTTTTTTCACGCACACACAAATTCTTTTTACACATACAAATCCTGATTTACAAATACAAAATATTTATGACCACATTTTGAGCCCATACAAATGTTCTGCAGACGAGTCCATGCGCTCACAACAAAGCTCAGTGTGGACGACACTGTGCACGCTCCAATGCTGATTGGTTAGAAAGTGGGCGGGAACAGGGAAGAGAGCGACAGTAGTGTTCAGCACAAACACGAAGGATCAAAGAAGAAGAACATGACAAGCTCAGATGGAGGCTGCAGTGGACACTTTTCATTGTTTTAACATTCGCTTTCACTTCAGCTTCACCAACAACAGCACAAGCAGAGCAGCCCACTGACTGCGTGGCCGTGACGGCGCCCCCTGGTGACTGTAAACCATCACAGGAGCTCTTTATCATGTTCTACACTCTCATTGGTTCTTTGTGTGCTTGTTTTTTAGAACAGTAGTCATTGTGATTGTTCAAAGAAGACCGTCAGCTGTGACTAAATGTAGCTCCTACAGCAGTGATGGGAATAACTACTGAAGCTAATCCAGTATCAAAGCTCAGGAATCAGCAGCTCCCACCTCGTTTTCTTTGAACAACTATTTTTAGCTGCTGTGTTTTTGTGTTTCTGCGGACCTCAGACATCCTGCTGCTCTGGAGAACTGAAGCTCTAAAGGCTTCAGCCTTTATCTCCAAGAAACAAAGCTGATCATGGAGAGCCAGCAGGTCAGCTGATCTGTGGACAGCACCAGCATCTTTAAGTAAGTCTGAGAGGTGAGCAGTCTTTGGAAGCCTTTACTGTCTGATAGTCTCAGAGCAGGATTTGGATCATTATTTGGCTTTTCTTCTATTATTATGTTTAGTTTCTGCTTCACAGATATTCTCTGAGATGTTCTCTGAAATGTTTCCCACTGTTGGACAAACTTTCACAGTTTCTTCATAAAGGAGATCTCCTGTGCAGTCCATCTGTGATAATATGTTAAACACTGAATTATGATTCATATCTGAATGTACTGACTGTTAATTATTGATGAGAACATAATCAGTAAATATAAATATGTTTGAGTTTGGCTTTGATGAATCAGAATAAAAGTAATAAAATAATGATTTTAGAGACAGGCCTAACTCAGGCAGAACTGCACTAACAGGTGTGACTGATGAGATCTGACCTGCAAGGATACTCATGTTTATGTATATCAGGACAAGCAGGGAAGACCAGGGGCCCGGTCTTCGTACGTCGCTTACTACATCCAAGACCAAACCATCGCGCTAACCGTGAGCTCGCTAATCCGGTTCCCCAAACACACCTGTTGTTGACGATTAGTACAGCTGGACGCAGTAATGTGACATCACTGGGTGTCGTAAAAAGGGCTACGCATCGATAGTAGAAACATTGATCGGCAACCCGCTGATTGGTCGGCGAAAATGTCGAAGGGGCGCGCTCGGTATTTTCCGGCAGCAGAGCAAGAACTCTTGAGTGAGGGATTTCAGGAGTTTCAGAGTTTAATTAAAACGCAAGGGAACACTGCAAAGGCCGCAAAAGCAAGGAGAGAGGGCTGGCAGAAAGTTGCTGACAAATTAAACTCGTAAGTAATTTAATAATAACAATAATAATGGAGTGGATTTATATAGCGCTTTCCAAGGCACCCAAAGCGCATGACAATACCACTATTCAGTCACTTTATTATTTATTTATAGATTATATTACACTATATTATCCAATATTATATTACATTATATTAAAATATGTTATATTATATCCCCTTTCACATTAGAGCCACAACAGGACCCACTAGAACATGGGAACAAGTAAAAGTGAAATATAAGAATATTCTACAGAATGGTAATATTTATCTCTTGTATTGCTTTTCGTCTCTTGGAAAGAGACCCTGAAATAATCTGTTTGTTTGTTCATAACAGCAACCAAGAAAAGGGCAGAGCAAAAAAAAGACAGGCGGTGGTCCTGCACCCCCTCGTCAACAAGTTGGTTAAGTGAATAATACCCTCACGGGAAAATCGATATCTCTCAATGAGCACACTGTCGCGCTGAGCTAAAGGATCCTGTCTATCCCGCAATATACGCTGAATTCTGAGGACTCTCCTTATCAATCTTGCACCTTCCGCAATGGGCTGCTCGCGTAAACGGACAGGACATGGCTGCGACAGACTTCCCAAATCCACCTTCGCTTTTATAGCCGTGGTCTCTCATCTTGATTACACGAAGTAATTTACAATTACTACTCTGAAATATGAATTACATCTGCAATAATCACATACATGTAATAGAATGTTAATAGTACATTTCCCTTTTTTAGGGAATGACCTGTATGTATCTGTGTGACATCAATAAAAGGATCAAGTGCTGCATTATCTTTGGTTACATTGATGTTATTTATTTATGGTGAAACAGTGGTGGAATATCGCTGTTGCTTTCGTATAAATGAAGTGGACATACCTGCGTGGCCGCGATCTAATCCTGTTTACATAAAGTAAACCTGCTCCCGAGCAGGTTTACGCTTACGGCTCTGTTGCTATGACAGCAAGTCCCGGATGAGCTTCGGGGAACCGAACGATCCAAGATCACGCGAAATTGTCAACAATCAAATCCAGCTAACTTACTTAGCAAGGTACGAAGAACAGGCCCCAGGACATCAACTCTGTCAGGCTGCCTGAGTCCTCTCACCCACATCAGCTCATCAACTCTAAACAGGAATGAGCAGCTCATTTCAAAATAAAAGGTTGGAATTGTAAAGAAAACAAACAGAGCTCATAAACTGAAACTGATTTCATTTTTCAGCTGGAACATTTTAGTTGTTCCTTTTTCAATACATACATAATTATATTTACAGTAAGTCTTATCATTCCCCTTTTCCCTGCCAGTCACCGCTAATGTTTCATGTGTCTGAGCGAACACACAAACTCCCTGAGCGTCCCTTGGACCTCTGTGAGCAACAGCAGACGTGTGCACTGTGGTCACGCCAGCATCTTATCCATCCAAGTTACATGGTTTATTAAAGTAATCAAATTACAGCATTTACATTTATGTTAGACTACTTTTAATTAACTAATTCTTATTCTCATGTATATCTCATGCACATATCTTTCTACGTAGCACTTTTAATTCTTATTCTTACTTTTAATTTTTTCATGTCTATTTAAGCGCAATTTATGACACTATGTTTGCACTGAAGCACCGCAGCAATTTCCTAATGTTGTAAACCTGCTCAACATTTGGCAATAAACCCCTTTCTGATTCTGATTCTGATTCTTTAGCCCACTTACAATGAAAATTAAAAACAACCTTGTTCATGACCTGTAGCATGTTAACACTATTGGAAGTAAAAATAACTTGAACTCCAATTTTGAAAACACAACTTTATTTTTTCTATTTTTATAAAGCTCTGACTTGTATTATGAGTCTGTGGTCTGGGAGAGAGTCTGTAACTCTGTCTGCAAAATACAGGATATAATGACCAATGTTGGGCAATTAATTATATAGTTACTTCTTCAAAAAAGTTACTGAGTTTTGCAAACAACAAAGTTTGTTGCAATAAATACTGAATACTATCGTTGTTATAAACAACAATACTATTCAGGAAGAAAACCAAACATTGCAGATATTTTATCATAACTCTGGTTTTACGCGGCCGATCAACACAATTTAAAAACTTGTATAAAGTCCACACTTTGTCCGTCAACATGCAGCTACCAACCCAAATGGTGAGGTGGTGGTTAGTTATTACTGTCGTTTATGATCCCCTACATTGTCCTACATTTAAATATATTATCCAGCTACAATAGTGTTTGTGTTCCTAAAAGGATTTCATGAATGTGTTATTGTTCATGTCACATCTGTATGAAACAAAGAGGAAGTGAGGTTTATCCTTCATGATCACAAACTGTTCCAGCATGTAAACCTGAGATCTGTGTGGAGCAGCTGACCTGTACGATGTGCTCAACACAAACATTATTTACCATCAGTTACTGTGTGACTGAACCACGTGGGTGTATGAAACATCGCTTTCAGTTTTAATAGCACATGGCAACATTCAGACGTGAATCTATACAGTAACACTTTGATTTGTTACAGTGAGGAGACTGATGAAGGGAACGATGAGGGGAAACTGTAACAGCAGCAACAGAAACCAGGAGACAAAGCTGAGGTCTGGGTTCCTCTATGCTACACACAGCCTCCTGCTCCTGGACTTTAGAAAACACATAAATGTCTCCAAGTACACTTACTTCAGAAACTCTATCAAACTAATTACAAGTTTACTTCAGCTTTAAATTACTCACAACATCAGCACACATGAGTAAACAAAGTAACTCACAGCTACTGTTCAAGTTTAGTCATCTTTAATACAAATATACCTCATTATTATGAATCTCACAGCTACCTGCTCATTGAACTGAACAATAATTCTGTTTGACCATTAAAACAAAATATGTGACTGTAAAAAAATCTTCAGACAGTAATTAAGAATCTCCTAAGCAATCCAAAGATAAAGAAAAGTTCACCTGCCAATTCTATAAAGCTTGGTTGTTTGTACAATAATATCATTTAATGATATGTTTGGATCCTGACCTGAGAGTTTCCAGTGTACAATGTGGACTCTGCAGTGCAGCAGACAGAAGCTTCACTCCTGAATCCCGCAGGTCATTGTTACTCAGGTCCAGCTCTTTCAGACTAGAGGACTGGGAGTTGAGAACTGAGGACAGAGCATCACAGCTTCTCTCTGAGAGGTTACAGCCACTCAGTCTGGAAGAAAACAAACAAACAAACAATTAAATCAGTCAAATGAAACATTTTTAATGCCAGCATGCAATACAATTATTGGTTAACTAAATAGCTTCATTAAAACACAACTCTTCTTCTATAGCAGCACTTACTCCTTGCAAGCTCCACCTGCTCCACCATCTGAGTCAGAAGACATGAAAACAAACTGTAAATCTAGTAGAAACATGATTGGAAAGCTTCTCAGATCCATTTGTACATTTAGAGCCTGATCCTGAAATATAGCAGCACGGACATTCCCAGCAGCAAAGGGTTCTTGCTGATCTGAGCTGGCTTGGCCCTGGCTTATTGAAGATTAAAGAAAGCGGAATCAGCTGTTCAAACCCCCACAAGGCTGCCCGCTGTGACTGAAACAATGGGACGGGTCGTGACTTCTCAAAATGGGCTCATTGAACGCAGCACGGATAAGATCTTGAAGAAGCTCATGGCGGTCGTGAGTTTTCAGACTTTGCTCTTTGAGCACAAAACCGATAACCTCTGGGAGAAGCTCGTGGCTCTCCAACGGGAGATTGAGAGACGAGTGACGGACTGTTAGATCAGCTGTGAAATTGACATGCAGTTGTTCGCACCAAAGAAAGCCACCATCATCTCATGTGGCTAACATACCAGCGCCAGCTGTGGTCTCAAGGCTGGAGCTGAACAAATCTCACCCTGATAACAGACGGTGTTTAGACTTTCCTTCCCATCCTAAGCATGCTTATCCCCTCCCGGTGCAGACGGTGGGTCGAGGGGACCAGCGCAAATGCTGCAGGCCCGGATGCGCTGTCTACACCGGCTGTCTCTCACCTTTTACCCATCCCTGTTGCTTGTCATGTGTTTCTATGGCGCATTAAGAGTTTTCATGTGCTCTGCGCTAAGGTCATTTTTTTTGTCTGTTCTCAAACTGATCTCCCTGTTGGAGCTCAGTCTGGGAGGAGTTCTTTTTTCTCCTCATCTTTCCTGATGTTGTGCATTTTCTGCTGTTCGGTTCCGGGTCGCTGCTCTAGCGGCCGACCGGCCAGCTACCTAGCCTGACCTGTCTCCCCAATGTGATGTTTGTGTATTGTATGTACGGTTGGAAAGCTCAGTATCCTAATTGCCCCTTGAAAATAAATACAGTGTTCTGAATCTGAATCTGAAAAGATTACAGAAGACGACTCTGTTCAGTAAATATTACGCTCATGCTGTCACGAAATACCAAAGGTAGGTAAAACTCTGGTTGTTGCAGCCATCCAGTATGACATGCTTTGTACTGTCCTGCTGCAGTTTGTGACACCTGGTTGATGAGTTGTGAAGGATGATGAAACAAACACTTCACTCAATGTTTGTCTTCTAAACTGGATGTAATTTGGGCAGCCGATAGTTTTTCTTAATCTATCCCAGCTGCAAATAGGAACACAACAAATAAATAACTTTACCCACTTGGATCCTTATCATTCAAGATTGTGAAAAGATTCTCTACTCAGAGAATACTGGAGATTTTAGATGAGAGAGATGGAAGATGATGAAGGGGAAGAGTTTTCACAACTTGAGGCCTTTTGTCTTCACTGTACAGGACAAAGAAGACAGGAAGGGAGGGAGAAGTGAGGAGAATAACACAGGAAATGGTCTTGGGCAGACTCAAACCAGGCCCTGGAGTCACGACTCTAACCTTCAGTGCATGGGTCACCTGCTCAGCCAGGTAAGCTACAGCAGTCAGCAGTGTGTGAGTTAATTTGAAGACAATGATGACTATAAGTCAGGTAAAAAAAATACTATCATCAACCAACAAGGGGAAAACAGTGAGCTGAATGACCAAGCTTTGACCAAGGGTGGCTCACTCCTCGGTCTTCTTGCCCAAGGAGTGAACCACCCTGCATGGCTATCAATGTGGTGCAAACAAGGCCATCATACAATACAGGCCATCCAAGCTGATTTTAACTTTTCCTCCCAGATACCACCTTAGAAATCATCTAGATTAGGATATGTTGGCTGTTCTAGATCCAATCACAACAAACAGAGAGCTGTTGTGTGTCCAAGGTGAACAGGAAGAATATATACATGCATAAAGTCAATAAAGTCAGAAGGTTTGCTTTAGACTGTGCTGCAGTTTATCATCAAAGACAAACAGGCACCATGCTGCCAACAAATGGCATCAAGTCTGACTTGAAGTTTTTTGTTCTTTTTTTTTTTTAAATCAAGATTAAATTTTATAGCAACCACAGCAGAGATGACCAGGGAAGGTGTGCTTGAGGGGATATAGCTACAACAGCTGGTTTCAGACTGAAGATGAACTGAGGTGCTGCACCCAAGTCTGCAGGTTCAGGGAGGGACAAACATCTGCTGCAACCAGATTGGAGTGAGAGGAGAGAGCAGGCCAACAACAACAAAGAAACAACAAACACACTGTGGAAGACCGAAGCAGAGTTTAGTTTAAAGTGGAACTAAGGATGTTTCTCTGGCTGCCAGGATTCACTGAGTAATTCAAATGCTTTCTTTAATGCAGGACCCACCATGCAATAAATTACTGACACAGTTGGATGTTAAAAGTAAAGACATGAGTACAAATGTACTCACAGAGCTTTGTTGGAGGCTTTGACCACTGGCAGCAGCCTCAGAAGAGCCTCCTCTGAAGCAGAGTATTTCTGCAGGTCAAACACATCCAGATCTTCTTCTGATGACAGTAAGATGAAGACCAGAGCTGACCACTGAGCAGGAGACAGTTTACCTGTGGAGAGACTTCCTGATCTCAGGGACTGTTGGATCTCCTCCACTAGAGAACGATCATTCAGTTCATTCAGACAGTGAAACAGATTGATGCTTTTCTCTGCAGACAGATCCTCACTGAGCTTCTTCTTGATGTACTGGACTATTTCCTGATTGGTCAGTGAGCTGCTTCCTGTCTGTGTCAGCAGACCTCGTAGGAGAGTCTGATTGGTCTGCAGTGAAAGACCCAGGAGGAAGCGGAGGAACAGGTCCAGGTGTCCATTTGGACTCCGTAAGGCCTTGTTCACAGCACTCTGGTGGAGAGATTGAAGTTTTAGTTTGTTAAATAGTTTAGACCATGTAGAGGTTGTTTGTTGTTCTTCCAGCAGATTGAGTCCAGAGTTGATGAAGGTCAGATGGACATGAAGAGCAGCCAGAAACTCCTGAACACTCAGATGGATGAAGCAGAACACCTTGTCCTGGTACAGTCCTCTCTCCTCTTTAAAGATCTGTGTGAACACTCCTGAGTACACTGAGGCTGCTCTGATATCGATGCCACACTCTGTCAGGTCTGATTCATAGAAGATCAGGTTTCCTTTCTGCAGCTGATCAAAAGCCAGTTTTCCCAGAGACTCCATCATCTTCCTGCTCTCTGGACTCCAGTGTGGATCTGTCTCAGCTCCTCCATCATACTTGACCTTCTTCACTTTGGCCTGAACCACCAGGAAGTGGATGTACATCTCAGTCAGGGTGTTGGGCAGCTGTCCTCCCTCTCTGGTTTCCAGCACATCCTCCAGAACTGTAGCAGTGATCCAGCAGAACACTGGGATGTGGCACATGATGTGGAGGCTTCGTGATGTCTTGATGTGGGAGATGATGCTGCTGGCCTGCTCCTCATCTCTGAATCTCTTCCTGAAGTACTCCTCCTTCTGTGGGTCAGTGAACCCTCTGACCTCTGTCACCATGCCAACACAGTCAGGAGGGATCTGATTGGCTGCTGCAGGTCGTGTGGTTATCCAGAGGCGAGCAGAGGGAAGCAGTTTCCCCCTGATGAGGTTTATCAGCAGCACATCCACTGAGGTGGACTTTCTAGGGTCAGTTAGGATTGTAGTTTTGTGGAAGTCCAGAGGAAGTCGACACTCATCCAGACCATCAAAGATGAACACAACCTGGAAGTCTTCAAAGCTGCAGATTCCTGCTTCTTTGGTTTCAGTAAAGAAGTGATGAACAAGTCCCACCAAGCTGAACTTTTCCTCTTTCAGCACATTCAGCTCTCTGAAAGTGAATGGAAATATGAACTGGATGTCCTGGTTGGCTTTGTCTTCAGCCCAGTCCAGGCTGTATTTCTGTGTTAAGACCGTTTTCCCAATGCCAGCCACTCCCTTTGTCAGCACTGTTCTGATTGGTTCGTCTCTTCCAGGTGAGGCTTTAAAGATGTCTTCTTGTCTGATGGTTGTTTCTGGTCTGTCTGGTTTCCTGGATGCTGTTTCAATCTGTCTGACCTCATGTTCATCATTGACCTCTGCAGTCCCTCCCTCTGTGATGTAGAGCTCTGTGTAGATCTGATTCAGGAGGGTTGGGTTTCCTGCTTTAGCGATGCCCTCAAACGCACACTGGAACTTCTTCTTCAGGGTGGATTTAAGGTTACGATGACAAACTGCAGCTTGAAGTTCTGAATGAGAAGAAAAATAAACACTCAATTCCAAAAAGAACTAATCTTTAAAACATGTTGCTCCATCTTCCATCTCTGGAAAATGTTCATTTATCCAGCAGCTTAAATCTTTAGATAAATCCTCTTACTGCTCTGCAGATGGTCAGCCAGCTCCTCCTGCTTCATTCTCCTCAGGAAGTCCACTGTGATCTTCACAAACGCCTCTCTGCTGCTGCTCCTCTGACTCTCTAAGCATTCTGGGTAACCTGGACTCAGAACCTTCTGGATCTTCTTCAGCTCGTTCTTCACAAAAGTGATGATGTTGTCCTCCAGCAGCTGGAACAGAATATTTATGAATGAGCCAATCAGACTGAAATCATGGAGCCAAACATCAGATCCATGTTGGACACACTGACGATCCACTGGTCTACAAAGAGCAGCATGGAGATGACTGTGAACAGAACAGATGTAACAGTAGTTGTTGTACATGTACAGACCATAAATATGGAGTCCAGCTGTGTTTGATGCTGCTGGGCAGACTGACCACTGGGAACCTCTGAGCTCTGCTGCTCCACTCTGTGGAGGAACCATGAAGGATTAGATCAACACAGGATAAAGATCCAGGAGTTTCTGCTCAAATAACTTCATCTGAATCAAGTCTGTCAAGTTTTAAACTCTCAGATTGTGAACATATCAGTAATTTTCAGTCTGTTTTCATGGACGTCCTTTCAGTGGTGATGTCAGGGATGATTTTGAAGAAGCTCATCAAACTGAACCATCAGCAGATCACTGCTCCAAAACCAGAACATGATCCGAGTCTCCCTCCACCACCAGAACACCAGCTTTACTAACGTGGTAGATCAGTGTAGTACAGATCAATAACTGATGAGTCATTTGATCAAAATCACTGAGTGCTTCACGTCTGACCCTCTGATGCTTCTGTAGACATTTTGCATATTTAATGAATGTCTGACAGTTTTACATTCATTCTATGAACACAGTGGAAATGTTGTGTTATAGTCTCCATGTTGTTTCCAGCATCATAAATTCTTAAGTTCAGAAAATTAGATTCTTTCTTCACAGCTGAAAAACAACAACATTTATTCTCTATTGAAATCTGCATCGTCCACTCCAAAGGTCACAATCTGAAGGTAACATCTGGTTTTGTTCCCTGTGGTTAACTCTGAGCATCAGTATGGTGGGATTTATCCACTACATCCACACCACTGTGGTTCAGTGTTGTCCTGATGGAGTAACAGCAGCCAGTATGATCCAGGCTTTAGCTGCTGGGTCTCTGTGTGACCTCTCAGACTGTTTAACAGATCAGACACAAAGAGAATCAGAGCAGCTCTGTTCTTTAAAGACAAACATGAACCCACTCAGGTCACACTTTCCCCACAGATATGAGCATCACTGTCCTCAAACAGCAAATGACCAAGTCGAACATTTGGATCTTTTCTCTTTCATTGTTTTCTTTTTAATGAATCTTTGTAACAATCTGAGGATGTTTCAGGTCATATTTATCCAGGAAACACAAACATGTAAAGGAGTCATCACAGCTCTCTGACCTCGTTGCTCCAGGTTCACCACTGAAGTTTGGATTTCCACCTTTGGACCAGTCACTCCTCACAGACGGACAGCTGGACCCTGCAGACTGTGACCTCTGACCTCTGCAGACACAAACATGATTGAAGCAGCTGTGATCACACAGACTGCAGATAATGCAGCTGTTTCCTGTCAGTAACATCCTCTTAGATTAGAGTTCAGCTTTTTACAGGAAAACTGGACAAAACTGAATTTTGTTACAAACTCATTTTCATTTCCTCTCAGCTCACAAACACAGTCAGACAATCAACCAGAGTCAACACTGATTATAATGTCAGTGCAGAATTATTTCTGTTACTCAGTGAGTTCAGCTCTCTGACCTCGTTGCTCCAGGTTCACCACTGAAGTCTGGATAATAATCTTTGGACCGGTCACTCCTCACAGACGGACAGCTGGACCCTGCAGACTCTGCTCTGTCCTCCTCTTCCTCCATCATCATCTTCAGTCAGTCTGAGAGGTAAACCACAAACACTCAGTGAGTTCACATTAACAGGAGGAACTGACCTCTGACCTGTCATGTGACCATGAAACCAGGTCAATATGTCTGTAGGTTCAGTCATCCAGGTCATGTGATCTAAGGAGCTTGGAGAGAAAAGAGACGTCTTTAAGTTTCTGGAAGACGTTTCATCAGAGAAGCTTCTTCAGCTCTAAAACCAAACGGTGGAGAGTCCCAGATATTTAAACCTGAGAGGGAAAGAAAGCATGTCGCTGACCCACCACTGATGTTATTTCAAGGAGGAAACTGAGAGCCTTTGCACCAGGAGCACAAACATCAGCTCCAGCAATGATCCACTGATGTGTTTTTATTCCATGTATGAATGTTGTTATTGACAGAGATGACGTTTGTGTGTCAGTGATGCAGTGACTGTTGTTGTTACCTGTACAGGCTGGTTAGACTCTATGAAACAGATCATACAGATCTCTGCATGTTAGAAGAGACTATTAAAGGTCATGAATGAGACAAAGGCAGGGAGGCGTCCTTTACAGCTAAACAGCAGAGTGAGAGAACAGCCAGCACCTCTACATTTATCACATTATACAGCACATGTATGATACTGACAGGGATGAGAAGAATTTAGTGATTCTGATCCCATCATTGATATTACTTATTGATTCTCAGTAGCTCTGCTCTGACAGTCACCACCATCACTGAGCAGCATATCAAAGACATTTGTGCACATTAACTGCATGTTGTGGCTCAAATGTTTGTGCATGTTGGAGGCATTTCCTCTTTGTTGTGATCAGTGTTGGTCATTACTCAAAACAGTCATTATTACACATATTACACAGAACACTTTGATTAAAAGTAATGGAGTACGTTACTTCATTACTCCTCATAACATTACTTTGATGTTAAAATGAACAAATGAACATGTAACAACATAAAGCTGAGGTACAGCCCCACACACCAACACAGATCCTGATGAGGTCACGTGATGTTTCTCTGAGTGTTTATGAACACAAATCAAAGATGAAACAGCACAAAGACACTTCAAAGTGATTCTACTGTAGAAACATGAACAGGTAGAAACCTGCAGCCTGACTGCTCATCACTTTGTTACCTGTTCAAGTTCAGCAGCAGCAGCTCACTTTATCACGGTGCTGGTCTGGGGTCAGTGTTTACTCAGCTTTAACCTCACTCTGGGTTCTTGGCTAGCTTAGCGTTAGCTTAGCGTTAGCTTAGCTTTAGCTTAGTGTTAGCAGCTGTGTGCTAGCTTACCGTCAGAGCTCTGCAGGTGTCTCGTGTGTAAATATTAATCACAGTGACAGTAAAGGAGGTAAAGGGCTGTGACGTCATCACGTACGCTGCGTCCTCTGTGGGCTCTGAGTGAACTCAAAGTACAAACTACAAGTACACAAACACGAACGTAGCTCAGAGTGGCGGACACACTCGGCCTCGTTGGTCCAGCTGTGAGTCCGTTACCGTGAACTATGGAGCGGCAGATTTGTGCTGAACTAAGCTGCACACAGCTGATGTTAGCCAGGAAACATTACACACTGACTTTAATGGAGAGACCGGAAATACAAACACACACAGTTTGTTGTGTGAAGAAATCAAACACGAGCTGAACAAACAGTAAAGTTCCTAAAGACAAACTGTTAAAGGAGGAAACAAAGCAAACTTACAGTTTCTTCACACACCAACAACAAGCTCCACTCCACGAAGTTCAGGAAGTGAAAGTAAACTTTGAGCAGGAAGGAAACACCCAAAGAGACGTTTGAGGACAATCAGGAGCATTGGAACACTGTGCTGCGTTCAGGTGCACCTCGGAAACTCCAAACCTCTGGCAGGCTGTGATTTATTTCTGCTGGTTTTCCTGTTTGAAGCACAAACATCCGTCATCAATTTGTTGTTGTTCTTCCTGCAGCGTTTAAATATTTCAGCACTGAACTGAATGTTTCTTCAAAGCTCATTTCAACCTGTTGAAGTCATGAATGAAAGTGCAGACTGAGAGTGGATCACATGATGTTTGAGGTGTGTCATGTGACATGTTCAGTATTGTCACACATGTCTAGATTGTCCCTGATATCATAGCTGCTCAAACACTGATGATTATATTTGAAGAATTATTCCTGATGGCAGCAAAGTTTGAATGGAGCTCTCTGTCTGTGCTGATTTGTCGCCCTCTGGAGGTCAAAGCACAAACTGCATGATGTCACTGTAACCACCACAGAGACAGGAAGTGTTTTTATGACTGAAACACTGAAATGATGCTAACGGCTGTCGTTAGGCTCACTGACAGCAGTGCTGATGTGTTCATGTCAAACACTGGCTCAGGTCAGACTCCTTCATCCTTCTCCAGCGTGAGGCCGCCCTCAGACCCACAGGAGCCCTGACCTTTGACCTCCTGACCCTAACCATTTTAGTCTTGTTGCATCTTTAAATGCAAATCCATCCAAACTGTAGCCGAGCAAAAGAAGCTGGAAGCTGTTCTATGAATGATGTTGTTGAAGGAGCTTGGAAAGAAAAGCGTCTGGACTTCTTTAAGTTGCTTGATGAGGGACATGGACGTCTTAACGCCCACTCACATCCTGGGACATTTGATCACAGGAAATCACATGATAGCGTGGGGCTAGATCTCACAATGGGTTCACCCAAAACCTTGGCTGATTGTGACCCACACCCGTTTTCACGGAGGAGGAGGAGTTTCACATGCTGAACATGTGACAGCCTGGTTTAAAGGGACCAAAAGTAACTGGACACCTGATTCAGTTCAGGTTTATTCATCCGCTCCAAACCACAGCAGCAGTCACCTCCAGGGAACCAGCTGATCCATGTAACTAGGGACAGAGCATAGCCCAGAGCACTGGTTCACGATGTGTTTGTGGACTGTAGGTTGTTTGGATAGAGATGAGATGTACTCAGCAGTCTGTCTCTAATGTTTAATGAAACATGAAGAGGTAGAAACCTGCAGCCTGACTGCTCATCACTTTGTTACCTGTTCAAGTTCAGCAGCAGCAGCTCACTTTATCACGGTGCTGGTCTGAGGTCAGTGTTTACTCAGCTTTAACCTCACTCTGGGTTCTTGGCTAGCTTAGTGTTAGCTTAGCATTAACATGCTGTCAGGTGTCTCGTGTGTAAATATTAATCACAGTGAGAATAAAGGAGGTAAAGGGTCCTCTGTGGGCTCTGAGTGAACTCAAAGTACAAACTACAAGTACACAAACACGAACGTAGCTCAGAGTGGCGGACACACTCGGCCTCGTTGGTCCAGCTGTGAGTCCGTTACCGTGAACTATGGAGCGGCAGATTTGTGCTGAACTAAGCTGCACACAGCTGATGTTAGCCAGGAAACATTACACACTGACTTTAATGGAGAGACCGGAAATACAAACACACACAGTTTGTTGTGTGAAGAAATCAAACACGAGCTGAACAAACAGTAAAGTTCCTAAAGACAAACTGTTAAAGGAGGAAACAAAGCAAACTTACAGTTTCTTCACACACCAACAACAAGCTCCACTCCACGAAGTTCAGGAAGTGAAATTAAACTTTGAGCAGGAAGGAAACACCCAAAGAGACGTTTGAGGACAATCAGGAGCATTGGAACACTGTGCTGCGTTCAGGTGCACCTCGGAAACTCCAAACCTCTGGCAGGCTGTGATTTATTTCTGCTGGTTTTCCTGTTTGAAGCACAAACATCCGTCATCAATTTGTTGTTGTTCTTCCTGCAGCGTTTAAATATTTCAGCACTGAACTGATGTTTCTTCAAAGCTCATTTCAACCTGTTGAAGTCATGAATGAAAGTGCAGACTGAGAGTGGATCACATGATGTTTGAGGTGTGTCATGTGACATGTTCAGTATTGTCACACATGTCTAGATTGTCCCTGATATCATAACTGCTCAAACACTGATGATTATATTTGAAGAATTATTCCTGATGGCAGCAAAGTTTGAATGGAGCTCTCTGTCTGTGCTGATTTGTCGCCCTCTGGAGGTCAAAGCACAAACTGCATGATGTCACTGTAACAACCACAGAGACAGGAAGTGTTTTTATGACTGAAACACTGAAATGATGCTAACGGCTGTCGTTAGGCTCACTGACGGCAGTGCTGATGTGTTCATGTCAAACACTGGCTCAGGTCAGACTCCTTCATCCTTCTCCAGCGTGAGGCCGCCCTCAGACCCACAGGAGCTCTGACCTTTGACCTCCTGACCCTAACCATTTTAGTCTTGTTGCATCTTTAAATGCAAATCCATCCAAACTGTAGCCGAGCAAAAGAAGCTGGAAGTTGTTCTATGAATGATGTTGTTGAAGGAGCTTGGAAAGAAAAGCGTCTGGACTTCTTTAAGTTGCTTGAAGAGGGACATGGACGTCTTAACACCCACTCACATCCTGGGACATTTGATCACAGGAAATCACATGATAGCGTGGGGCTAGATCTCACAATGGGTTCACCCAAGACACGAGTAGTTCTTTATGTTTCTCGTGCACGGGAGAGAACTGGACCAATGCCGTTCCTTCGCTTGACCACAGTTGCTCTCGTCCGTTCCCTCGTTCTTTTATTGAGGTTACATGAACATACATAGGTTCATTAACATACACGTGAACAAAGGTACCAGTCTGTATGTTATGTAGGTGTGTGTGTGTGTGTGTGTGTGTGTGTGTGTGTGTGTGTGTGTGTGTGTGTGTGTGTGTGTGTGTGTGTGTGTGGAGTCAGAGTGTGACCCCATAAACGACTTCCCTAAACCTGCTGGTCTGGAAGTCCAGCAGTTCATCTAAACAAAAGGCACTTAGACTAAAACAGACATCCTACCACAAAACAATAAGAAGGTAGCACCTCTCCCATGATCCCAGGACGTGGGTGTGAATGCCAGAACACTCTGGAGTCACACAAAGTCTTTAAAGACTACTATCATTACACAATTGGTTCTACACCTCTAAGCATATATGGTTAGATATTCCCCAATAACAATGACAATGATAAAATATAAATCCAACAATGGTTTTCAGGGTTTTTATCGTTAACTTCGTTTCCCTGGGTCTTTTCCCGTGTTGTAGTCGTGTGTCTTATTTTGAAAGAAATGTTTACGCGTTACCATAGCGACCAGAGAGCATTAAGGGTGCAGACAGGTGCATCCAACAACATTTTATTTTCCCTTATTTGATTTATGGACCTAACTGTATGAACTGGACTTTGGCTTTAATGCTGCTCCTCTTCATCATTGCTGTGTTGCATTTCCATCATTCTGCTGCTGGATTCACTGCAGGCTTTAACAAACACTCCTTTGGGTCCAGGCCCAGCCACGTGTTTGTAAGCTGCTGTGCTCCTCACAAATAAAGCCTGAAGCAGCTCAGACTGTTAGAAGCAGCACTGAGCCCTGTTACAGTAATAGTGTTAGAGCAGCGGCTGCAGCCTACAGCATTTAAACTAGCTGACAGTAAACACATCAGTCCAGATGTTACCACATTACTTTGTGATGCTGAGAGTTAAAGGAGACTGGCTGATTAAAATCCCATTCCTTACATCACCGTCCTCTGCTCTGACTGCTTTCATTTAATCACAATCAGAATACTTTTTTGATCCCCAGGGGAAATTATTTAGGTTACAGTGCTGCAGCACAAACAGGAACAAAGACACAACACACTAAGTAAGAAATAGCACAACATACACAATATATACATGCATACATATGAGTCACTTATAAGTAACATGTGAGTGCTGGGGTCTATGACAGCAGGCAGGTCTGTATTTATGTCCAGGCTGACATGAACAGCTAGTAGTTCAGGGTTCAACACTCAGGAAAGTGTGTGACCTTCCACACTGACAGAAGATGCTAAACATGACTTTAAACTGTTGTTTGTTAAAGCCTCACAGATCTGAGAGCAGGGCTCAGTGGGTACATGAGCCTTTATACATGAAGGCTTTCTGTTTCCAGGAGAGGAAACATGTGATCCAGCTGTGTTTGGTCACATGGATCTGCTCTGCATGGATCACCTGACTAAAACATGTTGTTATTATTGTTCTTACAGTCTTAAATCGGTACATCAGGCGGGTCACATGACACCCGGGGGTGACAGCAGCATCTTTCCTCTTTAGAAAGCTGCTCTCTGTCCCAGGAGCTGTTGTCACAGTAACAGTAGGAACAGGAAGTCACATGCTCTCTGCTCTGTGATTGGCTGCTTCTTATCTCAGCTTCCTGCAGAGGGTGGGGTCTGCTGATAACGCACACCAACAGAAGTGTGACTTTCACTTCCTGTTTATTGCTGTTGTTCTTAAAGCTCTCAGGCGATGCTGCAGCGCCCCCTGCTGACACAAACTCCTCCCTCTGTCTCAGAGGTCACAGGTCAGCCTGCTGCAGAGGGTCTGCCTGTTCATGGACTTCCTGTTACAGAGACGGGTCTCAGCGTCAACACTAGTTTCTGATTGGACGGTGTGGAAAATGTTACGAGTTCAAAATATTGGGGATGGAGACAAGAGAAAAACCACAATAACAACACTGGTCCGGTCGGGTTGAGTCAAACGATGATTTTAATGATCACACACGTGGGAGATGGACACTGATGCAGACAGCCTCTGATCTCAAAATGGTGGAGTATTGCTCAAACTCTTATAGCCTCTGGTGCCTCCACCTTATCATAAAAGCCTAAACATTCACATGCTTTCTCTCACACAGCGCCTAAGCTACGACCTTGGCTCCCTGTTTATCTGCTCCTGCTGAGATGGGGCAGAAAACTCCAGCATGTTCTCTTCTAATCAGACAAATAAGGCGATGACTTTCTGCAAACAGTATTTCTTATAACTCAGCAGTATAATGCATCATAAAACAATATCATTCATTCACAATAAATCAGCAGTTTAATATAATGCACATCAGTTTAACTAATGCAATAGTTGTCAGCTTCTTCTAATTCAGGAGAATAATGCAAACTAAAACTACATAATAATTCACAATCTTTAATTAGGGGTATAACATGGCATAAAATAATATTATAATCTAACAAAACCCAGCTTCCTCCAGCCGAGTGATGTGTGGATTCATCACTCTCTGTGGATCAGTGTAAGTCTGTGTGTGGGTCAGCTGCAGGACTTGTTTGACCTTTGACCCTGGCAGACAGAGCTGGTTACTGCTGTGTGACTCCTGCCGTCGCTCCACTTTAAATTTTACTTAAAATAAGTCCTGACATGGCCCCGCCCCCTCTGACCTGCTGCTCCTGGATGTGCTGAGGACACAGCGGAGGCTCAGAGGGGGCGGGGCTTTTCCCGTGGCGGTAACCAAACTGCATTAGGTCACTGCACTGCCAGTGTTTAACCACACCTCTTCTGACTGACCTTTGACCTCTGACATGTTGATTTGATCCTTATTTAATGACGTCTTTTATCTAGTGATTTAATTCTGTGTATTTATATGTGATGGTGTTCCTGCGTTCAGCCTCAGCTGATATCCACAGACGCTCCTATTGGCTGGTTTTAAAAACACATTTTTCCATTAAAGAGACTCTTTTAAAAACACGTCTGCCTGAAATTCACATTTCATTTATTTTGGGGGATTTTAACAGAGAGATAGAACTTTATGAATCCCTCATGTTTATCCTCCAGGAAATCCAGTTTGTAGCAGCAGAACACCGACAAATCTTTACACAGCACAGAATTAGGATATCAAATAAAGGGGAATAAGAGAATATGAATATAAGCATAAATATGTACATATATACACAGACCTCACACAGAGACAGCAGCTACACTGTGTGTGGATGTGATCCACAGTCACAGCTGTGGGTTTCAGTCAGTGTGTCTCTAACTTCATGGTCACATTTCAAAGCTTATTGGAGCCAGAAGATGTTCAAGTAAAAGATTTATTGCTGTACTCGTCTACCAGGATAACAGGAGGTTCATAAAGCTGTGTAATACTTCAGCTTTACATCATGCAGTAGTAGTTTATTAAACCCCCCAAAATATGACTATCCAGAGTTGGGACCAGGAAGCAGAGTTGCAGTCTTACACGCCTCTCTGCAGCTTCTCTCCTCCTGCTACCCCCCAAAAACCCATCTCCATAGAGACTGTGTCAGCTTCCAAACAGACAAAGAACAAACTAAAAACCAGCAACAAACAACTTAAACATAAACAATCACAAAGAAAGAACAATACAGTATCCACATCTGAACCAAAGAGTAAAACAGTGAAATGTGGATTATTAAACATTAGGTCTCTCTCCTCCAAGTCTCTGTTAGTACATGTTAGTAAAAACATTTCTGCATTTTATCCATATTTTATTTTTAACTCAAAATCAAAGATTCCAGATTCTCCTACATGTTGGTTTTGAATCAGATAGGACGACAGATTTCAGGTGGCCCTGTGTCTTTCTCTATTACATTTGCCACTGTGTAACTCAAAGTTATTTAAGGACTAGTTTATTTCAATGGATGAGTTTACTGACTGATGCGCAGAAGAAATAGTTCTTTATGGAGCCGAGATGGTGTGAATGATGAGACCAAAGACTGCAATATCTTGTACCAAAAATATATTGAATAAATGGAGGAAAGGGGAAATGGAACAAAATAATTAACACAACACACAACATAAATGCCCACAATTAAATAATAAATCAATGCTGTGATCTTTCTGTGCAAAAGTCCTTTTTGGTCCTTTTCTTTTTAAAGTTCACTTTTAAGGTATTCCTCCTTAGAGTCCAGCTTCATACAAATGGGGAAATATGTCCGTAATCCAAAGACGGCTAAGTGGGGGAAAGAGGGGAAACAAAGAATGGTCCTACCGGCTCGCCACTTCAATATGAAGAAGATCAATTCAAAGGGAGGGAACAAAACCTGACCTGTAGGTCAGAAAAACGTCCATTAGCACATCAAGTTCGATTCAGTTTACCGGTAAACAAATATATTTTTCTGCAAGCCTATGTAACAATGCAAATCATCATCAACCAATGTACAACAGTTAAATTATTAATTATCTTGGCTACGTAGCTTAATCTATACATTCCAGTAGCGTTCGCTACAAACAATACAAAAACAACAATAAAGGAAAACAGCTGTCTAACAGACAGCATAGCCGAATTCAAGGCAACACATAACAATAATCATTCAATCGCACTTTGTTTCAAAGTAAGCCCATTAAAGTGCTTAAGTAAATAAAAGTGTTCAAAAACAGCGGTTTTTGAGCCGGAGTTCTGCTCGCGGTGGGAACGCCGCCGCACAAAGTCATTTTTTAATCGCGAAAACGATCGGCTGGTTACTGACAACCAAAAGGTTGTTTTTGGTAGATATTAAAGATCATGGGTGGGCGGGGCAAATGGAGCAGTTTTCTACAGTCGAGTAAAATTCCAGGAAAGAGCTGGGTGTGGCTTTCCTTTAAATCACATGATCAACAGCTTTAAGATGGAGGCAACTCGCTCAGTGTTTCCTGTTTCATTCTTAGACTGTGGCGATGGTAAGTAGCAGCTTTTCACTTGTTACCTGGCATCTTTTCAGCCACCAATGATAGTCATTGTATGTTATCAACATTTCACTAACTATGTTTTCTCTCATGTTTAAAATAGGCCGACCAAGAGCAAAATAGGTATGTCTGCAGACTCTGCTGTAGCCAAAGTTATCAGATCTCCTGTGTTTTTAAATCCCTAACTGCTCGATCATTATCATTTTAGAAGACAACAATTTCTCAAAGGAGGTTCAAAACTAATGCCTACAAGATTACCAAGAGGATGGTTCGGGGCTCTTACATGACTCCGGGAAGTCAACACTTGGTGGATGAGGTGTGTTACCTTTGACACTTTTAAGACAGTCCTGTTTATCACTACTAACAATAAGCAAATATGTTTTCACTCAACAGATCCTTCACAGCATGTTGTTTCTGGGCAAAATCAACAACATCCCCTTTTCTCCAGAAGAAATCTTCCCTAATCCTTTTGTTTTGGGTTCTTTAATGAGAAGATATCCCAGGCCTTTTAAGTTGTATTCGACTCAGCTTCCCAGGCGAAGTCCCTTCTCCTGTGTGCTCGACATGGTAAGATAACTCTTCTCACATTTTCAGTCAATCTGACAAACTTCCAGTTTTTAGGAAAGTATAATGCAAAGTGCTTTTTTACTGAGAAATCCAAAGAAAATCCATACTGTACCTTATACTTCAACATATGCTTCTAGCTATACTTCTCCACCAAACACAGAGACTGCAGGAGAGCTGGAGACTTGCTTCAGAATTTGTTAGTTCTAAATAATGTCTAACAGACTCATTATTGGAGATGCTTACAGTCTTCAAGGCGTATATGATGCTGTCACTGTGTAGCTGCTGGATCTGTTAAGTCAGCTCAAAGACTCTAAATTCAGCGTGTTTTGACAGCCCGGCATAGCAAAATAGAAAAAAAAAAGGTCAATTAGCAAATTTAATTATAAATTAGTGAGAACAAAGATGGATTTTTGCTTATTGATTTAAAATTAAATAGATTTTTGTGACTTGTTTCACCCCCTATCTTAAAATGTCTAAACCAAAAGCATCCAATGGTCCTGCATAGTTAAACAAGTCAAGCAGCGAAACAAACATGTTGATCAACTTTCTATGAAAAACAACTATATAATCAGGTGCAACACTTTGACCAGATCTGTAACTGTTTTCAGATCGTCCTGCAAAATAACTCAGAGAATGAAGAGCAAATAAAGCAGAGTCTGCAAGATCTCCTCACAGACTTGGACTTAGAAGAGAATAATAAAAAAACAGCTTTCGTCTCGTCCACCATCTGCATTTCTCAAAAATCCCAAACCAACAAATCAGAAAGGTACTGCGGAGTCTCCATGTCCACCAAAGGTCCTAACGCTGGGAAAATTATGATTGCTGCCTCCTGTCTTAGCAAATGGCATAAATATGTATCTGGTGCGGTGATGACCTATTATCCAAACACAGTCCAGAAAGATTACTTTGATGGAACAATTGAAGTACCTGGAAATATCAGGTGTGAGGCTTTTTGTCTCCGTGATGGTGCCAGAATGAAGCCTTGCAGATCATGTAAGAATTTGTTTGGCTTGAACACAGAAGACCTCAGAGAGTGGCCATATGGTAACTGTGCTGAAGCTGAGAGCCTGAGCAATTTGCTTGAAAATGAGAGAGAAGTTGAAACACATGTGGATGAATACTCAGCTGAAAAGGATAACAGGCAGAGAGCTGAGGATGAGGTTGGTAGGGTTCTTAGAACCGTGTTGCAAAGGATTCGGTTTAACTGGACAGGTGAATTTTACAACCCAGAACAAGAGTGAGATTTCATGAAATCATTTGCATTCATCATTCTGATAAATCAAAGATTCTCTGCTCTGACAGCATCTGTGTGGATTTTCTGTAATCACAGAGACGTGTATAAGCATGTTTACTTTCCATCTCCATGTAATTGTCACATTTAATAATTAAAACTGGCTTCTATGGGTTTTTGTTTGTTTGCTTACATATCTAGTGTTTAATGCAATATGAAGCATTATCAGACAGCATTTATTGGGAAGAATCCCATATTTATACTGGTCTGTACCCAGGGTACACAGAAAATAAAAACACATGTTTTCTTATTATGATCCCAACTATAATTTACTTAAGCAAAAGCACTACATGTGTAGTTATAATATTTATAGCAGTTACTGTTGAGCTTTAAATTTATCATCTTAAATGTTTATATGCTGATTATATTGCTTTATATAAGAAAGGCCTAACTCTGAGTACACTCTGTGCCAAAAAGTGCTGACAGGAAACTGCATGCTTTTGCAGAAACGTGCTTTTGCAGCTAGAAAGTGAAGCTGATATATATCAGTTTTAATTAGTTTTTACCAACTGCTTGCTAGGGCAATCCCACGAGTTTGGTGTTTTTGTATTGAACATGATTCCAAGTGCTTTCTATAACACATAGCAGAGGTGCCACAACAAAGACTGAGAAGAGGACAGGAAGAGACAGTGAAAGAGATGCACTCCTTCGCCATTCATGTTAAAGCGTTGCATAGCTTTAATTTTAGAGAGTGTTGCATAACTTTAGTCATTTTTCTACCACAGGTGAAGCCAAGAATTGTGAAGCTCTCTTTTGGCCAAATACCAGAATCTGTAAGAAGAAGAAAAAACAAACAATCAAATAGGTCATTATTAAGAGGACAACAATCTCTTGATGATTATCCACAGTGTCTTTGATAACTCTGAGATACAAACTGTCAAGTATATACACATCCCAGCAAACAATAGCTGTGTTTGACTAAAGCGATTAATAACAAGGACAGAGCTACAATCACTACAGTCAAACATAAAGGGCTTAATCCTGAATCCAAGTCTGAGCTGTGATGCCGTTGGTGCTGAAAGCTGCTCAGATCCTGAAGCTGCACGTTTTGTCTCTCTCTAACCAAACCAGCAGCAAAAGAAGACACATTTCGCTTGACATAAACATTGTCATGAATTCCCTCTTACTTTTGCTGGTTTGCTTCCACCACCATTAAAACACACACAGAAAAACAACACAGCACAGCTCTCTGCCTCTCTCAGTGTACTTTAAGAACACCGTTTCCCATCTCAAATCTCTGTTTTTGGCATTATTCGCTTGCTTGTTATGAAGCAGTCTACCGTTGTTTACAGCCATTTTTTTTTAATGACTTCCGACAAGACAGCCTCATTTCTGCTGTTCAATACCAAATTTTATTTATTTTTTTCAAATTAAGTGAAACTGCAAAATGCTCTGCTGTGTCTCTATTAAAACCTCTTATTAAAACCTCTGAATCACTTCAGCAGCATCAGCCAATGTACATTTGTTGAGTCGTGGTTCTCGTCTGCTTTTGTTCTACTGCAGAATAATATTTTTAAGGTTATCTACTGTAAAAAGCTAGGCCAGGAAAATCTGCTTCATGGTTTTGTGTTTTATCCTCAGTTACTTTGACACAAAAGCATCTGCTGTGATGCTCACACCTCTGATGAAGTTTCACAAGTGTCAGTACTGATAAATGATCAGAATTATAATGTTTCTGACTCTCTGAGTAAGAATTAAATGGAATCTAATTGGGACCTTGTGAATTGGAATTGAACAGGTTCTAGAAATCAGTGATGATACTCAGCTCCAATACCCACCTATGATATTAGGCTTACGAACGCTGACTGGGTTTCATTTACCAGCTTTTTATGTTCTTCCTGCAGTTTCCTCCCCACATCACTCATCTTAACTTTTTTCCAGTCCTCCTCAGTCTAAACAGAACACACAACAATACAAAGAAAAGCTCAGGTGATTGATCTCTAACACTAGGCATCCCCAGTCTTATTCTTAGCAGTCTAACTTCTCACCATATCTTTGAAGGCCTCTCCATTGTAGTAGCGCTTGGATGCTGGATACTCTATCGTTTTGTCACATAGTTCCAGGAAACTGGAAGCCACCAGATGCAGCTCCTCTCCGTCATAGCCGTACAGCTTTTTGTCCTCACGCGTCATCAGCACAAGCTCGTCACATGGACATGAGGTGCCCTTTACCACACCAATAACCTGCATTTTTACAATCTCGGGAAGGTAGAATTTTCCCCAGGCGTTAACTTCATCATCATCCCCGTTGTATTTGGTGTTCTCAAGCTCTTCTATCCACAGGTCAGCACCACTTGGCTTCTTCAGGTGAACGCACATGCTTTTGTTTTTGGAAACAAAATCTTTCACCCATTTCAGGTACTTTTCACCTGGAAAGAAGCAGACAAGGAAATATGGATGAATGTAGAAGTGTTGGAAAAGACAAATAGCAAGGTTATCCTACAGCAGTTTGTGAAAATGTTGTATCTTGAAATAAGCAGGCAAAATGAGGATCTCACTTATCTCATATGTTCTGACTACCGACTTTCTTCAGTTAAAGGACAAAAAAAGGGCACACTGGAGGCTGACAGAGTGTGCAATGGTGGGAATCATTTTGCAGAACTCACTAAAGTTTGTTTCTCCTGGAACAAGCTTTTTACACTTCGGCAAATGAAAATACTGTGTTAAACTAAAAAAGAGCACCAGACCAAGGTCTACAGTACTAACAGAAAAACATGCCGTTACCTGTTGCCTGTCGACACAGCTGCTGATCTTCCTCACCAAAAAAATGAGGATCCCTGAAAGGAATAGAAAGGTTATGTTACAATGAATGACTGTCACGGTGATCATGGGAAGCTCCGAAATATCACAACAATAGCTACGAAATCACAAAATGCAGTGTGATGTCTGTAAGCACCAAACATGACATCTCTGCAAATTCATCTTGAAACATGTAGGTACCTCACACGTACAGCTGCAGCCATCTCAGCCATTTATCACTGTGGCTGCCAAGTGGCTGCCACTTCACAAGCGCATGGCACAACATAGAAGAGCCACCTCCACAGGACAAGACTCAGCAGTCCATCTGCATCTTAAGGATAAAGGACACTCTTTCGAGGATGCTAATGTTCACATTTTGGACAGAGAGGACAGATGGTTTGAAAGAGGAGTGAAAGAAGCATCTATGTCCACTGTGAGCGACCATCTTTGAACAGAGGCGGGGTTTACGACACCAACTCTCTGCCATCTATAATCCAGTTTTGAGATCCCTTCCCAGACGCCTTAATGCCCACTCACATCCTGGGCCATCTGACCTCAGGAATTCGCATGATAAGGTGGGGCCAGGTTTCACAATGAACTCACCCGAAACTGGCTGATTGGGGCCCACACCCAGTTTCACACCTTGGCTCAGGTGATTAGAGGATCATCAGGGGGTCCTTTGTCCCTCTGTGGGGGGTCACTCCCACTAGGTTTATATCTGGGACTCTCCACGATTTGACCTTAGAACTGAAGAAGCTTCTCGGATGAGAGGTGAAACGTCTTCAAGTAACTTAAAGAAGTCCAGACGCTTTTCTTTGCAAGCTCCTTTGACTACGATGACCTGGATGACTGAGAACCTTCACAGACATAAGGTGAATGTGACAAACAAAGCGCCTTCTTGTTCTCTGTGATAATGTAAAGTTATTAATGAAAAAACAAACGAGTAAAAAACGGACTGGAAACATGTCTTCAATCAAAACTCGACAAAAACAAAGAAACAGCCTCACTTCTCTGCGACGCTCCCTAAAAATGACGTTACGTGTTACGTACCAGAGATTTCTATACAGCCCTTTATCAAGCCGAGAGAAAGTGACGCAAAACCCTCCAACTAATAACGACTAGCAGAGAGGCTCAGCTGAGTGTAGTTACCTGGTTTGCAGACGCATACAGACGTTTCCTGTCCTCTCGGACGCAGCTGTGATAGAACATGTGGTGCATTACCGCCACCAACTGGCTTGGAGTGAGGACCGGAAATCGCTCATGCCAAATCAAAAAAAAAAAACATAAAGAAAGATTAAGTGAAGAGATAAATGAATACATTAAATCAAGAAGAAAAAAACCCACCACCGGACATATACATCCTCATATCCTTCTGTACAAATGAGTTTGTTTTAGAAACTGAAAAAAGCCACAAAACCTTCACATCTAGAAATCCTTTGCAGTAAAACTTGTTTTTTGGCAGGTTCCACAGGTTTTGAATCAGTTTTCTTCTTTATTCCTGATAATTTTGACAATGAAAAAGAACATGTTCTATAGGGCTTTGGAGCTGACGTCACGCCGCAATGCATTGTGGGAGCGCGGCACCATTTTCGAGGTCTACGAATCAAAACAAACACACTGTGTTGGAACGACGATTACAAGATGCTTAAAAGCAGCTCAAAAGAGAACGGACTGTATAGAGACCGATTGCGTCCAGAGGCGAAGCGGCGGTACTTGCAGAAAATAGCGTGCAGTGGAAATGTGGACCCGTATGAAATACGGCCGTGGAGTAGAAACCCTGAAGACGTAGCCTGATATATTTTCGTACCTTATCTGTGGAGTCAGCGCGTACAAGTCGTCATTCAAACAAAGGTAAGTCAGCTCGAGTACTGCGTGTGAAATGCGTTTGATTTCCCTGCAAACATTCACATTAGTGCAGCATAAATTCATTCATGAGGGGAAATTACAGTGAGAACATGTGGAGGCTGTTAGAGGGAGAAGATAGTGAGTTCAGTGCAGGGCTGTGCAGAGAGGTTTAAAGGGGCGGGTGCTCAAAGTTAAAAAGGGGCACATTGAACCAGGCTGAATAACAACAACACACATTCATCAAGAATCTAATATGGGAAGGGCAGGGCTGTGTTGGTCTGAGACTGTAGACATTAAAAAGTCCACAGGAGAGATGGTAGCTGATTAAACAAGTGTCATGAGATAATAACAAAATGCAAAGATTGGTGACAGCGCTTGGAACCATAAGGCAACAAATAACTATGTATGTAAAAAAAAAAATATATATATATATATATTTCAGATCTGAATTTGGACTGTTTCCCTCTGGATGAACCAAGTCTGTCAAATCTATTGATCCAACACAAACAAACACATTGGCTCACAGTCAGATTGGCTTTGTATGGATGGTGTAACAGGGAAAGGATGCTGAAAGCTGAATATAACACAGAACAATAACAGGACATATAATAATGTAGCAACATGATCTTCAACAGGCACACTTCTGTTATTCATGATCACAAACACAAAGAACTTGTGCAGCCCTGATATCAGCCCTAATATATGAGTGTGTTTGCCCAAAGACTGAAACAGCATCAACATGACAGCTGTAAGAAATCTTCTCTCAGCCTTGTTTGGCAGAAGATCCCTGCAACAAAGATTGTAGCTGAAAGATGACGTGTGTAAAGTTTGCTCTGTGGGAGGGTCGAGGCTGTTTTTAGACCTTTGATAGTTTCCAATCCAGTTCTGACAGACAGGAATAAAAACAACATCATTAAGATCAGATCATGGAGCTGTTTGCTGCCTTGTTTCTATCTTCACATTACAAGACTTTACTACAATAAAGATGCTGACATGTATCCGTAGCAACAACATCATTGAATCTAGAACAACTGGAGCCAAACCAGTGGCTCTGCTGGGATCACTGGTGAGCCAACACTTCCTTGTTGATGCAGATTTCAGGGCTTCCTTTTGCTCCTCCGTTATAACTGTTCTCTCTTCTCAACACATGATGACACAAAGGAATCAGCAGTGACAAAGATGATGCTGAAGAGAAGCACACACTTCACACATATAACAGACCAGTGCAGTTACACACACCTCTGCTCGACATCAGGCCTCAAACAAAGACACAAAACACTAACTTGACTCTAAACAGAAGAAACCAGCAGCTGTTTCTGTTCTGTGCTTATTTATATTTGACACACATGCTTCTCTTTGTGCAAACACACATCGCACTATAAGGTAACCTCGCACACAATGATTGGACAGCACAGTGATGATGCTGGGAGATCCTATACGCAGCAACACAGAAACACTGAGAACTTTAAACAATGATGGAAAGTGTTATAAATGACTTGTTGGCCTCTGATCTGTCACAAACAGCTGAAACGTGTCTCTCATGAGTCACATGAAGGTTTTTGACAGAAAGGACAAAAAGTAGCTGCAGTCAGTTTGTGTCATTTTTATATTTATTCATCTGGGAGAAAAATCTGAGGGACATTAAAATGTGTTTTCAACAGAGACAAGAACATGAATATAACAGAACAGGTAAATGAACATGTTTCAAGTAAACAGCTGGACTGATCAGGTCCAAACACAGAGTGATAAACTTGTCAAACAGCTGTCATATCTTTATATAGAAGCTCTTTATAAATGCTGCTCACTGCAGTCTGTTTACTAATAATGTCAAAGTGTTAGAAACACAGAAACATCAGAATGGTCTTTGTTCACAGAAACCTGTCTGGGATCCTTTGTTGTTCTTTTGATGCAGAGTTACATTATAAATATAAAGAGTTATTTCAGAGTCTCATCAGTTTTCCTGCATGTCTTTATTTAACACATCAGCAGGGCTGAAGCTCTCATGTTAAACACACACTGATCTATGGACACGTTCATGTGTTTCTAACAGAACCAGGCTGTTATCAGCCTGCACTAACATTATGTCACACACACTGAATGTAACAGTGACAGTTTACATCATCACACAATCAGCTGTGATTGTTTCACTGTCATCAAACGAGTCAACAGGAAGTAGAATCAATAGAAACCAATCATTTCCTGACAGCATGTCTGATGGAAATAAGTGCAGATTATGTATGAAGTCTAACTGCACACAGTAACTGTGTTACAATAAGGACTTAACAGCGCCCTCTGCTGGAGTGTTTCAGTACTGCGTTAACTAGAATACACCACCTCCTCCTCACACCACCTGCTACAGCTCTACTCTTCTATGACTACAGTCATCCACAGCACTGATGTGAGGTCACATGGTTCATATGTAAGGAGCACAGCTGACCTCAGGTCAGTTTAATGACTGTGAGCAGCAGCTGTGTTATTGTCACTGTGACAGGGAGACACTCTCAGACACAGCGCTCATGTCAGCTTGTTCTCATGCAGGAGGATCAGGAGCTCCATGTTTGTCTTTCTGTTTGAATCATGATGTGTTTGTGCCATCAGAGTCTGTCATGAGTACTCAGGGTTTCACAGCAGCTCTTCTGGATGCTGACGAGGACTCCAACCTCATGTTTCACCTCTCTGAGCTTCTGATGTCTGTGAACACTCGTGTTTCTTCTCTGGGCTCATCTGGACAAAAACACCTTTCTGTGTTTGGCTGCAGCCTCATTCTGACTGACAGGAAGTGTGTTATCCATGAGCTGCACTTCTGTGAGGAAGTTTCCTGCTGTGTTTCCTGTCTGTGGACAAACACGAGTGTTCCAGCTGAGGACTTGGTTCCTTCCACCTGTCCATACAGGACATCACGCTGTCTGCAGCTCTGTAAATGCAGCTCCAGGTCCTTCCACGTGCTGCTCTGTATTTGTGCAGTTTGTAGTGTGTCCTGGGAAACGTAGCACACATGGTGTTCTTCTGCTGTTTCCTCCTTTCACTGAGTGTGAAACACTGACGCTGTGCTGTTGTTCACAGAGGGGAGCTGATTCTAGCTGCAGCTGGACTCTGTCATCTAACTGAATGTGTTGGTGCTGATCACGGGGCTCTGAGGGGGGAGCAGCAGGAGGACTCTGGATGCTGACGTCAGTGTATCTGTGGAAGCTCCCACAGCGTGTCTGTCATTCAATATTGTGCTGTATATTGTATCTATGCAAAGATGAACAGACTGTGTGTTCACTGGTCTCTGTGCTGCAGCTCTGATGTCATCATCACTCCCTCCTCCACCCTCAGCAGTCCCAGCATGCTGCTGTGGTGCACCCCACCCTCACTCTACACCTGAGCCACAGACCACACCCTCCACCTCAATATACACCACAGTTTTCTCTGCTGTGGAAATGAGATCAGGAGGAAATCATCATTATTATTATTTAATAAACGCTCACATTAATGTGGGCTTATTTGTTTCATATTAGAAACATTAGTTGAGTGTTTTTAGTATAAAATGGTCAAAGTCCCTCTTTTTGCTCCTCCCCTCACCTGTGGATGGGCGGTGCTGTTACCGTGGTGACAGCTTGGATGTGTTTCAGTCCTGCCTGGTTATCACTGCAGGAATCTTTCACATTTATTACAGGTAATAACTCTGATTTTTCTGTGTATTATGAACCAAATGTATCCTGATACACACAGAGATGGATGAGCAGAGGTTTTTTTTGCAATTTATGTAGTTACTATGGACTTAATGCATACATATTATTAAAATTAGGGCTATAACAGTTGTATTGATGTATAGCAACTTGAAATGCTCCCACAAATGGCTCCACAGCATGTAAAAATATAACAAAAGCTCTGGCGGACTTGGTTCTGTGGTCAGTCTTAAAGGGTGAAGTTAAACTCTGTAATCTTCACTGTGTCACAGAGTTCAGTGAGTCCCGTTATTCACAGTATCAATCAGATCATCAGAGAACAGCTGATCAGCAATCAGTGGTGCCAACAGCGCCTCCTGTGGTGAGAGGATGCAATAATGCAATGTAGCATTTTTCCACTCAACACTTGCAGTCATGGAAACTGTCTGTTGGATCTGTGTGACGTTGCTTTCTTGGTTAGAGTTCCTCACAAATGTCCAGATGATTCTTCTAATGAGGCGTCGACCATGTTTGCAGCTCTTTGGAAGAAAACGTCGCCCTTTGCCATCCTTACTTTTCTTTGACTTCTTCAAATGCAGCTGAACTCCAGCTGGTATTTTCTTGGACTTTGCAGCTGTTTCTGGTCATCAGTTCATTCCTGCAAACCTCTGAAGCTGAACAACAATGATGCTGCATTGCTGGCTGATCCCAAAAGGTTGATTCTGTTCATCTGGACGTTTTCAGAAACGTTTGCTCACTGATCAGGTGACTTCTTCAGTCTCAGCTGACTGCAGCTTTACAAGCTTACAAACAGCACATTTGCACAATGACTGAAAGCAGCAGCACCTGATATATATGATACTAATATAATACATATACATATATAATCCATACTAATGATGAAGGAACTGAGCTCACAGTCCATTGTTCATTCAGTGAACTACTCAGTTTATTTTGGGCCTCAGAAATGCTCACTCTGTTTGTACATCACTGTCAGCAATAGACTCATTCTGCTGTGTGGACAGGAACACATGTGACATCACTTCCTGTTTGTTTGTGACTGAAGAAGTTTACAAGGAATCATTTAGAAGAGTTTCAAACATCAACTGATTGAATCCATGAATCTGAAAACGTGTTTGTGAGTGAAAGAGACAGACATGTACAGACTGAACTATCTGTTCAACAGTCAGAGTGTTTCTGTAACAGGAGACACTCTTTACACTCCACTCAGCACAGGGACACTGAGGAACCAGGAGACAAGAACCTAAACCCAGGATAAAGAGTTTGAGTGAATGTGGTGTTGAAGGTGTGGAGGTGGATCAGAGTGTCAGAGGAGACTCTGTAGAAGGACAGAGTGCCAGCAGGACAGTCCACATACACTGCTGCTCTGTTAGAGACAGAGGAGGAGGAGGAGGAGATGGATGTTGATCTGGTATTGTGCCTGACAGACTGAGGACCACGATCAGAGCAGATCAGACTCCAGGACTGATCATTGTATCCAAACAAACAGTCAGCACTGTCTCCTTTCCTTCTGATGCTTCTGTAACTCACTGATATATAAACGTTTCCTCTCCACTCGACCTCCCAGTAACAGCGACCAGTCAGACCATTTCTACACAGCAGCTGATAATCATCAAATCTGTCTGGATGATCAGGATATGACTGAACCTCCTCCACACGTGTCACCTTCCTGTTGTTGTCAGACAGTTGGAGCTTTGTGTGCACTGTGTTTGTGTCGATTGTGAGTTGACAGGAATCTGATGGAGAGAACAAACACAATCCAGCTGCAGTTATTGATCCATCATCTGTTCATTGATTGACACTTTGATGATGACTCCTGACATGATGAAGATGGTTGAATGTGTGCTGCTTTGTTTTCATGAATCCCATTAAAAACACACTTACACTTCCTCAGACCTGGTCTCAACCATCGGACTCCAGCAGGCTCCACCCTGAAAGGAGGAGGGGGGTCAGAGCAGCACAGTCAGCATGCACACATGGACATTACATGGCTCTCACACACACACTGTTACACACTGAGCTCAAAGCTCGGCTCCACTGTTTTATTCAAAGAAATCTACATTTATTTATCAGCACATTTAAAAACAGCTTGAGCCAAAGTGCTGCACAGAGTAGAGAGAAAATAGGAAACATACACAGTAATGACTATAAAGACTGGTCAGGATTGAAAGCTACAGAGTACAAATGTGTTTCCAACCGGCTTTTAAAAATGTCCAGTGTTGGTGACGACCTGATGTGAAGGGCGACTGTTCCAGAGTTTGGCTGCAGCCATCGATAAAGCTCACCTCTGTTTTTACGTCTAGTTCTGGTCAGAAGCTGCTTATCTGCAGACCTGAGGGCTCCACTTGGATTCTTTTGTTAAAGAGAGATAAGATGGAGCCAATCCATTCACAGATTTAAAGACAACCAGATCTGGAAGTGGATTCTACCACGTACTGGTAACCAGTGGAAAAAGCTGGTGATGGGTCGTCTAGCACAGACCCACCGCTGGAACCAGACAATTGATGAGGGAGAGAACTGTGACAGCGCCGTTCCTTCACTTGACCTCAGTCGCTCTCGTCTGCTCCCTCGTAACACTGCTCTTTATTGAGCTTACATGAATATGCACAAGTTCATTATGACGTCTTACACAGGTATGAACAAAGAGTACCAGTCTGTGCATAGTGTGTGTGTGTGTGTCTGTGTGTGTGTCTGTGTGTGTGTGTGTGTGTCTGTGTGTGTGTGTGTCTGTCTGTGTCTGTGTGTGTGTGTGTGTCTGTCTGTGTCTGTGCGTGTGTGTGTGTCTGTGTGTGTGTGTGCGTCTGTGTGCGTGTGCGTGTGTGTGTGCGCGTGTGTCTGTGTGTGTGTGTGTGCGTCTGTGTGCGTGTGTGTGCGTGTCTGTGTGTGTGTGCGTCTGTGTGTGTGTGTCTGCGTGTGTGTGTGCGTCTGTGTGTGCGCGTGTGTGTGCGTCTGTGTGTGTGTGTGCGTCTGTGTGTGCGCGTGTGTGTGCGTCTGTGTGTGTGTGTGCGCGTCTGTGTGCGTGTGCGCCTGTGTGTGTGTGTGCGTCTGTGTGTGTGTCTGTGTGTGTGTGTGCGCGTCTGTGTGTGTGTGTGTCTGTGTGTGTGTGTCTGTGTGTGTGTCTGTGTGTGTGCGCGCGTCTGTGTGTGTGTGTGTGTGTGTCTGTGTGTGTGCGTGTGTCTGTGTGTGCGCGTGTGTCTGTGTGTGCGTGCGCGTCTGTGTGTGTGCGTGTGTCTGTGTGTGCGTGTGCCTCTGTGTGTGCGCGTGTGTGCGCGCGTGTGTGTGTGTGTGTCTGTGTGTGTGTGTGTGTCTGTGTGTGTGTCTGTGTGTGTGTGCGCGTCTGTGTGTGTGTGTCTGTGTGTGTGTGTGCGTGTGTGTGCGTGTGTGTGCGTGTGTCTGTGTGTGCGTGCGCGTGCGTGCGCGTGTGTGCGCGCGTGTGTGTGTGTGTGTCTGTGTGTGTGTGTGTGTGTGTGTGTTCCAGATGTGACGCTGTGACCCCAAAGCTGGTGCTAAGAGTCCAGCGGTCCCCCTAACAAAGGGCTCTTATACTTAACCAGACACAGAGTAGGTGTCCTCCTACACCAGGGGTCTCAAACTCGTGGCCCGCGGGCCATTTGCGGCCCGCAGGACGATAGTTTTTGGCCCCACCTTAATATGAAAATGTAATGTTAGTTTGATAATGTATGACACTTTACAGTGTTGTGGGCGGAGCTGAATTAACCCACCAATCAGGGTGGGATATGGATCTCAGGGGACACCAGCCGGGCTTGATGCAAGCAGGGAAACATTTCTCAATGAGTCAAAGTTCCAGCAGCGTTGCCCTGGAGTGTTTCTTTCTTTCCTGTGCCTGGCTGGCTTCCTCCTTTCTATTGGGCAAACGCCGACATTCGCCCCAGCGCGCTGCGTTCACAACACTTCAAAAAAAGTTGTTTTTTTAAGTTGCTGCCCAGCGGGACATTATACGTATATAGATTTATACACACGTCAGTGGGATTTAAAGTTATGTTTCCACAGAGAGAGATCTCATATTAACTCTCACAGTGATGCGTAGGCGGCGGGATAAAAGAAAAGTCATGAACTCAATGCAGCCCAATTTAGTCTGCAGTCACATAGCGACACCTGTTCATCGGCAACAACAGTCCCCGGTAACCCGGACTAATTATAGGGTCGCACCGTAATTTGTGGCTCGATGTTTTTATTTGCATCACTGCGTTTGCATTGCAGCAAACATGAACATTACATATATTTCAATATAATGTAAAAGCAGTCAAAACAACTAACATCAGAAACAGCTGATGTTATTTGTTATATGTCACGGTGTCATTTCCGCTTCTTTCTCCTGTAACAACAGCCCGGCGCCGTGAGCAGTCGCCTTTTTTGCGCTCGCTATCCCTGCACTTTCTACCATCTGCAAACGCCACGGTGTTCGTGTCGTCATGAAAGACATGAACATCGAGCGTAAAAACAAAGGAGACTGCTACCGGCTTTTTATCTGCCGATCGCCGTGCTACGGTTGCAAGAAAAAGAAGCAGAAATGACGTTCTCTACGCGTTGAGACGTTCCCCGTCCGTCGGCTAAACGCTTGATTGAAACTTCAATGCGACAGTGACACCAAGTAGAATTATAAATGTCACATAGCCCCAAACATGTCTTTTTCAAAGCCTGCGGTGAAGAGAAAGGTTGGTGATGAGCACCGACAATTTCAGGAAAAGTGGGAAATGCAATATTTCTTTGTTGAGCACAGGGGCACCCCGACCTGTCTTATTTGCACAGAGAAAGTTGCGCTGCACAAGGAATACAATTTGAAACGTCATTACACAACTAGACATGCTGAGCTGGATGCAAAATACCAGGGAGACGAGAGAGCGAACCGGGTTGCCAGTCTTAAAACAGATCTACTGAGGCAGCAAGATTTCTCCAAGAAAGCAACCAAAGAGAATAATGCAGCAGTCGGAGCCACGTGGTTAGTGAGATGATTGCTAAAGCAGGGAAGCCATTCACAGAAGGTGCATTTGTCTAAAAGTGCATATTGCAGGCTGCAAATATAGTCTGTCCGGGAAAGAAAGGTCAGTTTAGCAACATCAGCCTTTCTGCCAACACCGCAGCAGATCGCATTTCTGACCTGTCAAGTGACATTTATGACCAACTGTGTGAGAAAGCCAAATGTTTCAGTGTATACTCAGTCGCTCTTGATGAGACCACAGACATCACCGACACTGCCCAGCTCCCAATGTATGTCCGTGGTGTTGATGACAGTTTTGAAGTGATGGAGGAGCTGCTCACAGTAATTCCAATGCATGGCCAGACCACCGCTCAGCAGATATTTACAAGCTGTGTGATGCCATTGAGAATGTTGGTTTGCCATGGAAGAGGTTTGTTGGAATAACAACAGATGGAGCGCCATCAATGACAGGGAGGAAACATGGACTGGTGGCACAAAACAAACTGGAAGAGGAAGGCGTGGAGGAGGCCATTGCTCTGCACTGCATCATCCATCAGCAGGTCCTTTGCAGCAAATGCCTGAAGTTTGACAATGTGATGTCTATTGTTGTGAAATGCATCAACCAAATCAGATCCAGGGGCTTAAAGCACCGAAGGTTCTGTGCTTTTTTTAGAGGAAATGGAGTCAGAATATGGGGATGTGCTCGACTTCACTGAGGTACGTTGGCTCAGCAGGGGAAATGTATTAAAGAGACTTTTTGAGTTGAGAGCAGAAGTGAAGCCTTCATGGAGAAGGATGGAGTTAGTGTTCCTGTGCTAACTGATCCCAAATGGCTCATGGACTCAGCTTTTCTTGTTGATATGACACATGAGCTTAATGTACTGAACAAGACGTTACAAGGCCAGGGGCAACTTGTCAGTGCTGCCTATGACAACGTGAGAGCATTCTCCACAAAACTGGCGCTCTGGAAAGCTCAGCTCTCTCAGACAAACCTTTGCCATTTCCCAGCATGCAAGGCACTCGTGGATGCAGGCACACCATTCAGTGCTGACGAGTATGTTGATGTCATTTTGAGGCTACAGGAGGAATTTGATCACAGATTTGCTGACTTCAAGACACACAGAGCCACCTTTCACATTTTTGCGGACCCCTTCTCCTTTGATGTGCAAGATGCCCCTTCTGTGCTTCAAATGGAGCTCATTGAGCTGCAGTGCAACTCTGAACTCAAAGCAAAGTTCAGGGAGGTGAGTGGAAAAGCAGACAAGCTTGGACAATTTTTGAGAGACTTGAGCCCTAGTTTCCCTCGGCTTTCCCGAATGTTCAAGCGGACCATGTGCCTTTTTGGTAGCACATACTTGTGCCAAAAGCTCTTCTCCACTTTGAACTTCAATAAGTCCAAGTACAGGTCCAGACTTACGGATGATCAGCTTCAAGACATACTGAGGGTCGCAACTGCTTCCTCCCTCAGGCCAAATCTGGCTCGGCTATGCGAGAGGAAACGCTGCCAGGTCTCTAGCAGCAAGGAGTAGGCAAGAGAAGCCATGTTCAGAAGAACAGTTCATTTTCTCCAGTGTTCCATTCATGTTCAGAAGAAGGTTATAGAACTGTTAATACAGACATTTCAATCTAAATACAGCAGATATAGAAGACTGAAAGAAACACACAAGTTCACTGACTAAAAATATCTTATTATTATTTTATTTATGTATTACAGATTGATTTATTTTCTTATTAATTCTTAATTTGTTTATTTATTTTTCATATTTTGTATTAAAAAATAAAAATAAAGAGATTTGAGAAGATTGGAATTTTTTAACCATGCCTTTCTTGTGGAAAACCTAATGCGGCCCAGCCTCACCCAGACTCTGCCTGCAGCGGCCCCCAGCTAAATTGAGTTTGAGACCCCTGTCCTACACCATAAATCAGTAAGAGAGGGTACGACCTCACTCATGGCCCCAAGTGGTGTGTGCATGCCAGAGCACTCTGGAAGGCACACAGAGTCTTTACAGACTACTCAGGATCAAACCTCTATCATTATGCAATCGATTATACAACTCTAAGCATATATGAGTAAATATTTCTAAGCATAAATGACAATCAACAATATAAACCTTACAGCTGGTTTTAATAACAGAATTCATTTGTTTCTCAAACGAGAAAGAGCTATCGAGAAACACTCCTAAATCTTTAGTTCTTAACTTTTCCAGTGGGCCAAGGTCAACATTATCTGCTAATGCTAAATAGGCTGCCGTTATTAACTAATGCTAATTTGACATGAATTAGCATTATGCACTAATGCTAACACTTACTCTTTTTAAAAATGTGAGTAGCTAATGCTAACACTATTTCCCTTAACTTTATAACAATGTGAACGGCTAATGCTAACACTCTTTTTCCTAGCATTATAACATCTGAGCTGCTAATGCTAAGTAGGCTGCCATTAGCACCTACGTCTAATTTAAGGCAAATACGCATTAGAACCTAATGCTCATATCGTTTTCCTTTGCTTTATAACAATGTGAGCAGCTACTGCTAAATAGCATTAGCTAATAACAGCAGTCTAATTTAATGCAAGTTAGCCTCATTTGCATTACAACGATGTGAGGAGTTAACGCTAAGTATGCTGCCATTAGTGGCTAATTCTAATTAGGGGTGAATAAATATTACCAGCTAATGCTAATATCGTATTCTCTTCCCTTTTAACAATGTGAGCAGCTAGTGCTAGGTAGGCTGATGCTAGCAGCTAATGCTAAAGCTAATTTAATGTGAATTAGCATCACATTAGTGAGGAGTTAATGCTAAGTAGACTGCCATTAGCAGGTAATGCTAATTTTAGGTGAATAGGAATTGGCAGATAATGCTAATACCATATTTTCTTGCTTTATAACAATGTGACCAGCTAATGCTATGTAGGTTGCCGTTATTAGCTAATACTAATTTGAGGTGAATTAGCATTATCCCCTTATGCTAACAATGTTTTTTCTTACTTTTTAACAATACAAGTAGCTAATGTGAACACTTTTTTTTTTTATTGAATTCTAATTTTTCCCTTGCGATGTGAAGAGTTAATGCTAAATAGGATGCCATTAGTGGCTAATTCTAATTTTAGATGAGAAAGCATTAGAAGCTAATGCTAATACCATATTTTCTTGCTTTATATCAATATTAGTAGGTAATGCTAAGTACGTAGCCATTATTAGCTAATGCTAATTTAGGTGAATTAGCATTATCCACTAATGCTAACACTGTTTTTGCCAACTCTTTTCCCTTGCATTATAACAATATGAGCAGCTAATGCTAAGAAGGCTGCCATTATTAGGTAATGCCAATTATTATGTGTGTTAGCATTATCCGCTGCTGCTAGCAATGTTTTATCTTACCTTTTAACAATATCAGCAGCTAATGCTAACACTACTTTAATTTCAGTTAAACGTACTTAGCATTAATTAACTTCATTTAGCATTAAGAAGTTTTTGCTATAGGCTACCATTAGTGGCTAATGCTAATTTTAGGTAAATAGAAATTGGCAGCTAATGCTAATACCATATTTTCTTGCCTTATAACAATGTGACCAGCTAATGCTAAGCAGGTGCCATTATTAGCTAATACTAATTTGAGATGAATTAGCATTATCCGCTTATGCTAACAATGTTTTTTCTTACTTTTTAACAATACGCCATTAGTGGCTAATTCTAATTTTAGATGAAAAAGGATTAACAGCTAATGCTCATACTGTTTGCTTTGTAAGAATGACAGCAGCTAATGATATGAAGTCTACCGTTATTAACTAATGCTAATTTGATGAGAATTAGCATTATCCGATAATGGTAACTCTTTTCCCCTGCATTATAACAATGTCAGGAGTTAATGCTAAGTAGACTGCCATTAGGGGCTAACTCTAATTAGGGGTGAATAATTATTAGCAGCTAATACTAATACCATTTTCTCTTTTTCCTTATAACAACTTGAGCAGCTAATGCTAATTTGATGCGAATTAGCATTATATTAGTGAGCAGTTAATGCTAAGTAGGCTGCCATTATTAACTAATACTGCGTTGACGTGAATTAGCATTATGCGCTACTGCTAATACTGTTTTCTCTTACTTATTAAAAATGATAGTAGCTAATACTAATACTCTTTTCCGTTGGGTAACAACAAAGTGAGGAATTAATGCTAAGTTGGCTGCTTTTAGCGGCTTATTCTAATTAGGGGTGAATAATTATTAGCAGCAAATGCTAATACCGTTTTCTCTTTCCTTATAACAATATGAGCAGTTAATGCTAATTTGATGTAAATTAGCATTATATTAGTGAGGAGTTAATGCTAAGTAGGCTGCCATTAGCAGCTAAAGGTAATTTGAGGTGAATAAGCACTAGTAGCTAATGCCAATACCCTTTTCTCTTGTGTTATAATGATGTGAAACGTTAATATTGTTCTCAAACAACAGAATGAGAATGAAATATTGATTCTAACAGGGCCCATAAACAGCATTAGCTTAGCAGCATTAGCTTATCAGAGTCTCCATCATGGTCACACAAATCCTTAGCGGAGCAAAGTGGCCTACTTAGCAATAGCTGCTGTAGAAAGCAAAGGGAAAACAGTATTAGCATTAGCTGCTAAATGTGCACTTGAGAACAAATCTATTGTGAATTCAGCCGTGAATGTAGTGTTTCCAGTAAGCTTCCATTTCCAAATGTTAGCTGCTCCTGTCTGCCTCTTTGTCACACACACAGACTGAAATGATTCACAGCCTTGTTTCATCCTTCTGTCAGTGTCACTGACTGTCACTGTGACTGTGGACATACAGCATGGGAAACACACACATGGCTGATACTTGTATCTAAAGTTACAAAATGTTGTCTCTGTCCAAATATTACCTAACTGTAAGTCTACTTTTAATGAAACTCTCAACATGACTTATCAGTTATCATTAATGTTCCTGCAAACAGACTCCTTGAAGACCCCCTACATAAATATCCATGTACTATCCAGCTAGACTAGTGTGTCTGTCCCTGAAAATATTCCTGCATGTGTGATTGTTCATGTCTCATCTGCAGGAAACAAACAGGAAGTGAGTGAAAGACACAGGAAATGATTCCAGCTCTTCCTCCTATATCAGACATTCTCTCCATACCTGAGAGTGTCCAGTCTCCAGCCTGGATCCTTCAGTCCAGCCGACAGAAGCTTCATTCCTGAGGGACCTGGATGATTGTAGCTCAGGTCCAGCTCTCTCAGATGGGAGGGGTTGGAGGTCAGAGCTGAGGCCAGAGAAGTACAGCCTTCCTCTGTGATCAGACAGCCTGACAGACTGCAGACACACAAAACAACAATCCATCTGTTATCCATCTCTATAGCAGCATAACTAAGTGATGGTTCAGGGTCACCTGATCCAGCTCTAACTATAAGTTTTATCAAAAAGGAAAGTTTGAAGCTGATCTTCAAAGTAGAGAGGGTGTCTGTCTCCTGAACTCAAACTGGGAGCTGCTTCCACACCCAGTCCAACATAGCCAGGCTTTCTTTGCTGCTTTGACAAAACCTCAAATCCCAGTCAGAGATGATGAGCATCATCACAGTGATGATCATTTCTCTGTAACCCAGGCTTTCTGCTTCAGGATCTGTGCACGCTCACAGAACAAGGAGACCTTTAAACATCATTTCACTAAATGGATGGACTGAGCTCAGCCTACAGATGAACTGGATAAATAAAGATTTGACCTCAGTGTGCTCAGTGTTCCTGTCTATTCCTAACATATTCCTAACATGATAGCTGCACTTTAGAGCTCTAAAACTGGAACTGACACATGTTTAAACTCTACATGTTACTCAGTACATTCAGTTCTGACACTCGCCCACAGTCCAACAAAGGAAACATGGAGATCACATCAGTTTGTCACCAAAGTCTAATTATTAGGGCAACTTAACCTGTTATTATCTCGTTAACTCATTAACTGATTAACGTCAGCAATTATTTTAATCACAGTTTTTAAAATCATGATTATTGTGAAAGTGCTCACTGGCTCTGAATATAAAAGCCATGGGTCACAGGAGGGATGTTGATCAGTGCTGGCTTGAAATGGGCGTCATTATGCGTCTCAGCCAATGGGAGCATTGAGGGTGGGCCTAATACTACTGCAGCGCTCACATGACCCAGGACAGAAAGAAAGGGGCGGGGACAGAAACATGGAGACAGGTACAGATCTTTGACATGTTCATTTTAAACTGTTCCAGGAGGCAGTGTTGATACAACTAAAGTTATCTGTTGTTGAAGAAGTCGGTCTGAGGAACGTTCTTAGGATCAACAAATGACGGCATGTATGAGCCTCAAGACGCAGCATCACAAGAAGAACACATGAGCTGTAGAAAAAGGAGAGACTACGAAAGCCACGGCGTTACAACATGAACCAGCTGTTACAGATGTAACACATGAGCTGCTATTAAACATGATGTATTTCTCAGTGTCCTGTCGGTGTGTGAGAGACAAACAGCCTCTGTATGTGTGTGTAAATACAGCATGAATATGTAGAGGACATGTTTGTGGATATAAGTAAATGAAAGCTCTGCGTCATTTGAATCTTCTTGTTTCTGTTGCAGGTCTGTGACTGAACTTCTGGGAGGAGAAACGTTGGTTTCATGCTCTGTGATTCTGTGTTTTGTCATCTCTCTCAGGTGATGGACAGCTCAGATGATGACCCCGCCTACGTGGTCAAATTCAAGTCTACATTCAGAACAGACCTGGAGACACGCAAGCAAAATGCCAACATTGTATATGTGAAAACTGCTGCTGGAGCCAGATTCAAGGAGCTCAAGTGTTTACCCAGATCTTACTGAACTCACTGCAGGAACAGAGGGTTGTTGGAGGGAAACCTGTGGAAGCAACAACATCCGAGCCACCAGAGAAGAAGTTGGCCCTGTTGGTGCTTCATCAGAGTGTGAACAGGAGGAAGACTCAGCTGAGAACAGTGTGGTGGATACAGAGCAGAGCCCACCATCAGTACAGAGGCCTGTCCATCAGAGTGCTGCTCCAACATGCAGCACATGTACTTGGCCACAGCTGCAACATCTGTACCTGTGAAAGCTTCTTCTCTGTTGCTGCTCATATTGTGCAGAAGAAGAGAGTTTCTTTATCATCAGAAAATGTCAATGAGCTTGTGAGTCTTAGCAGCTGGCTCGGTGCAGAGGAGGAAGAACATGTCAAGTCAGAGGAAGATCAGTTCATGTTGTCAACTCAACCTGGACTGTTGAAAGAGTTTTTCTTTGTCTGGTTTCTGACTGAGATTCTCCAAAGGAAATCCAGCACAAACACACACTTCACACACTCAAAGTCCTACACAGTAAATGAGCTGATGAGCGTTTGTGCTGCTGCCTGATAACAGAACAATAGTTCTGCTGCTTCCTGTTCTGCAAACACACATTTATAAATGTTCACTTGCTGTTGATCAAAGGTATGTTGGTGGCTCTGGACGCTGAGGGAACTTTGTAAAAAACTAGATCAAATGTTAACGTCCTGGCAGAGGCAAAGAACTTTGATTTGATATTTGATTAGATTCATGTTTCAGCTCAGACTGACAGAAATATTTGAACTGCTGCTGTGTTAAAGGGAACACTGCTGTTAGAAAGCACCTGATCTGTTTCTGCACACTGAATGTTGCACTTCTCATACTGCAGTACTATTAAAATAAGTACACAATGCACTACTTTTGAACTCATGATTGAATGTTGCTGTAACAAAGCCATTAATGTGATTCAAAGTGTTCATGGTTTCCCAGCACAACAAATGATTGCACAAGTGTGACTGATCCACTTTCTAATGTGTGTGTAGCCCACACTGTGTGTCACTGTGTCACAGGTGAGTCTGTGTGTCCAGGTTCTATGAGGACAACAGGATATAGTGACTGAGTCCAGCAGCTTAAAGTCTGACTCCATCCTCCATTTAAATAACTCACAGCAACAACTGAATAGCTTTGCCTTTGTGTAGCTGACACTTCATTTTAATGTCCTTCTATTCTGGTTCATCTGGTCTCAGTTTCTATAAGCACACAGGTTTCATCAGGACTCTATGACCTCAGTAATCTTTGCTGGGCCTTAATGCTCTGAACAAAGCTGCACATCACAAGACTAAATAGAAATGAATCAGTCTTTCATTCTCACTGCTGTTTGACTTCAGCTCTCAATGTCCCACCATAACCCATGGAAAGAATTACTGTCCATCCAGGCTGCTGAACATGAAGCTGAAGAAGGTGGAGTATTGTGAGGGCTGATGGAGATGATGATGAGAATCCAGGAGCAGTGGGTGGATGGCAGCATCAGCATGAAGGATCAGTGTGAGAACACATCATCATCCACAAAGGAAACCAGTCTGAGTGTCTGACGCTCTTGTTAGAAAGACGCAGTCCCAGCAGTTAGCTTGTCTGCTAGTTAGCTGAGAGCTAACTCACTTGTACATTGAATACCAAACTGTGTAAACCAGGGGTGTCAAAAATATGGCCCGTGGGCCAAATCCAGCCCTTGACATAATTTCACATGTCAAATATTGATGAATTTTCAGGCTTGCTGATAATCAATGTGAGCACGGCTGAGATGTTATTCTGATGAGCAAACCATGTGGCCAAACACTTTAAGAGACAGACTGGGATCATACCATTATGTGAAAGAGGACATGTCCCATAGACAGCAAGGGTAGTGGTAGAGACCAGTACACAGAGAAATGGGAGCTGTACTGAAATGCAAGCGTGTCAGGAAAGAGTGAAAAGGCAAAATGAGCAGCATCTGGCTGCATTTCAGTGATATTGGAGACCACAAAGCTGAGTGCAACATTTATACAGGAGATATACAGGAGACGCTGAGAGCAGAACTGATAAAATTAGGAGCTGGCTAAAGTGAGACCCATTTTTATTTCCACCCATTTTCCACTGTGGAGGACAAAAGGTTTCAAACTGGTCCAGGTCTTAAACCTCACGTGTTCTTCCTAATAGCAGTAAATGGATAGAAATAAGGCTTTTATGAAAACACTGAATAAAACTTGCTGCCTTTACAAAGACTAAATGTACAGTTCAGTATTGAACACTACATAAAATAAACTATATATAAAGTGTGTCTGAATGGCAGAGATGCAGAAATATGTGCATGTAGCACAGAGCCACGGCTCAGTGTCTGAATGAGTCTCACAGACCTGAATGTGCTGTTGAAGCCATTTATAATTATAACGTAATTCTTTACTCGTTTGATCTGCTCCTTACCACAAGCCACCAGACGTAGAAGGTTTTGGACTTTTAACTATATTTTCTGAAGTTTTACAACTTTTCTTACTGTTAAAAACCTCGTTATGGCCATTCATGCTGTACAAAGTAATTAGACATGTGTGGTATCTACAGAAACGTCAGAATCTCAGCTAAAAGTTCACAAAACCATCTCAACAACCACCAAACAGCTGAAACAGCAGGTGAACAGATCACACAAAAAAGATGTAAACACAAATCCCCCTGATCATCTGTTTTTTAAACATGAAGCGTAGTTTTGGACGTTCATTTACTGCTGGTTCAGTGAATTTTGGTTGGACAGTGATGAAACCTGCAGCCTCAGAATCTGTGAGAAGTCTGCTTTCAGCTCGCAACAGCATTGTTGTGTTGTGTGCTGTGGATCCACCTCTGCAAACTCATCACTGTTTCACCATCATGTTTCTACTTAGACAATAACAAAGGAAGCAGTTCCCAGGAACTACTTCCTGTCTTGTTAACATAAGAGTATGTTGCCCTTCAAAACACCTCCACTTCTCCTCTTATTAGAGGACTGCCTTATTATTAATCTGCTAATTCTGTCAGTTGATGAAAGAAAAATGCTTGATCTCACCTGAGAGTTTCCAGTGTACAGCGTGGACTCTTCAGTCCTTCAGACAGAAGCTTCACGCCTGAATCCTTCAGGTTACTGTTACTCAGGTCCAGCTGTCTCAGATTAGAGGTCTGAGAGCTGAGACCTGAGGCCAGAGCTTCACAGCTTCTCTCTGACAGGTCACAGTGACTCAGTCTGAAAAATAACAGATAAACAATTACAAAAATAAAACACTTATGTTGAAGCGTAATGAGATACTATCATATTTAGCAATATTTAATCTTGTTTTGTCAGGAAACTGAGCACTGATGCAGAGCAACATGTGGAGAGAATCAGAGGAGAAGAAGTGAAGAGAGAACAGCAGTAAAACAACACTGAATTGTTCAGTGTTCTTTTGATATCAACAGAATGTGTCAAATTTCTTTATTTTGTATTTGTTTTAGTAGAATTGATGATTATCACTTAGATAACAACCACAGGCCAGGTCTAAATTGCACTTTGGTGACAGTTACACCCAGAAATATTTCAGAAATGTGGACAATTTGTGCTCCATTGTATTCAGTATTGAACAAACTGAGTACCGATGACCACTTAATATTTTTGATATTTTATTTGAGTTGTTCCACCTGATCTGTGTTAACTAGAATAAACATTTAAAAACTAAAGCTATGATCACATATGTACTCACAGAGCTTTGTTGGAGGCTTTGACCACTGGCAGCAGCCTCAGAAGAGCCTTTTTAAAGGCTCATGTTCTCACTTAGATCATTTATTTCTACTTACACTTCTTTCTGGGAAAAATGGAGATTACTTTGAAAACAGGAACTATTTTCCCCAAAAATCAGCCCTGGATTAGTAAATCACTCCAACATGTTCTCAGGCAGAAGAAGCTGTCTTGTTATGAGGGAGAGAAGAAAAAGATCGAGGCATAGAAACTTGTTGAAAGAGAGATAAAGCAGCTAAAATCAGGTCTAAAAGTAAAGCAGAGCATAGGTTGAATAAAGGACACTCAAGGCTGACTCGGAAAGGAATGAAGTCCATGTTGGGGATGCAGAACAAGGAGCAAAGATGAATGTGATGCTGAATCAGCAGAAGACTTGGACTCATTTGATTCCAGCTTTGATATCATTGATTTCAATGAAGATCTTTGTGATTGTAGCAAAGGGCTGGTAGCTCTGAGAGTCCCACTGATGAGGTGTCTGTGAAGGTTCGCAGCCATCTAAAGAGCTTAGAAAAAAAGGCATCTGGTTTCTGGAAGACGTTTCACCTCTCATCCAAGAAGCTTCTTTATTTCTAGGGTCAAATGGTGGAGAGTCCCAGATTAGCCTGTGTACAAACAGACTTCAGCCATATGAGAGTGAGTGTGAGTGAATGAGAGCACACACAGGACACTCTGATCTCTGAATGTGTGTGACGCAGTGAAAAAGAGGATTGTACTGGATATACTGTGACTGACAAACAGAGTTTAAAGAGAAAGGTGTTTGGATTAAAATGGATTATGCTAAAGTGAACGTGCTAATGAAATCTGAACTGACTGAAATGTGAAGTGAAGATAATTCAGATGTAAAAGAGAGAGAAACTGATAATAAGGTGGGGCTGGAGATCAGTGAAGGGCATGTAAACACCTGATTGGTTGAGTAGATATCAGATCGACAGTTTCACAGTTTTCCCTGTGGATTATAACTTTAAGAAGATGTGACATTCATCAAGGAATCCTGCTCTCCGGATTATTTCCATGAACACTGAGCTGGAACACATCTACAGTGCTGGAAGTGCCCGTCTCACCACCAACCTCTCTGTGCACATTCACTTTTCAACCCTTTGTGAGACACTAAAGGTGTAAATCTGAGTATTTATCTATGTTAGTGCAAACACCTCTAATAGGTTGGTTTAGTCTTTCCAAGTCATATCTTCCCTTAGATCTGCGGTCCAGGCTCCTAAAATCATCCTAGTTTAACAAGCAGTACAATCTAGAGGAGAGCTGCACTACCAGGTGTGACTGATAAGATCTGACCTGCAAGGATACTCATGTTTATTTGTATCAGGACAAGCAGGGAAGACCTGGACATCAACTCTGTCAGGCTGCCTGAGTCCTCTCACCCACATCAGCTCAGAACTCTGCATTATCTACTGAGTCAGACTCAGAGGATCAGGGATCAGAAGTTCTACAAAGAGTAGAACCAGACTTCCTGTATAGGTGTGTGGGCCTACTGATCCACAGTGTCAGCACAACTTTCACATCATATTCATCTCAGCACAACTAAAACATGGTGACTGACCTCAGAGTTTCAAGTCCACATCCTGGACTCTCCAGGAAACCACACAGATGCTTCACTCCTGAATCCTGCAGGGTTTTGTTGTGACTCAGGTCTAGCTCTCTCAGATGGGAGGGGTTGGACTTCAGCGCTGCTGCCAGATAATCACAGCTGATCTCTGACAAATCACAGTCCTTCAATCTGAATAAAAAATGAAAGATGTAAGTTTATTAGACAAAGTGTGAGCTTGAAATCATTCAGTGTTTCATCATCTGTTCAGAGCTGAAGAAGGTTCAGAATGTAGAAGTTTAGAAAATGGAAACTCCAAACAGCTGAAGCCAACAGGAAGCAGCTTCAAACAAACAAGAGAAAAAAATGAATTTTTCACATTGAAGTTGTGCATTTATCATAAAGTTGTCAAGTTTTGCCGTGTGAAATAAAAAAAATGAACAGCAATCCTCAGAATTGAACCCTCTGCACAGAGGTTCAGGTTTCTCTTCAGGTCCCAAAGTGCAGAACAACAAGGTTTCAAACAGCTTCGTTCCAGCAGCATCAGCCACAGAAATGCAGAGATAATTCTTTGGATCTCTTGGTTGTGTTGTATGATGCTGTGTTTGCATATCTGGTGTCTGTGTTGCTTTGTGAGGATGGATCACCCATCTACTGCAGCCCCAGATAAACAGAGCTGGACCTGAACCTGGTAGCTTCACTTAGAAGACACTTGTGACGGGAAGGGGGGGGAAGTTTTGTGCAGACAAGTGTTGAATTTGAGTCTGGGACGAGGTCTCCACAGTCTTTGTGGAGATCCACATTCTGCGTACTGCCTGTGAGAAGCTGCAGACATTTCTCCTCCAAATCCACTGAGCAGCTGCTCGTGGTGGTATTAGCTTCATGTGTGCGTGTTAGCATTAAGCCTCGGTGACACTCTGCTGTGGACACGGTCACAGCTGGACGCATGATGGACGAGTCGTCCTTCCTGTTAAACTTCTTTGAGGTGAGCTTGAAGCTGCTGCTTGGGGCGCATGCACAGCTGGTTATTGTACTGGAAATGTTCTGCAGACGAGTCCATGCGCTCACAACAAAGCTCAGTGTGGACGACGCTGAGCACGCTCCAATGCTGATTGGTTAGAAAGTGGGCGGGAACAGGGAAGAGAGCGACAGCAGTGTTCAGCACAAACACGAAGGATCAAAGAAGAAGAACATGACAAGCTCAGATGGAGGCTGCAGTGGACACTTTTCATTGTTTTAACATTCGCTTTCACTTCAGCTTCACCAACAACAGCACAAGCAGAGCAGCCCACTGACTGCGTGGCCGTGACGGCGCCCCCTGGTGACTGTAAACCACTACAACATGTAGACGGCCGTCTGCTGCTCATTTCTTTGCCACCATCACAGGAGCTCTTTATCATGTTCTACACTCTCATTGGTTCTTTGTGTGCTTGTTTTTTACAACAGTAGTCATTGTGATTGTTCAAAGAAGACAGTCAGCTGTGACTAAATGTAGCTCCTACAGCAGTGATTGGAATAACTACTGAAGCTAATCCAGTATCAAAGCTCAGGAATCAGCAGCTCCCACCTCGTTTTCTTTGAACAACTATTTTTAGCTGCTGTGTTTTTGTGTTTCTGCGGACCTCAGACATCCTGCTGCTCTGGAGAACTGAAGCTCTAAAGGCTTCAGCCTTTATCTCCAAGAAACAAAGCTGATCATGGAGACCCAGCAGGTCAGCTGATCTGTGGACAGCACCAGCATCTTTAAGTAAGTCTGAGAGGTGAGCAGTCTTTGGAAGCCTTTACTGTCTGATAGTCTCAGAGCAGGATTTGGATCATTATTTGGCTTTTCTTCTATTATTATGTTTAGTTTCTGATAGGTTTGTAGCTTGAACCCATCCGCTGGAACGTTGAAGACAATATAATTACACTGCAAAGCAAGACACGAAGTAGGAAAGTTCTTCATGTTACTCGTGCACGGGAGAGACCGGACAGAGCGCCGTCCCTTCGCTTGACCCCAGTTGCTCTCGTCCGTTCTCCCGTACCACTGTCCTTTTATTGAGGTTACGTGAATATGCATAGGTTCATTAACATATGACGTCTACATACACACAAAGAGTACCTTGCCTGTGTGTGTGTGGTGGATGTGTATGTGTGTGTGTGTGTGTGTGTGTGTGGGGGGGGGGGGGGGGGTACTGCTGATCAAAGGGTCATAAAGGCACACAAGCAAACATCCTTGGTCAGGAAGAGGGTAGACCCCCCCTCATCCTAGATAGACAGTAAGGAAGTCCAGCAGTTCATTTATACACAAAAAGCACTTAGGCTAGAACAGACGTAACTACGTTAATCCTACCATAACACAATTAAACAAGGTACGAACTTTCCCATGCTCCCAGGATGTAGGTGTGCATTCTAGTGTGGAATACACACCAAGCCTCTGTAGCCTGTTAAAGATCACACAACTTATCACTACACAATTGATTATACACCTCTAAGCATCTATGGTTAAATATTTCTAAGCATAAATGACAATCAACAATACAAACTCTAACAGTTTCTGCTTCACAGATATTCTCTGAGACGCTCTCAGAAGTGTTTCCCACTGTTGGACAAACTTTCACAGTTTCTTCATAAAGGAGATCTCCTGTGCAGTCCATCTGTGATAATATGTTAAACACTGAATTATGCTTCATATCTGAATGCACTGACTGTTAATTACTGATGAGAACATAATCAGTAAATATAAATATGTTTGAGTTTGGCTTTGATGAATCAGAATAAAAGTAATAAAATAATGATTTTAGAGACAGGCCTAACTCAGGCCAGCTGACAGCCTGTGTACAAACAGACTTCAGCCATATGAGAGTGAGTGTGACTGAATGAGAGCACACACAGGACACTCTGATCTCTGAATGTGTGTGACGCAGTGAAAAAGAGGATTGTACTGGATATACTGTGACTGACAAACAGAGTTTAAAGAGAAAGGTGTTTGGATTAAAATGGATTATGCTAAAGTGAACGTGCTAATGAAATCTGAACTGACTGAAATGTGAAGTGAAGATTATTCATTATTTACTGAGTCAGACTCAGAGGATCAGGGATCAGAAGTTCTACAAAGAGTAGAACCAGACTTCCTGTATAGAGGTGTGTGGGCCTACTGATCCACAGTGTCAGCACAACTTTCACATCATATTCATCTCAGCACAACTAAAACATGGTGACTGACCTCAGAGTTTCAAGTCCACATCCTGGACTCTCCAGGAAACCACACAGATGCTTCACTCCTGAATCCTGCAGGGTTTTGTTGTGACTCAGGTCTAGCTCTCTCAGATGGGAGGGGTTGGACTTCAGCGCTGCTGCCAGATAATCACAGCTAATCTCTGACAAACCACAGTCCTTCAATCTGAATAAAAAATGAAAGATGTAAGTTTATTAGACAAAGTGTGAGCTTGAAATCATTCAGTGTTTCATCATCTGTTCAGAGCTGAAGAAGGTTCAGAATGTAGAAGTTTAGAAAATGGAAACTCCAAACAGCTGAAGCCAACAGGAAGCAGCTTCAAGCTTTTTGCTCACGGTGCAACATGTAAAACCAGTTAAAAACAATAAATAAATGTTTTAAAAAAGAAGGAAGCAGCTTCAAACAAACACAACAAGAGAAAAAACTGAATGTTTCACATTAAAGTCGTACATTTATCATAAAAACAGGAAAAAGACTTGAAAAAGTCGTGTTTTTCCTTCCAGGAACAACAAGGCTTCACTTTTAAAGGTGAAGTGTGAAAGAAATGGACATATTTGAAGTCAAACACCTTTTTCCAGTCACATTATTAAAGCAGACAAACTACAAGCTCATTTTCATTCCAACAAGTCGTCTTCTGACCTGGACTAACAACACTGGTCTCTATGTGCAGCTGGCTGTGAGACCAGTGCTCAGGGAGCGTCTACAAAGTGCAACACTGAAAGAACATCACACACTAATTTGCTTCCAGCACTTTCACACAAACATCTACTGTCATTATTGTCACCAAACTCTGTGGATCCTTTATTGCAAATTCAAATGGGATCAAATGGTCAGACAAAAGAGGGTTATGAGGAAATATGATGAAGTGTTGAGTATTAGCAGCAAGTTATTGAATCATTTTCCTCAGAAACCAACAAAATGATTGACAAACATGTTTTTACAAACTCAGTGTTGGACTTGGATCAGCAGGATAAGCTGATGTTTAAAGGCATTTGAGTCTCGCTGTATGAGAGTCCAGTTATTACTCAATATTTATGGATGATTTTCTTTCAGTGTTGCACTTTGTAGACGCTCCCTGAGCCTCACAGCCAGCTGCACATGGACCAGCTGACATTACCCAGCATTAGAGGCGGCTGTAAAAAAAATGGATTTTCCTATTTAAATGGTTTTAATTTGAATAAAGCGATGTTGATTCATTCAATCCTGAATCGATTTTTAATATAAATGTATTTTGCCAGAATCTCAGGTTAAAGCTCCCAAAAGTATTTCAACAAGCAGCAAACAGATAAAACAGTAAATGAGAGCAGCTAAACACACAAAGATGGAAACACAGAGCGTGGATCGTTCACTCGACGGCACGTACACGGACACGCCGTCGGGGCTGAAAGTGGACAGCTCACAGATCCTGAAGCTGCAGGTTTCATCTGTCTCCAACCAAAACTGAGTGAAGCAGCAGCAGAAGAAGATCCAAACTACGCTTTACGTTTGATGAACATCGTCATGAATTCTCTCTGACTTTGACGTTTACTTCCTGCACAGCTCTCTCTCTCTCAGTGTACTTCAAGAACAGTTTACCTTCAAAAATCTGTTTCCTGCATTATTCACTGCTTATTACGCACCAGTCTGCTGTTGTGTTCACTGCTGTCGGCCTCTGAAAACAAAGCCTCATTTCTGCTGTTCAATACTGAAGAAATTTAAACCTTTTAAAATGATGACAGATTACAAACTCTCAGCTGTGTCTGTAATCAAACCTCTGTAACTTTGCTTCACTTCAGCAGAATCAGCTCATGTTCACATGTTGGTTCATGGTTTGCTTCAGTTTTTGATGGACTGCAGAATATTTTGAAGGTTATCTGCTATAAAAAGCCAGAAGAGGAAAATCTGCTTCATGTGTTTCTGTTTGATCCTCAGTGACTTTGACACGAAGGCCTCTGCTGTGATGATCACACCTCTGATCAAGTCTCACAGTGTCAGCTTTGTTTTTATACATATGGATATGTGCTGATAAATGATCAGAATTATAATATTTCCCACTGTCTGCTGTGTGCCGTGACCTTTGACCTGCTAAAGACAGTCAGCTGTGGATTATTCATTGTTGTGTCTGATACTTAGAACTGTGAGGAAGAAGCTACACAGTTAATCAGGGTCCCCTCTCTCTGAATCAGGAAAGGTGTGGACCGCGGGCCATACGTTGAGTATCACTGTTTGAAATGCAAACATTGTTCTGCTGCAGTCAATGGACTAAACCAGAGAAGAAGAAAACAGACTTTACCATGAAGATCCTCAGTGTGGATCAGTATAATATCAGCCTGATGTCTGCAGTTTAGTGTCAGCACAACTTTCACATCATATTCATCTCAGCACAACTAAAACATGCTGACTGACCTCAGAGTTTCAAGTCCACATCCTGGACTCTCCAGGAAACCACACAGATGCTTCACTCCTGGATCCTGCAGCTTGTTATTGTGACTCAGGTCCAGCTCTCTCAGATGGGAGGGGTTGGACTTCAGTGCTGCCGCCAGATAATCACAGCTGATCTTTGACAAACCACAGCTCACCAATCTGTATAAAGAATGAAAGATGTAAGTTTATTAGACAAAGTGCTTGAAATCATTCAGTGTTTCATCATCTGTTCAGAGCTGAAGAAGGTTCTGTGAGATTATTCTGAATCATATGTTATCTTATATCTGTAGTTAAAGTAGTTGAATTATGTTAACTGCTGTAGGTCATATAATATCCTTTAGTCTAGATCAGGGGTGCCCAATCCCGGTCCTCGAGAGCTACTATCCTGCAGCTTTTAGATGCATCCCTACTCCAACATAGCTGAATCAAATGGTTTGATCTCTTCAGCATGCCATCATGTTTGGCAAAGGCCTGATAACAAGCCATTCATTTGATTCAGGTGTGTGGGAACAAGGATGCATCTAAAAGCTGCAGGACGGTAGCTCTCGAGGACCGGGATTGGGCACCCCTGGTCTAGATTGTGTGCTGTGTATGTAGCTTAATTTCCATTATATTTTTGGGTTAAACGAATGTGACCACTTTTGGATTTGTTAGACAGGTGTGCATTACCCTGTACCCTTGATCTGCTGTGAATGTGTTACACTGTTTCTTGACATTTCATACTGCTGAATCATGAAGAGAATGTTGTGTGCAGAGGACCTTGTGCTGATAATAGAAGAGACAGACCACATTCCATACCCCCACCTTTACAGAGAGCAGAAAGACAGGGAGCCGAGTTCATAACTTAGGCGCTGTAACAGAGAAATAATGTGAATGTTTAGGCTTTTACAACTAGGTGGGGGCCACTAGAGGCTATAAGAAGCTGAGTAACCCGTCACCATTTTGAGATTTGCTGTGACCCTCTTCATGCATGTCTCCCCATCCGGATGGCTTATGCTCATAAGTGTTGGATTGTATGGAAATAAAGGATTGTTGATTGAGCATTTATACACCGAGTATTGTCCTTCCTTCAGCAAAAAGATTCAAAGAATTGGGAGATCTTAACAGTTCAGAATGTAGAAGTTTAGAAAATGGAAACTCCAAACAGCTGAAACCAACAGGAAGCAGCTTCAAACAAACACAACAAGAGAAAAAACTCTGAATGTTTCACATTAAAGTCGTACATTTATCATAAAAACAGGAAAAAGACTTGAAAAAGTCGTGTTTTTCCTTCCAGGAACAACAAGGCTTCACTTTTAAAGGTGAAGTGTGAAAGAAATGGACATATTTGAAGTCCAACACCTTTTTCCAGTCACATTATTAAAGCAGACAAACTACAAGCTCATTTTCATTCCAACAAGTCATCTTCTGACCCTTTATTATTATTGTTATTATTCAATATTTATGGAGGATGTTTTTAAATTGGGCTCGAATATGTGACAGACATTTCATCCCATGTCAGGTTGGCCTCATCCTGGGCCGGATTATCCAGCACACACTTTGACCACAGGCCCAGGGGCCACGCACAGCTGGGCTCCATCCAAGAGACAGGAAACAAACCAACACAATAATAAAAAGCACCATGTGATCTTCTTACATCTTCAAGACAAACATAGTAAAAACATGAGCATATTTGTTTCCTGATAAAATGATGTGACAGGTAGAAGAGAATAAAGTGGTGGTGTCACAGCCTTTCTCCCCTCTGCTGCCGAGGCTGTTAGTCTCTCCCAAACTCAGCTACAGGACTTCCAAATGAATGAAAGCAGCAGAAGTGGCTTTACAAATAAAACCACAGTGACATACAGTAATTAAGAATCTCCTAAGCAATCCAAAGATAAGAAAAGTTCACCTGTCAATTCTATAAAGCTTGGTTGTTTATACAATAATATCATTTAATGATATGTTTGGATCCTGACCTGAGAGTTTCCAGTGTACAATGTGGACTCTGCAGTGCAGCAGACAGAAGCTTCACCCCTGAATCCCGCAGGTCATTGTTACTCAGGTCCAGCTCTTTCAGACTAGAGGACTGGGAGTTGAGAACTGAGGACAGAGCATCACAGCTTCTCTCTGAGAGGTTACAGCCACTCAGTCTGGAAGAAAACAAACAAACAAATTAATTAAATCAGTCAAATGAAAAAAAATTTTAACGCCAGCATGCAATACAATTATTGGTTAACTAAATAGCTTCATTAAAACACAACTCTTCTTCTATATCAGCACTTACTCCTTGTAAGCTCCACCTGCTCCACCTTCTGAGTCAGTTGTTCACACCAAAGAAAACGACCATCATTTCATGCGGCTAACATACCGGCGCCAGCTGTGGTCTCAAGGCTGGAGCTGAACATAACAAATCTCACCCTGCTAACAGACGGTGTTTAGACTGTTCCTTCCCATCCTAAGCATGCTTATCCCCTCCCGGTGCAGACGGTGGGTCGAGGGGACCAGCGCTAATGCTGCAGGCCCGGATGCGCTGTCTACACCGGCTGTCTCTCACCTTTTACCCATCCCTGTTGCTTGCTTTGTGTATTGTAGGTACGGTTGGCAAGGTCAGTATCCTAATTGCCCCTTGAAATTAAATACAGTGTTCTGAATCTGAATCTGAAAAGATTACAGAAGACGAATCTGTTCAGTGAATATTACGCTCATGCGGTCAAGAAATACCAAAGGTAGGTAAAACTCTGGTTGTTGCAGCCATCCAGTATGACATGCTTTGTACTGTTCTGCTGCAGTTTGTGACACCTGGTTGATGAGTTGTGAAGGATGATGAAACAAACACTTCACTCAATGTTTGTCTTCTAAACTGGATGTAATTTGGGCAGCCGATAGTTTTTCTTAATCTATCCCAGCTGCAAATAGGAACACAACAAATAACTAACTTTACCCACTTGGATCCTTATCATTCAAGATTGTGAAAAGATTCTCTACTCAGATAATACTGGTGATGTTAGATGAGAGAGATGATTTGGAAGATGATGAAGAGGAAGAGTTTTCAGAACTCGAGGCCTTTTGTCTTCACTGTATAGGACAGAGAAGAAAGGAAGGGAGGGAGCAGTGAGGAGAATAACACACAGGAAATGGTCTTGGGCAGACTCAAACCAGGCCCTGGAGTCATGACTCTAACCTTCAGTGCATGGGTCACCTGCTCAGCCAGGTAAGCTACAGCAGTCAGCAGTGTGTGAGTTAATTTGAAGACAATGATGACTATAAGTCAGGTAAAAAAAAATACTATCATCAACCAACCAGGGGAAAACAGTGAGCTTGAATGACCAAGCTTTGACCAAGGGTGGCTCACTCCTCGGTCTTCTTGCCCAAGCAGTGAACCACCCTGCATGGCCATCAATGTGGTGCAACCAAGGCCATCATACAGTACAGGCCATCCAAGCTGATTTTAACTTTTCATCCCAGATACCACCTTAGAAATCATCTAGAGTACGATATGTTGGCTGTTCTAGATCCAATCACAACAAACAGAGAGCTGTTGTGTGTCCAAGGTGAACAGGAAGAATATATACATGCATAAAGTCAATAAAGTCAGAAGGTTTGCTTTAGACTGTGCTGCAGTTTATCATCAAAGACTGACAAACAGGCACCATGCTGCCAACAAATGGCATCAAGTCTGACTTGAGGTTTTTCTTTTTTTTTTCTTTTTTTTTTTTTTTTAAATCAAGATTAAATTTTATAGCAACCACAGCAGAGATGACCAGGGAAGCTGTGCTTGAGGGGATATAGCTAAAACAGCTGGTTTCAGACTGAAGATGAACTGAGGTGCTGCACCCAAGTCTGCAGGTTCAGGGAGGGACAAACATCTGCTGCAACCAGATTGGAGTGAGAGGAGAGAGCAGGCCAACAACAACAAAGAAACAACAAACACACTGTGGAAGACCGAAGCAGAGTTTAGTTTAAAGTGGAACTAAGGATGTTTCTCTGGCTGCCAGGATTCACTGAGTAATTCAAATGCTTTCTTTAATGCAGGACCCACCATGCATGTAAAAGCAAGTGTTTCACCAACATTTGTGACTAAAATAGACCTGCAGTAGAAATGAATCTAGGAGCATGCATGTGAATATAAAGTATCACAACATCAGGCACATGCAGCCTAAGTGTTTAAACAAAGACTGATAACATAACAGCAGCAGTGATGATCAGAGTTTATGGTGAATCCAGCGTCTCGAGTACACCGAGTTCTGGAGGCATCAAAGAGGTCACAGTTGTATTGGAGAAATCCCAAAACTTTAGGATACAAATTCATACAAAGACAGAAAGCCTGGTGAAATAAATTACTGACACAGTTGGATGTTAAAAGTAAAGACATGAGTACAAATGTACTCACAGAGCTTTGTTGGAGGCTTTGACCACTGGCAGCAGCCTCAGAAGAGCCTCCTCTGAAGCAGAGTATTTCTTCAGGTCAAACACATCCAGATCTTCTTCTGATGACAGTAAGATGAAGACCAGAGCTGACCACTGAGCAGGAGACAGTTCATCTGTGGAGAGACTTCCTGATCTCAGGGACTGTTGGATCTCCTCCACTAGAGAATGATCATTCAGTTCATTCAGACAGTGGAACAGATTGATGCTTTTCTCTGCAGACAGATTCTCACTGAGCTTCTTCTTGATGTACTGGACTGTTTTCTTATTGGTCTGTGAGCTACTTCCTGTCTGTGTCAGCAGACCTCGTAGGAGAGTCTGATTGGTCTGCAGTGAAAGACCCAGGAGGAAGCGGAGGAACAAGTCCAGGTGTCCATTTGGACTCTGTAAGGCCTTGTTCACAGCACTCTGGTGAAGAGATGGTTTAAACCACCAGGAGGTTGTTTGTTTGTCTTCCAGCAGATTGAGTCCAGAGTTGATGAAGGTCAGATGGACATGAAGAGCAGCCAGAAACTCCTGAACACTCAGATGGATGAAGCAGAACACCTTGTCCTGGTACAGTCCGCTCTCCTCTTTAAAGATCTGTGTGAACACTCCTGAGTACACTGAGGCTGCTCTGATATCGATGCCACACCCTGTCAGGTCTGATTCATAGAAGATCAGGTTTCCTTTCTGCAGCTGATCAAAAGCCAGTTTTCCCAGAGACTCCATCATCTTCCTGCTCTCTGGACTCCAGTGTGGATCTGTCTCAGCTCCTCCATCATACTTGACCTTCTTCACTTTGGCCTGAACCACCAGGAAGTGGATGTACATCTCAGTCAGGGTGTTGGGCAGCTGTCCTCCCTCTCTGGTTTCCAGCACATCCTCCAGAACTGTAGCAGTGATCCAGCAGAACACTGGGATGTGGCACATGATGTGGAGGCTTCGTGATGTCTTGATGTGGGAGATGATGCTGCTGGCCTGCTCCTCATCTCTGAATCTCTTCCTGAAGTACTCCTCCTTCTGTGGGTCAGTGAACCCTCTGACCTCTGTCACCATGCCAACACAGTCAGGAGGGATCTGATTGGCTGCTGCAGGTCGTGTGGTTATCCAGAGGCGAGCAGAGGGAAGCAGTTTCCCCCTGATGAGGTTTATCAGCAGCACATCCACTGAGGTGGACTTTCTAGGGTCAGTTAGGATTGTAGTTTTGTGGAAGTCCAGAGGAAGTCGACACTCATCCAGACCATCAAAGATGAACACAACCTGGAAGTCTTCAAAGCTGCAGATTCCTGCTTCTTTGGTTTCAGTAAAGAAGTGATGAACAAGTCCCACCAAGCTGAACTTTTCCTCTTTCAGCACATTCAGCTCTCTGAAAGTGAATGGAAATATGAACTGGATGTCCTGGTTGGCTTTGTCTTCAGCCCAGTCCAGGCTGTATTTCTGTGTTAAGACTGTTTTCCCAATGCCAGCCACTCCCTTTGTCAGCACTGTTCTGATTGGTTCGTCTCTTCCAGGTGAGGCTTTAAAGATGTCTTCTTGTCTGATGGTTGTTTCTGGTCTGTCTGGTTTCCTGGATGCTGTTTCAATCTGTCTGACCTCATGTTCATCATTGACCTCTGCAGTCCCTCCCTCTGTGATGTAGAGCTCTGTGTAGATCTGATTCAGGAGGGTTGGGTTTCCTGCTTTAGCGATGCCCTCAAACACACACTGGAACTTCTTCTTCAGGGTGGATTTAAGGTTACGATGACAAACTGCAGCTTGAAGTTCTGAATGAGAAGAAAAATAAACACTCAATTCCAAAAAGAACTAATCTTTAAAACATGTTGCTCCATCTTCCATCTCTGGAAAATGTTCATTTATCCAGCAGCTTAAATCTTTAGATAAATCCTCTTACTGCTCTGCAGACGGTCAGCCAGCTCCTCCTGCTTCATTCTCCTCAGGAAGTCCACTGTGATCTTCACAAATGCCTCTCTGCTGCTGCTCCTCTGACTCTCTAAGCATTCTGGGTAATCTGGACTCAGAACCTTCTGGATCTTCTTCAGCTCGTTCTTCACAAAAGTGATGATGTTGTCCTCCAGCAGCTGGAACAGAATATTTATGAATGAGCCAATCAGACTGAAATCATGGAGCCAAACATCAGATCCATGTTGGACACATTGACGATCCACTGGTCTACAAAGAGCAGCATGGAGATGACTGTGAACAGAACAGATGTAACAGTAGTTGTTGTACATGTACAGACCATAAATATGGAGTCCAGCTGTGTTTGATGCTGCTGGGCAGACTGACCACTGGGAACCTCTGAGCTCTGCTGCTCCACTCTGTGGAGGAACCATGAAGGATTAGATCAACACAGGATAAAGATCCAGGAGTTTCTGCTCAAATAACTTCATCTGAATCAAGTCTGTCAAGTTTTAAACTCTCAGATTGTGAACATATCAGTAATTTTCAGTCTGTTTTCATGGACGTCCTTTCAGTGGTGATGTCAGGGATGATTTTGAAGAAGCTCATCAAACTGAACCATCAGCAGATCACTGCTCCAAAACCAGAACATGATCCGAGTCTCCCTCCACCACCAGAACACCAGCTTTACTAACGTGGTAGATCAGTGTAGTACAGATCAATAACTGATGAGTCATTTGATCAAAATCACTGAGTGCTTCACGTCTGACCCTCTGATGCTTCTGTAGACATTTTGCATATTTAATGAATGTCTGACAGTTTTACATTCATTCTATGAACACAGTGGAAATGTTGTGTTATAGTCTCCATGTTGTTTCCAGCATCATAAATTCTTAAGTTCAGAAAATTAGATTCTTTCTTCACAGCTGAAAAACAACAACATTTATTCTCTATTGAAATCTGCATCGTCCACTCCAAAGGTCACAATCTGAAGGTAACATCTGGTTTTGTTCCCTGTGGTTAACTCTGAGCATCAGTATGGTGGGATTTATCCACTACATCCACACCACTGTGGTTCAGTGTTGTCCTGATGGAGTAACAGCAGCCAGTATGATCCAGGCTTTAGCTGCTGGGTCTCTGTGTGACCTCTCAGACTGTTTAACAGATCAGACACAAAGAGAATCAGAGCAGCTCTGTTCTTTAAAGACAAACATGAACCCACTCAGGTCACACTTTCCCCACAGATATGAGCATCACTGTCCTCAAACAGCAAATGACCAAGTCGAACATTTGGATCTTTTCTCTTTCATTGTTTTCTTTTTAATGGATCTTTGTAACAATCTGAGGATGTTTCAGGTCATATTTATCCAGGAAACACAAACATGTAAAGGAGTCATCACAGCTCTCTGACCTCGTTGCTCCAGGTTCACCACTGAAGAGTGGAACGTCGCCTTTGGACCGGTCACTCCTCACAGACGGACAGCTGGACCCTGCAGACTGTGACCTCTGACCTCTGCAGACACAAACATGATTGAAGCAGCTGTGATCACACAGACTGCAGATAATGCAGCTGTTTCCTGTCAGTAACATCCTCTTAGATTAGAGTTCAGCTTTTTACAGGAAAACTGGACAAAACTGATTTTTGTTACAAACTCATTTTCATTTCCTCTCAGCTCACAAACACAGTCAGACAATCAACCAGAGTCAACACTGATTATAATGTCAATGCAGAATTATTTCTGTTACTCAGTGAGTTCAGCTCTCTGACCTCGTTGCTCCAGGTTCACCACTGAAGTCTGGAGGATTTAGACCTTTGGACCAGTCGCTCCTCACAGACGGACAGCTGGACCCTGCAGACTCTGCTCTGTCCTCCTCTTCCTCCATCATCATCTTCAGTCAGTCTGAGAGGTAAACCACAAACACTCAGTGAGTTCACATTAACAGGAGGAACTGAGTTACAGTCGCTGACCTCTGACCTGTCATGTGACCATGAAACCAGGTCAATATGTCTGTAGGTTCAGTCATCCAGGTCATGTGATCTAAGGAGCTTGGAGAGAAAAGAGACGTCTTTAAGTTTCTGGAAGACGTTTCATCAGAGAAGCTTCTTCAGCTCTAAAACCAAACGGTGGAGAGTCCCAGATATTTAAACCTGAGAGGGAAAGAAAGCATGTCGCTGACCCACCACTGATGTTATTTCAAGGAGGAAACTGAGAGCCTTTGCACCAGGAGCACAAACATCAGCTCCAGCAATGATCCACTGATGTGTTTTTATTCCATGTATGAATGTTGTTATTGACAGAGATGACGTTTGTGTGTCAGTGATGCAGTGACTGTTGTTGTTACCTGTACAGGCTGGTTAGACTCTATGAAACAGATCATACAGATCTCTGCATGTTAGAAGAGACTATTAAAGGTCATGAATGAGACAAAGGCAGGGAGGCGTCCTTTACAGCTAAACAGCAGAGTGAGAGAACAGCCAGCACCTCTACATTTATCACATTATACAGCACATGTATGATACTGACAGGGATGAGAAGAATTTAGTGATTCTGATCCCATCATTGATATTACTTATTGATTCTCAGTAGCTCTGCTCTGACAGTCACCACCATCACTGAGCAGCATATCAAAGACATTTGTGCACATTAACTGCATGTTGTGGCTCAAATGTTTGTGCATGTTGGAGGCATTTCCTCTTTGTTGTGATCAGTGTTGGTCATTACTCAAAACAGTCATTATTACACATATTACACAGAACACTTTGATTAAAAGTAATGGAGTACGTTACTTCATTACTCCTCATAACATTACTTTGATGTTAAAATGAACAAATGAGCATGTAACAACATAAAGCTGAGGTACAGCCCCACACACCAACACAGATCCTGATGAGGTCACGTGATGTTTCTCTGAGTGTTTATGAACACAAATCAAAGATGAAACAGCACAAAGACACTTCAAAGTGATTCTACTGTAGAAACATGAACAGGTAGAAACCTGCAGCCTGACTGCTCATCACTTTGTTACCTGTTCAAGTTCAGCAGCAGCAGCTCACTTTATCACGGTGCTGGTCTGGGGTCAGTGTTTACTCAGCTTTACGTCACTCTGGGTTCTAGGTTAGCTTAGCGTTAGCTGAACGTTAGCATGCTGTGTGCTAGCTCAGCGTCAGAGCTCTGCAGGTGTCTCCTGTGTAAACATTAATCACAATGACAGTAAAGGAGGTAAAGGGCTGTGACGTCATCACGTACGCTGCGTCCTCTGTGGGCTCTGAGTGAACTCAAAGTACAAACTACAAGTACACAAACACGAACGTAGCTCAGAGTGGCGGACACACTCGGCCTCGTTGGTCCAGCTGTGAGTCCGTTACCGTGAACTATGGAGCGGCAGATTTGTGCTGAACTAAGCTGCACACAGCTGATGTTAGCCAGGAAACATTACACACTGACTTTAATGGAGAGACCGGAAATACAAACACACACAGTTTGTTGTGTGAAGAAATCAAACACGAGCTGAACAAACAGTAAAGTTCCTAAAGACAAACTGTTAAAGGAGGAAACAAAGCAAACTTACAGTTTCTTCACACACCAACAACAAGCTCCACTCCACGAAGTTCAGGAAGTAAAATTAAACTTTGAGCAGGAAGGAAACACCCAAAGAGACGTTTGAGGACAATAAAGAGCATTGGAACACTGTGCTGCGTTCAGTTGCACCTCGGAAACTCCAAACCTCTGGCAGGCTGTGATTTATTTCTGCTGGTTTTCCTGTTTGAAGCACAAACATCCGTCATCACTTTGTTGTTGTTCTTCCTGCAGCGTTTAAATATTTCAGCACTGAACTGATGTTTCTTCAAAGCTCATTTCAACCTGTTGAAGTCATGAATGAAAGTGCAGACTGAGAGTGGATCACATGATGTTTGAGGTGTGCCATGTGACATGTTCAGTATTGTCACACATGTCTAGATTGTCCCTGATATCATAACTGCTCAAACACTGATGATTATATTTGAAGAATTATTCCTGATGGCAGCAAAGTTTGAATGGAGCTCTCTGTCTGTGCTGATTTGTCGCCCTCTGGAGGTCAAAGCACAAACTGCATGATGTCACTGTAACCACCACAGAGACAGGAAGTGTTTTTATGACTGAAACACTGAAATGATGCTAACGGCTGTCGTTAGGCTCACTGACAGCAGTGCTGATGTGTTCATGTCAAACACTGGCTCAGGTCAGACTCCTTCATCCTTCTCCAGCGTGAGGCCGCCCTCAGACCCACAGGAGCCCTGACCTTTGACCTCCTGACCCTAACCATTTTAGTCTTGTTGCATCTTTAAATGCAAATCCTGTGAAATGGTCAGGGGCGGCTCTAGAGAAATTTTCTTAGGGTGGCAAAATCAAAGCCTTTTCCCCCCAAACACATATGCAGGTGGTTACATGTGGTTAAAATGATTCAAATGCAGTAAGTATGCACGTTTTTCATATAAATATAGTCTATAACTTAATTATTGTCTGTACCCACATGATTACACACTTTAGTTACATGAAACATGTGAGTTGTGATGTTATGTACTGTACAGCCTGTATATTAAATACATATGTAGCCCAATAAGTATAAACTCCAGAAAGCTACACAACATGGGGCGCTTCATTTACAAACACAAGTCTAACTTAAGTTTCACTGTTTTTGTTAGAAAACAGTCACATTGTTACAGCTTAAATTACACAAAATGTCAGAAATCTGCACTGTCATGAACAAACATGTAAACCTCATTTTTCATGATTTGTTGGATTCACCCTCTGAGGTCTGAAACACAACCGGACATTTGTGACTCCTTTGAGTTTACGTTTGTATTTCACCCTCAGATTGTTTCATTTTATTTTTTCCTCCTCTTGCTTTGTTTGGTATCTTTTCAGCTCAACTGAATTTAGTTGTTTTTTCACTGACATACTGCATTAGTATTACTATTACTATTAATGTAACTATTACTGATCTGAAATCACACAAAGAACCTAAAATCCTAGCAGTATTTTTTACTGTAAAAAAACCACAGACGTGTTGGGTAAATGTTTATAACTTGAAATGCAAATATAAATTGTACATTTTGTAAACAGATACAACTATTTATCTAAAAATGCAGCCAATACACCTGCTGTTTTTTCATTTTCTACAACCATTTAAAATAGCACTCACCTTCCTTCATTTCCACAGTGTAACATCCACCCACCTGTGTAAAATCAGAAATTCCCATGGTGTTGTTCAAAATGTGCTCTGGCACAATCATAAGCATCGCTTGCTACTGAAAACAAGAAGAAAGCCGTCCTGCTATGGGCTGAACCATTTGTTAATGTGGAGGGGGGGACACTATGGAATATATCCAGTTCTAGCATTTATATTCACTGCTGACTGTAACTACGCTCAAACTGTTAAACTTATTTTAATAAACAACACTGTCATATGCAAAACTGGGGTGGCACTTGGGGTGGCAAGGGATCATTTTAGGGTGGCACTTGCCACCCCATGCCACCCTTCTAGATCCGCCCCTGCTGATGAAGCCAACAGGTTCGCTTCATTTGCAAAAAGCAGATATGAGTTTCTGAGGCCACAGTCTTCTGTGGCAGAAGGGGAATCAGGGGAAGCCCTGGAGGAGTCCACCACCCACCAGAAACAGGTCTGAGCTCTCACTGCAGTTGTAAAGGGGCTACACAGCCCACATGAGGCTGAGGGATGCAGCCTTCTGTCAGACTGTCACTAACACAGAGAAACACCCGTGTACACTCATACTCATGGGCACATACACCAATCAACCTAACCCCACTAACTGCTCGTCTTTGGACTGTGGGAGCCAGAGAACCCAGAGAGGACCCAGACATGGGGAGAGCATGCAAACAGCTTAGATGTTGGATTTGAACCCAGAACCTTCTTGCTGTCAGGAAACAGTGCCAAACACTTTTCCACTGTGCTGCCTGTTTGACTCTGATACACCCATTTTTGAGCTCTTAAAAACAGCCCTCCACACAACAGAGACAAACCATAAAGGACTTTGTGGCTTGTAGCAACCGAAGAAAGTTTAAGGTGCAAAATCAATAGGTTGAAAGGAAAGTAATAAAGGAAACATGTAATTATAACAGTAATGTTGGCTGTGTATCACGTGTGGCATGTCATTGTGGGGCTGGCCTCTGCTGGGATTGAGAATATGTGATGGCGGGGGCAGGGTTGGTTACTGGGGTTTATCCTGATCTCCTGTTTAGTGGAACTGTGCTCCTTTGAATCCACAGCACTAACCTGGCACACAGACATAAAATGCATCATTGCTACAGAGCACAGCAGGACTCATTATGAGTGGTGGGGCAGGCTGGATGGTGTTGAGGAGTCGTATCGCAGTGACATTGGCTCCCCTGCTTCACTCTCTCCTGCCCCACTAATGCAACTCACTAATCCCTCTGTCCCCTTTAGGTGGGGCTCACGCTGACAAGATAAAATAAGCTGCACGACTGGTGGGTGGGGGCTGTGCTGTCAGGCCCCTGGGTCTGCTCCTCTGTGATCCTCAGTGGGCCAGTATGCCTCTCCTGGTAGCTCCATGGGGGATGGTGTGGTGGGTTGGTGGGTGCCATGGCGACTATGTGCGGACTTCACATTTTTGTCTGCTGTGACAGCTCCTTGATCTGGGCGGGGCCAGTGGGGTGTGGGTAGGTCCTTTGTGGGGCTTTGGACGTTGCCTGAATATTGTCAGGCAGCTGGGTGCTGTGCCTCGACCCTTTCTTCCTTTGCATTTGTGGTTTGGTGCCATAAATGCACAACATAGAAGAGCCACCTCGACGGGACAACACTCAGCGGTTCATCTGTCTCTCTTCCACAGCATGTCTTTATCCTGTCTTCCTTCTCTCACCTCAACCAATCACAGCAGATGGCCCCGCCCCTCCCTGAGCCTGGTTCTGCTGGAGGTTTCTTCCTGTTAAAAGGGAGTTTTTCCTTCCCACTGTCGCCAAAGTGCTGCTCATAGGGGGTCATATGACTGTTGGGTTTTTCTCTGTATGTATTATTGTACGAGCTACCTTACAGTATAAAGCACCTTGAGACGACTGCTGTTGTGATTTGGTGCTGTGTAAATAAAACTGAATTGAATTAAGAAACAACTCTTAGATTCCTCACATGATTCTCCTGTATTCCTACGGGACGCCAAGGTAATATAACATGGAAGTGTGTCGCAGTGCCTGGTGGCCACATGTTACCCATAAACTGTCAACCTGACCGTGCTGTAGCTACGTCCAAAGACTAGTTAAAGATTAAAGCTTTTTGGGGGGTTAAATCTGACATAAATAAAGAAAGAATAACATTAAAGTCGATTCTTTTGATCACTGTAGTTCTACTTTGAGGATATGACGTGTAAAAACCCTCAGTTGTGGCTGGTGGATCTCACATTCCTGGTCTTTGTAATTCCAGTTCAATGAAGCCTCATTTTCACCTTTTTCCAGGTAAATTTTCCCAACTGTTCTAATGTCCATGCTGTGGCATTGTCCCATCATTTGTATTTCCTGTTAATGAATTTTTAATATGGTCTGGGAAATTACTATATATGAGTAACTTTCTGTTGTATTGCAGCTTAAGGCCATTGTCACTGAAATAAAGCCCAAGTTGTAATAGTTTGCATCCAGAACGAGGAAAACGAAGAAACCCAAACACTGCTCAGTGGATGAGTCCGTCCTGGAATAAATACCAGGACAAAACTAAAAAGAAGAGCTTGTTTCCTCGAAGCAACAACAGAAAGCTCTTTGTCTCTACAGATGTTTCTGGGAAACACGTTAACAATATTTAAACATTTGTTCTTAATAAACGTTTTTACTTAATGATGCTTTATGATATTTCTATCTGACCTAATGCAGCAGCGTATCCACATGAACTCTGCAGTGTTTCTACCCAGAGGCCACCGTGGTCCTTCTTTACTAATGCTGAGGGTTTTCTCCCAGCCGTGATAGCCTTTGACAGGTAAACTGAGTCATTCCAGCCCAGTGCAAAAATAACCTCCCTGTCTGCTCTTAACTTCACGCATCGATGCTAAAACGTTGCATAACTGAACCTGCAGACTGTGATCCTGTAGCTGTCGAGGAGAGGGCTTCATGCCGTCCATCTTCTGCTCAATTAACAACGCCTGCAACCTTTTGAGCCTTGGTCCTGCTACAGTCACAAATATAACATCATCACTCTTTATTTGATCCACTACACTGCTGTCATTTCTCTGTTATGGCCCCACAAGGTCACTGAATCAACCCCACAGCATCACGTACAAGTTTTCAAAGCGGTGTTCTAATCTGCTTCGAGCTTTCATCATTTTAGCCAGCCCCTCCGATCTTCTCCAGGTAAACACTACAAAGAAAGAGTTCAGTCTGCATAAAACATCTTGTGCATGTCACACGATACAGCAGAAGCTCTTCCTTCTTAGCCTTCGGTCCAGCAGTGATGATCTCCTCCTGCTTTTGGTTCACATCACCTTTCTCCTGAAAATCTGAGCTGGGCTTGACAAACCCTCAGCTCAGCATGATATAAAGGTAGCTCTTCTAGTGTATTTGCCATCTCCTAAGCTCTCATTGTTACCATCTCACATTCTTCTCCAATCCATGGTTAGGGAGCTGCTCATAGGGGGTCATATGATTGTTGGGTTTGTCTCTGTATCTATGAAGCGCCTTGAGGCGACTTTTGTTGTGATTTGGCGCTATATAAATAAAATTGAATTGAATTTTCAGGGTCCAAGTTCAGAGGAAAGTTTGTTCAGCAAATGAATGACAATAAATCATACATGTTTGCTGATTCACAGGTTAACAGCCTGGAGGAACAGGGCTGTGTCGTTCCTGTGATGCGATTCAGCTTTATTTCAGCCACTCAACAAAACAACATTATATTATATTTAATATATATTAAATATGTGCCAACTGATTCAGTACGTTTCATGTAGAAATATGTGTGGCAACTTTTTGTTGCAGCAATGATCTCAAAACACGGGGGGGGGGGGGGGGGGGGCTAAGATGAATGTCTGCTGTGAGGACAGGGGGTGTGCGTGTGTGCTCAAGTCACGTGACACGTCATTTACGCAACATTTGGTCGATTTCAAAGTTACAGTGAGATAAAATCATGTTATGGATTGCACTCAGTATATTGTGCCGACATGGTGAGATTGTGTCTGTCGAGCCGAGGAGAGCGTCGCAGTGCCAAAAGCTGTAAAATGAACTATCAGGCTGGAGTGTGCTGCCACAGCACAGAGCAGTCACAGAGTCCTGCAGGCAGAAGAGGAGTGATCGTGTTAGCCACCTTACAAAACAAAAAGACATGAAGTGAAAAGCAGAGCGCAGAGTGAGGCAGAAGAAGACAGACTGGGCCAAGTCCTGCATGTGCGAGAGCGAGCGAGACCCGGGACAACGTCATCCGCCTCGCCTGGACTAGTCCGCCGGCCGGAGGAGGGACAGTGGCTGCACTGTGCAGCCGAAGACTCACTTTGATCGCGCAGGAGACGAGCGACGCAACCGGTCCACCGTCCGTGCAAACTGCGCCAGGCAGCGTATTGCACGCTGGAGGACACCGAGGAAAGTCACAGTAGGAGCGGCGCTTAGTGAGAGGTGATGTCGGGGGGACATGGCTTCTTCTCCGGTCACCCCAGCATCGCTTGAAGGAGAAACACCTTCACCCACCGGGAACGAGGAGCCCGCGACCACCCGACAGGTACGACACGCCTCCGAGACCCTCTGCGCGCCCGGTAACGTTGTAACGTTTTACCGAAGTTCATTCGCAAACACACCAGTTTAAGATGGACCCGAGAATCAGCACAAGGGAGCACTGGTGTCTGACTCAGCAGAAACGGCGCGACGTGCGTGTAATGCTTCGTATTTGATAACGATGGAATAATTCTTTAAAATAAGCACACAGATAAACACTGGTGGGTGGAAAAGCTCGTGTTTTGGTGAAATGAGTCCCGCCTAGTCCGGTCTACACCTCATTCAGCAAACATCTGAGTCACCCTGAGACGCCAGTGCGCGTCCTTGTGATGCAAAAAGCCGTAAGTGACACGCTGTTTACACGCAGGAGCAGTTTAACACATGCAGGTTGTTGTTATGGCCCTGTCCATAATCTGTTTTGGTGGCTGTTGTTGTCTGTGCCTTTAAGTCTTTGCAGGTCCCAGAGTGGATGAGCTGACGGCTGCTGATTGGTCCCCTGGCCATGTGATCTTCATTCAAACCCCTCACCAGCAGTTGTCCCGGGGCAGCCACTGACAGCAGCAGCAGACCTGACCCTGGCCTCCAAAACCTGAGACTTTTGTGCCTGTGACTTTGTGCGACTTTTTTGGAGTTTTGTATATAGTGTGTACATTAGTTTTCATTGTAAATAGCCTTGTAAATAGCACTGCAACAGAAGGGGTGAGCTGCCTTATTGTTTTTCCTTGCACTGTTTTCTCCTGTTTATTTCAGTTAGGGAGTTAGGTGTAGCGCTTGTCTTTTGTTTGATATTTGATTTCACATAGGGTTGTAGATAACACCTCCTCCTGACTTAGCTTGTTTTGTTTGTTATTTTGGCCTTTGTTCCCCCCGGAGCTTCATTTTTGCAGTGCAGAAAAATAAATCACGATTCACTAAGAAATTGGTTTCCCTTTGTGTATGGTTTTGGGGACCAGGGCGGGGCAATTCTTTCAAACTTGTGTTGCGTTCCTGTACCCCTAGACTGGGGCGTAACATAAAGTGGGGGCTCGTCCTTTTTTTTTTCTTTTGCCTTTCTTTTTGCTCATTGTATTTTGTGGGTTGTCTGCAGTTTTTGGTTGGCAGTTTTCTTGTAGTGTTGGGGGTGATCTAGTCACAATGACTTTTGATGTGGATGATTTTGCACTACAACCCACCGTGGATAAGTTGGATCGATGCACAAAGGCGGATTTGTTGTTGGTGGCAGATTTGTTTAATGTGGGTGTGCCTTTACATGCTAAAAAGGCAGAAATTAAGCAGTGCCTGACAGCTCAGCTGGTGGATAAGGGGGTTTTTGCGGAGTCGAAACCTCGGCCGGTTGAGGCGACTGGAGGTTTGGTGGTGGATGCGGGAGCAGAAGCTGCTGCAACCATCCCAAAAGCTCCCAGTGGACGGGTGTCGCCAGGGGCGGAGGCTCCTGCTGCCATTCAGATCCCAAACGTTAGCCCAGCCGGACAATCAACAGGATTGGTTACGGAGGATCTTGGGCTCGCCCTTCGCCTGAAAGAGGTGGAGCTTGCGACTAAGTCCAAAGAAGTTGAGCTTATGCATCTCCGCATAAGGGCTATGGAGCTGGATCCTTCCCGACAGCGCAATGTTACCTCTACCCCAGTGAGTAAAATTGTGAATAAATCTTCTGATTCGTTCTCCTCTGACCAATTTGATGCAAGCAGGCAAATTGCTTTAGTGCCACCTTTCAGAGAAAGTGAGGTTGACTCTTACTTTAATGCCTTTGAACGCATCGCAACCACTTTGAAATGGCCCAAGGATGTGTGGAGTTTGTTGCTGCAGTGTAAATTGGTGGGGAAAGCACAGGAAGTGTGTGCGAGCTTGTCTATTGATGACAGCCTGGATTATGAAATTGTGAAATCCACTATTTTAAGGGCTTATGAGCTAGTTCCAGAGGCATATCGCCAGAGGTTTCGGTCGTGTGAAAAATCTGCCAACCAAACACATGTAGAGTTTGCCAGGGAGAAGACTCTCTTGTTTGATAAGTGGTTAGCTGCAAGTAAAGTGAAGGACTTTGCTCAGCTAAGAGAATTGGTCCTGCTGGAGGAATTCAAAACGTGTCTTCCAGAGAATGTTGTTGTATATATCAATGAGCAAAAGGTGGATTCGTTGTCTAAAGCTGCTGTTCTCGCAGATGAGTTTGTGTTGACCCATCGCGTTGCGTTTTCAGCTGTGCGCCGTGAATGTGCCCCGTTGTCGAAACCTGCGAGGAGTTTGAGGGTTTCTCCTAAGCGTCAAACGCGCCCTGATCAGGTCCCCATGACTGTCCGAGAATGCTTTTATTGCCATGATACTGGCCATCTCATTGCCAGTTGTCCGTCGCTCCGTCGCAAAGAGCAAACTCACACATGGAAAAAGCCAAAAAGCATTGGTTTTGTTCAATCGGTTGCTACTCCTAATCCCGTCAGTGATGAACCAGGAAATGACAGTCTTGACAGCAGTTACCGACCATTCATTTCACAAGGGTTCGCCTCACTGACTGGAATAGAGGAGGATCGCGTGCCGATTGTAATTTTGCGCGACACTGGGGCTGCCCAGTCTCTCATTTTGGAAAGCGCGTTGCCTTTTTCAAGTAACTCGTTTTGTGGTGCTGATGCTCTCGTGTGGGGAGTGAAAATGAGTGTGTTACGAGCTCCGCTGCACAGAGTCTTCCTACAGTCGCCTCTCGTTTCGGGCCCGGTAACAGTTGGGGTGCGCGCTCGCTTGCCCGTGCAGGGGGTTACTATGATTCTGGGGAATGATCTAGCCAATGGGAAAGTTTTCCCGATCCCTGAAGTAATTGAAAACCCCGTCGATGATTTTGATTTTGTTTCCGAGTCTGCTGCTGACAGTCTGCCCTCTGTTTTTCCTGCCTGTGTTGTCACACGCGCCCACAAGCGTAAATATGGTGATGTTGACTTGTCTGACTCTTTTCTATGTTCTGAAGCTGTTCCTGAGAAAGCCGAACTGCCTGTGGAAAAAGCTGAAAAATGTGTGTCTGATAAACTGCTACCCGCTACACCTGACCTGTCTTTTGAGGTAAACAAAACAGATTTTATTCATGCGCAACAGAATGACCCGACTTTGGCCAAATGTTTACTTGCCGCAAATTCAAGCGATCAGAATCCCCGTGTCTACAGCATTGAAAATGATGTGTTAATGCGCAAATGGCATCCTCCCTCCTCTAGTGATCTTGGCTGGAACGTATTTCAACAAGCAGTTGTACCGCAAAATTTCCGACACCAAGTACTCAGCCTAGCACATGACAGTTTCTCTGGACATTTAGGAATTAGGAAGACCTACCTTCGTATTCTGCGTCACTTTTTCTGGCCAGGTTTGAAGACTGATGTGACCAAATATTGCCGCTCTTGCCACGTTTGCCAGGTCAGCGGAAAACCCAACCAGGTTATTCCTCCTGCTCCATTGCATCCAATCCCAGCCTTAGGCGAACCATTTGAGCACATAATCATCGATTGTGTCGGTCCGCTTCCAAAAACCAAGTCAGGACATCAGTACCTCTTGACTTTAATGTGCGCCGCCACACGCTTCCCCGAGGCTATTCCGTTACGCACTATCAAAGTCAAAGCCATTGTCAGAGCATTAGTAAACTTTTTCTCCCTTTTCGGTTTGCCTAAATCAGTTCAAACAGACCAAGGGTCTAACTTCATGTCCAAGATATTCGCTCAAGTCTTAAAATCGCTATCCATCAAGCATCAAAAGTCCAGTGCGTACCACCCCGAATCACAGGGTGCTCTTGAGCGTTTCCACCAGACTTTGAAAACCATGATGAGGAAGTTCTGTCTCGAGTCAGGAAGAGAGTGGGACGAAGGTCTGCCACTTCTCCTTCTAGCGGTGAGAGAGAGTGTGCAGGAGTCCACGGGTTTCAGTCCCGCAGAGCTGGTGTTTGGACACACAGTGCGTGGTCCCCTGCGGCTGCTTAAAGAGAGATATCTGTCCGACACAGCTACCCCCGAGCAGAACGTATTAGATTACGTAAGTTGTTTTAGGGAGCGTCTGCATAAAGCATGCGAAATTGCACGCGAGGCTCTTTCCGCGTCTCAGGAAAAAATGAAAAGGAAATTCGACAAAAAGTCCGTGCAGAGAAAATTTGAAGTGGGTGACAAAGTGTTGACTCTCCTACCCGTTCCTGGATCCTCTCTCCAGGCAAAGTTCTGTGGGCCCTATACTGTCCAAGAGAAACTGAGTGACACAGATTATGTTATAGGTACCCCAGACCGTAGGAGAAAGCGTCGTGTGTGTCATGTTAATCTGATGAAGCCTTATTTTGTTCGTGATGCAGGTGTAAACTCCTCCTCATCCCCCGCTGCGCTGTCTGCCGTGTCGGTAGTTGTGCCAGCATCTCCGTCTCAGTATAGCCCAGAAAGTGATGGCTTAGCTTTCGGAAATTCGACAAAAAGTCCGTGCAGAGAAAATTTGAAGTGGGTGACAAAGTGTTGACTCTCCTACCCGTTCCTGGATCCTCTCTCCAGGCAAAGTTCTGTGGGCCCTATACTGTCCAAGAGAAACTGAGTGACACAGATTATGTTATAGGTACCCCAGACCGTAGGAGAAAGCGTCGTGTGTGTCATGTTAATCTGATGAAGCCTTATTTTGTTCGTGATGCAGGTGTAAACTCCTCCTCATCCCCCGCTGCGCTGTCTGCCGTGTCGGTAGTTGTGCCAGCATCTCCGTCTCAGTATAGCCCAGAAAGTGATGGCTTAGCTTTCGTTTGTGCTGAGGGTTGCTCCCGACTCAGAAACTCTGAAGTATTGGATAAGTTGAATTCCCACCTAAAACATTTAGATGAGGCCGCCCAGACCGATGTGTGTTCTCTGATCAATACTTACCCATCTCTGTTTGCTGACACTCCGTCTCGCACTACTGTCCTCGAACATGACATAGATGTAGGTGACCACCCTCCGATCAAACAACACGCTTATCGTGTGAACCCTACCAAACGTGCACTTTTTCAGCAAGGAGTTTCCTACCTGCTGGAAAATGGTCTTGCTGTCCCTAGTTCGAGTGCCTGGAGTTCCCCATGCCTTCTTGTGCCGAAGGAAGACAAAACTCCACGTTTTTGTAGTGATTTTCGCAAGGTGAACAGTGTGACCAAACCCGACTCCTACCCTCTTCCCCGCATGGAAGATTGTGTGGATAGGGTTGGCTCCGCAAAGTTTGTCACCAAACTGGATTTATTAAAGGGTTATTGGCAAGTTCCCCTCACTCCGCGTGCATCTGAAATTTCTGCTTTTGTCACTCCTGATCACTTCCTCCAATACACCGTCATGCCTTTTGGCCTTCAAAATGCCCCTGCCACATTCCAACGCCTTATGCACATTGTCTTAGGTGGTGTCACAAACTGTGAAGTGTACTTAGACGACATTGTAGCCTATTCAGAGACTTGGTCAGATCACCTTGGAACACTCACGGAGATTTTTGAAAGATTAAAAGAGGCATCCCTTACCCTAAATCTTGCCAAATGTGACTTTGGTAAGGCCACTGTGACTTATCTAGGGAAGCAGGTGGGTCAGGGACAGGTGCGCCCCCTGCTGGCTAAAATCCAGGCTGTCCTAGATTTCCCTGTGCCTCGCACTAGACGTGAGCTTCGCCGGTTCCTTGGTATGGCCGGCTATTATCGTGGCTTCTGTAAGAATTTTGCAGATGTAGTTGCACCTCTCACCAGTCTCACAAGTGTATCAAAACCATTCGTATGGTCCCCCACCTGCCAGAATGCTTTTGAATCTGCCAAAGCTCTCCTCTGCAGCACACCAGTACTTGCCGCTCCTGTTTTCACACATCCGTTTAAACTTGAGGTGGATGCCAGCGCCAACGGTGCAGGTGCGGTACTGTTGCAGGAGGATAGGCAGGGTGTTGATCACCCAATTGGTTACTTTTCGAAAAAATTCAACTCCCACCAACAGAAATACAGCACCATTGAAAAAGAAGCTCTCTCTCTATTGCTTGCTCTACAGCATTTCGAGGTCTATGTCGGTTCCAGTTCAGCACCTGTCATTGTTTACACAGACCACAACCCCCTCGTGTTTTTGACCCGAATGCAAAATTCTAACCAAAGGCTCATGAGATGGTCCCTCTTAGTACAAGATTTCAATCTGGAGATCCATCACAAAAAAGGGACAGAGAATGTACTGGCAGATGCGCTGTCACGTGGTTTTCGGAACCCCTAAGCACCAAACATCTTTAGGGGAGATGTTTGGTCTTGGGAAGGGGGGTGTTATGGCCCTGTCCATAATCTGTTTTGGTGGCTGTTGTTGTCTGTGCCTTTAAGTCTTTGCAGGTCCCGGAGTGGATGAGCTGACGGCTGCTGATTGGTCCCCTGGCCATGTGATCTTCATTCAAATCCCTCACCAGCAGTTGTCCCGGGGCAGCCACTGACAGCAGCAGCAGACCTGACCCTGGCCTCCAAAACCTGAGACTTTTGTGCCTGTGACTTTGTGCGACTTTTTTGGAGTTTTGTATATAGTGTGTACATTAGTTTTCATTGTAAATAGCCTTGTAAATAGCACTGCAACAGAAGGGGTGAGCTGCCTTATTGTTTTTCCTTGCACTGTTTTCTCCTGTTTATTTCAGTTAGGGAGTTAGGTGTAGCGCTTGTCTTTTGTTTGATATTTGATTTCACATAGGGTTGTAAATAACACCTCCTCCTGACTTAGCTTGTTTTGTTTGTTATTTTGGCCTTTGTTCCCCCCGGAGCTTCATTTTTGCAGTGCAGAAAAATAAATCACGATTCACTAAGAAATTGGTTTCCCTTTGTGTATGGTTTTGGGGACCAGGGCGGGGCAATTCTTTCAAACTTGTGTTGCGTTCCTGTACCCCTAGACTGGGGCGTAACAGTTGTGCCAGTAGGCGTTTCCTTCAATGTGACACCAAACGTGTAAATCAGTGCTGGGAGCGGATGTTGGACCTGATCAGTCTTAATCTGACAAACTGTAGTTCCTGCTCTGTTTCTAATTCAGCCCCATGACAGACAACCAGCATGTTCTCCTGTCACGTGTTATTGACACGCACATATTTAGTCCGTGTGTGGGATGTTAAAGGTGAGTTTGTTCAGGGCACGATCAGACTGAGGCCATTTCAACAGGTGCAAGGAAGTGTTAGTGTGGTTACTACGGCAGCACTGATGCCCTGATGAGTGCACATGGCTGGAATGAAAAGTCAATGCTATGTATAGCATGAACTACTTGTTGTCTAAGGCGGTGCAGAGAGTGAGCAGGAAATATCTGAGGTTGGATATTTCAGTACATACAGAGCTGTGCAGAGACATTAGGATCTTAAACTATTGTCTGTATCTGGCAAAGCGAGAATCTGAGCCTTGTGTACAAACTGTCTGGTGTTTGTTCTGGCAGGAATATGAAACTACTGTGCACAGCATGCTTATTAAGATGGCCCAGGACCAGGTCATCTTGCAGGATGGTAGTGTTACATCGAGAAGGTTCCTCTTTAATTGTTGGATTTCTGTGTGAGTTTTCTCCCTGTGCCTCTGTGGCCTCTCCCCACAGTATCCGTGTTTGTGTTTAAAGTGTTTAAAGTACAGCACTAGATGATCGTATGGGTGAATGTGACTTGTTGTAAAGCACTTTGAGTTGTTGTCTATATAAAGTCTAAATGGAAATCCACTTATGTGCAGAGGACCAGAAGATCCAGCGCATCGAAATAAAAAGTTCTTTGCTTAAACAATGAATTGTGCGATAAAATATTAATTTACAAATTCATTTTTAAGTTATTTTATTTATTCAATACAAAAGTAATTTATTATCTAGTAATTTAATTGAAAATAAAAAAAATTATAAATCAGTATTTGAAAATAAATAATTATTCCATTAATAAATACTTCAAATCAGAAAAAAAAGAAATAAAATCTCAATAAAAACCTCACATCAAAAATCCTTTTCCTGTGTCGTCTCATGTCCAACATCTGTGTAGGCAGAGTGTAAACACAGAGGCTGAATGGCCTTTGGTATAGGTGCAAAGCTAAGACTGTCTAACCAATGACAGAGCTCCTTACCTCTCACTGGCTAATTTGCATTGCTCCGGGATTTTGGAAATTTATCCATTTATTCATTATGATGTGGTTCAGCATCATAATGCTGAACCACAGAAACACACACACACACATATATATATATATACACATATATTAGGGGTGCAACGATACTCGTATCGATATTGAACCGTTCGATACAGTGCTTTCGGTTCGGTACGCATATGTATCGAACAATACAATATTTTTAATTTATTTCATCAACTTTCCTTCTGCAGATGCTGTCTGAGTTGAGCGCTCAGTGGATCTGCGTTCGACTACTCCGCCTAGGCTGCACTGTCGAGTGCAGATCCACTGAGCGCAGGGCAAGCTAGCGAGACAGAAGCTAAGCTCGTTGCAACATGGCAAACGAACCTCCCCCACCCTCATTCAGATCTGGTGTTTGGAACTATTTTGGTTTTCATGTGACGTATGACCCTGAAGGTAAGCGAGTCATGGACTAAAGTAAAACAGTATGTTGGATGTGCCACGCAATGCTCAATTACATGGGTGGGAACTAGTGTGTTAGCGCAGTTAGCTCGTTAACATGTTGGCCGTCCAGCTCCACGCACGGGGTGATCCGCGGTCGCTCGTTAACGGAGATTTGCCGTGTTGTGGCGTTAAGGTCATTTCAGATTAACGCTGACAGCACTAGTGGGAACACAACGAATATGACTGCACATTTACACCGACATCATCCTAGTGCAAAGACAAGAGGAAGCAGACAAAACAACAAGCACGCATGCTGCAAACTTTACCCGAGTCATTTAGACAGCCGTTAGCACAGGATTCTCCTTATGGGGACCTGATATGTTTAATATGCTGCTGAGAATATAGCCCAGAAGAAGCGTATAGTATAGCTTTTATTTTGAAAGAGACATTTCTCTGTAATAAACTCTCTTTTCCAAAGATGAGCGATTCCTCCATCAGATAGATTTTTTTATTATTATTTTGTTGTTTCAGCAACATTAAATTTAAAAACTGTACTTTTGAGTTAAAATATATATTTATAATTTTAATAAATGACAAATTAAAAAGGCATGAACATTTTTTTTGTATCGAAAAAATATCGAACCGTGACACCAAAGTATCGAACTGAACCGAACCGTGAATTTTGTGTATCGTTGCACCCCTAATATATTTGTATATATGTGTGTGTGTATTTATACATCAATCCATTTTCTTGCTTATGGAGTTCAGGGCCTGGGACCTACTCCATGTCAGCTTTCAGTGTTTATAAACATGAACATTATGAACTCATGACTCCCTTGGGAAGCCTATGGTTTTTCATAGGCAGGGGATATTTGTTTTATCACAGTTCATTACCAAACAGAGCAGGGTTCTAATTGATTTGTGGCTTTTAGGATATTATGTATAGGTGTGTAAAAGTGGAGTGAATATAATTACAAACAGCAATGCTAGTGGAGTGATGACAGACAGGGCGGTTGGGGGGTGGTGAACAGTTTGCCAACAGTTCTCCCCTGTAGAGAAGGACATCTGCCATTTCTTTTTCCTTTTAGTCAAACAATTCAGGTAGTGATGAAAGAAAATCAGACTGTGGCAGTGCTTGCAGCAGGTAACGGAGTGATAATGCAGAGTTTTTACTGCAGTGGACAGTCCCTAGTGTGACCATCGCTGGAACCAACCAGCTGATTTACACCATGGCAGCAGTCATCAGTGAAGTTCTTGGCTGCAACATGAACAATCTCAAGTAGCAATGCTACTAAACTTGCTGGAGAACTTTTAGTTCAGGCCACTTGATGAGTTTCACACAGTACTGTATATTATTTTATTAGGTTGGCACAAATGTAGGATTGTGTTTGTGATATCACGATGTGTCTGTTTCCTTTTCATATTACACTAAAGAGATCATCGCCTACAAGCCTCCGTAAACGAACAGCATGTCTATAAAAGCCCATTCATCATCCGGCCCTCCTGCTCAAACACAACCATGTAGCGCTCATCCCTCCACCCGTCTCATTCAGCATCCACACACATGTTGCAGGGAACGGGAAATAGAGTAGAGCAGCAAAGCTTGATTTCCTTTAGGATTGGTTAAACTAAAAGACGTTGACAAGGAATTTTAAGGGTTTTAGGAAGCATAAAACCGAAATCAGTTGTATTGGATACGAGTATAAATGAGTGCTTAGGCTCATGCAAGAAAAAACATCTTAGACAGGATATGACAAAACGTACTGTGATACAATTCTTCATTACTACAGCTCATTGAGTGCTTTTGTAAAAAGTCAAATCTGTGTGCTCCATTAAACCCTGTAGAAGTTGTTTCGAATGCTGACAGTGGACAAACAAAGTTGTCATTTAGCTTAAACATTAACAGTAGAAAAGGCCCGATAGGAATCTAACATCCTTGGAATCAAGCTGTGGGAGTGAGTTTTGAAACCTTTCTGTAGGACTGCTTTAAACTTGCCTTCTTGGTGATGTGTGTCTGATGTCTTGTTTGACTTGAGCAGATTCTTTACGTGCTTTAAGTTTCTAACACATTTGCTTTAACCAGTAATTGAAACTGCTGAGTAGGAAGTACTAAAGTGGGTGTTGAGCATGTTGGGTGTGTCCTTATTACCTGTTTCGATGTTTTCTTTTAATTGAAAGCGTTTCATGAATATGAAATGCTTCTGCGTAATGTTAAACGTTATAAAATATTCTTATGATTTAAACTCTGTATTCATGGCTTATTCTTTCCTGGCCTTTCCTGTAAGCACTTTTATGCTCGGTGGTAAAATATCACAGAACTAGCAGTTTGGCGAGTGTCATACCGCCTGGATTAGTGGCTCAGCTGGTAATTCAGAGATTTATGTAGCTTAGTTTGCTGTGTCATGCTGATTTGGGGAGACTGGACACAGACCTGAGTCATTCTCTTCTGGGTGATCACAGTGGTTACTCTCCTCCCTTCCTCATCTCACCCTGCAAAGAAATCTTTGTTGTTCTGCCTTGACCTCTTCCTCTGTGTTAGTTTGCTGTCCTTTCATTAGCTAGCTTTAGGACTTCTCCTCTCCTCCATGAATGTATCCCCACTAATCCCATTACATGCTTGTCCTTGTCCCACATTTATCAAACATACTTTTTAAAATCAAACAGTTAGAAATGACATTCATTACTTCATTATGTAACATGTCCCTGTGATCTAAACAGCCTGTTAGCCCTCGGAGCACATTTAAGTAAATTGAAATAATTGTGCCGATAAATTAGATTTGAAAGCTCTTATTCTAATTTTCTGTTTTGATGATATTTGGGATATGCTGTTTATGTAGAACAGCTAAAACTAGTTCTTTATATTCCCATATAAATGATAAACACATATTATTTACAAAACACTGCCCGGTGGACGCCAAAGGACGGCCTGTTTTGATTACGCTGGGATCTTTTTGGACTGCACATTTTTGGTCTACGATCAAAGCTGCCACACCACGCTGGATTAATCTCCCAGTAGCTGAGTTTATGAAGTCATAAGAAAGGAATGTCCCACACGTTCCTGCTGTTACACCATATTTGGACTGGGACACCTTTGCTAACCTCTGTTGCTCAATGACACACTGATTTGAATCTGGAGGTGCTGGCGACATATTTGCAGCAGTGTGGGTTCACAGAGGCTGTTTGGACTCTGAGCATGTGACACACCAGTAGCGTGCCACGCTGGGCCTCTCGGGGTGGCGTACAGTGTCACTGTGTGTGTCTATTTAAGTGTTTGTCGTGTAAATGAGGACAACCAAGATATGTGAAGTATAGAGTGGTGTACCACAGTGACAGGTTAATGTCAGTGTGAGTGTGTAGCAGTTTGTGTGGCCAGAGAAGGTCAGCAGCCTCCAGAGGACAAAGCGCTTGTGTTCTTCCACAATCGCCCGTTTGATCAGACAGATCATTTGGCATCTGTCAGGCTAAAAACAACAACACAACATGAAACCAAGCATACGCTCTGCAGTCCTACAGCTAACTCCTGACAGTCTGTCTGCTGTAGGCTGAAGAAATCAGGGGCTCATTCATCTGCACCTGTCAGCGTCTTTATGCTAACAATAGATCAAACAGTATGTGTCCACAGGATGTGTAATGTTGAAGGTTACCGTACATCCTTATCTCCAGCACTGAGAATCAGTTATCACTGATCGCTGTCTCTGCTTTGTTTTGACATGTTTCATATTTATATATTTCATATTTATAAGGTAAATACCCTACAACATTACAGAGAAGAAGAAGTAACCCCAGGCTCGGTGAGGGGCAGCCATCTGCCGTCACTAGCTGGAGGTGATGAGTGGAAGACTCGATAGGCCACTCTTATTTTCATCCACTGCTTCGTTACCTCGACACGATGTTTTGGATCATCGTCATGCTTGAACATCCATCTTCATGGGACGAAGGTTCCTCGTCACAGTACGATACGCGGTCCTGTCTATTGGCCCCTCCATGCAGGGAGGTCATGTTGTGCTCTTAGCAGAAAAGTGACCCATGTTTCCACCGCTTTACTGTGGGGGTGGTGTTCTTTGGTTTTGAGTGATTGTAAAGAAGTTTTCACAGACAAACCGTCACAAAAAACCCATTAAGTGCCAAAATGACATAAACCTGTAGTTTTAAAATTTTTAAAAAACTTCTCAACAGAAAATCTGTTTAAACAAAAAGGTTTTGAAGTGCTTTTTAAAAGAATGGACAGAGTCAGCTGTAGACTGGTGCAGAGCCTTGGTGGTTTCTCTAATCCACAGAGGCCAGTACATTAATCTAAATGCAGTGACACAAACACATTGATAATTTCTTCCAGTGCAGCAGAGGAGACCATGTTTAGAAATGTTAGGAGTGAGATAAAGATTTTACACAGTTGAAACTCAGAGAAGACTCAAACGCCAAGATTTTGAATGCTGAACTTAGCATGTGAACAAAAACAGAATAGAATGCGTTTTATTGTCACTACACACATGCACAATAAGCTTCAGAGCATCTCCTATTCAGTGCAGACGTGGGAAAGAAAGAGGGTGAGTTGCACAGTTCTGCAGCACTATCTACAAATATAGAAACAAAACATAGTGCTATATATTACAGTGTGGGTTACTGCACCTAAATTAAGTGTTGCACAGTGGTGATGATAGTTGTGTAGTCTGTGTGTAGAGGTCCTAGATTGGGGGGTGGAACTGTGTTTATCATGTGTGAGTTCAGGCTGGTTATGGGTCTGTGGGTCTCCTTGCTGATGCACCTGTAGCGCCTCCCTGAGGGAAGCAGGCTGAACATGTTGAAACCAGAGTGGGAGCTGTCCTTGATGATGTTTGCTGCTCTGCTGAGGCAGCGGGAGGAATAAATGTCCTTCAGGGAGGGGAGGGGGCAGCCGATGATCTTCTGTGCTGTCTTGACCACACTCTGAAGCCTCTATCCGCCTTGGTGCAGCTGCCGTACCATACTGTGATGCAGTAGGTTAGCAGGCTCTCAATGGACGAGCGGTAGAAGGTCAGCAGCAGGTTGGAGTTCAGCTTGTACTTCCTGAAGACTCTCAGGAAGTGCAGCCGCTGTTGGGCCTTCTTGACGACCGCTGAGATGTTGTCTGTCCAGGAGATGTCAGCAGAGATGAGGACACCAAGGAACCGGGAGGTGTGGACCCTCTCCACACGCTCCCCGTTGATGTAGAGGGGGGCCAAGTCAGTGCCTCCTGACATTGACAATGACCTCCCAGTCCCAGGCTGTTTTCTGAACACCATGCTGCCAGCTTCAGGACTCTGTATGCTGAATCTTTCATCCGGGCTGGACTTCTTATTCTTGACTGAACTTGGCTTTGCCCTGGTGAGTTCTTTTCTTTCTCAGAACCAACCCGATTCACCTTTCTGAGCTCACCCCAGTCTACTGACAGAGGTGGAGGGCTAGCTTCAGTTTTTAAAAACAAATTTCGATGTCGGCCGCTGTCATCATGTACCCCAGCTTCGAGGTGCAGTTATTGGAACTGAACTGAACCTCATTTCTTTGCGCTGTGGTGTATCGCCCCCCGAAATTTGTTACGGATTTTATTTCTGAATTTGCTGACTTACTGGGGAGTGTCGTCTTACGCTATGATCGTATTTTAATTCTTTGTGATTTTAACTTCCACGTTTGTTGCGAGGACGGCTCACTAGTCAAAGACTTCCTTGCTCTTATGAATTCGTTTAATCTCACCCAGTTCGTAAGTGATCCAACTCACACAAAAGGTCACACACTCGACTTGGTACTGTCCCGTGGTTTGGATATCTGCATCACGGACATTAAGGACTTCGGGATTTCGGACCATTTTCCGGTTTTGTTTAATACTGTTATTAACAATGTTGATTTGTATAGTGATGGTTCTCTACGGCAAACGCGCTCGATGAGCTCTCAGTCACTTGCTCATTTCACTGCTGCTTTTCTTGATTCTCCTCTTTCTGATGTTAATGGTATTGCAGATTTATCAGCGGAGGAACTTGCCAACCTTCTTAATACTACATGCGCCGACATTCTTAATTCGGTGGCACCTCTGAGGACAAAAAGTGCCAAATTGTTACGCCAACCCTGGCGTAATGACCCTACCGGCGCCCTTAGGCGTGGATGTCGGCGCGCTGAGCGAAAATGGAAAAAAGATAAACTCCATGTCTCTCTGGACATGCTTCGTAAATGTCTATCTAGGTATCAAAAGTCTGTTAAAGCTGCTAAATCTGCCTCCTTCTCTGGTATTATTTGGTCTAACTGCCATAATCCCCGAGCCCTTTTTAGTATTTGTAATTCCTCGATAAACCCTTGCCCCTTTACTTGTAGGGATGCCTCTCCTGTACTTCGTGATAATTTTTTTAAATATTTCACTGACAAAATTTAAGTTCTGAGGGCGTCTCTCTCATCTTGAGTCGTTGTTAGTTTCTGACCCTGTTCCAGTCCCTGAATGCTTGACTGTCCTTCAACAGTTCAATCCACTGTCTTATTCTCATTTAACAGCTATAAGTGATCATCTCTAACTCCCCCCGTGATATCGTTCCCTCTCATTTTCTTAAGGAAGCTTTGCACACTATCGGTCCCTGTATCCAACTTTTACTAAATGTATCCCTGTCATCAGGTTGTGCACCGTCAGTATTTAAGCGCGCTGTCGTGCAACCCATTATAAAGAAAAAGGATCTTGACCCTAGTGCTCTAACTACAGACCGATCTCCAAACTCCCTCTTATATCCAAAATTCTGGAAAACGTGGTTCTAAAACAACTTCAGTCCTTCCTTGATACTAACGGTATCAGTGAAAGTCAGTCTGGCTTTAAACCTCGCCATCGCACTGAGACAGCGTTAGTTAGGCTTTTTAATGATCTTCTTCTACCTGTGGGCCATTGTTTTAGTTTTACTAGATCTGACTGCTGCCTTTGACACAGTCGACCACAAGATTCTCATCTCTAGAACATGTCGTTGGTCTTAAAGTTATAGCTTTATCTTGGTTCATCTGTCAGAGAGGTCGTTTTCCGTAGCCATGGGGCAACACTCCTCGGCCTCTGCCCCATTGTGGTGTGCCTCAAGGATCTGTGCTCGGCCCAGTTCTTTTTCCTTGTACATGCTGCCTTTGGGAGTAATACTTAAAAAATATAACATTTCCTTTCACTGCTACGCCGACGACATACAAATTTATTTCCCTTTGACATCAGATGTCTCTATGTCTCTGGAACCCCTATTTGACTGTCTAAATGAGGTCCAAACGTGGTCACGTCTCTCACACTGAACGAGGATAAGACAGAAGTTATAGTTTTTGATAGTCACACCCCGCTGGAACAACTGCCTTAGGGTCCCTTGGTAGCCATCTCTCACTCACTGTTAGAAACCTTGGTGTTTTCCTGGACAGCTCAAGAAATCGACCTCCTCTGTGGTAAAAAACAGTTTCTACCAGCTGCGTCAGATATCTAAAGCAAAGCCATACCTCCCTTTGAAGGACCTTAAAAAACTCATTCATGGTCTTATCACTTCCAGATTAGACTACTGTGATTCCCTCTACTCGGGCCTCCCACCTTCCTCTATTCACCGGCTCCAGTTAGTTTGAAATGCAGCTGCGCGTCTCTTAACTGGAACTAGAAATTATGCCCACATCACACCAGTTTTAGCCAACCTACGTTGGCTCCCTGTTGAATATCGTACCAATATTCAAAATTCTTTTGCTTACCTTTAAAACTTTAAACAATTTAGCTCCCAGCTATCTATGCGAACGCCTCCATTTGTGCATCCCTAATAAGGCACTTAGATCTTCCAATCAAATGCTCCTGACGCAACCGAGGTCTCGTCTGAAGTCCAGAGGGGATCGGGCCTTTGCTGTCGTACCTCCCAGACTCTGGAGTACCCTCCCTCTTTATATTCGTTCCTCCGAGTCCATCCAGTCTTTTAAATTGCATCTTAAAACTTAGTCTGGCTTTTGATCCAAACTAGTATGTTATTTCTATTTTGTTTATTTATTTATTTATTTTGATAGCACTTCTGAAGCGTCAGAGCTGTCCTTGCCTGTGATAGAGCTGACCTGCCATAGGACACTGGGACGAGTGTAAATCCAGGCTGAATTCCTTGTGTTGGACAGTATTTGTGTGCAGCAGCAGCAGAGCGCACAAATCAAACTGTATGTTTTGGTAAGCCTGGCCTTCTTGTACTGGATGTCAGTGAGCCAGTAGCTGGTGAGTTCATCACATTAACATTTTTACTAGCAATTTCACTAGCTGGGACCACATCCTCAGTTACGATGAGCGATGATGGATGAGGGAGCGTGTACTGGTGCTGCAATGTGGGGAAGGCCTCAAAGAGGACCGGCAGCGGCTCCTGGGCTCCAGGTGGGCATGAAAATGAGAACAGAGGGTATTGGTGAAGGGGGCATATATAAACTGAGGCGGCGAGAATGAGGTGTGGTCCCACTCCTGAAATTCAGATAATATCTCCACTTAGTATAAACTGGGTCAAAGAAAAAGTGCCTCTGATTGGGCTGCTTTCTACAGTTGGCTGTGAGTCCATTGCAGGGCATCAAACATGGATAAGGGGTTGTTTCAACAGTAATTCTATGATGAAAAATTAACGAGGCATTTATCAGGATCTATATTTAATTTAATATCTATTTAACATATTTAATCAATATAAAGCTCAGTGTCTATTTCTTAGCTTGTAAAGTTGTGAAATTCATGGCAGATTCACTTCTTGGCTGTTTTGCGTTTTATTAGATAGTTGATAATAAAGAGTGTCTTTGCCTGTGGCTTTGTTAAGACTGCAGGTTTTTGTCCGCCTGACCTTTGGTGACCTTGGCGAGCTCAGGATGAACAGGCTGTCTGCTCTGTTTGGGTGTGATGCTGCCTGCAGAGACAGTCTACTCTCATGCAGACACAACATCTTTACTGATATAACGTGGTCATGGACTCTTCTCTGTTCTTCCTTATTAAATAATAGTAAAATGACTCTGCAGTTTTGATTCAAAATGCACCAGGTCTGCTCAGTCTGAATCACACCGTTAGAGCCACACCAAATGATTGGAGCACCAATGTTAGCACTCAAAGAGTCTAAGCAGTACCACTACCAGCTTTGGCCAGTGCAGGAGTGAACATGTAGATCCATGTTCTACTGAGCAGACACTGAGCAGAGGCAACATGCAGTAAATGAATTAGTGGTCTCCACATGTTTGCACCCAAAGTTTCCCTGCTTTTGTGAGCTGAGCTGTTTTAATATTTTCCATGTATTAGATGATACTGTCCAATGCTTCCAGGGCTGTGAAGATGGAAAAAATGATGTTGCAGTCGTTGCTGAAGTGTTGGTACCATTTGAAGGAAGTCATTAAAGCGCCAGAGCGAGCAGACAAGGCAAGCACTCAAAGAATGTGGAAGGCAGTCGGGGAAAGTTGCCATGGACGGACTTAATTCCTCCCAGCCCCAAACAGCTTTTATACTGTGGACAAAAATACATGAAAGTGTGTGTGTGTGCCTGTTTAGATGTCTCTGTGGGGACCAAGAATTGGAATGTTACTATACTTGTGGGGACCAACAGTCATTTATGAGGACAAAAGTGCCTCACGGGTTTGAGACTCACAATGTGGTTCTAGTGTCAGGGTTACAGTTAGGTTATGGTTAGGTTTAGGTTGAGCGTTAACCATCCATTATTGATGGTTACAGTGAGCGGCTAGGATCATGTCAACTAGGTGTCCTCACTAAGATATCAAAACTAGAATGTGTGTGTGTGTTAGTGAAAGGAACTGTAACTGGTCCCAGTAGCAGCAGGATACAAACGCAATAATGACACAGCTGCCTCTCGTCTGCCTTCCTCCCCTGAGTGAAATAAGATATTTGGGACCTTTGAATAGTTTTTTGAAAATATCTTTTTGTTTAAAGAAAGGAAAGAGAAGTTTAATCCTTTAACTATTTAACTGTTAGGTGTCAATCCCTGGGAGGGTTTCCCCCTTTTATTTGGCGTGGAGTCAGAATTATGGCTTCTCCACACTGTGGAAGTAGCTCTTTGACACAGTCGAGCAGTCATTGGTCATAACAGGATCATTTAAGACTGGATGATGAATAAGACTGTTGAAGTGCATGAGAAGGATCTCATATAAAACAGTCTGTGTCTGCTCCTCAATTCAATTTAATTCAGAAGACCCCTATGAGTGCAAGATCAAGGAAACAGTTCACCCTGCCTGGGATAGTGTTACCAGGGCCCTGCCCTGGAGCCAGGCCCGGGGAGGGTGCCAGAAGCTGTACATCTGGTGGCCGGGCACTGGTCCATGGGGCCTGGCTGGGCACAACCCGAAAAAGGGACATGGGCCCATTCTTATGCAGGCCCACCACCTGCAGTGGGCGCCATAGGGGTCGCATGCAATGTGTGCCACGTGGCAGCCAGGATCAGAGGCCATGGCGGACGGATCCCCAGCTACCAAGACCAAGACTAGACTTAGTGTCTCATAGTCACTGAAGAACTCTGACTTGCTTCCTGTTCTAGTTGTTCTCTGGAAAAAAATCTGCAGGTCAAACAGGTGCACATACAAAGAGCACATTATTGATTAAAGCCTGGAAAACAACTGAGGCATTTGTCAGCCCGGCACGCTTGAAATGTCCAAGTGTTGAAAACAGTTTTCCATTCGTCACCTCCCCAATGTCCACCAGATGGAACGTGTTTCTAAGATCAAGCTTAGTGAAGATTATTGCTCTATGTAGTGGCTAAAAGCTCCAGCTGAAGCTGTTCTACAGTGGCTGGATGCAAAGCCCCATTCACCATATAGCAGAACGTCTGTGAAGGTTCTCAGTCATCCAGGTCATCGTAGTCAAAGGAGCTTGCAAAGAGAAGCGTCTGGACTTCTTTAAGTTGCTTGAAGACGTTTCACCTCTCATCCGAGAAGCTTCTTATGTTGTTGTACTAGAGACAACACACTCGTTTTGCAGGATCCACCTGTGTTATCGCACAGGGAGAATTGATGTGGCCATTCTTCAGTCCTTCTCTACCACTCCTCCTGAGTAAGTCTGCTCAGCTGCACTGACTTCTCACGATGTTCTTGATGAGGAAGCTGATCGTGACTTGTAGTTTCTTTCAGTATTCAGTTATGGCAGTGGTGTCCAAACCCAGGCCACGAGCGTCCTGCAGGTTTTAGACGTGTCCAGCTGATTTAAATGGCTCAACATGCCTTGAAGTTCTCCAGACGCCTGGTAATGAACTAATCATTTGATTCAGGTGAGTAGACCCAGGGTGAGATCTAAAACCTGCAGGACACTGGCCCTCGAGGCCTGGAGCTGGCCAAGTTATGAAGCTAACTATTCTCAAAGCTAATGTAACAAGTTCTTCAAATGATTTCGTTTCATCCGTAGATACCAACTCATCTCTCAGGTGCTTACAGCGTGATAGAAGGTGCTTCAGAAGAGTCCAAAATGTTGCTGATTTAGATGTTCTGTCATGGCATAGGAGGATTCTGGATTCAGGAGCAGATGGTGCAGTGAAAATGTTTATTTACAAACTACAGAGAAATACATATGGGCTTGGATTAAGTGGGCTGCTTAGAGCAGGGCGATATGGCCAAAAATATTTATCACGACATATATTTGAAAATTTGCGATAACGATATAACTGATGCGAGACAAAATACAACTCCACAACTTTACCAGCGCAAAAACCCCATCCATTTATTTTCACTTAAACAAGCAGCTGTTTTTTTTATGTGCATTAAAGCTTTATAAAAATGTAACAGTGCAAATGCAAATTCCTCGCTGACAGTTTAACCAAAAGGCATCTCCAGTAGAAATGGGCTGACATATCCTGAGCATAACCATGTATAATATCCACTGAAGTTAAAGAGGTGCTTTGCTACATTAAACTGCAGTGTGCCAAATCAATCAATCTTTATTTATAAAGCACTTTTCATACAAAAAAAAATGTAGCACAAAGTGCTTTACATGGTTAATAAAAAAGTCAAATACGTATTTTTCAGACCATAAGGTGCACGAGATTATAAGACACAAGAAACAAAGCAGTCAGATAAATCAAACTTTATTAAACTCATTCTTCTTGCTTCCTCCACTTCTGTACCATTGATTCATTAGTGTTGAATTCTCTGGCAGCTGCTCTATTCCCATGTTGTTGCAGTATATTGTTACGAACTTGTATGTCCGTGTGTTTGTTTGTGCAGGTGCTGTGTTTTTGTCTATGTTAATTTAGCTGTGCCAGGTCCCTGTTCCGATTGGTGCGTGGACTTACTGCCCCGGCGTGATTGGATCCAGCTGGAGGACCCGCCCAATAAAAGGAGGCTGGAGTGCTACAGCGGGAGAGGTCCTCGCATTTCTCCTCATCACCCAGCAGTAGTCCTGTGGTAGCCGCTGGCTGCAGTATACGTGCGAAAATTGTGGAAGTGGAGTGGGTAGGGGTGAGCTGCCGTTTATTTTGATCACCCGTTTTCTCCTGTTTTTGAGTTGGTTAAGGAGGTCAGACTCTGTCTTTATTTTGACTTTATTTTGGTGAGGTCAGGGGTGCGGGATTTGTGTAGGTTTGTTTTGTTTATTGTTTTGGCCTTGGCTCACCCTGAAGTGTTGACACTCCCGTTTTGGTTCTCTTTATTCACCTTGTAAATAAATCACGTCACATCTAACGGATTTGTTGCGTGTGACTGCTTGGGTCTTGGGGGGGGAAGCGAGTGCCTCGCTCATGTTATGGCCTGGCCCTAGACGGGTCGTAACAATATTAATGACTAACCTCGTATTGTGGATGGATTATCTCAGTTGTTCTCCTGACTGAAGTTTGGTCCGTTTACAGCATCCTGCCATGCGATTGCATTTGTCTCTAACCATGAGGAACCTTCACGTTAACTTTTATAAGTGGAAAAGTGTTAGTGTTCGTCCTCCAGCTTCACTGTTTATGTTATGCTAACATAGCTGTGTCGCTATGCAGCTAGCCCAACTTCAGTAACCCTACAAACGTCACTGCTGTTTAGTTTTCTGTCTTCATTTATGTTGGAAGTGATAGCAGAGCTGTACGTTTGAATTTTTCAGAAATCTCTGTCAGAACATGCTATATCATGCTTAGGTAACTAGCGAAACTAGCAAGCTAACTTCCGCTAGCTTCCTGCTAACTTCTAACTCCGTTAAATATAATAAATTTTGTTTTCATGGATGCCTGGATGTTAAACTTAATTGTTACACCTGGTAAAGCAGCAACACTGATCGTTTTATTAAAGATGAAAGAATTTAGACCGTTTTTAACTCTCAGTGATGTCGCAGTGTTCGTTTGACTTTGGGTCCTGAAGGACGGAGTTTAGGACCCAGATTACTCCCAGATTTACGAGCACCTTAGTCCGAAAAATATGGCAATAACGACGGCCGCTTGCATGTTCTACAAAAAAATGGTGCTTTGTTGTGTATCTGACGGACAAACACCAAACCAGTTCCACACCACTGAAGTTGCACCATTTTTACAAACCAATTCTGGTTCATGTGTTTCACTCAACGATCCGCTTTCCCCCTTCTCATTCTCTGTCGCCGCCATGTGGGTATGAAAACAAAGGCACTTTACCCATATTCTATCGCAATATTTAATTTTTTTTATCGTTGCCCAACATTATACCGGTATTACCGTGAACAGTATGATGTGGCACAGCCATAGGTGGGCTGGTAGGAATGCTGCGGAGGGAGGAGAGAATGGGTTAGCCAGAGTCTAGAGTGAGATGTACACTTACAGAGAGAGTCGAAACCATCCTACCGGGCGATGTGGTGACAAGAAGCAGGTAGTAAGTGACGTAACAGGCGTGTCTTTTCCTCTGTAGAGCTAACACTCCTGCTGTTTTACTTCTGTACTCCTGTGCATACGTCAAGGATGTCACAATCACATTTTACAGCATCCATGTTATATTAGAGATACTTTAGTCCCAGCAAAGTAGTGTACTGTTGTTGTTTGCTCCATTGCAACAAAACATGCAATGATATTATACTGAATTGCACCAGTTTTTAGGACGTCTATCTTTTACTTTCTGTGGGTTTTTCACTGCTTCTCTGCGATCAGATGAATTGTGCACACTATTTGCTCTTCCACAGCTTTATTTTTTAGTCTTTGAATGTTCCCATCACTTCTGTGATGACAAAAGTCATGATTATGCCATAGTCAGTCTATTTATATAGACTAAAGTCTCATCAGCAGATCCAAACCGACAGAAAGGCCACGGTTTCCTAAGAATAGAGCACTTACATTCACATTGAAATGTCCTGTAACGTAGACACCGTTATCATGGTTTTGTTAACCTTAAAGAACAAAACTATGTGCCTGTTTAAATATTTATGGTCTGTATATACATTAATAATATTTACCATTAATGGCAGTTTACTTTATACCTAGATCATCGATCACAGTGCATCGATCGGCTTCCTGCTTTACTTCCTCATTGATGACTGAGATGCTGCAATTAGTCCTCCAAAATATTAAGCAGGGTGCACACCATCCCATCAGTTTCCATACTCCTGATATAGAGTGAGATTTCCTGAAGCCTTGCTATTTATAGCTGCAGGAGGCAGCTTCTAGCTTCTCCCTGGAGGAAGCTGTCCTTGTTTTTGTCTTCATCAAAAAACCTTAAAATCTAAAAATACAGACACCAGGTTCTTTGTTGGGCTTCTCTTTGTGGTTTGCTGTGGCTTTGCATCTGCTCTGCATCCCTGACCATCAATGTCACCAACATGTGTTCAATGATCAGCCAGTTCACCTCTGAGGGACTTTGGTCTATTCAAACTGGCTGAGATGCTGTGGCTTAAAAAGGTGGTTCAGACTTGAAAACCCTCCGATGGGCTGAATTATAACTCTAATAAGAATAAATAGCTACATTTACAACCTGCATGTTGTGTTTACTTGTGTTGTCTTTGTCTAATATTAACATTTTGTTGATGATCTGAAACATTCAAATGTAACATTTTTGGATTCATTCCTGTGGAGCTCAGGTCGGCACTCCCAGTCAGCGAGCCATGGCATGTATGTATGTGTATGTGGAGACATGTGTCTGTATGTACGCATGCATACATGTATTTATACATACATGTATGCATGTGCGTGTATGTTTGTATGGGTGTATCCGTATGTTTGCAGGTGCATGTATAACTTATCGTTCTTGTGTAAATGTAAATTTGTCTGTGATTGTGTAAATACTTCACACACATGGAGAAATGTCAAACAGCCTTTCATTGTTCTTGTAACAGTGACAATAAAAGCTATTCTATTCTATTCTATTGCTCTGTCATGCATTCTTGCATCTCTTGCCTGCAAGCACACTTTGCAGAGTGCACTCTGTAGTTTATTTTACATAATAGTTAATACAGTACTTGTATTTAAGTGTATTTCGGTTTATTGTTTTACATCTCATAGCACTGCAAACACTTATAAAGCATAAGGTTTACTGAGCTCTTACTACTAATCGGTTCTATCTTGTAGTTGCACTAAACTGCACGATAAATCATAGAAGTAATTCAGACAGGGAGTTTTATGTTCTCCATTGAAACTGGTTATGAGTATTCACAAGATTTGTATCCAGGGATTATATCCCAGTCACCAGCACACTGTCATGTCTCATAAGCTGGTTTGGTATCTCGGTGCAGTCCCCTACTCACAGAATAGTCTGAGGCCAGGGGCCTTTATGAAGGGGGCCAGGGGATCCCATGTCCTTGAGTGATTACTCTGCCTTGGAAGCTCGTCTGTTCAGAGCGTTTTATGGCATTTGATGTTTGTATATCTTCTTTTCATTCTATCATTTTTTAAAAATTAGATTTTTTGTATGTGTGGGGGGACATATCAAGAACACTGGAGTTAGAAAGCTTATGGCTTTTCCTTTTGTGCGGAGCCTAAGAATAGCTCGGCGGACTTCATTCACATGTTGCTGTTATTTATAGCTGCCAGTGACACAAACAACACGCCTGTGGGTGCTGCTGCCTGTGCTGGGATTGGTTTTTGTCGTAACATAAACAGAACTAAAGTGGATCCAAGTCTTAAAAACAATTTAAATATGTACATTGCAGCCACTGTCTGTGCATCTGGAACTGTTTCTGATGATCTGTGATGGTAGCAGGTACTTAGTTCACCAGATACTAAGAAATGATTCCTTTTGTTTTTTTAAGGTAACTACTTAATTTGTCTTTTCTCTTGCAGGTAAGTTGACATGGAGCTGTCCAAAGCCTGACTCCTGCTGACGGCCCTGTCGTTCTGTATGTGTTTGTTGTGGGGCTGGTGACAGAGAGGTAAATATGCCTCAAATAGTTGTTGACCTTTCTGTGTGGAGACACGAGGCAGAAGCAGCAGCCACTCTGGTTATTGGACGTCCTGCTGTGACAGTGGACAGTGATAGAAAGGCCAGCGCTGTCTTTACTGAGCATCTTAGCTTCGTTGTTTTGTGATTTCATGAATAAATAATTATAAATAAATGATCAATAATTAGCCATTTGTCAGTAGTAGATGTGTGGTTATTATAACAGAGGGCAGAGGTCCTCTAAGGGCCTGGTTTAGGTGTTCAGCAGCGTCCTGTGTGCAGCAGATTAATCACATCATGTTCGGTTTGGTGGCTTTTTGATGTTATTGTTCGGAGAAAGCTGCCAGGAAACGACTAATAACTGATCAATGACAGCTCAGACAGTTCAGTCCAGTCTAGCTGGCTTTCCTTACAAAGTGATTCATTCGTTACCGTCTGTGGTCTCTGACCTGAGGAGGCGCAGTGTTACACTGATTTCATCTCCACAAAGCTTCTGCTGAACGTGAGCGAAGCGAGATCACTCCAAGCTGGTCAGTAATCTGTCCAGACCAGTATGTCAGTACTGTCTGGGTTTATGCTGAGCTGGGCTACTGGTACATGACTGGTAATGAACTGGTAACAACCCAGAGTTCAGTAGAACCTCTGGCTCTCTGTGCGCAATGAGAAAGCCAATCCATAAATAAATCATGAACAGCCAACATGCACACATGCTTAACATAGTGTGTGTGTGTGTGTGTGTGTGTGTGTGTGTGTGCTTCCTTTGAGTACAGCTGTTTAGCACATGCATTAATATTTCAGGAAGATGCCCTCAGAGAGACATTATATATGTTTGCATGCTGCGTAATTAATATAATAATAAATACCTTTCTAGTGTGATAACAGCAGGGGGCGCTGTGACTGCAGAGTCCTTTTGATGTGCTGTTTTTACGTGACAAATTGCTGCTGACAGATCTATGTGATCACTTATATTAAGAGAGGATTCCTGATTCTCTGTTTAACTTTGTACTGTGACGCTAACTTAGTTTATAAATAAGTCTTTTAATCGTATTAGTTGTAATTAGAAAGACGAACTCCTCTCTCCTGATTGTTTATTGGCTTTTTATGAATTAGGGTGAAAACTTCAAACCCACAAATACCCAAAGAAGCCTGAAACGATGATTTAGCCATGAAGTGAAATCACACAGGGAAGCTGAGATTGTTTGTTGACCTGTGCTTCAGCATGTCTAACTGGGACACTTACAGCAGTATTTCTGTGTTAGTGTGTTACTGTTCGACACCCTGTGTATCCACGATCAGTCGTCTGCACGTGTCCAGCCTCGCCCCTGTGTTCTACCTAAACGTTTCCATTCTGGTCATTCCCAATGAAGAGTCGACCATCTTTAACCGCTCCAGCTCCGCCTCCTGGGTTTGTCAGTGCCACCGTCTCCGACACACAACAGCTCGCCATCACGAGCTACCGTCTCCTAAATTTTCCCTTTCAGGTTTTTGTGTTTCTTCTTTCACAAACCCCCCCTGACCCTCACCTCCACCCACCCCACCTCCTCTGCACCTGCCCTGTGCACTGTGTTGTTCTGGACCAGCTTCACTCAGGCACCTTTCTCCTTCACACACATGTATTCAGTCTTACTGGCTCCACCTCTCCACCTGCTCCCTGTTCTCACTATAGTTCCCAGTGTTGTCTGCACCATCGCACACATGAAGGGCCTCAGAGTCGAGTCCTGATGTCATCGCGCCCCCGCTTTAAATCCATCTGTCCCTCCTACAGCTCAGCTCACCTGTGCCTTGCTGTCTCCTGCACAGCCTCAGTATATGCTCAGTATGTGCAGTACCACAGTACGTCTCTTGGTGTCCCGTCGTGTGCTTTTTCCACATCCACACAGATATGATACAACTCCTTCTAACCTTCTCTGCACTTCCTCATCTACATGTAGAACCTCACTTCAGTAGCTCTTTCTCACGGTGTGGCTCATCAGCTCGCTCCCCCTGTGGCTGCTGCAGCTCTGCACCCTGATTCTTCAGTACCAGGACGCTCTTCCTCCATTCCTCATCATCCAACACTGTGTTAAAAAGTCCCCTTCAGACCTCCAGATGTTTATCAGGACCATCATTCTTCATCTCCTTCATGGCTGCCCTCATGTCCTCCTTACTCTGACGTGCTGCACATCCTTCCAACCTCAGCCAAGTCTTTTTCTGCTTCCTCAGCATCCGCTCTCTCACACAGGTCGCTGTAAACCTGCAGCCACTGGCCTCCCGGTGCTCCCGTCTACTTTCATTTTCCACACTCATCTCTGCTGTCGAATATTATCCTGAACGTCCTCCTTGTCTTTTCTTCTGTTCAGAGGATGCACTGAACACCACCATGACTCCCTCATACTTCAAACCATGTTTCAGAGGTTTGAAGTCACACACTAACCTGCTCACTTTATTATTGTGTTTTTGAGCGTTTTCTTCTGCTAGTACCCCCTCACAGTCTCCACCTTCACCATACGTCACCTGCAAGGTCACTGTCTTCAAAGGTGAAGCCTGAAGTAGCCCCTCCCCCTCCATTATCTGATTTCACTGCAGCTTTTACGAGTCAGCCGTGCTATTTCTGATAGGCTCCCCTCTTCTCTCTGTGAGTGTCGCTCATAGAAAACTTTGACACATTAGCCGGTCATGTGAGCTGCTGCCTGTTAGTGCACACGCCGCTGCCGCCTCGCAGCAGCCTGGGATTCCTGATTTACTGCTAATTTTTGCTCCCCATCCCCTGTGCCCTGTTGCCCTGACAACAGACAGACACCTAGGTTTCCTTGGCGACGGGGCAGTTTCCTGCTTGGACGCTGTGACTGTAGCACAGAGTGTAAGATGTGATTTCAAAGCCAAACCTGGGGATGTGTGTGCTTCCAGCACGCAGCTGTGAGCGGCCCGACCTCACAGGACACGTCGAGCTTTGTCTGGTTTGGATTTAAGGAGCTACAGGTTAGAGGAGCAGGGACAGAAATCGTCTGTCAGTGTCCCCGTGAAGCCATCGCTGATGTGATTACTGCTGTTTCACATCAAACACTGCAGTTTTCCAGCAGTGGAAAGAAGCTGCTTTTGCTGGCATCCTTACTGAAGTTTAAAGTTTTCCATTTCTTAGAAAATGTTGCTTATTTTTCATCCTTTTAGGTGCAAATTATTAGTTTTACATATAGGTCATGCAGACCGTCAGTGATGCAGGTGTGTGGCTGTGATTGTGACAGTTGGACGGTTTCTCCCCTTCTTAGTCCAGAGGACGTGGACACGTTGGACTGACAGCAGCACTGTTCCCTCTTGTCCTCGGTCAGTTTGTATGTTATGTTTACATACGGCTTCTTCTTCTTTGTTGTGGATGCAGGGTGAACTGACATCATGCAGTCTGATTAACATTTCCCACCAAAGAGCAGAACTGTGCTTTCCACAGATGAGAGCCGCTGCATGCTGAGCACATGTGGAAGAGGCTGCAGAGCATCGTGCTGCTGGAACCTCGTCAGCACGGCTGCTCTGGTGTTTCAGTGATGGTCTGGGGGACATCCCAACCACTCAGCACCCTCAGCGTCGCTCTAATAACAGCTACTTATTAATAACATTTGTGCACAAAGCTGCCACATAACACCTGGATTCTTGGGGTGTCTCTGCACCTACACAGAATGGTTTCAGTGATGGATGGAAGAACCCTCAGACGATGCCTTGCGTTGGGTTCTGCGTCGACTGGACGCCTTGTGTCGGAGGTGAACCGTTTTGATTTAAAGGTTGATCGTAGCGCTCCCTCTGTGACTCCCAACATTAACTAGCTCACTCGTGAGCGAGAGAAGATCAGCTGTGATCCTGTCTGCTTCATGTCTGTCGTGCGTGCTCAGCACATATCGCAGGAACGTGAAATATTTTGTAGGTTGAGCACAACCAGTGTTCCCCAGTTTCATTACTGGGAGTTTGAAACCAGTGATTAGGCTGACCTGTACTGGCCTGATAAAGCACCGCTACTTGAAACACGTGTAAAAACCTCGGTGTCTACATTGATGGTTCTTTTAAAGTGAAGAAGCAGGTGAGTGCAGTGTTCAGTCCTGCTTCTTTCAGTTAAGACAGAAATATAGTTAAGAAATATCATTAAACTCACTACTCGTACTCATAAATATGGTCCGTGCACAAAGCAGCGTCGTCTCTTTCTAACCATCCCTGCTCCAACAAACACGAGGTTGTTTCCATCGCTGCTGCTGTTCCATGTTGTTCAGCTCTTATTGTTACTGTAAGTCTCGTAGTTCTTATTTGTGTGAGGCTTTGCTCCTGCCCGTCACTCTGCTGCTGGAGCACCGGGATTTCCCCAATCAGGACAATAACGGATGTTTCTGTTCGTTTCTGGTCTATACATGTTTTATATCAGAGCGATCTCCCAGAATCTGAACTGATCAAAAAGTGCCGACATGTCCGGAGGGATTTTGGCCCACTGCTCTTTACAGCTGCTTCCACAGATTTAGTAAAGGAGGCTCTGGAGGCTGGCTAGCCCACTTCTTCTTCAGCCCCTGCTTTGTTTGCACCCATCCACGGCCACCACTGTGTGTTTGACTGTGGGGATGTTGGCGTGTCACACTCAGCATTTCTCAGCCTTCAGCCAATCATCCAGACGGTCAAACCTCAGACGGGCTTGTACATGCTAAACCGCGTGGGTGCTGCAGTAGTTCAATCCTGTACCAGTGTTACCAGTATGTGGTGACTGTCATCCACCTGCCTTCTCACCATTAACCAGCTCCTCCTGTGTGAGTTTCCTTTCCTATGATCATCCTCCGCCCATGAGGCTGACTGATCACATCATGGTCAGAACTGCTGCACCCACAGTCACCGAGCTTCATGCTGACGCCCTTTGCATCTATATGCTGAGAGTCCCACAGCCAGTCTGTGGGATCCAGGGTTGTAGAGGATCACACACTTCATTCAGGGACATGCAGATCTGTTCATAACTGATATGTTTTTTGTTCGATGTTTCTAAACTCAGGTAAAAATCAGAGACTGTTCATTTCTCTGTAAGTGAGCAAACTTATAAATTCAGCAGGGAGGATAATTGTTTCCCCGTCGTAGTTCAGTGTAGCTAGTCTCTTAACCCTCAACCAACCCGCTGCACCTCCTCCCTCCCCTCCCTCTCATAAAATATTGAGAGAGCCTGGCACTAGGCCAGACGCCCCCTCCCTCTCTGCCAGGCAGACGGCCAGCTGACGGAGCATGTGGCTGTGGGAGGGGCACGAAGGGCGGCTCGGCTGAGGAGATACAGTAACCATGAACATATTCGTTCTCTAAATGAACGCCACGAGTTGTTCCCACATCGAGCTGCTCTACTCTGAACTCATTCACACGAGCACTTTCTGCTCGAGTGCTTCCTCTGTTCACAGCCACACTCACGGATGCGCTGGAGAACAGCTCGGGTAAGAAGTGTGAACAACATGCTGGCATTTCATTCTACCTGCAGTGGTCAAATCAAGGCAGTGGTCAAATCTAGCTTCTTTCAGCTCAGGCAGCTGCAAAAACAAAGCCAATTCTTTCACGGCAGCACTTTGAGACAGTGATCCAGGCCTTTGTCAGCACTCGGCTGCATTACTGTGATGACCTTCATGTTGGGGTCAGCGCATCATATATTAGTCAAAATGCTGCAGCTCGTCTTTTAACTGGCACTCGAAAGTTTGAGCACATTTCCCCTGTTTTAGCTTCACGTCACTGGCTGCCCATTTCTTTTAGGATTCATTTTAAAATTCTTTTATTTACTTTTAAAGCTCTCCATGGCCTCGCCCCATCTCATCTCTCTGAGCTGCGACAGCCTCATACAGGCCAGCTGATCAGCTGCTCCTGCATGTACCCAGGACTGGGCGTAAACTTAGAGGAGATCCTGCTTTTGCTGTAGCAGCTGCAAACTGTGGAGCGAGCTTCCTTTGGAGATCAGACAGGCCTCTTCTTTACCTGTTTTTAAGTCTTGAAAACCCGCCTCTTTACCCTGAGCTTTGACACCACGTGAGATGTTGGTTTTTATTTCAGTTGTTTTTAGGTGATTCGATGCTGTTTTATCTTGTTTTGTTTTCATTTGATGTTTTATGTGTTTTATTTATTTATTTTGCTGTTTTCTGTTGTTCTATTGTTTTAACTTATTTTCCGTGCAGCACTTTGTTCCTGTGCTGGCTATTTTAAAGTGCTTTATAAATAAGATTGGATTGGATTGGACTGCCACCAACAGCTCTGTAACACACTGTGCACACAATGCTATCATTGTCTTTTCTTTTTAGCTGCTTTTACATTTTAGTTGCTGACTTCTGATAAACTGAATAAAACAGGAGAACACACAACCTGGAAATCTTCAACCACACACAAAATACATACGTTTCCCTGGTAAAGTACACAACCTCTGCAGTACTGCTGAGTTTTCTACAAGCGCACAAAGCTGCTACCAGCTCTGCTGCTGTGACCTGTGTTACCTGTGTTAGGCTCTTACATCCATACGATGGTTGAAGGACCGGCCGTGTCCCGTCTTCCTTCTGTGCATAATCGTGGCCCCTGCTGGAAGCTGACCCCGTTCTCCCACAGTGTTGCTGAAATGGTGAAACTGGAGCACGAATCGATCTGGGAGCTTTGATGAGAGATCAGCTGAAGTTTGACTGCAGCCTGATTCACTTTAGGACAACCAGTTTGCTTTGAATGTTTTTCTGCCTGATTCATTCTGATACACAAACACAGGCTGAACGGTGTCTGTGCTCCCACATCCTCAGTGTCCGTCTCAACACCTCTGCATCCTTCACTCACTTCTTAGCATGCAGGACGTGTGTGTGTGTGTGTGTGTGTGTGTGTGTGTGTGTGTGTGTGTGTGTGTGTGTGTGTGTGTGTGTGTGTGTGGGTGGCACAGGGGAATGTGGGACTTTGTCCTGATGTGAATGTGTGTGTGGATCTTCACCTCCCGGCCTATCACAGTGAGGAATGGAGGTGGTGTCAGTGTGGGTCAGTGTCACTGGGAGCTGTGGGCGTCTCCACAGTGGGCCTGGGAAACTTTGAAAAGATGTTTTCTTCTTTCGGCCATAAAATCCAGATCTTGGTTTCCTCTTTGTGAGCACAACAGAGACTCCCCTTGTTTCTTACACAGCCCCCCTTTGGCTTTCATGCACACACACCCACTCAGGGAATAAAGTCACTGCAGCCATTTAGCTGCTTCTCAGCACTCGCTGCATAACCTGAGGTTGGTCAGCCGGTCGACTCGTCGTGCATAGTGACAAATGAGGGATTTCAAATATTTCCAAAGCGATGCATCAGGTTTCTTTGCAGATGAAGTGAGACGTGGATGTTTCACAGCACCAATGAAGATTGTGTTTAAGTGCAGCCGGGCGCACGCTCCCCCAGCGACGCCAGCTTCTTCTCACCGTGCAAACACTTTGATTTGAAATAGATTACAGCCGTGAGTGTTTGACTGTGATGGACTGGTGATGTGATCAGGGTCGCAGGTTTCCACCCGCCTCGTCTCTTTGCATGCAGTGAAGGAAACTATGCAAACTATGCAAGGTGTGCAGTAACAGGTCTGAACAAACCAGCAGCAAATAACTTCCAGTCTCCACAGGTTCAGTGCAGCTGGTGTAACAAACGTTTGGTTACAACATATTAATGTTCGCACACTGCTGTAAAAACAGTTTTATTAAAATGAACGTGCACTTTTGTAGAAGCTCGTGGTGAACGCTCCACTGCCTTTGTTTTATTGTTACTATTATGTTGTGATGGGTTGAACAGGATGACTTGAGTTTGAGACGTGTGCGATGTGACAGAATAGACAGATGGAAGCCTTCATGTTGGATCAGAACGACGTCGGGCTTGTTGGTCTGCTGTGGTTTGATCAGAAGACTTCCTCAGATCAGCACCGTGGCCCTCCTCTTCCTCTCCCCCATCTGCTTCTTCTAGCAGCTTCCAACACACTGAGGTCTCTGACAGTGAGAGTGACTCCAGTGTTCCTGTAACTTTGAAGCAGAGGTTCAAGACAGATTTGATCTTTCCTTTCCTTCTGTTTGGGATTGAAGTGATGTAATATCAGGGGGGGCAGGGGGGGCTATGATGTCCTGTCATTCTCATGTAAATCTGTGTTGGGAACATTAATGTTTAGTAAATGTGAAGTTAGCAGAGCAGTTTTGGTCTGAATCACTGACGTCTTTCTTAAATACTGCAGGAACAGTTAGGAGTGTAACTGTAATCTGTAACTGTAGTTTGGCTGAGCTGGAGTCTTTGGGTTCATCATGTCGTTGGATGCTCACCTCCTGCAGCTGCTGGCTGCTCTCCCAGATGAGAGATGATATCTGAATGTCCTTTATAATAACCTTAATTCACCTCGCACACACACACACACACACACACACACACACACACACACACACACACACACACACACACACACACAATGAGCTGTCTAATCAGCTGACCGGAGCAGGTGCTGTGTGTGAGAGCGATGTTGGGGTTGTGAGGGCCCAAAGAGCTGGATCTCAGCCCCTGTGGAGGACAGAGGGGGTATGGACGTCGCGTGCGTTGACACCACTCCTCAGCTACTAGCTGCAGATGTGCAGTGCACATGTGGAACATGCAGCACCTTAAACCAACTTTTCCTCTGGAGTTAAACACTCTCCCTGTCTGTTCACATACAGGTCTGTGTCCTCTGTACAAACCGCTGGTGACCGTAGCAAACTGGCAACCAGAGTAATGGTAAATGGTAAATGCACTGGTTCTTATACAGCACTCTTCTACCCTCCCTAAGCACTAAACCAGTTCCAGAGCATCTAATAAAATCACTGACAGCAACAGTGGCCAGTATCCCGCCCAAGGTGACTTTGGCACGCAGACTGGAGCAGCCGGGGATCGAACTACCGACTGACGTCCTGAGCCACAGTCGCCTCTTTTCCAGTAGAACATAACTGCCTCAGCTCAACTTGACTCTACTCGACTCTACTTGACTCTGTCTCTCAGTTACAGTTGAGCACCACCTCAGTGTGGGTGGGGCTGTTACAGCAACACAACCTGGAAGTCCCGTGACGCAAACACAACAAGCGATGACATCCCGGTGATGGAACATCTGCACCCCGTCACTGGACTTCCTGTGTAGCCGTTTCCCTCGTTGCCAGGCAGGTTTGAGTCTTGAAGGGTTCGCTCTCATAACTGATCCAGTGATGTCACTTCCTGGCCATCAGCGGCATGTATCTGGGACACAAACTGGGCTTGGAACTGGGTGCGAGATGAAACTCTGAGGACCTGCACAGACTTGCTGCCTTGCTCTTTGTGAGGAACGTCCTTCAGGAGTATGAAAGGGAAACTAGCAGTTTATTGAAACCAGCTCCGCTTCAACCTCAGATGCACACAAAGTAGACTCGTTCCCCAAGAGTTTGCACTTTGGATCCCAGGTATCGAACCAGCAACCCTCTGATTAGCAGATGAGCCAGTCGGGCTACAGCTACCCTACGTGTGTGTGTGTGTTGCCTTTTCATTCACATAATCCATCTTATCTCTAATGAAAAAGCCAAATGAAATCCTCAGATTTGCCCCTCAGGTTCCCACAGTGTTCAGGTCACACCAGGCCACAGTCCCACATTTGAGCCACGACTGTGGGTCACACAGAGGACAGAGCATGTCCTTTAGCCTTCTTTGTTTTTGGATTGTGTGCCACAGAGTCTCCCTGAAGATGATTTTGGCACGTTTGCTGAGATTGTTTGAAAAACAAGCTAAAGAACACATCCACGATGTCACAGCAGCTGTGGGCCTCGATGGAGCCCACGTTTGTCCTGGAGGCGTCCTCTGTGGAGCGAGGCCGGCTCACATGGTTCAGTCTGAACAGGGTGAAGCTCCAGCTTTGACCTCATTAACTTCCAGTAGTGGAAAAGCAGCTGTAGCTGCATTTTTCATCACTATTAATGGGATGCTGCTATGACCTGCTGTTAGTGGGAGCTCAAAGCCTGAGGCCATCATTAAGATCTGTGTGGGTCTGTGTGGGTCTGTGTGTGTGTGGGACACTCACTGAGTAGTAGTCGACTGACCGACCCAAACACGGTGACTTCATATCACAGGAAATATTCAGCTCAGGCTTCTGTCTGACGCTTTGCTGTCTCACATTTAAATCACAAAGGTTGTTTCTACAAACACCCACTCATCTATCGTCCTCTTACACACCGGTCACAGACCCACTGCTGAACTCACAATATCATTTATTTTCCTTGTGTTTGATTGGTGGTACAGTTGTTTTATTTTGTGTGTTTGTTACACAGGAAAGCTGTTATTGATCAGTTTGAGAGTAAAACAGAAACTGTGAGTGTAAATGTGGAGATTACAGTCGTTTCATGCTGTAACCTACAAAATGCTTTGTGCAGACGAGTCCGTGAAATCATCCTGATTTCTTTAGCTCATGAACACCGTGTGGGGTCAGTGTTAACAACATGGTGCAGAAAGGAAACACAAGCGTGGAGTCGGTGGGATTGTGCAAACGGTGGCTCGTGCATCAATCAGCTCCAGCTGTGATGCATCTCTTTGATTAGTGGGAGCAGCAAACTCCATCCAGACAGCTTCCTTTGTTTTTTTCACTTGACTGATCGATCAGCGCACAGCTCCGTTTAGCACACACGCCATCTTTAACGACGGCGTGGAGTTTGTGCCCTGTTCCTCCCACACACGAGTGTTCGTTCATGTTCGGCCTTGTGTCTGAGCGTTTCCTCTCGGTGTGTCTGTAACGAGGAAGCCACGGGCAGGTCGCACACAAACGTGTGGCTGCCGAGTGTGCGAGTGTGGCAACGTGTGGCAACTATTCTGGTTTGCCAGCGACGTTTCCAGATAAACACTGGTGGCAGCTGCTGCCATGGCAACACCATTGTGCTCCCTCCCTCCCTCGCTCGTCTCCCCTCCCTCTCCCCAACCACTCCTCTCTCTCATGCTCCGCCGGCTCAGAGAGCGAGGACCAGAGAGGAGAGAGGTCAGCTCGATTCAGAGGACAGAAAGAAGAAAGGAATAACCCGGAGTGGACGGGGACAGGATGAGCGAGGACAGCCACTCCCACTACAGGCTGGACCCCAGCGATCGCCTCAACGGGCTGGGACAGAGGAGGAAGAGACCCAAGAAGGTAAACGAATAGATGGAGCGCCACGTGGTGCAAAGTGTGTAAGGATGGAGCACCCCACCCTGCAAAAAGAGAAAGGAGGTGGGGTTAGGTGAGGTTTGTTTATGTGCAGACGAGCGTCCACATGATGTTAGGAGCACCGAACCATCTCTCACCCCGTCGTCTCCTGTGGAGTGTGTGGCTGCTCCCCCACAGCAGTTGTATCCTCTCTCGTATCCTCCGTCTCCTGGTGTTGTGTTGCTCCACAGTGAGTCGTAGTAGGAGGCTCACATGCTGGCAGGGTGGGTCCCTGCTCGCTCTTTGTGCGCCTGTCGTTGGGGGTTTTGGTGTTTGCAGCTATCAGGAGGTTTGTGTTGTAGCCTGATGTGAGAAGTGTTGTTATTATCATCATTTTTAACATTTCTGCACCGCTACAATAAACAGACACACACCCATCAGCCTGTTTACAGATCTATACGCCCATAAAGACGTGAAACACACATTGCACAAATCTACTATAACGTGTTCATATGTGTTATAAAATAAAGAGGTAAAGTATTAGCTGTTCAGGTTGATTCATAAATATGACCTCAGCACGTGAAATCCTTCTGCTGACATCCCTAAAAGCTCGTCAGACCAACGAAGCCGTACAACACAAATAACCAGACCAAACCAGGGTTGTGCGTCTGTTGTTGAGAACATTGTCAGTAAACCACAGTGACGTCCTACAGAGGACTCGTGTTGTCATTATTTTTGTGTATGTCGTGTGAGCTGAGAGCTGTAACCAAAGGTAGTGAGCGCGTCGGCCTTTAACGTCGCGGCTGGTTGTGCGATCGCGTCGCCGCTGAACTCGTGAGAGTTTGTCTCAGGGATCTTTACATTTGAAGTCAGGTGAACATCCAGTGAACTAACAGAACATTCAGGAGCAGTTTACTCTCATGAATGTCAGACAAACTGAGGTTTGTGTGTCAGTTAGATTCTTTAAGTCGTTAAAGTGTCTCTGTTAGGAAAAGCATCTGTTTCCTCCACTTCTGCAGAACTGCGTGACCCGTAGCATCATTGCAGGAAGTATCCTGTGGCAATGAGTGACTGCACATCATCATTATCAACACATAAACCTGTGGTCTGGACCTGCAGTTCTTATTTTTACTGTCTGGTTTTGTGTAAAGCAGCACTTCAGTAAGCACCTGTGAAGCACACAGTCATAGTCGAGTAATGAAGCGATCCATATGTGAAACATATTCCACGTCTACAGGATAGTGGAGGTTACATGGGTCAACCTGGCAAACTGTACCAGCACATGTGATCACACTGATAGCAGAACACAGGTATGTGAGTCTCTACGACGAGGTCAGAAACCAGTAACAAATGTTTCATGTGATTCGTTTTTCTCCAGTTTGTCTGCAGTGAACCTTAAATACTCACTGAACCAGCTGTTTCCTGATGTGGTGACGTGTGTCGGTGATGAAGCCAACACTCTGTCCAGTGTTGGGCAAGTTACTTGAAAACAGTAATCAGTAACTAATTACTTCCCAAAAAAGTAATCCCGTTACTTTACTGATTACTTATTTTCAAAAGTAATTAGTTACTTAGTTACTTTTTAAAAACCCGATTTACAACCTGAAGAGGTGATAAAGTGATAGATCTTTCAGCCCAATTCTACTTTTTCTGCATAATCCATCATACAAAATGTAATCAAATGGAAAAGTCTCTTTTTAAAACTTATTTTATTAGTTTTAATCTTTTAACTTTATGCATCAAGCAAACATTTAATTATCTGCAACATTCTCTGACTGGAAGAAATTAGTTTAACATTTAAACCTATTTTCTGCACATTCCAGCTCATAAAATAAAATATTTTGTGTGTTTACACTCAGTCTTTCAAATAGATGCAAGTAAAACACAGCAGAAAATAAATAAAGTCAAAGACTCAGCGGTCCTGTTGCTCTATTTTCACCTGTAAAGCAGGAGTGGGGCAGGCGGAGGTTTACCCTGGTGCAGGTGTGCCGCGGTCAGTGGAAGAATCCGTGAGTTTCTCTGTGAGTTTCCCATTACGTCGTAGCTACTCGGTGCTTGTTGGAAGTTTAGGGGTTTTTTCGCTGTAAAAAGAAGTTTTCTTCCCACGCACAGCGGACACTAATGTTTTTGTCACTTTTTATGGAATCAAACTCAAAGTAAGGTCAGTACTTCCACGCTTTAAACGCTGCACGCTCATACTCTCTCTGCACTCGATATGTGATCCATTGTTGATCTGCACACAGCTGTTGTCACTAACGGCGCACTCGCTTACGTCACTGTCGTGAGACATTCTCGCAAAAAAATCACGGTTTTAGTAACGCAGTAACGCAGCGTTCCTACGGGAAAGTAACGGTAATCTAATTACTGATTTTGCAATAGTAATCCCTTACTTTACTCGTTACTTGAAAAAAGTAATCGGATTACGCGTTACTGGAGCGTTGTTCTCCTCTGTAACAAAGCAGTGATAAAGGAATAGATGCTGATTTTATTAACTTGTGTCTTTGTGCTGCTGGATTCAGTCTGAAGCAGGCAGCAGTGCTGAACCTACCAGTGTAAATGTGATGGTGGAAGCAGAGGCCAGCACTTGGCAGTGCTAAACACAATAAAAGACTCACAAGTTCCTGCTCAAAGGTCAGCTGCCTTCAGATCAATCATTAACCTGCAGCAGGTTGTGGCCTGATGTGTTTGTAAGAGTTTCACTTTCAGGAGGAGAAGATTTAAACGAGTCACACAAATGTGAACTACAAAGTCTGTGACACACAATTTATGCAAACTGCATGAAATCTGACCTGAAGAAATCCAGTCTTCTGCCTGTTGTGGTTGTGACAGCTGCTCGTAGGAGAGTTTGTTTGTAGGAGGTGGAGATGTTCTCAGATCAAGTGCGTAATCGTCTCTTTGTGTAGACGCTAAAAGCTGTGAGCCAAAACTCTCTGCTCTGAAACTCTTCACTCAGTCCTCACGCTGAGAGTTTAGAGGCTGAACTTCTTGTTCCTCCATAACACTTTTCATGAAACAGCAGAAATGAGCTTGTGTTTCTCAGCAGTGCGCACACAGAGAACCGATCCTCTCTGCTCAGTCTGAACAAATCAAAGTGAAACGTCAGTGAAAACACAGCTGCTGATCAAACTGTGTCAGATTAATGCCTCAATGTTTCACTGTGAGGTTAAAAAATACATAAAAATGATTTAAAGAAGTAGGAGGCAGATTTTCACAATAAGAGCACTTTGTTTTTAATTCAGTTAATGTCAAACTGTCATCAACACCTCTGTGTTGTCTCTGAGCAGATTCAGGCATTACTCAAATAATAAAGGCTTTTTTTCACTATTATACTTTTCATTAGTCTCCAGGTTGATGATTATAAACAGAATTATTAAAGTTTTTATCATTTCAGGCTGAAAATCAACATGAATTTGGTTCTAATCAAAGAAGCTCCTTTAATGTGTGTCATTAAAATCCTCACACAGGCTTAAAAAGGCGACATTAACATTAAAATAAATGAAAGAAGCTTCAGCTGAGAGCTTCATGCAGTCATCATCAGCAGCTCATAGCAGTCACAGCTCTTTATTACGCAGCTTTGCAGGAATTAAAGTGGCTGAAGTGTCAGAGTTTGTGTGAGAAGCTGCTTCATGGACAGCTGCACACACGTCTTTATTATTTCTTCATAAATCAAACACACAGGTTTGTCTGCAGATGATTTAAAGTGTGTCGTTGTGCAGTTAAAGCTGTTTGTGTGACGCCCTGACCTCCTGTGAATGAAACAGCCAATCAGATCCATCAGAGAGAGAGCAGGAAGTGTTGTGTGTTTGTGACAGAACAAGGAAACAGTGATGATGATGAACATAAAGGTCCTCTGATGTTTCCTGTTACAGTAACGCTTGTTCATCTGTTGCTCTCCTACACTTTCCTATAAATAAAGGAGAAAAAGTCCGTTTAGTTTCATTTCCTACAGCTCAGAGTTACACTTCACATTCCTGCTGTCACATCAAAAAGCTTCACTTTGGTCCAACATCTACATGTTAACATGAAACACAGACAGACTCAGAACATCTGGAACATCTGCACTTTGACCCAAACTGTTATAGCAGGATATTTTCTACATATTTCTTATGTTGGACCTGTTTGAACTGTAAACGACCTGTAATCATCTGTAAATGGTGTGAGACACACTGAGGCCACCTACAGGGCAGCTGGGGAACAGCAGGGATCTGAAATCATACGAGACGTTAGTGAGTGAGAAGAACAAATGGACTTAAGATGGCTCGAAGTGATCAAAGTTGATCTAAAACAGAAGATAAATCCACTGATTCTTTGTAAAGTTCATCTGCTGCTCACATGAATCCATGAAAGATTTATTTCACTGAATGTTTCTTCAAAGCTCATTTCAACCTGTTGAAGTCATGAATGAAAGTGCAGACTGAGAGTGGATCACATGATGTTTGAGGTGTGTCATGTGACATGTTCAGTATTGTCACACATGTCTAGATTGTCCCTGATATCATAGCTGCTCAAACACTGATGATTATATTTGAAGAATTATTCCTGATGGCAGCAAAGTTTGAATGGAGCTCTCTGTCTGTGCTGATTTGTCGCCCTCTGGAGGTCAAAGCACAAACCTACAGGGCAGCTGGGGAACAGCAGGGATCTGAAATCATACGAGACGTTAGTGAGAAGTTAGAACAAACGGACTTAAGATGGCTCGAAGTGATCAAAGTTGATCTAAAACAGAAGATAAATCCAAAGCAGCATCAGATGAATGTTACCATTTCCAGTTACGGCGCCCTTCATCTAATATGGAAATGTGTTGGTTTTTTTTGCCGTGTTGTTGTTCTTCCTATTGTGTTTAGGCCAGAGATGCTCTTCAAACAGCTGACAGACATGACCACATTACAAGAACATGGTGTGAGTCCGATTTGATATTCCAGTCAACGCTGAGAGACCTTAACCAGGAAGTCAGAGGTCAGCTGATGCTGCGAGCAGGAAGCGAACCAAGGGAAAGGTCCACTCTACTCAATCTCAAAGAAAATATGCTGGTATTTGTTGATGTTGATGGTACAATAAAAATATATAATATAATAAATAATAAAATATCATGTGATGATGAGATGTGTTGTTGGTGTTTGTATTTTCTGTAAATGTCTTTTTTAATGTAAATGCTTTGTTCCAGACGGACAGGGAATCAGTTGCTGTACGATGACATCATCTTGATGTTGACGAGGAGGGCGAGAAAAACTAGTTTTGTCCTGCAGATGGCGATCTTGCACCGTGTTCAGAGAGCCGACACTTTGATGGTGCTGCTCTACTCAGCTTACTTTAGCCTGGGTTGGACTCTATATGAGCAGCTTCCACTCTGGTTTCACTCTTAAACACACTTGTTTGATTTCACTTGTAAAAGTTGAAGAATAAATATTTTATTACAAAATTATTTGTTGATGCATTTTTTTAGGGTCAAATATCTTGTTTGATTTGAGGAATGAACTGTTAGGGTGGAAAAAGTGAATCAGGTTAAAATAGTGGTGCTTTATATCAGTGAAGATGTATAATGTAATTTAAAATGTTGATGATGGGTTGTAGTGGGCTTGTACTTACAAAACTGCCTCATTTTATTGGAACGATCCACAGTTGCATCCATTCACGGATGACATCTGACATCATTTGACATCTGGTCTGAACACGTTTGTACACAAGATGCCTCAGTTCTGGATGTTCCCACAGACTCCTCTGTGCACCTAAAGAAAAGGTCAAGGGTCAGCAGCACATGTAGTTGGGACAATTCTTCAGTCGCACAAACTACATAATCATTTTCCTCCAATGACGACTTTTCACTTGCAGAAATGGTCCTGTGTGATTTCCAGGCTGTGATATAAAAACTAGTTCCTAATGGCAGCGACTCACTCAGTAAACATGTGTTTCCTTCACCAACCTCACACACAGATCCAATAAGATCAGGAAGTGGGCAGTATAGTACAATATGTGTTATTCTGTGCTGCACTGCCCAAACTAAAGATCTGCTGAAGTGTTGGAAATGATCCAGATGTTTATTTTGGACGATACAGCAGAAGATCAGACATGAAAGTGGAGATAACACAGAAGACCTGCAGCAAAGGTCAGAGGTCAGACTGGGCCCTGGATTCAACAATGAGCCAATGATCATCAAGCAGTGACTAAAGCAGAGCCCTGACCTTCTGACATTCATCACACAGTCAGAACAAATGTCTGCTGATGACTTCATCTCATGAAACGACTGATAGATGTCAGTTCATTGATCAGCTGAGCTGCTGATCTTCATCGTCACAGAAACATTCAGCTTGTTTCAATCAGTAAATAACTCCCACTACTCCCAGTTTGAACTGTTCCCACTCAAAATGCTGTGAGAACAATGATCATTGTAGGACTTCACAAACATCACGTGTTGTTTTCCACATGTAAGATCAGCAAACACACAGAAACTTCCTGTTGCCACACACGGCCTCTAAAATCTCTTCCACGCTTTCTGTCTGAAGTCCACTCTCTGTGTCAGATCCACAGGAAACAACAAGATCTTATTAACATGGTTTTCAATGTGTCTCCTTCCAAAAAGTCCAACCAATGAACAAATGTGTGTATTTGTGGAGGCCGAACAAAAGCATGACACATTTCTCTGTTTCTATAAACTGGAGTCAAACACAAACATGAAGAGTTTCACTGACAGACTCCAAAATGCCCCCACAGTGGATCAAAGGGAAATCCTACAGTGTGGCCAGAGACTCTTAATGGCTCCAACATCAACACATCCACAATGTTGGATCCAGTTCTGCCTCACAGAGTTACTAAGACACACCCTCTGCCAGCATCACAACAGCTCCACCTGCTTCACCTGCCTCCTCAGCATCTGTACACCTGAAGAGAAAAGAAAGGCTCCAACAGCTCAAATCTACAAAGGATTCATGAAGTTTCATCCAACAATAACATGTTTGCCTTCCACAGTGTGCTGTTAGACACCACTGTACCTCTGCCATTTCAAAAAGAGCAGCTTGGGAACATTTTGGCTCCAAACACTTTGTGTTTAAGTTCTTTGTTTTCTTTGTGAAGCCGACAACATCTGGAGCTTTGTGACTCATAGAAACATCATTTTGTTCTTTAGATGACAGCAGATTGGGACTGAATAATCAATCACTATCAAACCAATAAAGACAAACATGCTGATTTTACAGGAACTTTGTTGGAGAAGCTGCAAAGACATGAAACTGGTGGAGATCCCAAACCAGTTGATAGTGCTGGTTATTCCAAATAAAGCTGTTTCCCTTTGAGATGAAATGACTTTGTGTCCTGATATATAATAAAGATGTTGTTGTTTTTGAGCCCCTGTATTAAAAGTATTAGAGATGGACCGATCCGATATTACGTATCGGTATCGGTCCGATACTGACCTAAATTACTGGATCGGATATCGGAGAAAAATAAAAAATGTAATCCGATCCATTAAATATCACGAAAGCACCTCACAAAACTTGCAACACGCCGTAACTCACCTCAGAACGTTAGCACGTCGGAGCAGTATGCATCACGTGATAGAGCGGCTGTGGCATGCGGGACCTGTCGGTGGTCTGGATAGCATGTGGAGCTTCGCTAGCAACCCGGCATTTCATCTTCGACAAAGTTATCCCCGAGAGAAGTAAAGCAAGTGTGTAAGTCCATCTCTGAATGTTTGTAAAGCATTCCCACGTTAAGCTTAACAAACGACTGCCTCTCTTGCTGCTACTTCAATCATGAAACTGATCAATGATCAGCTGATCGGCTTTTCTGTCGCGAGTCCGTGTCTCTTGTTTGTTTTTGGCCCACTTTGCACCAGAAAGAGGAAACCAGCGGCTGAACAACAGCAGCACGTTTAAGCTTGATGAGCTGTTGTTAGAATGTATTTAATATTACTTTCTACTCGAGGATCTTTTCTACGTAGCTGACGGCTGGTAACTGTGCAGGGGCGGATCTAGCAAAGTTTAGCCAGGGGGGCCGATAGGGCATTAACAGGGAAAAGGGGGCACAAAGACATACTTTTCTATCTTATTCTCATTTAAAATGTCGAGCTTTTAATAAATAATTATCTGACACCCAAAGTTTTAATTTGATGCAAAATGAATAGAAGTCAATTACTGTATATAGTGACTATTAAGTCTAATATATATACCCTAGTAAGCTATTGTACTTTTTCCTTTGGGAAGGTACCATCTGTGCAGTCTGCAATTTTGTTGAAGAAAGATGTTGAATCTATTTAATATTTCTTGAAAAATAATTGATTTCTGTGCATTTTTTTTCACACTGCATCAAATTAAGGTTGATTACGTCGATTAAGCATCATGAGGTGGAGCGTGAGGGGTGGTTACCTATTTTTTATTTATTTATTTTTGTTGTTGCTGGGAGTTGGAACCCTATTAGTTAGGTTGCTTAATATTTACGCTAAGTACTCTTTAAAATACCAGAATAGGGAGGATGGTGTAGGTCTAAGTTTATTAGATTGATCAGTATTGCTGAACTATGAAATGTTTTTTTGTATACAGGTATAACAGAATAGCTTTAGTGTAGTTGTTGTTTTAAACTTGAGTATGAACTTATACAAAATGCAGCAAGATATTTAAAAAAACAGTTTTGTTGATTAAAAAACACTATATCGGATTCATATCAGTATCGGCAGATATCCAAATTTATGATATCGGTATCGGACATAAAAAAGTGGTATCGTGCCGTCTCTAAAAAGTAGTTTAAAGTCAGCTTGAGTTTGATGTCTTTATGTCAAAGCTGCTCATGATGTTGAGCTGCTGATGGAATAAAAACAATATAAAAGCATGTAGTCCAGACTTAAATGTAGCCTGTTGTTAGCTGAGGTCCACACACAGTGTTTGACAGTGTAAAGTGTGTGAAAGGGCTGCTGGTGGAGCTCACTAGGATGAGCAGGTGACCACGAGGTGGAGAGCAGCTGGCCTGGCTTTGACCCGGGCCACGCCCCCTTTCTCTCTGCTTTGCTGTCACTTATCTTCACTGCTCTGTCCAATAAAGCTGAAAAAGGCCCCGAATCAAAGAAATCTGCTGCAGCCTCTGAAATGTCTTCTGTTTCCTTCCCGACGGCTTTTTCACCGTCAGCCCATCAGACAGTCCAGCAGCATTTATGATGATGTCATGATGTTGAAGAGGCTGCTACGGTGGCCTCCCATGACCCCCAGCCTCATCACAGCTGAGATGCAGACATTTGAAAACATTCAGCAGACAACTGAATAACAGTCCAACACAACAGTCTGTGTGCAGACACACACTGACCTTTCATATAGTCAAACACAGCTGGTTGAGTCATTTCTCTGTGAGTCTAAAGTGAATCTAGTATTTGAAAGTCCACTTCCTGTATTTGTTGTTGAAGACTTCTTCAGCTTCTTCTCAAGGACATCAGCTGCTTGTTTGGCAGCAGAGGCAGTTAAGAAGCTTCCTGAAAAACACTGAACAGTGAGTTCACTGTGGCATATGACAGATTCAGCTTTCTGTGTGCAAATGTGTCTGTGTCGACCTTTCAAATGCTGTTGAATCCAAAACATCAGCGGCTCCTCGGCTGCTCACTTCATGCACTTCTGTCTGTGTGACAGTCCAATGACATCACAGCTGTTTCCAGCCCCAGTGTCTCAGGACTGGACACCTTTAAACATGTCGAGGATCAAACAGCGTCCAGCTAAACACACATGAAACTATCAGAGCTGACAATCATTCCAATAACATCTAATGGTTCATGTATGTAGACACAGGACTACAAGGAAATGGCTCTCAGCATCTGGCTGTGGGAACACATGAGTCCCTGTTTGTGTTCAGATTGTGTGCATGTTTTAGACGTGTGTCACATGTAGAAACACAACAATCCCACAATGACACACAGATGTGTTTGACACAGCTGTGCAGCTGTAAGTTGTTTCTAATGATTCATTGAAGCTCTTCTAACATTCTGGAGACGATCAGTACATGAATCTGTTCAACACGACAACAATTTGACTTCAGTGTGAACGTTTGCATTAAATAACCTTCTTCATCCAGCTGACAGCATCTTCATCCTATGATGTGAACAGTTCCTCCTGTTGATGACAAACCTCTGACAGGATCTGCTTGAGGAGCTTTTTCATGTGCAGCTCTCTGAGCTCAGGGCTGAGCTGCTGTTTCATCTTTAAGAGCTGCTGCCTCCTCGCCGGACTTGTTCTCCTCTTCTTCTCCTAATGACACCATTTCTGCTTCATATTAAATTCAATAAAGATGCTGACATGTATCTGTAGCAACAACATCATTGAATCTAGAACAACTGGAGCCAAACCAGTGGCTCTGCTGGGATCACTGGTGAGCCAACACTTCCTTGTTGATGCAGATTTCAGGGCTTCCTTTTGCTCCTCCGTTATAACTGTTCTCTCTTCTCAACACATGATGACACAAAGGAATCAGCAGTGACAAAGATGATGCTGAAGAGAAGCACACACTTCACACATATAACAGACCAGTGCAGTTACACACACCTCTGCTCGACATCAGGCCTCAAACAAAGACACAAAACACTAACTTGACTCTAAACAGAAGAAACGAGCAGCTGTTTCTGTTCTGTGCTTATTTATATTTGACACACATGCTTCTCTTTGTGCAAACACACATCGCACTATAAGGGTAACCTCGCACACAATGATTGGACAGCACAGTGATGATGCTGGGAGATCCTATACGCAGCAACACAGAAACACTGAGAACTTTAAACAATGATGGAAAGTGTTATAAATGACTTGTTGGCCTCTGATCTGTCACAAACAGCTGAAACGTGTCTCTCATGAGTCACATGAAGGTTTTTGACAGAAAGGACAAAAAGTAGCTGCAGTCAGTTTGTGTCATTTTTATATTTATTCATCTGGGAGAAAAATCTGAGGGACATTAAAATGTGTTTTCAACAGAGACAAGAACATGAATATAACAGAACAGGTAAATGAACATGTTTCAAGTAAACAGCTGGACTGATCAGGTCCAAACACAGAGTGATAAACTTGTCAAACAGCTGTCATATCTTTATATAGAAGCTCTTTATAAATGCTGCTCACTGCAGTCTGTTTACTAATAATGTCAAAGTGTTAGAAACACAGAAACATCAGAATGGTCTTTGTTCACAGAAACCTGTCTGGGATCCTTTGTTGTTCTTTTGATGCAGAGTTACATTATAAATATAAAGAGTTATTTCAGAGTCTCATCAGTTTTCCTGCATGTCTTTATTTAACACATCAGCAGGGCTGAAGCTCTCATGTTAAACACACACTGATCTATGGACACGTTCATGTGTTTCTAACAGAACCAGGCTGTTATCAGCCTGCACTAACATTATGTCACACACACTGAATGTAACAGTGACAGTTTACATCATCACACAATCAGCTGTGATTGTTTCACTGTCATCAAACGAGTCAACAGGAAGTAGAATCAATAGAAACCAATCATTTACTGACAGCATGTCTGATGGAAATAAGTGCAGATTATGTATGAAGTCTAACTGCACACAGTAACTGTGTTACAATAAGGACTTAACAGCGCCCTCTGCTGGAGTGTTTCAGTACTGCGTTAACTAGAATACACCACCTCCTCCTCACACCACCTGCTACAGCTCTACTCTTCTATGACTACAGTCATCCACAGCACTGATGTGAGGTCACATGGTTCATATGTAAGGAGCACAGCTGACCTCAGGTCAGTTTAATGACTGTGAGCAGCAGCTGTGTTATTGTCACTGTGACAGGGAGACACTCTCAGACACAGCGCTCATGTCAGCTTGTTCTCATGCAGGAGGATCAGGAGCTCCATGTTTGTCTTTCTGTTTGAATCATGATGTGTTTGTGCCATCAGAGTCTGTCATGAGTACTCAGGGTTTCACAGCAGCTCTTCTGGATGCTGACGAGGACTCCAACCTCATGTTTCACCTCTCTGAGCTTCTGATGTCTGTGAACACTCGTGTTTCTTCTCTGGGCTCATCTGGACAAAAACACCTTTCTGTGTTTGGCTGCAGCCTCATTCTGACTGACAGGAAGTGTGTTATCCATGAGCTGCACTTCTGTGAGGAAGTTTCCTGCTGTGTTTCCTGTCTGTGGACAAACACGAGTGTTCCAGCTGAGGACTTGGTTCCTTCCACCTGTCCATACAGGACATCACGCTGTCTGCAGCTCTGTAAATGCAGCTCCAGGTCCTTCCACGTGCTGCTCTGTATTTGTGCAGTTTGTAGTGTGTCCTGGGAAACGTAGCACACATGGTGTTCTTCTGCTGTTTCCTCCTTTCACTGAGTGTGAAACACTGACGCTGTGCTGTTGTTCACAGAGGGGAGCTGATTCTAGCTGCAGCTGGACTCTGTCATCTAACTGAATGTGTTGGTGCTGATCACGGGGCTCTGAGGGGGGAGCAGCAGGAGGACTCTGGATGCTGACGTCAGTGTATCTGTGGAAGCTCCCACAGCGTGTCTGTCATTCAATATTGTGCTGTATATTGTATCTATGCAAAGATGAACAGACTGTGTGTTCACTGGTCTCTGTGCTGCAGCTCTGATGTCATCATCACTCCCTCCTCCACCCTCAGCAGTCCCAGCATGCTGCTGTGGTGCACCCCACCCTCACTCTACACCTGAGCCACAGACCACACCCTCCACCTCAATATACACCACAGTTTTCTCTGCTGTGGAAATGAGATCAGGAGGAAATCATCATTATTATTATTTAATAAACGCTCACATTAATGTGGGCTTATTTGTTTCATATTAGAAACATTAGTTGAGTGTTTTTAGTATAAAATGGTCAAAGTCCCTCTTTTTGCTCCTCCCCTCACCTGTGGATGGACGGTGCTGTTACCGTGGTGACAGCTTGGATGTGTTTCAGTCCTGCCTGGTTATCACTGCAGGAATCTTTCACATTTATTACAGGTAATAATTCTGATTTTTCTGTGTATTATGAACCAAATGTATCCTGATACACACAGAGATGGATGAGCAGGTTTTTTTTGCAGTTTATGTAGTTACTATGGACTTAATGCATACATATTATTAAAATTAGGGCTATAACAGTTGTATTGATGTATAGCAACTTGAAATGCTCCCACAAATGGCTCCACAGCATGTAAAAATATAACAAAAGCTCTGGCGGACTTGGTTCTGTGGTCAGTCTTAAAGGGTGAAGTTAAACTCTGTAATCTTCACTGTGTCACAGAGTTCAGTGAGTCCCGTTATTCACAGTATCAATCAGATCATCAGAGAACAGCTGATCAGCAATCAGTGGTGCCAACAGCGCCTCCTGTGGTGAGAGGATGCAATAATGCAATGTAGCATTTTTCCACTCAACACTTGCAGTCATGGAAACTGTCTGTTGGATCTGTGTGACGTTGCTTTCTTGGTTAGAGTTCCTCACAAATGTCCAGATGATTCTTCTAATGAGGCGTCGACCATGTTTGCAGCTCTTTGGAAGAAAACGTCGCCCTTTGCCATCCTTACTTTTCTTTGACTTCTTCAAATGCAGCTGAACTCCAGCTGGTATTTTCTTGGACTTTGCAGCTGTTTCTGGTCATCAGTTCATTCCTGCAAACCTCTGAAGCTGAACAACAATGATGCTGCATTGCTGGCTGATCCCAAAAGGTTGATTCTGTTCATCTGGACGTTTTCAGAAACGTTTGCTCACTGATCAGGTGACTTCTTCAGTCTCAGCTGACTGCAGCTTTACAAGCTTACAAACAGCACATTTGCACAATGACTGAAAGCAGCAGCACCTGATATATATGATACTAATATAATACATATACATATATAATCCATACTAATGATGAAGGAACTGAGCTCACAGTCCATTGTTCATTCAGTGAACTACTCAGTTTATTTTGGGCCTCAGAAATGCTCACTCTGTTTGTACATCACTGTCAGCAATAGACTCATTCTGCTGTGTGGACAGGAACACATGTGACATCACTTCCTGTTTGTTTGTGACTGAAGAAGTTTACAAGGAATCATTTAAAAGAGTTTCAAACATCAACTGATTGAATCCATGAATCTGAAAACGTGTTTGTGAGTGAAAGAGACAGACATGTACAGACTGAACTATCTGTTCAACAGTCAGAGTGTTTCTGTAACAGGAGACACTCTTTACACTCCACTCAGCACAGGGACACTGAGCCACCAGACCAGAACCCAAACCCAGGATAAAGAGTTTGAGTGAATGTGGTGTTGAAGGTGTGGAGGTGGATCAGAGTGTCAGAGGAGACTCTGTAGAAGGACAGAGTGCCAGCAGGACAGTCCACATACACTGCTGCTCTGTTAGAGACAGAGGAGGAGGAGGAGGAGATGGGTGTGTAGCTGTTATTGTGCCAGACAGACTGAGGACCATCATCAGAGCAGAACAGACTCCAGGACTGATCATTGCATCCAAACACACAGTCATCACTGTCTCCTTTCCTTCTGATGCTTCTGTAACTCACTGATATAAAAACTCTTCCTCTCCACTCGACCTCCCAGTAACAGCGACCAGTCAGACCATTTCTACACAGCAGCTGTTTACAACCATCAAATCTGTCTGGATGATCAGGATATGACTGAACCTCCTTCACACGTGTCACCTTCCTGTTGTTGTCAGACAGTTGGAGCTTTGTGTGCACTGTGTTTGTGTCGATTGTGAGTTGACAGGAATCTGATGGAGAGAACAAACACAATCCAGCTGCAGTTATTGATCCATCATCTGTTCATTGATTGACACTTTGATGATGACTCCTGACATGATGAAGATGGTTGAATGTGTACTGCTTTGTTTTCATGAATCCCATTAAAAACACACTTACACTTCCTCAGACCTGGTCTCAACCATCGGACTCCAGCAGGCTCCACCCTGAAAGGAGGAGGGGGGTCAGAGCAGCACAGTCAGCATGCACACATGGACATTACATGGCTCTCACACACACACTGTTACACACTGAGCTCAAAGCTCGGCTCCACTGTTTTATTCAAAGAAATCTACATTTATTTATCAGCACATTTAAAAACAGCTTGAGCCAAAGTGCTGCACAGAGTAGAGAGAAAATAGGAAACATACACAGTAATGACTATAAAGACTGGTCAGGATTGAAAGCTACAGAGTACAAATGTGTTTCCAACCGGCTTTTAAAAATGTCCAGTGTTGGTGACGACCTGATGTGAAGGGCGACTGTTCCAGAGTTTGGCTGCAGCCATCGATAAAGCTCACCTCTGTTTTTACGTCTAGTTCTGGTCAGAAGCTGCTTATCTGCAGACCTGAGGGCTCCACTTGGATTCTTTTGTTAAAGAGAGATAAGATGGAGCCAATCCATTCACAGATTTAAAGACAACCAGATCTGGAAGTGGATTCTACCACGTACTGGTAACCAGTGGAAAAAGCTGGTGATGGGTCGTCTAGCACAGACCCACCGCTGGAACCAGACAATTGATGAGGGAGAGAACTGTGACAGCGCCGTTCCTTCACTTGACCTCAGTCGCTCTCGTCTGCTCCCTCGTAACACTGCTCTTTATTGAGCTTACATGAATATGCACAAGTTCATTATGACGTCTTACACAGGTATGAACAAAGAGTACCAGTCTGTGCATAGTGTGTGTGTGTGTGTGTGTGTGTGTCTGTGTGTCTGTGTGTGTGTGTGTGTGTCTGTGTGTGTGCGCGTGTGTGTCTGTGTGTGTGTGTGTCTGTGTGTGTGCGCGTGTGTGCCTGTGTGTGTGTGTCTGTGTGTCTGTGTGTGTGTGTGTGTGTGTGTGTGTGTGTGTGTGTGTGTGTGTGTGTGTGTCTGTGTTCCAGATGTGACCCTGTGACCCCAAAGCTGGTGCTAAGAGTCCAGCGGTCCCCCTAACAAAGGGCTCTTATACTTAACCAGACACAGAGTAGGTGTCCTCCTACACCAGGGGTCTCAAACTCGCGGCCGGTGGGCCAATTGCGGCCCGCAGGACGATAGTTTTTGGCCCCACCTTAATATGAGAATGTAATGTTAGTTTGATAATGTATGACACTTTACAGTGTTGTGGGCGGAGCTGAATTAACCCACCAATCAGGGTGGGATATGGATCTCAGGGGACACCAGCCGGGCTTGATGCAAGCAGGGAAACATTTCTCAATGAGTCAAAGTTCCAGCAGCGTTGCCCTGGAGTGTTTCTTTCTTTCCTGTGCCTGGCTGGCTTCCTCCTTTCTATTGGGCAAACGCCGACATTCGCCCCAGCGCGCTGCGTTCACAACACTTCAAAAAAAGTTGTTTTTTTAAGTTGCTGCCCAGCGGGACATTATACGTATATAGATTTATACACACGTCAGTGGGATTTAAAGTTATTTTTCCACAGAGAGAGATCTCATATTAACTCTCACAGTGATGCGTAGGCGGCGGGATAAAAGAAAAGTCATGAACTCAATGCAGCCCAATTTAGTCTGCAGTCACATAGCGACACCTGTTCATCGGCAACAACAGTCCCCGGTAACCCGGACTAATTATAAGGTCGCACCGTAATTTGTGGCTCCATGTTTTTATTTGCATCACTGCGTTTGCATTGCAGCAAACATGAACATTACATATATTTCAATATAATGTAAAAGCAGTCAAAACAACTAACATCAGAAACAGCTGATGTTATTTGTTATATGTCACGGTGTCATTTCCGCTTCTTTCTCCTGTAACAACAGCCCGGCGCCGTGAGCAGTCGCCTTTTTTGCGCTCGCTATCCCTGCACTTTCTACCATCTGCAAACGCCACGGTGTTCGTGTCGTCATGAAAGACATGAACATCGAGCGTAAAAACAAAGGAGACTGCTACCGGCTTTTTATCTGCCGATCGCCGTGCTACGGTTGCAAGAAAAAGAAGCAGAAATGACGTTCTCTACGCGTTGAGACGTTCCCCGTCCGTCGGCTAAACGCTTGATTGAAACTTCAATGCGACAGTGACACCAAGTAGAATTATAAATGTCACATAGCCCCAAACATGTCTTTTTCAAAGCCTGCGGTGAAGAGAAAGGTTGGTGATGAGCACCGACAATTTCAGGAAAAGTGGGAAATGCAATATTTCTTTGTTGAGCACAGGGGCACCCCGACCTGTCTTATTTGCACAGAGAAAGTTGCGCTGCACAAGGAATACAATTTGAAACGTCATTACACAACTAGACATGCTGAGCTGGATGCAAAATACCAGGGAGACGAGAGAGCGAACCGGGTTGCCAGTCTTAAAACAGATCTACTGAGGCAGCAAGATTTCTCCAAGAAAGCAACCAAAGAGAATAATGCAGCAGTCGGAGCCACGTGGTTAGTGAGATGATTGCTAAAGCAGGGAAGCCATTCACAGAAGGTGCATTTGTCTAAAAGTGCATATTGCAGGCTGCAAATATAGTCTGTCCGGGAAAGAAAGGTCAGTTTAGCAACATCAGCCTTTCTGCCAACACCGCAGCAGATCGCATTTCTGACCTGTCAAGTGACATTTATGACCAACTGTGTGAGAAAGCCAAATGTTTCAGTGTATACTCAGTCGCTCTTGATGAGACCACAGACATCACCGACACTGCCCAGCTCCCAATGTATGTCCGTGGTGTTGATGACAGTTTTGAAGTGATGGAGGAGCTGCTCACAGTAATTCCAATGCATGGCCAGACCACCGCTCAGCAGATATTTACAAGCTGTGTGATGCCATTGAGAATGTTGGTTTGCCATGGAAGAGGTTTGTTGGAATAACAACAGATGGAGCGCCATCAATGACAGGGAGGAAACATGGACTGGTGGCACAAAACAAACTGGAAGAGGAAGGCGTGGAGGAGGCCATTGCTCTGCACTGCATCATCCATCAGCAGGTCCTTTGCAGCAAATGCCTGAAGTTTGACAATGTGATGTCTATTGTTGTGAAATGCATCAACCAAATCAGATCCAGGGGCTTAAAGCACCGAAGGTTCTGTGCTTTTTTAGAGGAAATGGAGTCAGAATATGGGGATGTGCTCGACTTCACTGAGGTACGTTGGCTCAGCAGGGGAAATGTATTAAAGAGACTTTTTGAGTTGAGAGCAGAAGTGAAGCCTTCATGGAGAAGGATGGAGTTAGTGTTCCTGTGCTAACTGATCCCAAATGGCTCATGGACTCAGCTTTTCTTGTTGATATGACACATGAGCTTAATGTACTGAACAAGACGTTACAAGGCCAGGGGCAACTTGTCAGTGCTGCCTATGACAACGTGAGAGCATTCTCCACAAAACTGGCGCTCTGGAAAGCTCAGCTCTCTCAGACAAACCTTTGCCATTTCCCAGCATGCAAGGCACTCGTGGATGCAGGCACACCATTCAGTGCTGACGAGTATGTTGATGTCATTTTGAGGCTACAGGAGGAATTTGATCACAGGTTTGCTGACTTCAAGACACACAGAGCCACCTTTCACATTTTTGCGGACCCCTTCTCCTTTGATGTGCAAGATGCCCCTTCTGTGCTTCAAATGGAGCTCATTGAGCTGCAGTGCAACTCTGAACTCAAAGCAAAGTTCAGGGAGGTGAGTGGAAAAGCAGACAAGCTTGGACAATCTTTGAGAGACTTGAGCCCTAGTTTCCCTCGGCTTTCCCGAATGTTCAAGCGGACCATGTGCCTTTTTGGTAGCACATACTTGTGCCAAAAGCTCTTCTCCACTTTGAACTTCAATAAGTCCAAGTACAGGTCCAGACTTACGGATGATCATCTTCAAGACATACTGAGGGTCGCAACTGCTTCCTCCCTCAGGCCAAATCTGGCTCGGCTATGCGAGAGGAAACGCTGCCAGGTCTCTAGCAGCAAGGAGTAGGCAAGAGAAGCCATGTTCAGAAGAACAGTTCATTTTCTCCAGTGTTCCATTCATGTTCAGAAGAAGGTTATAGAACTGTTAATACAGACATTTCAATCTAAATACAGCAGATATAGAAGACTGAAAGAAACACACAAGTTCACTGACTAAAAATATCTTATTATTATTTTATTTATGTTTTACAGATTGATTTATTTTCTTATTAATTCTTAATTTGTTTATTCATTTTTCATATTTTGTGTTAAAAAATAAAAATAAAGAGATTTGAGAAGATTGGAATTTTTTAACCATGCCTTTCTTGTGGAAAACCTAATGCGGCCCAGCCTCACCCAGACTCTGCCTGCAGCGGCCCCCAGCTAAATTGAGTTTGAGACCCCTGTCCTACACCATAAATCAGTAAGAGAGGGTACGACCTCTCTCATGGCCCCAAGTGGTGTGTGCATGCCAGAGCACTCTGGAAGGCACACAGAGTCTTTACAGACTACTCAGGATCAAACCTCTATCATTATGCAATCGATTATACAACTCTAAGCATATATGAGTAAATATTTCTAAGCATAAATGACAATCAACAATATAAACCTTACAGCTGGTTTTAATAACAGAATTCATTTGTTTCTCAAACGAGAAAGAGCTATCGAGAAACACTCCTAAATCTTTAGTTCTGAACTTTTCCAGTGGGCCAAGGTCAACATTATCTGCTAATGCTAAATAGGCTGCCGTTATTAACTAATGCTAATTTGACATGAATTAGCATTATGCACTAATGCTAACACTTACTTTTTTTAAAAATGTGAGTAGCTAATGCTAACACTACTTCCCTTAACTTTATAACAATGTGAACGGCTAATGCTAACACTCTTTTTCCTAGCATTATAACATCTGAGCTGCTAATGCTGAGTAGGTCGCCATTAGCACCTACGTCTAATTTAAGGCAAATACGCATTAGAACCTAATGCTCATATCGTTTTCCTTTGCTTTATAACAATGTGAGCAGCTACTGCTAAATAGCATTAGCTAATAACAGCAGTCTAATTTAATGCAAGTTAGCCTCATTTGCATTACAACGATGTGAGGAGTTAACGCTAAGTATGCTGCCATTAGTGGCTAATTCTAATTAGGGGTGAATAAATATTACCAGCTAATGCTAATATCGTATTCTCTTCCCTTTTAACAATGTGAGCAGCTAGTGCTAGGTAGGCTGATGCTAGCAGCTAATGCTAAAGCTAATTTAATGTGAATTAGCATCACATTAGTGAGGAGTTAATGCTAAGTAGACTGCCATTAGCAGGTAATGCTAATTTTAGATGAATAGGAATTGGCAGATAATGCTAATACCATATTTTCTTGCTTTATAACAATGTGACCAGCTAATGCTATGTAGGTTGCCGTTATTAGCTAATACTAATTTGAGGTGAATTAGCATTATCCCCTTATGCTAACAATGTTTTTTCTTACTTTTTAACAATACAAGTAGCTAATGTGAACACTTTTTTTTTTTATTGAATTCTAATTTTTCCCTTGCGATGTGAAGAGTTAATGCTAAATAGGATGCCATTAGTGGCTAATTCTAATTTTAGATGAGAAAGCATTAGAAGCTAATGCTAATACCATATTTTCTTGCTTTATATCAATATTAGTAGGTAATGCTAAGTACGAAACAATTATTAGCTAATGCTAATTTAGGTGAATTAGCATTATCCACTAATGCTAACACTGTTTTTGCCAACTCTTTTCCCTTGCATTATAACAATATGAGCAGCTAATGCTAAGAAGGCTGCCATTATTAGGTAATGCTAATTATTATGTGTGTTAGCATTATCCGCTGCTGCTAGCAATGTTTTATCTTACCTTTTAACAATATCAGCAGCTAATGCTAACACTACTTTAATTTCAGTTAAACCTACTTAGCATTAATTAACTTCATTTAGCATTAAGAAGTTTTTGCTATAGGCTACCATTAGTGGCTAATGCTAATTTTAGGTAAATAGAAATTGGCAGCTAATGCTAATACCATATTTTCTTGCCTTATAACAATGTGACCAGCTAATGCTAAGCAGGTGCCATTATTAGCTAATACTAATTTGAGATGAATTAGCATTATCCGCTTATGCTAACAATGTTTTTTCTTACTTTTTAACAATACGCCATTAGTGGCTAATTCTAATTTTAGATGAAAAAGGATTAACAGCTAATGCTCATACTGTTTGCTTTGTAAGAATGACAGCAGCTAATGATATGAAGTCTACCGTTATTAACTAATGCTAATTTGATGAGAATTAGCATTATCCGATAATGGTAACTCTTTTCCCCTGCATTATAACAATGTCAGGAGTTAATGCTAAGTAGACTGCCATTAGGGGCTAACTCTAATTAGGGGTGAATAATTATTAGCAGCTAATACTAATACCGTTTTCTCTTTTTCCTTATAACAACTTGAGCAGCTAATGCTAATTTGATGCGAATTAGCATTATATTAGTGAGCAGTTAATGCTAAGTAGGCTGCCATTATTAACTAATACTACGTTGACGTGAATTAGCATTATGCGCTACTGCTAATACTGTTTTCTCTTACTTATTAAAAATGATAGTAGCTAATACTAATACTCTTTTCCGTTGGGTAACAACAAAGTGAGGAATTAATGCTAAGTTGGCTGCTTTTAGCGGCTTATTCTAATTAGGGGTGAATAATTATTAGCAGCAAATGCTAATACCGTTTTCTCTTTCCTTATAACAATATGAGCAGTTAATGCTAATTTGATGTAAATTAGCATTATATTAGTGAGGAGTTAATGCTAAGTAGGCTGCCATTAGCAGCTAAAGGTAATTTGAGGTGAATAAGCACTAGTAGCTAATGCCAATACCCTTTTCTCTTGTGTTATAATGATGTGAAACGTTAATATTGTTCTCAAACAACAGAATGAGAATGAAATATTGATTCTAACAGGGCCCATAAACAGCATTAGCTTAGCAGCATTAGCTTATCAGAGTCTCCATCATGGTCACACAAATCCTTAGCGGAGCAAAGTGGCCTACTTAGCAATAGCTGCTGTAGAAAGCAAAGGGAAAACAGTATTAGCATTAGCTGCTAAATGTGCACTTGAGAACAAATCTATTGTGAATTCAGCCGTGAATGTAGTGTTTCCAGTAAGCTTCCATTTCCAAATGTTAGCTGCTCCTGTCTGCCTCTTTGTCACACACACAGACTGAAATGATTCACAGCCTTGTTTCATCCTTCTGTCAGTGTCACTGACTGTCACTGTGACTGTGGACATACAGCATGGGAAACACACACATGGCTGATACTTGTATCTAAAGTTACAAAATGTTGTCTCTGTCCAAATATTACCTAACTGTAAGTCTACTTTTAATGAAACTCTCAACATGACTTATCAGTTATCATTAATGTTCCTGCAAACAGACTCCTTGAAGACCCCCTACATAAATATCCATGTACTATCCAGCTAGACTAGTGTGTCTGTCCCTGAAAATATTCCTGCATGTGTGATTGTTCATGTCTCATCTGCAGGAAACAAACAGGAAGTGAGTGAAAGACACAGGAAATGATTCCAGCTCTTCCTCCTATATCAGACATTCTCTCCATACCTGAGAGTGTCCAGTCTCCAGCCTGGATCCTTCAGTCCAGCCGACAGAAGCTTCATTCCTGAGAGACCTGGATGATTGTAGCTCAGGTCCAGCTCTCTCAGATGGGAGGGGTTGGAGGTCAGAGCTGAGGCCAGAGAAGTACAGCCTTCCTCTGTGATCAGACAGCCTGACAGACTGCAGACACACAAAACAACAATCCATCTGTTATCCATCTCTATAGCAGCATAACTAAGTGATGGTTCAGGGTCACCTGATCCAGCTCTAACTATAAGTTTTATCAAAAAGGAAAGTTTGAAGCTGATCGTCAAAGTAGAGAGGGTGTCTGTCTCCTGAACTCAAACTGGGAGCTGCTTCCACACCCAGTCCAACATAGCCAGGCTTTCTTTGCTGCTTTGACAAAACCTCAAATCCCAGTCAGAGATGGTGAGCATCATCACAGTGATGATCATTTCTCTGTTAACCCAGGCTTTCTGCTTCAGGATCTGTGCACGCTCACAGAACAAGGAGACCTTTAAACATCATTTCACTAAATGGATGGACTGAGCTCAGCCTACAGATGAACTGGATAAATAAAGATTTGACCTCAGTGTGCTCAGTGTTCCTGTCTATTCCTAACATATTCCTAACATGATAGCTGCACTTTAGAGCTCTAAAACTGGAACTGACACATATTTAAACTCCACATGTTACTCAGTACATTCAGTTCTGACACTCGCCCACAGTCCAACAAAGGAAACATGGAGATCACATCAGTTTGTCACCAAAGTCTAATTATTCCAGAGGGCAGTGTTGATACAACTAAAGTTATTTTTAAGCAAAGTTGAGTTTTTTATTGTCGCAGTACTTCATGTCTGAAGTATCACTTAAATGCATTACACGCTGTTGATGGCAGCAAACAAACCACCCAAACAAACAGAGGTGGGAGGCTTGGGCAGACTACGTAGGATCAGCTTGTGGGAGGAGTCAGGATAAAACCAAAGAAAGACAAGCTAACAAACACCACAGTGAAGTGAGTAGCTACAAACTGCAGGCCGATTAGTGTTGTTGAAGAAGTCGGTCTGAGGAACGTTCTTAGGATCAACAAATGACGGCATGTATGAGCCTCCCTCAAGACGCACCATCACAAGAAGAACACATGAGCTGTAGAAAAAGGAGAGACTACGAAAGCCACGGCGTTACAACGTGCACCAGCTGTTGGTCTCTCTGGAGACTACTGGGCGTGGCTGGGTAACCATGGTTACTTGGGAGTTACAGTACATGATATTAATGAAGAGTGGGAGCTGCGTTCTATAGCAAACAATTTGTTATGAGGTAATCAGCTGATCTTAGTTTAACCGGAAGCCCTTCACAATAATTGCAATGCCTTTATTTTGTACAACTACCATCAGTTCGTCTGTACTGATGGTAACTTAAAGTCACACTAATGTCGTTTAGTTTCTATAGTTTATGTAGTGGAAGTATACTACAGTATCCTGATCACTGATAGGACAGATTTATGTAGATATACACCTTTGTGTTTAACATTACTGCATTATAGTACTGTGATCTTTGTCCTTATATATGGCTATATTAGCTATACTGATGTACGTACATATAACTGGATATGTAACTTATCTATTCATCTTATTTGTCATGTATTTGTATTGTGTACTTCCTTTTTGTAAGAAACCACACACATGATCACAGCCGCAAGAATCAATCAGTGAAAGAATAAAGTGTCTCAAACCAAACCTTAAGCTCTTTATTCCACATGCTGGGATCATTTGGCCTTCAGTGGTGTTCTGGCTGACACACCGGAGTGACCAGAGTGCTAAAGAGTGAATCGGACACACCAGTGTCATCTCTGATATCTCCACTACATTTAATCGTCCTTCAGCTTGTGGCTGCCGTTAGCTGGTCTGCTAGTTAGCTGATTTGCTATTTAGCCGGTGTGCTAGTTAGCTGGTGTGCTAGTTAGCCGGTGTGCTGACCAGCGAACCAGTAGGTTACAAGATGAGCTTGTCTGTCTGATGAGCCAGCTCTCTCTGTCTTGGTCATTTTGTCCTTGGGCAAAACCTAACCTACCACTACAACTGTAGCTTACCTCCACCAGTGTGTGAATGTGAGAGTGAATGAATACAGGGAGTGCAGAATTATTAGGCAAATGAGTATTTTGTCCACATCATCCTCTTCATGCATGTTGTCTTACTCCAAGCTGTATAGGCTCGAAAGCCTACTACCAATTAAGCATATTAGGTGATGTGCATCTCTGTAATGAGAAGGGGTGTGGTCTAATGACATCAACACCCTATATCAGGTGTGCATAATTATTAGGTAACGTCCTTTCCTTTGGCAAAATGGGTCAAAAGAAGGACTTGACAGGCTCAGAAAAGTCAAAAATAGTGAGATATCTTGCAGAGGAATGCAGCAGTCTCAAAATTGCAAAGCTTCTGAAGCGTGATCATCGAACAATCAAGCGTTTCATTCAAAATAGTCAACAGGGTCGCAAGAAGCGTGTGGAAAAACCAAGGCACAAAATAACTGCCCATGAACTGAGAAAAGTCAAGCGTGCAGCTGCCAAGATGCCACTTGCCACCAGTTTGGCCATATTTTGGAGCTGCAACATCACTGGAGTGCCCAAGAGCACAAGGTGTGCAATACTCAGAGACATGGCCAAGGTAAGAAAGGCTGAAAGACGACCACCACTGAACAAGACACACAAGCTGAAACGTCAAGACTGGGCCAAGAAATATCTCAAGACTGGTTTTTCTAAGGTTTTATGGACTGATGAAATGAGAGTGAGTCTTGATGGGCCAGATGGATGGGCCCGTGGCTGGATTGGTAAAGGGCAGAGAGCTCCAGTCCCACTCAGACGCCAGCAAGGTGGAGGTGGAGTACTGGTTTGGGCTGGTATCATCAAAGATGAGCTTGTGGGGCCTTTTCGGGTTGAGGATGGAGTCAAGCTCAACTCCCAGTCCTACTGCCAGTTTCTGGAAGACACCTTCTTCAAGCAGTGGTACAGGAAGAAGTCTGCATCCTTCAAGAAAAACATGATTTCCATGCAGGACAATGCTCCATCACACGCGTCCAAGTACTCCACAGCGTGGCTGCAAGAAAGGGTATAAAAGAAGAAAAACTAATGACATGGCCTCCTTGTTCACCTGATCTGAACCCCATTGAGAACCTGTGGTCCATCATCAAATGTGAGATTTACAAGGAGGGAAAACAGTACACCTCTCTGAACAGTGTCTGGGAGGCTGTGGTTGCTGCTGCACGCAATGTTGATGGTGAACAGATCAAAACACTGACAGAATCCATGGATGGCAGGCTTTTGAGTGTCCTTGCAAAGAAAGGTGGCTATATTGGTCGCTGATTTGTTTTTGTTTTGTTTTTGAATGTCAGAAATGTATATTTGTGAATGTGGAGATGTTATATTGGTGTCACTGGTAAAAATAAATAAATGAAATGGGTATATATTTGTTTTTTGTTAAGTTGCCTAATAATTCTGCACAGTAATAGTCACCTGCACACACAGATATCCCCCTAAAATAGCTAAAACTAAAAACAAACTAAAAACTACTTCCAAAAACATTCAGCTTTGATATTAATGAGTTTTTTGGGTTCATTGAGAACATGGTTGTTGTTCAATAATAAAATTATTCCTCAAAAATACAACTTGCCTAATAATTCTGCACTCCCTGTAGTGGGATTGTAAAGGGTCTTTGAGGGTCTCGAAAAGCGCTATATAAATGCAATCCATTATTATTATTAAGAGCATCTTTAGGCCTGACTGTGCTCATCCTTCCTCCAACCTCTCCTTACCAAAGATAACAACTACATCAGTATTAGCTCAATAACAATTTCTGCAATTCAATTGTGGACATTCATTTTTAAACCTTGTGTAAAACGATAAAACCTCAAAGTCTGAGCATTATTCTTTGTGCAAACAGCTCTTGCAGGTTCCCCCGGACTTAGGTTATTTTTATTATTTAATTACTTTCCTTTAAGCAGCTGTTCAGGCTACTAAACTCATCCCAGAAATAACAAGTGACACCATTAATAGTAGAGGTGGGAATCACCATACAACTCGCGATACGATATTATCACAATACTTAACGCACGATACGATATTATTGCGATTTTTTAAAATATTTTGCGATATTTAAATTCTGCACATAAAGGTAAACTTTATCAATATTCATTTTATCTAATATCAAAGTCTCACACTCAGTCTTTCTCTCATTTCAGTCAGTTTTATTGTTGACAAACTGAACGGTTTGTATTACAGTCTAGTCCAACTTAACTGAATGCAACCATCTGGTACAATTATAGCTATTCTGAACTATGCAATTTATGAAAACTATGCAGCCCCTTCAGCAACTGAAGAATTTGAAAGTAAATAAAAAAAAAAATATAATTTTACATTAAATAAAAAAGTTTCAAACTTAATTAAAATTAAACATGTCTTAAATTAAAATAAGTAAACTGTCATGTTTATTGCTGCCAAAAAAAAAGTTAAACACATTTGGACAGTGAAGGAATGTCAGGATTGTTGCTCAGAAAAAGGATCAACATGCTCTGAAGTCAACATGCTCTGACTCCAGAGCATGTTGACTTCAGAGAAAAAATTGTTTGTAACAAAATATCGATTTCTGCTGTCCCTGTATCGATACATTATTAGCAAACAAAATATCACGATACTACACAGTATCGATTTTTTCCCCCACCCCTAATTAATAGTGGAGCTAACTTTAACAGGTGAAACTGATTTGACCTATAAGGCTACTGCAGTTACTTCTTATCAGGTTTAGTAGGGAAGACATCTGGATGAGGTAGTTAGTAGTATGTAGTTAGTACCGGGCGACTCCCCTCCCCCACATCGGCACCAGAACCCTGTATTATCTACAGGGTAAGACTGCCTGTTTTATCAAACTATGGCCATTACTACTGTGATCATTTGCAGCCCAGTGTGCCGCTCTCTCTGCTGGGATGAACCACTGGAGCTCACCCAGTCATCCCTCTCTTTCTCTCAAGAAGAAGTGAAATAAATATATTTATTATGTTACGAGTCTAATATTCTTTAAATCAAACTGTAATGAATAAATCAAGCAAGAAGATTTGGTGGCTCCACGTGTTGTAGAAGAAAAGATAAACATCTCATTTTGAGAAATCAGCCTTTAAAATTAAGTACTGTGAATAAAAAACAAACAGCGAGCCAATCAGCAGTCGCCAATATCCTCCTAATTTCATTCACAAAGAAATCAAATATATATATTATGGGCCCAAAGGAGCCTAAATCTTTAAATTAGGCAGTACATGAAGTATTTTTTTAAATAAACAAAGACATGACTATAACAACTTTTAGTAATTCAGAGTCCAATTATCCACTCAAATGTAAATAAAAGTTCACTTGACAGCTGTAAAAGTTACCTGTTTATACAATAATATAAATCACATTTCAAATGATCATCTGTGGAAAAGTTTGAATCCTGACCTGAGAGTTTCCACTGCACACTGTGAACTCTTTAGTCCAGCGGACAGAAGCTTCACTTCTGAATCCTGCAGGTCAGAGTTACTCAGGTCCAGCTCTCTCAGACTGGAGGACTGGGAGCTGAGGACTGAGCACAGAGCTTCACAGCTTCTCTCTGACAGGTTACAGCCACTCAGTCTGAAAAATAAAAGACAGTCTATACAACAAATACTCATGTAGAGTTTGTTAATACATTTCAAAACATTAAATGTTGACTTTCTATTTTTAAAGGAAACATAAACATACTAAGATACAACATCATATGTATGAACTTTAATTAATAATTCTAAAAACTAAATGTTTTCTGATCTGACCTCAGAGTATTCAGTTTACAGTTTAAACGTTGTAGTCCAGCAGACAGAAGCTTCACTCCTGAATCCTGCAGCTTTCTGATACTCAGGTCCAGCTCTGTCAGACTAGAGGACTGCGAGCTGAGAACTGAGGACAGAGCTTCACAGTTTTCCTCTGAGAGTTCACAGATGTTAAGTCTGAAGATAAAAACATGAATAAAGATTGTTGTTAAAGTGTAATCAAGGTGCAATAGCTTATTGTCTTGTGCTGAGCAGGTTAGTAAAACTTCCGTTTAACTTTGAATTGAATAAAAATGCTATGAAACAAGGATAACTGGATAAAGACATAAACAAAAACAAACATCAAACACATAAACAAACAGAACTAAACATAATACAAATTGATCTGACCTCAGAACATTCAGTTTGGCATGTGGACTCTCCACTGCAGCAGACAGAAGCTTTACTGCTGAAGCCTTCAGGCTGTTGGTACTCAGGTCCAGCTCTCTCAGACTACAGGACTGGGAGCTGACCACTGACAGCAAATTTTCACAGCCTTCCTCTGAGACGTTACAGCTGCTCAGTCTGAGAGAGAAAGGAAAAAAACAAAAACAAAAAAAAACAAACAATATATGTGATCAAATTAAATTTGTTTATATGTTGAACCCTTTTTTTTTTAAAATTTATTTAAACCTATGAGACTATGAGTGCTACCAGTCCAGTGCACATGATTGGTACCTTGATGGTACCTTGCTCAGGGGTACCACAAGGTAGCTATTCGGTGGATTCGACCCCTGACCTTATGATCATGGGGCGACCACTCTGCCTACTGAGCTAATAATTCTGTGTACACTGTCATACAATATTAACTAAAACAATTATTTTAGAAAATCTTACTAATTCAATAATCATGCTCATTACCTGTGTATTGTGAATAACACTTGATTTTAAACACTAGCTGTATAAAACTCTTCCTGTTAAAGGTGTGTATAAAGGAAATGAGCTGAAATGCAGACTTCATGGAGAATGTTTGCTGTCAGCATATATCAAAGACAAAGCAGAGATCCATCCAGTCTCTTCCACTAAGCCCACAGAGGGACAGACAACCACTCTCACTCACACCTGCATGAAGTTTAGATCACCAGGTAACCTAACTGCATGTCTGTGGACAGTGGGAAGAAACTGTAGAGGACCCAGAGTGAACCCACTGTAATTCTGTGATAACACTGGTTATGGAAGCCTTACAGTTACATATGGTTACTGACAAGAAACACGACCTTAGAGGCAATTTCAGTAATGAAGACCGAGTTTCTCCCTCCATACAGGATGAAAACATGACAGCACAGCAGAGATTTATATTTAAAAAGGGAGGGTGTGCACTGAAAGTGAGATACAAACTTGAACTTAAATTATGAACATCAGAAAAAGATGTAGGTGAAGTCTGGCAGGTGAAGTTTGTGCTTTAGAATAAAACAACCAAACTCCTGGAGTTGGAGACAAATGAACAAGCTGAGGATAATAAACCTGTCAGAGGGGCTGAAGCATCAGAGCTCATGTTCTTATAGGCTGGGTCTGGATTGTCCTTTGATAAGAGTTACAGAACAAAGTGTGTTTTAGAAATGCTGGAGTGAAACATTAAAACTACCATATATTTACCGAGTGACTGATGATCATTTAATTCACTATTTTAAAAAAATGTTACAGTGCTCTTTGAACTCAGCATTTCTGATTTATTTCCCATGATTTTAACAATGAAGCGATGACAACATGTTTACTCACAGAGCTTTGTTGGAGGCTTTGACCACTGGCAGCATTCTCAGAAGAGCCTCCTCTGAAGCAGAGTATTTCTTGAAGTCAAACTCATCCAGATCTTCTTCTGATGACAGTAAGATGAAGGTCAGAGCTGAGCACTGAGCAGGAGACAGTTTACCTGTGGAGAGACTTCCTGAAGTCCTGTATTGTTGGATCTCCTCCACTAGAGAACGATCATTCAGTTCATTCAGACAGTGGATCAGATTGATGCTTTTCTCTGCAGACAGATCCTCACTGAGCTCCATCTTGATGTACTGGACTGTTTCCTGATTGGTCTGTGAGTTACTTCCTGTCTGTGTCATCAGGGCTCGTAGGAGAGTCTGATTGGTCTGCAGGGAAAGACCCAGGAGGAAGCGGAGGAACAAGTCCAGGTGTCCATTTGGACTCTGCAAGGCCTTGTTCACAGCACTCTGGTAGAAGTGTTTCTTTGCAGATTCTCCTGTTTCAGACTTCTTGGATGTTGTTTGTTGTTGTTCCAGCAGATTGAGTCCAGAGTTGATGAAGGTCAGATGGACATGAAGAGCAGCCAGAAACTCCTGAACACTCAGATGGATGAAGCAGAACACCTTGTCCTGGTACAGTCCTCTCTCCTCTTTAAAGATCTGTGTGAACACTCCTGAGTACACTGAGGCTGCTCTGATATCGATGCCACACTCTGTCAGGTCTGATTCATAGAAGATCAGGTTTCCTTTCTGCAGCTGATCAAAAGCCAGTTTTCCCAGAGACTCCATCATCTTCCTGCTCTCAGGACTCCAGTGTGGATCTGTCTCAGCTCCTCCATCATACTTGACCTTCTTCACTTTGGCCTGAACCACCAGGAAGTGGATGTACATCTCAGTCAGGGTCTTGGGCAGCTGTCCTCCCTCTCTGGTTTCCAGCACATCCTCCAGAACTGTAGCAGTGATCCAGCAGAAGACTGGGATGTGACACATGATGTGGAGGCTTCGTGATGTCTTGATGTGGGAGATGATCCTGCTGGCCTGCTTCTTATCTCTGAATCTCTTCCTGAAGTACTCCTCCTTCTGTGGGTCAGTGAACCCTCTGACCTCTGTCACCATGCCAACACAGTCAGGAGGGATCTGATTGGCTGCTGCAGGTCGTGTGGTTATCCAGAGGCGAGCAGAGGGAAGCAGTTTCCCCCTGATGAGGTTTATCAGCAGCACATCCACTGAGGTGGACTTTCTAGGGTCAGTTAGGATTGTAGTTTTGTGGAAGTCCAGAGGAAGTCGACACTCATCCAGACCATCAAAGATGAACACAACCTGGAAGTCTTCAAAGCTGCAGATTCCTGCTTCTTTGGTTTCAGTAAAGAAGTGATGAACAAGTCCCACCAAGCTGAACTTTTCCTCTTTCAGCACATTCAGCTCTCTGAAAGTGAATGGAAATATGAACTGGATGTCCTGGTTGGCTTTGTCTTCAGCCCAGTCCAGGCTGTATTTCTGTGTTAAGACTGTTTTCCCAATGCCAGCCACTCCCTTTGTCAGCACTGTTCTGATTGGTTCATCTCTTCCAGGTGAGGCTTTAAAGATGTCTTCTTGTCTGATGGTTGTTTCTGGTCTGTCTGGTTTCCTGGATGCTGTTTCAATCTGTCTGACCTCATGTTCATCATTGACCTCTGCAGTCCCTCCCTCTGTGATGTAGAGCTCTGTGTAGATCTGATTCAGGAGGGTTGGGTTTCCTGCTTTAGCGATGCCCTCAAACACACACTGGAACTTCTTCCTCAGCTTAGACTTAAGTTTACGATGACAAACAGCAGCTGGAAGTTCTGAATAATAATAATAAAAATACAACTTTAACAATCATATTTTACAAAATGCTGATGACAATTTCTGACCCACTGAGAAATGACTGAACACACTGGTGTCACAAGTGTCTCATTTATCCAGCAGCTTAAATCTTTAGATAAATCCTCTTACGTCTCTGCAGACGGTCAGCCAGCTCCTCCTGCTTCATTCTCCTCAGGAAGTCCACTGTGATCTTCACAAATGCCTCTCTGCTGTTTCTCCTCTGCTCATCATCCTCCCTCTGAAACTCCAAGCACTGGGGCTTATTTGGATTCAGAGCCTTCTGGATCTTCTTCAGCTCGTTCTTCACAAAAGTGATGATGTTGTCCTCCAGCAGCTGGAACAGAATATTTATGAATGACCCACCACTCTGAACTTTAGTCCACACAACATCCACTTCTTTACGATCAAGGGGCATATCATCCGCGAACTCTTTACCAATTATAGGTTTGACTTTATCTGATTAACTGAGACTTTGTCCACAACTCCATGATCCCAAAACGTTGATTCTGTTCATATGAATGCAGCGATTTCAGTGGGAGAAACATTTCACTGGTGTTCAGAGCTGAACTACCAACAGGTTGATGATCAAAGCCAGAAACTTGGAGATGTTTCAGGTGACTGAGTTGATCGTACAGACAACTGGTCTTAAAGGTTCACTCTGTTTACGCATACAGATCAGTATTTAAGGTTTGACTCTCATCATCCACTGGGGCACAAACTGGGCGTCATCAGGACGCTACAACACAGAACAAACACCATCCCCACAGACACAGCAGCCAGCGAAGCAGAAGAACTTCACATCAAGAAGGTCCTGAGTAAATGTGAACGCTGGTTTGAGGGCGGAGTCAAGGAGGCCATTTATGTGAAAAGGAAAGACCATCTCTGAATGGAGGAGGGGCCCAAGGGTACATTTGTCACCATCTTACATGCTGTGATTGCAGCCATTCCCCAGCTCTCTGTGAACTGGACTCATGACCATTGATCAACAACCATTGATCAATGGTCCTGACAATATGCGTACCAATGATCAATGAACTGACCTCCCAGCCCATTGTTCCTTCAGTGGGCTGGTTTCAGTCATACAAATGTCCTGTTTATGAGATTGAAACCTGCAGTCAGCTGAGACTGAAGAAGTCACCTGATGATGATGAAACGTTTCTCCCTCTGAAAACATCCAGATGAACAGAATCAAGCTTTTTGGGATTTACGTACCTGGATGATTGAGCATCAAGACACAACTCTGTGACTTTTCTCAGATGAATAAATCCTCTCCTCCAGCTTTGTTTACATCTACCAGCCCTGTGGCGCTGCCCAGGGACAATAATCTATGTGAGAGGTGGAAAGTCATACAGGTGTCTGCTCCTGCCTTCAGTTATTTTATCTACTGTGTGTCAACTGGCTGAACCTCCTCCAACTGTCTACTGTCTCCCTAAACTCAACAATGACTTAGTGATCTATCCATTCTCTGACCAAACACATCCTGCTGCAGGAGGTTAACATAGCAGCACACTGATGATCCCACTCACTGTGAACAACACATTTGGACCTGATTTGCTGCTCTGGTTTACACGTGAACTTCCACTGCTGCTGTCACCAACTTGAGAGGCTGTACAGAAAAACTGGACTTGTCCATAAAAATCATAAACTACATTACAAGGACAGCATTGCTCAATCAACTCTAATTACTACTGACATGTTATCTCTTCTAACTAAGGTACAGACACTCAAACTTGCTGCTTTCAGTGAGAAGTCAAATGTCTGAATATGAGCTGGAAGCCGCTGAGAGTCCTCCTCCTTCCCGTGGGGTTTACTTTCTCTACTACTTTCACTATAAACACGCCCCTTTCATGCACCTGCAGAGGGCCACCAGCAGATGGAGCTGTCTTAAACAAATCCACTTGGATAGTTAGCTGTAGATGACTTTATCAGTATGATTGTAGGACTTTGAGTTATTCTTCAGATTTATTTAAACTCTTATATTGTGCACAAGTGTTGAGCGACCCATAATTTCTCTGTACTTTTCATAAGAGCAGCCAGACTTTCAGCTAGTTTTTGTTTTTTTAAGAGCTCAAAGTTTTTGAAGAAACAGTTATTCAGCTTCATTCCCACTGATCTCGACTACAAACTGTTTCACTTTGGTTTCTGTTTAAAGCCTCGATGTTTAAAACGTTTCCCTGTGATCACATTTGCACCGTCTGATTTCAAAGTTTGTTTTCTTTTGGTCATTTAGTCCACAGAGTCCTTGGTGTTCTGAAAGGGACCTATAAATAAATGCATTATTATTAATATTAAAGTAGTTGTTGTACATGTACAGACCATAAATATGGAGTCCAGCTGTGTTTGATGCTGCTGGGCAGACTGACCACTGGGAACCTCTGAGCTCTGCTGGTCCACTCTGTGGAGGAACCATGAAGGATTAGATCAACACAGGATAAAGATCCAGGAGTTTCTGCTCAAATAACTTCATCTGAATCAAGTCTGTCAAGTTTTAAACTCTCAGATTGTGAAGATATATTTTCTGTTTTCTATGAACTTTCTTTCATCAGTGATGGAAGTGATGATGCTGCAGAAGCTCAGAGGAAACTTTGAGAAAACTGTGATGAACCATCAACTAATGCTCTCAGGAGGCCAAAGGTCCCTGAATGTAACTGTGCAGTAGATTCAACGAGTGTTTGAAACCTGACCACTTCCACATGTTTTCATTCTAACATAAGAAGTCCTTTTCTCATTGCTTTGATTTGAGTTTTCATTTGAGTTTTCCGAGTCTCGTATTTGGAGTCGAGTCTAATCAATGATCTGACAGAAGAACATTAAAAAGGATTTAGCAGTGCTGTCAAAATTAACATGTAGGGTTAGGGTTAGGGGTTCATCTGTTATCATGATTAACATGATAAAAACCTTTAACACGACACATCTGGAGAGCAGAACGACTCAAAATCCCTGAAATGTTTCTATCAACGCACTTCGAGCAGTTTGTCCGAGTAGAGTTACCTTTGCACACGTGCAGATGTGCAGCACATCTGTTAGTGACGGCAGCTGAACCAATCAGCTCAATATGGAAGATGACAAACACACACTGACCTCCCGATGGAAAGTTTGAGCATTAAAAAAATAACAAGACGGACCAGCCGACCAACATGAAGGATTCTGCACATCGTGACAGAAGGAATTTTCTTTTCACCGAAGCACTTCCAGCTTAAAATATCACAACAATGCAAAGCACTGATGACACAACTGCCAAGTGGACAAACTGCAGACCTGTTAGTGTTGTTAATAACATAGTTTTGGTTCCTCGTGTCAAAGACTTGAAGAAGAGTGACAGAGAGTGTTAGACTGCTGCAGGATCAGTGCCACCTCCACAGACCTGTGAAGAAAATGATGGTTTGACAGATGGGCTCAGATTCAGGATCAGCTGAGGAGTTTGTGGCTGACAGAATCCTGCAGGTACAGAGCAGAGCCCATCATTAGCATGCAGGACTGTCCCTGGGGGGGTCGGCTCATTCAGGAGCTTAATCAATGTTTACATGTTCAATAAACATGTTAAGTGTGTAAATTTGCCCTTTTCTCTCGAGTCTGTTTGCTCATGAAATGAAATTTGATTCGTTTACATTAAAAATGATGTTTAATGGTGATTAATCCAAATGAATCCACAGTAACCCTGTGATGAGTCTGATTAAACATTTTCATTAACAGCAGTAATATAGATTATATATTATTATATATTAGTGCACACTTAGCTTTTAGTATATATGTTTGTTACAAAGTTGTATTTACAGCAGAGAAGCTGAGTTAAAGACTGAAAACTATTCAAAGTCTCTTTGAATTGAAGCGTTTAACATTCTTTGTGTTTATTCTGCATTGACTTCATTATATGGTGTAAACGTCTGTTACAGGCTTAAATATAAAGTTGGAAAAATGTAACTGCAGCTATTGATCAAGTAATTGTGATTAATCAGGATTAATGACAGAAGATTGTGTCATTAATTAGTCATGTTTTAATCTACTGACAGCACTAGTGTTCACTCTGGTGCCTCCAACTGTTTTACGCCCTTTCAACACCTTCGTGGTCAAAAGTGTACACGCACAAAATCTACAATAAAACCCTCACGCAGCAATAGGACAGACACACAATCCATTTATCTCTGTGTCTCAAACACACACACGTGTATTCAAAGCCTCAATTTGTTCATATTTCATCTGTTGTGTTTTTATCTTCAGCGTTTTCAGTGTTGCTGCATTTACACCAAAAATGTTTCCATTGATGAATCAGATTGATTTGAATGTGTTTCATCCATACAAATCCCTCCCTGGTGGTCACATGACTCTATAACATAACAGGAGTCATGTGACAAGAGTTTCATGCTGTAAAATGTCAAAATGGTTGAATGTGGTGGAGTAAAAATGTGAGATATCAGCTACTTTTCTTCAATATGAAATGTTTGCAGGGCCTGACAGGAAGTGGACGGACGCTCTGATCACTTCCTGTTTGCTGAAGTGGGTTTTCAGTTGTTTAGAAACCAAAGGCTTGTTTTAAAAGACAGTTTAAATGGGACTGAGGGAACGACGTGTTTGTAGTTTATATCCAACAACATCAAGCAGTTTAATCAAAGAGTTCATATGTTGCTAACAGCTCACCTCTCTGCAGCAGACACAGGCTGGGATTTAAATTCAATGGGAAGACCTTTAGACCGGTCACTCTGTAAGGACACAGAGCTGGGTGGAGGTCCAGGCTGGTTCCTGTGAATAATGATGCAGCAGTGATGTGAGTGCTGAGCTGTGACATGGAGAAGAGTCATGGACAGTTAGAGATGGTCATCTCACCTCTGAGCTTTGGTCTGGCTCTCATGTTCCCCACACAGAGTGCTTTTAGAGGGAGGGACTCCCTCCTCTCTGTCCTCACACTGATCCATGCTGCTCAATTCAGCTCACACACACTTTCTACCTGCAGAGGAAACACAAATCATTCATGTGCACATCAGCTGAAATCCTCCTTTCATCATGTGTGCTGTCCAAATATCAGCTGCTTCTTTCCTGCTTCATCTCAGTGTCAGCTGGATGCAGTCAGACAGCAGTGTGAGGCAGAGGAAGCTGCCATCAGCTGCTCTGCTATCAGTCCACTAGATGGAGCCTGAAGCACACACGATGCATTCACTGACACACTGATTCACTGTGACTGGAAGCTTCAGTCAGTCCAACACGTGTGAACAACATTTTAAACCTTTCAGCTGATCCAGGATTCAAAGAGGATCAGCAGAGTTAAAGCTTCACACTAATTCTTGCTGCTGAGTTTGCAGAGAACTGCACACACTGATTCACTGCTAATGAGAAGCTTCTTCCATCCAGTAATTCATCATCCATCAGCTCTGCTGCTGCTCTCAGTCCTGGACTCTGATCACAAACTAAAAGCAGCTTTTTAACTCGTGTCTGTAAGAACTCTTAGTGTTAGCTTAGCGTTAGCTTAGCGTTAGCATGCTGTGTGCTAGCTCAGCGTCAGAGCTCTGCAGGTGTCTCGTGTGTAAATATTAATCACAGTGACAGTAAAGGAGGTAAAGGGCTGTGACGTCATCACGTACGCTGCGTCCTCTGTGGGCTCTGAGTGAACTCAAAGTACAAACTACAAGTACACAAACACGAACGTAGCTCAGAGTGGCGGACACACTCGGCCTCGTTGGTCCAGCTGTGAGTCCGTTACCGTGAACTATGGAGCGGCAGATTTGTGCTGAACTAAGCTGCACACAGCTGATGTTAGCCAGGAAACATTACACACTGACTTTAATGGAGAGACCGGAAATACAAACACACACAGTTTGTTGTGTGAAGAAATCAAACACGAGCTGAACAAACAGTAAAGTTCCTAAAGACAAACTGTTAAAGGAGGAAACAAAGCAAACTTACAGTTTCTTCACACACCAACAACAAGCTCCACTCCACGAAGTTCAGGAAGTGAACGTAAACTTTGAGCAGGAAGGAAACACCCAAAGAGACGTTTGCGGACAATAAGGAGCATTGGGACACTGTGCTGCGTTCAGGTGCACCTGGGAAACTCCAAACCTCTGGCAGGCTGTGATTTATTTCTGCTGGTTTTCCTGTTTGAAGCACAAACATCCGTCATCACTTTGTTGTTGTTCTTCCTGCAGCGTTTAAATATTTCAGCACTGAACTGATGTTTCTTCAAAGCTCATTTCAACCTGTTGAAGTCATGAATGAAAGTGCAGACTGAGAGTGGATCACATGATGTTTGAGGTGTGTCATGTGACATGTTCAGTATTGTCACACATGTCTAGATTGTCCCTGATATCATAACTGCTCAAACACTGATGATTATATTTGAAGAATTATTCCTGATGGCAGCAAAGTTTGAATGGAGCTCTCTGTCTGTGCTGATTTGTCGCCCTCTGGAGGTCAAAGCACAAACTGCATGATGTCACTGTAACCACCACAGAGACAGGAAGTGTTTTTATGACTGAAACACTGAAATGATGCTAACGGCTGTCGTTAGGCTCACTGACAGCAGTGCTGATGTGTTCATGTCAAACACTGGCTCAGGTCAGACTCCTTCATCCTTCTCCAGCGTGAGGCTGCCCTCAGACCCACAGGAGCTCTGACCTTTGACCTCCTGACCCTAACCATTTTAGTCTTGTTGCATCTTTAAATGCAAATCCATCCAAACTGTAGCTGAGCAAAAGAAGCTGGAAGTTGTTCTATGAATGATGTTGTTGAAGGAGCTTGGAAAGAAAAGCGTCTGGACTTCTTTAAGTTGCTTGAAGAGGGACATGGACGTCTTAACGCCCACTCACATCCTGGGACATTTGATCACAGGAAATCACATGATAGCGTGGGGCTAGATCTCACAATGGGTTCACCCAAAACCTTGGCTGATTGAGACCCACACCCGTTTTCATGGAGGAGGAGGAGTTTCACATCCTGAACATGTGACAGCCTGGTTTAAAGGGACCAAAAGTAACTGGACACCTGATTCAGTTCAGGTTTATTCATCCGCTCCAAACCACAGCAGCAGTCACCTCCAGGGAACCAGCTGATCCATGTAACTGGGGACAGACCACAGCCCAGAGCACTGGTTCATGATGTGTTTGTGGACTGTAGGTTGTTTGGATAGAGATGAGATGTACTCAGCAGTCTGTCTCTAATGTTTAATGAAATGTTCTGAAGATGATAATAACTTGTGATTTTCTTTTGAATGAATCTTTAATCGTGTTGTAGGGCCTCTGACTCTCATGAAGATTTTCACATCAATGTGCTTTTCACAAAGATATTAACAATGAAAATGACGTGCAGCCCTGAACTACTCATGCGTTAACTCAGCGGTTCCCAACCCCCGTGTCACGGACCGGTCCGTGAGTCGTTTGGTACCGGGCCGTGAGAGTCGAGGCTCGGTGTGAAATTGATGGTTGATAGGTTTGTAGCATAAACCTGTTCGCTGGATCGTTCAATCCAGCTACACAGCAAAGCAAGACACGAGTAGTTCTTTATGTTTCTCGTGCACGGGAGAGAACTGGACCAATGCCGTTCCTTCGCTTGACCACAGTCGCTCTCATCCGTTCCCTCGTAACACTGTTCTTTTATTGAGGTTACATGAACATACATAGGTTCATTAACATACACGTGAACAAAGGTACCAGTCTGTATGTTATGTAGGTGTGTGTGTGTGTGTGTGTGTGTGTGTGTGTGTGTGTGTGTGTGTGTGTGTGTGTGACCCCATAAACGACTTCCCTAAACCTGCTGGTCTGGAAGTCCAGCAGTTCATCTAAACAAAAGGCACTTAGACTAAAACAGACATCCTACCACAGAACAATAAGAAGGTAGCACCTCTCCCATGATCCCAGGACGTGGGTGTGAATGCCAGAACACTCTGGAGTCACACAAAGTCTTTAAAGACTACTATCATTACACAATTGGTTCTACACCTCTGAGCATATATGGTTAGATATTCCCCAATAACAATGACAATGATAAAATATAAATCCAACAATGGTTTTCAGGGTTTTTATCGTTAACTTCGTTTCCCTGGGTCTTTTCCCGTGTTGTAGTCGTGTGTCTTATTTTGAAAGAAATGTTTACGCGTTACCATAGCGACCAGAGAGCATTAAGGCTGCAGACAGGTGCATCCAACAACATTTTATTTTCCCTTATTTGATTTATGGACCTAACTGTATGAACTGGACTTTGGCTTTAATTCTGCTCCTCTTCATCATTGCTGTGTTGCATTTCCATCATTCTGCTGCTGGATTCACTGCAGGCTTTAACAAACACTCCTTTGGGTCCAGGCCCAGCCACGTGTTTGTAAGCTGCTGTGCTCCTCACAAATAAAGCCTGAAGCAGCTCAGACTGTTAGAAGCAGCACTGAGCCCTGTTACAGTTATAGTGTTAGAGCAGCGGCTGCAGCCTACAGCATTTAAACTAGCTGACAGTAAACACATCAGTCCAGATGTTACCACATTACTTTGTGATGCTGAGAGTTAAAGGAGACTGGCTGATTAAAATCCCATTCCTTACATCACCGTCCTCTGCTCTGACTGCTTTCATTTAATCACAATCAGAATACTTTTTTGATCCCCAGGGGAAATTATTTAGGTTACAGTGCTGCAGCACAAACAGGAACAAAGACACAACACACTAAGTAAGAAATAGCACAACATACACAATATATACATGCATACATATGAGTCACTTATAAGTAACATGTGAGTGCTGGGGTCTATGACAGCAGGCAGGTCTGTATTTATGTCCAGGCTGACATGAACAGCTAGTAGTTCAGGGTTCAACACTCAGGAAAGTGTGTGACCTTCCACACTGACAGAAGATGCTAAACATGACTTTAAACTGTTGTTTGTTAAAGCCTCACAGATCTGAGAGCAGGGCTCAGTGGGTACATGAGCCTTTATACATGAAGGCTTTCTGTTTCCAGGAGAGGAAACATGTGATCCAGCTGTGTTTGGTCACATGGATCTGCTCTGCATGGATCACCTGACTAAAACATGTTGTTATTATTGTTCTTACAGTCTTAAATCGGTACATCAGGCGGGTCACATGACACCCGGGGGTGACAGCAACATCTTTCCTCTTTAGAAAGCTGCTCTCTGTCCCAGGAGCTGTTGTCACAGTAACAGCAGGAACAGGAAGTCACATGCTCTCTGCTCTGTGATTGGCTGCTTCTTATCTCAGCTTCCTGCAGAGGGTGGGGTCTGCTGATAACGCACACCAACAGAAGTGTGACTTTCACTTCCTGTTTATTGCTGTTGTTCTTAAAGCTCTCAGGCGATGCTGCAGCGCCCCCTGCTGACACAAACTCCTCCCTCTGTCTCAGAGGTCACAGGTCAGCCTGCTGCAGAGGGTCTGACTTCCTGTTACAGAGACGGGTCTCAGCGTCAACACTGGTTTCTGATTGGACGGTGTGGAAACCGAGCTTCCTCCAGCCGAGTGATGTGTGGATTCATCACTCTCTGTGGATCAGTGTAAGTCTGTGTGTGGGTCAGCTGCAGGACTTGTTTGACCTTTGACCCTGGCAGACAGAGCTGGTTACTGCTGTGTGACTCCTGCCGTCGCTCCACTTTAAATTTTACTTAAAATAAGTCCTGACATGGCCCCGCCCCCTCTGACCTGCTGCTCCTGGATGTGCTGAGGACACAGCGGAGGCTCAGAGGGGGCGGGGCTTTTCCCGTGGCGGTAACCAAACTGCATTAGGTCGCTGCACTGCCAGTGTTTAACCACACCTCTTCTGACTGACCTTTGACCTCTGACATGTTGATTTGATCCTTATTTAATGACGTCTTTTATCTAGTGATTTAATTCTGTGTATTTATATGTGATGGTGTTCCTGCGTTCAGCCTCAGCTGATATCCACAGACGCTCCTATTGGCTGGTTTTAAAAACACATTTTTCCATTAAAGAGACTCTTTTAAAAACACGTCTGCCTGAAATTCACATTTCATTTATTTTGGGGGATTTTAACAGAGAGATAGAACTTTATGAATCCCTCATGTTTATCCTCCAGGAAATCCAGTTTGTAGCAGCAGAACACCGACAAACTTTTACACAGCACAGAATTAGGATATCAAATAAAGGGGAATAAGAGAACATGAATATAAGCATAAATATGTACATATATACACAGACCTCACACAGAGACAGCAGCTACACTGTGTGTGGATGTGATCCACAGTCACAGCTGTGGGTTTCAGTCAGTGTGTCTCTGACTTCATGGTCACATTTCAAAGCTTATTGGAGCCAGAAGATGTTCAAGTAAAAGATTTATTGCTGTACTCGTCTACCAGGATAACAGGAGGTTCATAAAGCTGTGTAATACTTCAGCTTTACATCATGCAGTAGTAGTTTATTAAACCCCCCAAAATATGACTATCCAGAGTTGGGACCAGGAAGCAGAGTTGCAGTCTTACACGCCTCTCTGCAGCTTCTCTCCTCCTGCTACCCCCCAAAAACCCATCTCCATAGAGACTGTGTCAGCTTCCAAACAGACAAAAAACAAACTAAAAACCAGCAACAAACAACTTAAACATAAACAGTCACAAAGAAAGAACAATACAGTATCCACATCTGAACCAAAGAGTAAAACAGTGAAATGTGGATTATTAAACATTAGGTCTCTCTCCTCCAAGTCTCTGTTAGTACATGTTAGTAAAAACATTTCTGCATTTTACCCATATTTTATTTTTAACTCAAAATCAAAGATTCCAGATTCTCCTACATGTTGGTTTTGAATCAGATAGGACGACAGATTTCAGGTGGCCCTGTGTCTTTCTCTATTACATTTGCCACTGTGTAACTCAAAGTTATTTAAGGACTAGTTTATTTCAATGGATGAGTTTACTGACTGACGCGCAGAAGAAATAGTTCTTTATGGAGCCGAGATGGTGTGAATGATGAGACCAAAGACTGCAATATCTTGTACCAAAAATATATTGAATAAATGGAGGAAAGGGGAAATGGAACAAAATAATTAACACAACACACAACATAAATGCCCACAATTAAATAATAAATCAATGCTGTGATCTTTCTGTGCAAAAGTCCTTTTTGGTCCTTTTCTTTTTAAAGTTCACTTTTAAGGTATTCCTCCTTAGAGTCCAGCTTCATACAATGGGGAAATATGTCCGTAATCCAAAGACGGCTAAGTGGGGGAAAGAGGGGAAACAAAGAATGGTCCTACCGGCTCGCCACTTCAATATGAAGAAGATTAATTCAAAGGGAGGGAACAAAACCTGACCTGTAGGTCAGAAAAACGTCCATTAGCACATCAAGTTCGATTCAGTTTACCGGTAAACAAATATATTTTTCTGCAAGCCTATGTAACAATGCAAATCATCATCAACCAATGTACAACAGTTAAATTATTAATTATCTTGGCTACGTAGCTTAATCTATACATTCCAGTAGCGTTCGCTACAAACAATACAAAAACAACAATAAAGGAAAACAGCTGTCTAACAGACAGCATAGCCGAATTCAAGGCAACACATAACAATAATCATTCAATCGCACTTTGTTTCAAAGTAAGCCCATTAAAATGCTTAAGTAAATAAAAGTGTTCAAAAACAGCGGTTTTTGAGCCGGAGTTCTGCTCGTGGTGGGAACGCCGCCGCAAAAAGTCATTTTTTAATCGCGAAAACGATCGGCTGGTTACTGACAACCAAAAGGTTGTTTTTGGTAGATATTAAAGATCATGGGTGGGCGGGGCAAATGGAGCAGTTTTCTACAGTCGAGTAAAATTCCAGGAAAGAGCTGGGTGTGGCTTTCCTTTAAATCACATGATCAACAGCTTTAAGATGGAGGCAACTCGCTCAGTGTTTCCTGTTTCATTCTTAGACTGTGGCGATGGTAAGTAGCAGCTTTTCACTTGTTACCTGGCATCTTTTCAGCCACCAATGATAGTCATTGTATGTTATCAACATTTCACTAACTATGTTTTCTCTCATGTTTAAAATAGGCCGACCAAGAGCAAAATAGGTATGTCTGCAGACTCTGCTGTAGCCAAAGTTATCAGATCTCCTGTGTTTTTAAATCCCTAACTGCTCGATCATTATCATTTTAGAAGACAACAATTTCTCAAAGGAGGTTCAAAACTAATGCCTACAAGATTACCAAGAGGATGGTTCGGGGCTCTTACATGACTCCGGGAAGTCAACACTTGGTGGATGAGGTGTGTTACCTTTGACACTTTTAAGACAGTCCTGTTTATCACTACTAACAATAAGCAAATATGTTTTCACTCAACAGATCCTTCACAGCATGTTGTTTCTGGGCAAAATCAACAACATCCCCTTTTCTCCAGAAGAAATCTTCCCTAATCCTTTTGTTTTGGGTTCTTTAATGAGAAGATATCCCAGGCCTTTAAAGTTGTATCCGACTCAGCTTCCCAGGCGAAGTCCCTTCTCCTGTGTGCTCGACATGGTAAGATAACTCTTCTCACATTTTCAGTCAATCTGACAAACTTCCAGTTTTTAGGAAAGTATAATGCAAAGTGCTTTTTTACTGAGAAATCCAAAGAAAATCCATACTGTACCTTATACTTCAACATATGCTTCTAGCTATACTTCTCCACCAAACACAGAGACTGCAGGAGAGCTGGAGACTTGCTTCAGAATTTGTTAGTTCTAAATAATGTCTAACAGACTCATTATTGGAGATGCTTACAGTCTTCAAGGCGTATATGATGCTGTCACTGTGTAGCTGCTGGATCTGTTAAGTCAGCTCAAAGACTCTAAATTCAGCGTGTTTTGACAGCCCGGCATAGCAAAATAGAAAAAAAAAGGTCAATTAGCAAATTTAATTATAAATTAGTGAGAACAAAGATGGATTTTTGCTTATTGATTTAAAATTAAATAGATTTTTGTGACTTGTTTCACCCCCTATCTTAAAATGTCTAAACCAAAAGCATCCAATGGTCCTGCATAGTTAAATAAGTCAAGCAGCGAAACAAACATGTTGATCAACTTTCTATGAAAAACAACTATATAATCAGGTGCAACACTTTGACCAGATCTGTAACTGTTTTCAGATCGTCCTGCAAAATAACTCAGAGAATGAAGAGCAAATAAAGCAGAGTCTGCAAGATCTCCTCACAGACTTGGACTTAGAAGAGAATAATAAAAAAACAGCTTTCGTCTCGTCCACCATCTGCATTTCTCAAAAATCCCAAACCAACAAATCAGAAAGGTACTGCGGAGTCTCCATGTCCACCAAAGGTCCTAACGCTGGGAAAATTATGATTGCTGCCTCCTGTCTTAGCAAATGGCATAAATATGTATCTGGTGCGGTGATGACCTATTATCCAAACACAGTCCAGAAAGATTACTTTGATGGAACAATTGAAGTACCTGGAAATATCAGGTGTGAGGCTTTTTGTCTCCGTGATGGTGCCAGAATGAAGCCTTGCAGATCATGTAAGAATTTGTTTGGCTTGAACACAGAAGACCTCAGAGAGTGGCCATATGGTAACTGTGCTGAAGCTGAGAGCCTGAGCAATTTGCTTGAAAATGAGAGAGAAGTTGAAACACATGTGGATGAATACTCAGCTGAAAAGGACAACAGGCAGAGAGCTGAGGATGAGGTTGGTAGGGTTCTTAGAACCGTGTTGCAAAGGATTCGGTTTAACTGGACAGGTGAATTTTACAACCCAGAACAAGAGTGAGATTTCATGAAATCATTTGCATTCATCATTCTGATAAATCAAAGATTCTCTGCTCTGACAGCATCTGTGTGGATTTTCTGTAATCACAGAGACGTGTATAAGCATGTTTACTTTCCATCTCCATGTAATTGTCACATTTAATAATTAAAACTGGCTTCTATGGGTTTTTGTTTGCTTACATATCTAGTGTTTAATGCAATATGAAGCATTATCAGACAGCATTTATTGGGAAGAATCCCATATTTATACTGGTCTGTACCCAGGGTACACAGAAAATAAAAACACATGTTTTCTTATTATGATCCCAACTATAATTTACTTAAGCAAAAGCACTACATGTGTAGTTATAATATTTATAGCAGTTACTGTTGAGCTTTAAATTTATCATCTTAAATGTTTATATGCTGATTATATTGCTTTATATAAGAAAGGCCTAACTCTGAGTACACTCTGTGCCAAAAAGTGCTGACAGGAAACTGCATGCTTTTGCAGAAACGTGCTTTTGCAGCTAGAAAGTGAAGCTGATATATATCAGTTTTAATTAGTTTTTACCAACTGCTTGCTAGGGCAATCCCACGAGTTTGGTGTTTTTGTATTGAACATGATTCCAAGTGCTTTCTATAACACATAGCAGAGGTGCCACAACAAAGACTGAGAAGAGGACAGGAAGAGACGGTGAAAGAGATGCACTCCTTCGCCATTCATGTTAAAGCGTTGCATAGCTTTAATTTTAGAGAGTGTTGCATAACTTTAGTCATTTTTCTACCACAGGTGAAGCCAAGAATTGTGAAGCTCTCTTTTGGCCAAATACCAGAATCTGTAAGAAGAAGAAAAAACAAACAATCAAATAGGTCATTATTAAGAGAACAACAATCTCTTGATGATTATCCACAGTGTCTTTGATAACTCTGAGATACAAACTGTCAAGGATATACACATCCCAGCAAACAATAGCTGTGTTTGACTAAAGCGATTAATAACAAGGACAGAGCTACAATCACTACAGTCAAACATAAAGGGCTTAATCCTGAATCCAAGTCTGAGCTGTGATGCCGTTGGTGCTGAAAGCTGCTCAGATCCTGAAGCTGCACGTTTTGTCTCTCTCTAACCAAACCAGCAGCAAAAGAAGACACATTTCGCTTGACATAAACATTGTCATGAATTCCCTCTTACTTTTGCTGGTTTGCTTCCACCACCATTAAAACACACACAGAAAAACAACACAGCACAGCTCTCTGCCTCTCTCAGTGTACTTTAAGAACACCGTTTCCCATCTCAAATCTCTGTTTTTGGCATTATTCGCTTGCTTGTTATGAAGCAGTCTACCGTTGTTTACAGCCATTTTTTTTTAATGACTTCCGACAAGACAGCCTCATTTCTGCTGTTCAATACCAAATTTTATTTATTTTTTTCAAATTAAGTGAAACTGCAAAATGCTCTGCTGTGTCTCTATTAAAACCTCTTATTAAAACCTCTGAATCACTTCAGCAGCATCAGCCAATGTACATTTGTTGAGTCGTGGTTCTCGTCTGCTTTTGTTCTACTGCAGAATAATATTTTTAAGGTTATCTACTGTAAAAAGCTAGGCCAGGAAAATCTGCTTCATGGTTTTGTGTTTTATCCTCAGTTACTTTGACACAAAAGCATCTGCTGTGATGCTCACACCTCTGATGAAGTTTCACAAGTGTCAGTACTGATAAATGATCAGAATTATAATGTTTCTGACTCTCTGAGTAAGAATTAAATGGAATCTAATTGGGACCTTGTGAATTGGAATTGAACAGGTTCTAGAAATCAGTGATGATACTCAGCTCCAATACCCACCTATGATATTAGGCTGACGAACGCTGACTGGGTTTCATTTACCAGCTTTTTATGTTCTTCCTGCAGTTTCCTCCCCACATCACTCATCTTAACTTTTTTCCAGTCCTCCTCAGTCTAAACAGAACACACAACAATACAAAGAAAAGCTCAGGTGATTGATCTCTAACACTAGGCATCCCCAGTCTTATTCTTAGCAGTCTAACTTCTCACCATATCTTTGAAGGCCTCTCCATTGTAGTAGCGCTTGGATGCTGGATACTCTATCGTTTTGTCACATAGTTCCAGGAAACTGGAAGCCACCAGATGCAGCTCCTCTCCGTCATAGCCGTACAGCTTTTTGTCCTCACGCGTCATCAGCACAAGCTCGTCACATGGACATGAGGTGCCCTTTACCACACCAATAACCTGCATTTTTACAATCTCGGGAAGGTAGAATTTTCCCCAGGCGTTAACTTCATCATCATCCCCGTTGTATTTGGTGTTCTCAAGCTCTTCTATCCACAGGTCAGCACCACTTGGCTTCTTCAGGTGAACGCACATGCTTTTGTTTTTGGAAACAAAATCTTTCACCCATTTCAGGTACTTTTCACCTGGAAAGAAGCAGACAAGGAAATATGGATGAATGTAGAAGTGTTGGAAAAGACAAATAGCAAGGTTATCCTACAGCAGTTTGTGAAAATGTTGTATCTTGAAATAAGCAGGCAAAATGAGGATCTCACTTATCTCATATGTTCTGACTACCGACTTTCTTCAGTTAAAGGACAAAAAAAGGGCACACTGGAGGCTGACAGAGTGTGCAATGGTGGGAATCATTTTGCAGAACTCACTAAAGTTTGTTTCTCCTGGAACAAGCTTTTTACACTTCGGCAAATGAAAATACTGTGTTAAACTAAAAAAAGAGCACCAGACCAAGGTCTACAGTACTAACAGAAAAGCATGCCGTTACCTGTTGCCTGTCGACACAGCTGCTGATCTTCCTCACCAAAAAAAAAATGAGGATCCCTGAAAGGAATAGAAAGGTTATGTTAAAATGAATGACTGTCACGGTGATCATGGGAAGCTCCGAAATATCACAACAATAGCTACGAAATCACAAAATGCAGTGTGATGTCTGTAAGCACCAAACATGACATCTCTGCAAATTCATCTTGAAACATGTAGGTACCTCACACGTACAGCTGCAGCCATCTCAGCCATTTATCACTGTGGCTGCCAAGTGGCTGCCACTTCACAAGCGCATGGCCCAACATAGAAGAGCCACCTCCACAGGACAAGACTCAGCAGTCCATCTGCATCTTAAGGATAAAGGACACTCTTTGAGGATGCTAATGTTCACATTTTGGACAGAGAGGACAGATGGTTTGAAAGAGGAGTGAAAGAAGCATCTATGTCCACTGTGAGCGACCATCTTTGAACAGAGGCGGGGGTTTACGACACCAACTCTCTGCCATCTATAATCCAGTTTTGAGATCCTTCCCAGACGCCTTAACGCCCACTCACATCCTGGGCCATCTGACCTCAGGAATTCGCATGATAAGGTGGGGCCAGGTTTCACAATGAACTCACCCGAAACTCTGGCTGATTGGGGCCCACACCCAGTTTCACACCTTGGCTCAGGTGATTAGAGGATCATCAGGGGGTCCTTTTGTCCCTCTGTGGGGGGTCACTCCCACTAGGCTTATATCTGGGACTCTCCACCATTTGACCTTAGAACTGAAGAAGCTTCTCGGATGAGAGGTGAAACGTCTTCAAGTAACTTAAAGAAGTCCAGACGCTTTTCTTTGCAAGCTCCTTTGACTACGATGACCTGGATGACTGAGAACCTTCACAGACATAAGGTGAATGTGACAAACAAAGCGCCTTCTTGTTCTCTGTGATAATGTAAAGTTATTAATGAAAAAACAAACGAGTAAAAAACGGACTGGAAACATGTCTTCAATCAAAACTCGACAAAAACAAAGAAACAGCCTCACTTCTCTGCAACGCTCCCTAAAAATGACGTTACGTGTTACGTACCAGAGATTTCTATACAGCCCTTTATCAAGCCGAGAGAAAGTGACGCAAAACCCTCCAACTAATAACGACTAGCAGAGAGGCTCAGCTGAGTGTAGTTACCTGGTTTGCAGACGCATACAGACGTTTCCTGTCCTCTCGGACGCAGCTGTGATAGAACATGTGGTGCATTACCGCCACCAACTGGCTTGGAGTGAGGACCGGAAATCGCTCATGCCAAATCAAAAAAAAAAAAACATAAAGAAAGATTAAGTGAAGAGATAAATGAATACATTAAATCAAGAAGAAAAAAACCCACCACCGGACATATACATCCTCATATCCTTCTGTACAAATGAGTTTGTTTTAGAAACTGAAAAAAGCCACAAAACCTTCACATCTAGAAATCCTTTGCAGTAAAACTTGTTTTTTGGCAGGTTCCACAGGTTTTGAATCAGTTTTCTTCTTTATTCCTGATAATTTTGACAATGAAAAAGAACATGTTCTATAGGGCTTTGGAGTTGACGTCACGCCGCAATGCATTGTGGGAGCGCGGCACCATTTTCGAGGTCTACGAATCAAAACAAACACACTGTGTTGGAACGACGATTACAAGATGCTTAAAAGCAGCTCAAAAGAGAACGGACTGTATAGAGACCGATTGCGTCCAGAGGCGAAGCGGCGGTACTTGCAGAAAATAGCGTGCAGTGGAAATGTGGACCCGTATGAAATACGGCCGTGGAGTAGAAACCCTGAAGACGTAGCCTGACATATTTTCGTACCTTATCTGTGGAGTCAGCGCGTACAAGTCGTCATTCAAACAAAGGTAAGTCAGCTCGAGTACTGCGTGTGAAATGCGTTTGATTTCCCTGCAAACATTCACATTAGTGCAGCATAAATTCATTCATGAGGGGAAATTACAGTGAGAACATGTGGAGGCTGTTAGAGGGAGAAGATAGTGAGTTCAGTGCAGGGCTGTGCAGAGAGGTTTAAAGGGGCGGGTGCTCAAAGTTAAAAAGGGGCACATTGAACCAGGCTGAATAACAACAACACACATTCATCAAGAATCTAATATGGGAAGGGCAGGGCTGTGTTGGTCTGAGACTGTAGACATTAAAAAGTCCACAGGAGAGATGGTAGCTGATTAAACAAGTGTCATGAGATAATAACAAAATGCAAAGATTGGTGACAGCGCTTGGAACCATAAGGCAACAAAAAACTATGTATGTAAAAAAAAAAAAAAAAAAAAAAAAAAAAAAAAATTATATATATATATACATACATACATACATACAGTGGGGCAAAAAAGTATTTAGTCAGCCACCGATTGTGCAAGTTCCCCCACTTAAAATAATGACAGAGGTCAGTAATTTGCACCAGAGGTACACTTCAACTGTGAGAGACAGAATGTGAAAAAAAAATCCATGAATTCACATGGTAGGATTTGTAAAGAATTTATCCGTAAATTGGGGTGGAAAATAAGTATTTGGTCACCTCAAACATGGAAAATCTCTGGCTCTCACAGACCTGTAACGTCTTCTGTAAGAAGCTTTTCTGTCCCCACTCGTTACCTGTATGAATGGCACCTGTTTGAACTCATCATCTGTATAAAAGACACCTGTCCACAGCCTCAAACAGTCAGACTCCAAACTCCGCCATGGCCAAGACCAAAGAGCTCTCAAAGGACACCAGGAAAAGTATTGTAGACCTGCACCAGACTGGGAAGAGTGAATCTACAATAGGCAAGCAGCTTGGTGTGAAAAAATCAACTGTGGGAGCAATCATCAGAAAATGGAAGACATACAAGACCACTGATAATCTCCCTCGATCTGGGGCTCCACGCAAGATCTCATCCCGTGGGGTCAAAATGATCATGAGAACGGTGAGCAAAGATCCCAGAACCACACGGGGGGACCTGGTGAATGACCTGCAGAGAGCTGGGACCAAAGTAACAAAGGTCACCATCAGTAACACACTACAACGGCAGGGAATCAAATCCCGCAGTGCCAGACGTGTTCCGCTGCTGAAGCCAGTGCATGTCCAGGCCCGTCTGAAGTTTGCCAGAGAGCACATGGATGATACAGCAGAGGATTGGGAGAATGTCATGTGGTCAGATGAAACCAAAGTAGAACTTTTTGGTATAAACTCAACTCGTCGTGTTTGGAGGAAGAAGAATACTGAGTTGCATCCCAAGAACACCATACCTACTGTGAAGCATGGGGGTGGAAACATCATGCTATGGGGCTGTTTTTCTGCCAAGGGGACAGGACCACTGATCCGTGTTAAGGACAGAATGAATGGGGCCATGTATCGTGAGATTTTGAGCCAAAACCTCCTTCCATCAGTGAGAACTTTGAAGATGAAACGAGGCTGGGTCTTCCAACATGACAATGATCCAAAACACACCGCCCGGGCAACAAAGGAGTGGCTCCGTAAGAAGCATTTGAAAGTCCTGGAGTGGCCTAGCCAGTCTCCAGACCTCAACCCCATAGAAAATCTGTGGCGGGAGTTGAAAGTACGTGTTGCTCGGCGACAGCCCCAAAACATCACTGCTCTCGAGAAGATCTGCATGGAGGAATGGGCCAAAATACCAGCTACTGTGTGTGCAAACCTGGTAAAGACCTATAGTAAACGTTTGACCTCTGTTATTGCCAACAAAGGTTATGTTACAAAGTATTGAGTTGTATTTTTGTTATTGACCAAATACTTATTTTCCACCCTGATTTACCAATAAATTCTTTACAAATCCTACCATGTGGATTCATGGATTTTTTTTCACATTCTGTCTCTCACAGTTGAAGTGTACCTCTGGTGCAAATTACTGACCTCTGTGCAAGTTCCCCCACCTAAAATGATGACAATCGGTGGCTGACTAAATACTTTTTTGCCCCACTGTATATATCAGCAATCAATCAGAAAATCATTGGTTCATATTACAATTAAATATGAACAGGCTCCTTAGATGTAAGCAGTTCAGATCTGATGTCATTTACATTCTTCACACAGCACATTCGTCCAGGCTGACAGGTAAACATAGAACTAATCTCAGGTAACATGACTCATAGTAGAGATCCAGTAAGAAAGATTGCAGGCTCTAATATTATTACCACACAATCCAAGGACACACCAACAGCTCAGATTTGTAGAACTATTTAAACAAATGTCTTCTGAATATTCAATTCAGGTTCACAGTGGGGGGGGGTTTCGTGGAATTTTTTAAATAAAGTCTGCAACACAGAAAGAGCTGTGATCAAGCTATTTATTACTGCGCCAACACACATCAAGCATCACAGTTCAGTCATGTCAGCGCTGCCACAGAGGTCGTGCTCCTCCTCCTTTACGCCTTCCAAGGAAGAGGGAGGAAGTTACAAACTGATCCTACCACACTTCACGTGTCTCGCTATGAAACCTAACGCATCAATGGTTGTGCTGTTTTGTGCCCTTGGCCTTATCAGCACCTGTAAAGGGAGTTGTTTTCTCAAACTGCTGAAGTAAGTTCATCTAGTTTTAGCAACTTTCACTGAACAGTAACAGTGTCACAACTAAGCATATGCATAAGCACTTAAACACTTTAAATGAGAATAACAGAACATTTCTATTACAGAGGCTGGAACCTGTCCCAGTAGTAGGTAGAGCACACCTGGACAGGTCACCAGTCTGTCAGAGGACTAACACAGAGACAGACATCAGAGTAACAAATCTATTTAAAATTAATGTAAGTTTGCTGCAGCTGTATGTATGAACATGTGTTTCTGTGCTCACAGTCCACCTCTCAGGAACCTGCAGTTCACTTTTAGTCTACTTTAAACAGACCTCACAAAAGGCTGATGTGGCTGGATCAGTAGTCTGATTTGAGTACGATACCTTTGGCCAGGGATTAATCTGGTGCATCGCTTCACTGCAGTCTTACGTATTTTCCCCACACCTGAATAAAAAATACTGATATATACAAATAACAGCTTCAGCTGATGCAGCCTGACTCAATCCTAGATGTTCAGCACACAGAGACACAGAGGTGCCGTTTAAAGTTTAGTGTTAACCTGAGTCACTGATCATTTGCAGTATTACAGAGTCTGGCAGTCTTTGCATGATGTCCACGTCACTGTAAGTTTCTAGCTGACTTCACTGCAATTTCAATTTCAATTTCTGCTGTTCACAAACGCTGTCCATCTAATCTGACTGAGCTGGAGCTGTTTTGCAAAGAAGAATGGGCAAAGATTTCAGTCTGTAGATGTGCAAAGCTGGCAGAGACAGACCCTAAAAGACTGGCAGCTGGAACTGCAGCAAAAAGTGGTTCTACAAAGTGTTGACTCAGGGGGCTGAATAATTACGCACACCCCACTTTGCAGTTATTGATTTGTAAAAAATGTTTGGAATCATGTATGATTTTCATTCCACTTCTCACGTGTGCACCACTTTGTGTTGGTCTTTCACCTGGAAGTCCAATAACATTGATTCATGTTTGTGGCTGTAATGTGACAAAATGTGGGAAAGTTCAAGGGGCCGAATACTTTTGAAAGCCACTGTATATGTAGACACAGGACTACAAGTAGAAGATCAGACATGAAAGTGGAGATAACACAGAAGACCTGCAGCAAAGGTCAGAGGTCAGACTGGGCCCTGGATTCAACAATGAGCCAATGATCATCAAGCAGTGACTAAAGCAGAGCCCTGACGTTCTGACATTCATCACACAGTCAGAACAAATGTCTGCTGATGACTTCATCTCATGAAACGACTGATAGATGTCAGTTCATTGATCAGCTGAGCTGCTGATCTTCATCGTCACAGAAACATTCAGCTTGTTTCAGTCAGTAAATAACTCCCACTACTCCCAGTTTGAACTGTTCCCACTCAAAATGCTGTGAGAACAATGATCATTGTAGAACTTCACAAACATCACGTGTTGTTTTCCACATGTAAGATCAGCAAACACACAGAAACTTCCTGTTGCCACACACGGCCTCTAAAATCTCTTCCACGCTTTCTGTCTGAAGTCCACTCTCTGTGTCGGATCCACAGGAAACAACAAGATCTTATTAACATGGTTTTCAATGTGTCTCCTTCCAAAAAGTCCAACCAATGAACAAATGTGTGTATTTGTGGAGGCCGAACAAAAGCATGACACATTTCTCTGTTTCTATAAACTGGAGTCAAACACAAACATGAAGAGTTTCACTGACAGACTCCAAAATGCCCCCACAGTGGATCAAAGGGAAATCCTACAGTGTGGCCAGAGACTCTTAATGGCTCCAACATCAACACATCCACAATGTTGGATCCAGTTCTGCCTCACAGAGTTACTAAGACACACCCTCTGCAGCATCACAACAGCTCCACCTGCTCCACCTGCCTCCTCAGCATCTGTACACCTGAAGAGAAAAGAAAGGCTCCAACAGCTCAAATCTACAAAGGATTCATGAAGTTTCATCCAACAATAACATGTTTGCCTTCCACAGTGTGCTGTTAGACACCACTGTACCTCTGCCATTTCAAAAAGAGCAGCTTGGGAACATTTTGGCTCCAAACACTTTGTGTTTAAGTTCTTTGTTTTCTTTGTGAAGCCGACAACATCTGGAGCTTTGTGACTCATAGAAACATCATTTTGTTCTTTAGATGACAGCAGATTGGGACTGAATAATCAATCACTATCAAACCAATAAAGACAAACATGCTGATTTTACAGGAACTTTGTTGGAGAAGCTGCAAAGACATGAAACTGGTGGAGATCCCAAACCAGTTGATAGTGCTGGTTATTCCAAATAAAGCTGTTTCCCTTTGAGATGAAATGACTTTGTGTCCTGATATATAATAAAGATGTTGTTGTTTTTGAGCCCCTGTATTAAAAGTAGTTTAAAGTCAGCTTGAGTTTGATGTCTTTATGTCAAAGCTGCTCATGATGTTGAGCTGCTGATGGAATAAAAACAATATAAAAGCATGTAGTCCAGACTTAAATGCAGCCTGTTGTTAGCTGAGGTCCACACACAGTGTTTGACAGTGTAAAGTGTGTGAAAGGGCTGCTGGTGGAGCTCACTAGGATGAGCAGGTGACCACGAGGTGGAGAGCAGCTGGCCTGGCTTTGACCCGGGCCACGCCCCCTTTCTCTCTGCTTTGCTGTCACTTATCTTCACTGCTCTGTCCAATAAAGCTGAAAAAGGCCCCGAATCAAAGAAATCTGCTGCAGCCTCTGAAATGTCTTCTGTTTCCTTCCCGACGGCTTTTTCACCGTCAGCCCATCAGACAGTCCAGCAGCATTTATGATGATGTCATGATGTTGAAGAGGCTGCTACGGTGGCCTCCCATGACCCCCAGCCTCATCACAGCTGAGATGCAGACATTTGAAAACATTCAGCAGACAACTGAATAACAGTCCAACACAACAGTCTGTGTGCAGACACACACTGACCTTTCATAGAGTCAAACACAGCTGGTTGAGTCATTTCTCTGTGAGTCTAAAGTGAATCTAGTATTTGAAAGTCCACTTCCTGTATTTGTTGTTGAAGACTTCTTCAGCTTCTTCTCAAGGACATCAGCTGCTTGTTTGGCAGCAGAGGCAGTTAAGAAGCTTCCTGAAAAACACTGAACAGTGAGTTCACTGTGGCATATGACAGATTCAGCTTTCTGTGTGCAAATGTGTCTGTGTCGACCTTTCAAATGCTGTTGAATCCAAAACATCAGCGGCTCCTCGGCTGCTCACTTCATGCACTTCTGTCTGTGTGACAGTCCAATGACATCACAGCTGTTTCCAGCCCCAGTGTCTCAGGACTGGACACCTTTAAACATGTCGAGGATCAAACAGCGTCCAGCTAAACACACATGAAACTATCAGAGCTGACAATCATTCCAATAACATCTAATGGTTCATGTATGTAGACACAGGACTACAAGGAAATGGCTCTCAGCATCTGGCTGTGGGAACACATGAGTCCCTGTTTGTGTTCAGATTGTGTGCATGTTTTAGACGTGTGTCACATGTAGAAACACAACAATCCCACAATGACACACAGATGTGTTTGACACAGCTGTGCAGCTGTAAGTTGTTTCTAATGATTCATTGAAGCTCTTCTAACATTCTGGAGACGATCAGTACATGAATCTGTTCAACACGACAACAATTTGACTTCAGTGTGAACGTTTGCATTAAATAACCTTCTTCATCCAGCTGACAGCATCTTCATCCTATGATGTGAACAGTTCCTCCTGTTGATGACAAACCTCTGACAGGATCTGCTTGAGGAGCTTTTTCATGTGCAGCTCTCTGAGCTCAGGGCTGAGCTGCTGTTTCATCTTTAAGAGCTGCTGCCTCCTCGCCGGACTTGTTCTCCTCTTCTTCTCCTAATGACACCATTTCTGCTTCATATTAAATTCAATAAAGATGCTGACATGTATCTGTAGCAACAACATCATTGAATCTAGAACAACTGGAGCCAAACCAGTGGCTCTGCTGGGATCACTGGTGAGCCAACACTTCCTTGTTGATGCAGATTTCAGGGCTTCCTTTTGCTCCTCCGTTATAACTGTTCTCTCTTCTCAACACATGATGACACAAAGGAATCAGCAGTGACAAAGATGATGCTGAAGAGAAGCACACACTTCACACATATAACAGAGCAGTGCAGTTACACACACCTCTGCTCGACATCAGGCCTCAAACAAAGACACAAAACACTAACTTGACTCTAAACAGAAGAAACGAGCAGCTGTTTCTGTTCTGTGCTTATTTATATTTGACACACATGCTTCTCTTTGTGCAAACACACATCGCACTATAAGGGTAACCTCGCACACAATGATTGGACAGCACAGTGATGATGCTGGGAGATCCTATACGCAGCAACACAGAAACACTGAGAACTTTAAACAATGATGGAAAGTGTTATAAATGACTTGTTGGCCTCTGATCTGTCACAAACAGCTGAAACGTGTCTCTCATGAGTCACATGAAGGTTTTTGACAGAAAGGACAAAAAGTAGCTGCAGTCAGTTTGTGTCATTTTTATATTTATTCATCTGGGAGAAAAATCTGAGGGACATTAAAATGTGTTTTCAACAGAGACAAGAACATGAATATAACAGAACAGGTAAATGAACATGTTTCAAGTAAACAGCTGGACTGATCAGGTCCAAACACAGAGTGATAAACTTGTCAAACAGCTGTCATATCTTTATATAGAAGCTCTTTATAAATGCTGCTCACTGCAGTCTGTTTACTAATAATGTCAAAGTGTTAGAAACACAGAAACATCAGAATGGTCTTTGTTCACAGAAACCTGTCTGGGATCCTTTGTTGTTCTTTTGATGCAGAGTTACATTATAAATATAAAGAGTTATTTCAGAGTCTCATCAGTTTTCCTGCATGTCTTTATTTAACACATCAGCAGGGCTGAAGCTCTCATGTTAAACACACACTGATCTATGGACACGTTCATGTGTTTCTAACAGAACCAGGCTGTTATCAGCCTGCACTAACATTATGTCACACACACTGAATGTAACAGTGACAGTTTACATCATCACACAATCAGCTGTGATTGTTTCACTGTCATCAAACGAGTCAACAGGAAGTAGAATCAATAGAAACCAATCATTTACTGACAGCATGTCTGATGGAAATAAGTGCAGATTATGTATGAAGTCTAACTGCACACAGTAACTGTGTTACAATAAGGACTTAACAGCGCCCTCTGCTGGAGTGTTTCAGTACTGCGTTAACTAGAATACACCACCTCCTCCTCACACCACCTGCTACAGCTCTACTCTTCTATGACTACAGTCATCCACAGCACTGATGTGAGGTCACATGGTTCATATGTAAGGAGCACAGCTGACCTCAGGTCAGTTTAATGACTGTGAGCAGCAGCTGTGTTATTGTCACTGTGACAGGGAGACACTCTCAGACACAGCGCTCATGTCAGCTTGTTCTCATGCAGGAGGATCAGGAGCTCCATGTTTGTCTTTCTGTTTGAATCATGATGTGTTTGTGCCATCAGAGTCTGTCATGAGTACTCAGGGTTTCACAGCAGCTCTTCTGGATGCTGACGAGGACTCCAACCTCATGTTTCACCTCTCTGAGCTTCTGATGTCTGTGAACACTCGTGTTTCTTCTCTGGGCTCATCTGGACAAAAACACCTTTCTGTGTTTGGCTGCAGCCTCATTCTGACTGACAGGAAGTGTGTTATCCATGAGCTGCACTTCTGTGAGGAAGTTTCCTGCTGTGTTTCCTGTCTGTGGACAAACACGAGTGTTCCAGCTGAGGACTTGGTTCCTTCCACCTGTCCATACAGGACATCACGCTGTCTGCAGCTCTGTAAATGCAGCTCCAGGTCCTTCCACGTGCTGCTCTGTATTTGTGCAGTTTGTAGTGTGTCCTGGGAAACGTAGCACACATGGTGTTCTTCTGCTGTTTCCTCCTTTCACTGAGTGTGAAACACTGACGCTGTGCTGTTGTTCACAGAGGGGAGCTGATTCTAGCTGCAGCTGGACTCTGTCATCTAACTGAATGTGTTGGTGCTGATCACGGGGCTCTGAGGGGGGAGCAGCAGGAGGACTCTGGATGCTGACGTCAGTGTATCTGTGGAAGCTCCCACAGCGTGTCTGTCATTCAATATTGTGCTGTATATTGTATCTATGCAAAGATGAACAGACTGTGTGTTCACTGGTCTCTGTGCTGCAGCTCTGATGTCATCATCACTCCCTCCTCCACCCTCAGCAGTCCCAGCATGCTGCTGTGGTGCACCCCACCCTCACTCTACACCTGAGCCACAGACCACACCCTCCACCTCAATATACACCACAGTTTTCTCTGCTGTGGAAATGAGATCAGGAGGAAATCATCATTATTATTATTTAATAAACGCTCACATTAATGTGGGCTTATTTGTTTCATATTAGAAACATTAGTTGAGTGTTTTTAGTATAAAATGGTCAAAGTCCCTCTTTTTGCTCCTCCCCTCACCTGTGGATGGACGCTGCTGTTACCGTGGTGACAGCTTGGATGTGTTTCAGTCCTGCCTGGTTATCACTGCAGGAATCTTTCACATTTATTACAGGTAATAACTCTGATTTTTCTGTGTATTATGAGCCAAATGTATCCTGATACACACAGAGATGGATGAGCAGAGGTTGTTTTTGCAGTTTATGTAGTTACTATGGACTTAATGCATACATATTATTAAAATTAGGGCTATAACAGTTGTATTGCTGTATAGCAACTTGAAATGCTCCCACAAATGGCTCCACAGCATGTAAAAATATAACAAAAGCTCTGGCGGACTTGGTTCTGTGGTCAGTCTTAAAGGGTGAAGTTAAACTCTGTAATCTTCACTGTGTCACAGAGTTCAGTGAGTCCCGTTATTCACAGTATCAATCAGATCATCAGAGAACAGCTGATCAGCAATCAGTGGTGCCAACAGCGCCTCCTGTGGTGAGAGGATGCAATAATGCAATGTAGCATTTTTCCACTCAACACTTGCAGTCATGGAAACTGTCTGTTGGATCTGTGTGACGTTGCTTTCTTGGTTAGAGTTCCTCACAAATGTCCAGATGATTCTTCTAATGAGGCGTCGACCATGTTTGCAGCTCTTTGGAAGAAAACGTCGCCCTTTGCCATCCTTACTTTTCTTTGACTTCTTCAAATGCAGCTGAACTCCAGCTGGTATTTTCTTGGACTTTGCAGCTGTTTCTGGTCATCAGTTCATTCCTGCAAACCTCTGAAGCTGAACAACAATGATGCTGCATTGCTGGCTGATCCCAAAAGGTTGATTCTGTTCATCTGGACGTTTTCAGAAACGTTTGCTCACTGATCAGGTGACTTCTTCAGTCTCAGCTGACTGCAGCTTTACAAGCTTACAAACAGCACATTTGCACAATGACTGAAAGCAGCAGCACCTGATATATATGATACTAATATAATACATATACATATATAATCCATACTAATGATGAAGGAACTGAGCTCACAGTCCATTGTTCATTCAGTGAACTACTCAGTTTATTTTGGGCCTCAGAAATGCTCACTCTGTTTGTACATCACTGTCAGCAATAGACTCATTCTGCTGTGTGGACAGGAACACATGTGACATCACTTCCTGTTTGTTTGTGACTGAAGAGGAAGAAGTTTACAAGGAAGCATTTAGAAGAGTTTCAAACATCAACTGATTGAATCCATGAATCTGAAAACGTGTTTGTGAGTGAAAGAGACAGACATGTACAGACTGAACTATCTGTTCAACAGTCAGAGTGTTTCTGTAACAGGAGACACTCTTTACACTCCACTCAGCACAGGGACACTGAGGAACCAGGAGACAAGAACATAAACCCAGGATAAAGAGTTTGAGTGAATGTGGTGTTGAAGGTGTGGAGGTGGATCAGAGTGTCAGAGGAGACTCTGTAGAAGGACAGAGTGCCAGCAGGACAGTCCACATACACTGCTGCTCTGTTAGAGACAGAGGAGGAGGAGGAGGAGGAGGAGATGGATGTTAGTCTGTTATTGTGACAGACAGACTGAGGACCATCATCAGAGCAGAACAGACTCCAGGACTGATCATTGTATCCAAACAAACAGTCATAACTGCCTCCTTTCCTTCTGATGCTTCTGTAACTCACTGATATAAAAACGTTTCCTCTCCACTCGACCTCCCAGTAACAGCGACCAGTCAGACCATTTCTACACAGCAGCTGAGGCCAACCATCAAATCTGTCTGGATGATCAGGATATGACTGAACCTCCTCCACATGTGTCACCTTCCTGTTGTTGTCAGACAGTTGGAGCTCTGTGTTCACTGTGTTTGTGTCGATTGTGAGTTGACAGGAATCTGATGGAGAGAACAAACACAATCCAGCTGCAGTTATTGATCCATCATCTGTTCATTGATTGACACTTTGATGATGACTCCTGACATGATGAAGATGGTTGAATGTGTGCTGCTTTGTTTTCATGAA